>NC_139466.1:32372500-33064166 GCF_057233095.1 Heloderma suspectum | reverse complement strand
TGCTCAATTCCTACTCTGGCTCAGTCCTCTCCCAAAAGAGGGTCTATGACAAAGGCGACTTACAGGCTGAAGGGGCAGGACTGCTAGGGATGTACAAAAGTGACTTACCTTTCGTGGATTATGTTGATGGGGGGGAGGCGTTCCGTCCCTCTCCCCGGAATCCTGGCCGGGGGGGGGAGGCGCTCCGTTCCTCCCCCTGGAATCCTCAAACGGCTGGCTGTGCTCCGCGGCAGCTCCGCGGAGCAGCTGGCCAGGCCCGGTCTGGCCACGCCAGCGCCATCCGCAGCCAGATTTCCAGCCATGGAGGGCTCTGGGTAAAACAAAAACAAACAAAAAAACATTCCTTCCTTTTGCCCTCTTAATCTACGTAAATATTTACATAGACTATGATGGCGAAAATCAAGGGAAATGCAAATAGCGTAGCGGGCGCTATTTACATCCCTTTTTAATTCCCCGTTTTAGCCTACGTAAATATTTATGTAGTAGTGTAGGCTAAAACGGGGAATCCAAAAGGGACGCAAATAGCACCCGCTATGCTATTTGCGTTCCCCTTGATTTTTACCATCATAGTCTATGTAAATATTTACGTAGATTAAGAGGGCAAAAAGAAGGAACGCAAATGGCGGCGGCCATAGCCGCCGCCATTTGCGTATGCGTGTGTGTTTTTTAACCCACCCAACCATGATAGGCTATGTAAACATTTACGTCGGCTATCACGTCTTTTTGAAAAAAAAAACCCTAGCCATGATAGGCTACGTAAATCTTTACATAACCTATCATGTCTTATTTTGAGCATAAGGCATTCAGGCTCACTGAGATCCGTGGCGGAATTCTCTGACATCCCTAAGGACTGCAGCTTGAGATCGATAGGCATATGGTCAGGAAACTAGGGCTGTATGGATTACTTACCGCTGTATGGATTCCGCTGAGGACGTCCGCTGGGAGGGGGAGGCGATCCGTCCCTCCCCCCCAGAATCTTCTCTGGCCAGCTCCGCTCCGCGGGGAGCCTGCAGAGCCACTGGCCAGGGCCACCCGCAGCTGGACTTCCATCCCCTGCTGGGCTGGGGCCGCAAATGGCGGCCACCATAGCGGCCACCATTTGCATCCCTGCATTAGCCATGATAGGCTATGTATATATTTATGTAGCCTATCACAGCAAAAGGCAGGGATGCAAATGGTGTCCCTGAGTTAGCCGTGATAGGCTATATACATACTTAAGTAGCCTATCACAGCTAAAGTACAGAGGAAATGGTGGCCACAGACCAGGGAAGCCATTCACAGGGCAGCAGACAGCTGACAAAGGTAGGCTCCATCCTGGGGGGATTCTGCAGGGTGACGGGGGGATTGCTCCATTCCACCACCAACTCCAGGGGGCCGGATTCTAAAGAATTCGGCCTCACTGGAGTCCATGGCAGAATTCTCTAACATCCCTACAAGGAACACTTAATTACTTTGAATGAGTTCAGATCTCCAGGGCCAGATGAACTGCATCCTAGAGTAATAAAGGAACTGGCAGAAGAACTCTCAGAACCACTGTCTATTATCTTTGAGCAATCATGGACGACGGGTGAAGTTCCAGATGACTGGAGGAGGGCTAATGTTGTCCCTATCTTCAAAAAGGGTAAAAAGGAGGAACCTGGGAACTACAGACCAGTCAGTCTGACATCAATCCCTGGGAAAATTCTGGAGCAGATGATAAAGCAATCCATCTGTAAGCACCTTGAAAACAATGCAGGGATTACTCGAAGCCAACATGGATTTGTCAAGAACAAATCCTGCCAGACTAATCTGATCTCATTTTTTGATCAAGTAACCTCCCTTGTAGACTTTGGGAATGCTGTAGATACCTCGACTTCAGCAAAGCTTTCGACAAACTGCCCCATGATATCCTGATGAGCAAACCAGCTCAAAGTGGGCTAGATGAAACAACTATCAGGTGGATCCACAGTTGACTACAGGATTGGACTCAAAGAGTGCTTATCAATAGGATCTTCTCAAACTGGGGAGAGGTAATGAGCAGGGTACCACAGGGTTCAGTCCTGGGCCCCATGCTCTTCAACAATTTTATTAATGATAATAAATCATTAGATTTATGGAGGAGGAGGAGGTGGAGGAGGAGGTGCAGGGAATGCTGATCAGATTTGCAGATGACACAAAATTGGGCGGGATAGCTAATACCCTGGAAGACAGAAACAGAATTCAGAGTGATCTTGATGGGCTGGAATGCTGGGCAGAAAACAACAGAATGACATTGATTTAATAGGGATAAATGCCAAGTTCTGCACCTAGGAAAAAGAAACCAAATGCACACTTACAAGATGGGTGATACTTGCCTCAAAAATACTACAGGTGAGAAGGATCTTGGAATTGTTGTCAATCACAAGCTGAAGATGAGCCAACAGTGTGATGTGGCTACAAAACAGGCAAATGCTATTTTGGGCTGCATTAAGAAGAAGTATGGCTCCCAAATCACATAAAGTACTAGTTCCCCTCTACTCAACACTGGTTAGGCCTCATCTTGAATACTGTGTCTAGTTCTGGGCACCGCACTTTAAAAAGGATGCAGACAAGCTGGAGAGGGTTCAGAGGAGGGCAACAAAGATGATCAGGGGACTGGAAGTGGAAACAAAGCCCTATGAGGAGAGACTGGAAGAACTGGACATGTTTAGCCTTGAGAAGAGAAGACTGAGGGGAGATAATTTCAAGTAATTGAAGACTGCTCTTCAATTACTTGAAAGGTTGTCCCAGAGAGGAAGGCCAGGATCTCTTCTCAATCATCCCAGAGTGCAGGACACAGAATAATGGGCTCAAGTGTCAGGAATCCAGATTCCAGGTGAACATCAGAAAAAAACTTCCGGACTGTTGGAGCAATACGACAATGGAACCAACTACCTAGGGAGGTTGTGGGCTCTTCCACACTGGAGTCACTGAAGATGAGGATGGACAGCCATCTGTCAGGGATGCTTTGACTTACATTCCTGCATTGAGCAGGGGGTTGGGTTTGATGGTCTTATAGGCCCCTTCCAACCCTACTATTCTATGATTCTATGATTCTAAGAAATAAAAACATTATTGGCAGTTCCCTTTAAACAAAAAAATCAAAATATAAAGGCGTGTAGCACAAAAACCACTGCACTACATGTTTCTGAAATTTGGCAGGCATAATCCCCTCCTAGACCACTGTGACTGCAAATTTCATCCATGCCTGACAAACGGGGGGGGGGGGGGCTATAGCCTATTTTTTTTTTATTCCCCATATTAGTCAAGGTGAGGCATGACACCTTATATGTATAAACCCCGACTTGGATTCAGTATCTGAGTCTCCTGATTGGTCTGAGCTGAATCGGGCCATTTTCTGAAGCACTGAATTGGGGTCCAGGTCTAACCTTGTGGTAGGTGCACACTTCTAGTTGAAACACATAATTGTGTTTCTGGTCAGTGGGCAATCAGATACTTCTGAACAAATGTTGAGCAATTCTTATTCTAGCCTCAATAATATTTTCCACCACCTTATCTGGAACAGATGCTAGAGTAATGGTGGATCATTTTCTGGATCTCTCTTTAAAAATCACCCTGTAATGCTGACAGAAGCAATTAGTTGCCATTTTTACTTAAAATATCAGCAGTGTTGCCCCTGAATTATTTTGAGAACTCTTAAGTGAATGATATCTATCCCTGGGTTCTAGGATAAGTTTGAATTGTTAAAATATTGTGATTGCTGTTGCATTGTGGTTTTCTCCTGCTGTTTTTGTGTTTTATGCTATGTTATAAATTGGAGGGATGTTTTTAACTGTTCAAATATTGACTCTGTTGTAAGCAACCTAGAACTCCTCAGAGATAGGGTGGGATATAAATATTTTTATATTAAATAAATATGAGGTTTTTCTTCTTCATTCTATTTTTATCAGATGGCTTCATGTGATTTTGCTATGGGACTATGGCACAGCCTGCACTGAACACGTTTGCAGCATCAAAATGTTTCCCCATACAAATTATTCTACAGGCATTTTGAGGTACAGTCAGGGCCAGAAATATTGAACCAGGATAACTGTTTTGGCAGTTGGCCTCTGTACACCACCACACTGAAGTTGAAAGGAAACATACCCAGATGGGAGCGAAGTCAGGACTTTCAGCTGTAATTCAAGGGTTTTGACAAAAGTGGGGCACTAACCATTCAGGAAGGACAGCCAGTGGAACACACACACCCCATCGTTGGTGAGTCATAAGTAATGGAACGAATGGCTGACAAGCAGCTGCATGGCCAGGGGTGGCCTGTTTCCTGGGTACCCCATGACCAATCAAGCAGAGAAAAGGCCTGGAGATGGTTCTGAGTGTTACATTTGCATTTGGTAGCTGTTCACTGGAACTCCCAACATGAAGTCCAAAGAAGTGTCCATGCAAGAGAAGAAGGCCATCACTAGGCTGAGGAAACAAAATAAACCCATCAGACAGATAGCAAAAACATTGGGAGTGGCCAGCACAACAGTTTGGAACATCCTGAAAAAGAAGGAATTAACTGGCAAGCTCAGCAACAGCAAAAGGCCTGGAAGACCACTGAAGACAACTCAAGTGGATGACCGCAGAATGCTGCTCATGGTGAAGAGGAACCCTTTCACAACATCTAGCCAGGTCAAGAACACTCTTGAGGAGGTAGGCATGTCATTGTCAACATCTACAGTCAAGAGACGGCTTTATGAATGTAAATACAGAGGCTTCACAACAAGGTGCAAACCACTGGTAATGCTCAAGAACAGACAGGCCAGATTAACCTTTGCCAGCAAACACCTAAAAAGGCTGCCCAGTTCTGGAATAAGGTTCTTTGGACTGATGAGACCAAGATTAACTTGTACCAGAATGATGGGAAGAGAAACGTATGGAGAAGGAAAGGAACAGCTCATGATCCAAAGCATACCACATCATCTATCAAACATGGTGGAGGCAGTGTTATGACATGGGCATGTATGGCTGCCAATGGGACAGGGTCACTGGTGTTTATTGATAACCTGACTGCTGATAAAAGCAGCAGGACGAATTCTGAAGTGTATAGGGCTATACTTTCTGCTCAGATTCAGCCGAATGCTGCCAAACTGATAGGATGCCGCTTCATATTGCAGATGGATAATGACCCAAAACATACAGCAAAAGCTCCCCAAGAGTTTCTCCAGGCAAAGAAGTGGGATGTTCTTCAATGGCCAAGTCAGTCACCTGATCTCAACCCAATAGAGCATGCTTTTCACTTCCTGAAGACAAGACTGAAGGCAGAAAGACCCACAAACAAGCAGCAACCGAAGGCAGCTGCAGTAAAGCCCTGGCAAAGCATCTTGAGGGAGGAAACTCAGCTTTTGGTCATGTCCATGGGTTCCAGACTTCAGGCAGTCATTGACTGCAAAGGATTTTCATCCAGGTATTAAAGGCAATCCTTAAGTTTGAAATAATGTTGGTTTGTTCCATTACTTATGAGCCACCAACGATGGGGGGGGGGGGTGTATGCCACTGGCTGTACTTCCTGAATGTCAAACCCCTTGAATTACAGCTGAAAGTCCTGACTTTGCTCCCATCTGGGTGTGTTTCCTTTAGGGATGTACAAAACACTTACCTCGTTTCGTCCAGGGACATCTGTGCGGGGGGAGGCGCTCCGTCCCTCCCCCTGAAATCCTCAACGGGGGGGAGGCGATCCATTCCTCCCCACCGGAGTCCTGCCTGGCCAGCTCCTCTCCGTGGCCAGACCAACCCGCAGCGGGGCCTCCAGCCACTGCCGGGCTGCTGCAGACGCAAATGGCGTCCTGAGTAGGGGACACCATTTGCGGTCCCGTTTTAGCTGTCATAGGCTACATAAATATTTACATAGCCTATGACGGCTAAAGCAGGAATGCAAATGGTATCCCTTGCACCATTTGCATTCCCATTTTCTCCGTGATAGGCTACGTAAATTTGCGTTCCCTCTTTAGCCGTCATAGGCTACGTAAATATTTACGTAGCCTATCATGGGCTACCATAGGGACCCAAATGGCATCCCCTACTCAGGACACCATTTGCATCCGCAGCAGCCCGGCAGTAGCCGGAGCCACCGCCACCGCCGCCGGAGCTGAAGCCACAGCCAGAGCCGCAGCCAGAGCTGCAGCCAGGTAGGCCCTGTTTGGCAGGGCTTTCGCGGGGTGGTGGGGCGGGTTGCTCAGTTCCTCCACGGATTCCGGGGGGCTGAATTCACTGGAATTTGGCCCCCCTGGGATCCGTGGCGGAATTCTCTAACATCCCTAGTTTTCCTTTCAACTTCAATGTGGTGGTGTACAGAGGCCAACTGTCAAAACAGTTATCCTTGTTCCAATATTTCTGGCCCTGACTGTATTTCCAAGAGTTAGCAATGTCAGCCTGTGCAGTGGTTGTCTTTCTCATTATATCTTCTTCCAAGCAATATCTAAGTAGTGGGTTAATCACAATTATTTTGACTGCCGCAATTGCAAGTGATGTTTGCAAGTCTGGCAAATTAGGCTACTTTTTGTAATCAGTACCTCAAATAATTACAGTGCCTGTCAGACATTTCTAAATCACGTAAATAAAACTTCCCCCTACTTCTCTCTGCAATGTATCCCTGTCTGAATCATGCTATGTTTTGTCCTTGATGTGACATTATGTCACTTTTTACTGAGAAATGACAAAGTGACAAGTTTAAAGAACACACACAAAATAATTTATCGTGATGCGGAGATTTCATTTCTTTTGGAGGTGGTCTGACACACTGCCACTCCCAGATTCTGTTTTCCAGACCAATCTGAGTCTGCCAATATCCTTACAAAGTACACTCACCCAGTGGCAGCAGCAGCAAAAAAGAATATTGGGAGAAGCACAGAAGGGGCAAATTTTATGGTCAGGGGGGTGGGGGGAGCTTTGTCCCACATGTTTGATTTCAAAAAGAGAAACGATTCTTTATTTCACATTAACACTCCCATTTGGGTTCCCCTTCTGTTCCTCTCTCCTGCACACCTAGCACCCCCCAATCTGTTCCAGAGGGTCCCTCAACCAACCAGAACATATTTGGGGTATGCACAAGGGGCTGTATTGGGAAGGGGGGATCTGTTCCATTGGTGGACAGACCCCATCTGATACAGCTTGTTTTCTCTAAAGTAAGCCCTATTAACTTTGTTGGAGTTAACTTTCAAGTAGCCATGCTTAGGACTGGAGCCTTATTTTAATATCCAGTTTATAATTCAGTTATAATTGTATTTATTTATTTTTAAGCCTTTATTTTAGCACTTTCCATCACTGCTTGCAAGGGGAGGAAGCTGTACAGCATTGCAAGGCAAGTAGAGATCCAGTGTACCTGCTGCTGCTGCCTTGCTGGGGTTCAACCTCTACATGTGGGACTTCTACTCTGCCTCCTTGAAGACCCAGGTCCAGCCAAGTGCCACCCCACTCCCAGCTGCAACACCTTTAGGAGCTGGGGCATAAAACCCAGGCCCCAGCAGGGGTGGGACTGCCGCTGGTGGGAGTCGCCACCGAAAGGGGTCACCTTTTGCGGGGAGCCACTTTGGGGGAACATGAGGGCAAGGGCCTGTCCCCCTGCTTGAAAGGGGGGAGGGGGACTGTTTGCCTCAGTGTGCCCTGCAGGACTGTCTGCACTATAGATGTGTTTTTTAAGAAGCGGGGAGGTGTTGGGAGCCAGGAAGCAGCCATTACGGTTCTACAGGGCAGAGGGAGATATGGAGGGGGGAAGACAGTCACACTCTGTCAGAATGTATAACAATAGAGTGTTGATGGTCCCCAAATTGTCCCCCAACTCAAATAACCTGGATGGGCCTGGCAACAGACCCTCTGGGTTGAAACTGCTGCTGCTGAATGCCAGGTCAGCGGATTGGAAAACAACGGCTATCCAGGACTTGATCCTAGATGAGCACACCAACCTGGCCTGTATTACTGAGGCCTGGTTGGATGAAATTGGGCGGGGGGGGGTAATCTCTCTCAGCTCTGCCCTCCAGGGTTCTTTGTCCAGCAGTAGGCAAGGGGGGAAGGAAGGTGGAGTGGCAGCGGTCTATCGGGATCCAATCCCTCTGACCAGGTGCCCTATCCCACAGTCTGCTGGGTTTGAGTGTGTGTATTTGAAGGTGGGTGCCTGGGACAGAATAGGGGTTCTGTTGGTGTACCGTTGTCAGGATTCCTTTAGCCCCCACTTTACTTCAACACCAAAGACAAACACAGACAAGAGGCTTCAGCTTTTAATCCATTACTTCACAGGGTCATACAGATGCAAATTCCCAGTGACTCTCAGTCTACAAAGGAACACCTTCAGGGGAATTCAAAAGGAAGTTAAGAGAGTTGCCCGCCATTTGAAGAGGAAGGCGGTCTCACTAGCCTAACTTAAGGGGGGGGGAGGAAACTCTCTCTCATGAGGCTTCTGAGCACAGCTTCTCACTCAAGGCCAATCGGGTAGACTGTCTAAGTTCCGCCCCTGCCTTCTCCCTCTTTGCTCTGTGCCTGCACCTGGCATCTATTAGATCAGATTCTACACACACACCCTCCTTCTGTTCGCTGTCTCTCACAGGGGTGTGTGAAGAGGAACCCTCATCCTCAGCCAGCTGGGCATTTGTAACTTGAGAAGGGGGGCAAGTCATATTTGGACTAGTCTGGGAAAACACCCCCCCCCATGTCTGGCAGTTCTCCTTCAGAATCTGAACTGCTATCCCACCCCCTGCACTCAGAAACAACCCTGATATCTGTCCACCCTGCTGCTCAACAGTCTCCCTTCCTGAGCTAGCCAAGGTAGTCTCAGGGTTTGTGTTGGAGACCCCTCGGCTTGTTGTGCTGGGGGATTTCAACATCCATGCTGAGGCTGTCCTGTGGAGGGGCTCAGGACTTCATGTCTGCCATGACAACCATGGGTCTGGCCTCACCCATGCTGCTGGGCCCACTCTGGACCTCGTTTTCTGTGCTGGATGGGGTGATAGTGATCTGAGAGTGGAGGAACTCCCTATAGTTCTGTTGTCATGGACAGATCACTACCTGGTGGAGGTTAGACTTGCTGGCACTCAGAACCTCTGCAGGGGTGGAGGGCTGATTAAGATGGTCCACCCCAGGAGTCTGATGGATCCAAATGGTTTCCTGACGGCTCTTGAGGATTTTTCTGTTTCCTCAGCAGTAGGGATGTATGAAACGACTTACCTTGTTCATTTTGTACATCCATGGGGGGGTAGGCGCTCTGTCCCTCCCCCCAAAATCCTCGATGGCCAGCTCTGCTCCACAGCAACTCCACAGAGCCATCTGACTGCTGCTGGGCTGCGCAGGGACGCAAATGGCAGCTGCCGTAGCCACCACCATTTATGTCCCTTTTTTTTGCTGTGATAGGCTACATAAATATTTACGTAGCCTATCACGGCAAAAAAAAGGGGGACAGAGACGCGGCCACCATTCGCAGAGCAGCGCGAATGGCAGCAGGTGAGTGCTCCGTTTCACACGCCTTCCATGGGGGGGGGCGGGGGGCTTCGTTCTGCCATGGGCTTTGGGGGGCTGAATGTGCTGGCATTCAGCCTCACTGAGATCTGTGGCGGAATTCTCCGCCATCCCTACTCAGCAGGTAATTCTGTTGAAGCCCTGGCCAATTTCTGGAATGGAGAAATGACCATGGCCATGGACACAATTGCTCCTGAGCGTCCTCTCTCACGAAGTGGAGCTGCACCAGCACCCTGGTTTTCTAGGGAGCTGGCGGCAATGAAGCGAGTGAGAAGATGACAAGAGCAATGTTGGCAGAAAACTCGGAATGAATCCGATCGAACACAGGCTTGAGCCTATTCAAAGGCCTACTCCATTGCAATACAGGTAGCAAAAAAAAATAATCTGCCACTATTGTGTCTGCAAAGAACCATCCAGCGGAGTTGTTTCGAGTGGTCCTTTATGGGGTCTTTTATGCACTAGCCCTCAAGAGGAGAATTTAAACATCCTCAGTTTAAACATTGACCATGGTATCCTTCTGGGCTGCCTCGCTGGGTTGGGACTTGGAGGCACTGTTTTATAGTGGTTCCATTCCTTCTTGGAGGGGCGGACCCAGAAGATGGTGCTAGGGGACTTCTGTTCGACACCCTGGCCATTGGTCTTTGGAGTTCCTCAGGGTTCAGTTTTGTCCCCCATGCTATTTAACATATACATGAAACCACTGGGGGAGGTTTCCAAAGTTCTGGGGTTCAGTGTCACCAGTATGCTGATGACACCCAACTCTACTTTTCCTTTCCATCTAATTCCAAGGAAGCTGTTGTGGTGCAAAACCAGTGTCTGTTGGCAGTAATGGACTGGATGAGGGCAAACAAATTGAAGCTTAATCCAGACAAGACAGAGGTGCCCCTGGTCAGTCAAAAGGTAGATCAGGGAATAGGGATTCAGCTTGTGCTGGATGGGGTTACACGCCCCCTGAAGACACAGGTTTGCAGCTTGGGTGTACTTCTGGAGCCAGCCCTGAGCCTGGATGCCCAGGTTTCAGCGGTGGCCAGGAGTGCCTTTGCACAGCTAGTTAGCCAGCTGTGCCCATTCTTTGAGATGTCTGACTTAGCCACAGTAACACATGCCTTAGTTACACATCCTGTTTGGATTACTATAATGCGATCTATGTGGGGCTGCCTCTGAAGAGGGCTCAGAAACTTCAGCTGGTTCAAAGTAGGGGTGCACGAAAGTCCCTTACCTGTCCTCAAAGCTTTTCGCGGTGGGGGGGAGGCGCTTCGCTGCTCCCCCCGTGAAGTTTAGGCCGGGGGGGGAGGCTTCCCGCCTCGCCCGGCTGAAATTCAGGCCGGGGAGGAGGCGCCTCGCCTTGCCCGGCCGCGAACTAAAAAGTTAAAAAAACAAAAAACGCCCCCGTGATAGGCTACGTGACGATTAACGTAGCCTATCACTGCTAGATCTGCAAAGTCAGCCGTGATAGGCTACGTAAATCATCACGTAGCCTATCACGGGTGACTTAAAAAAAAAAAAAAGTGCGTACGCAAATGGCGGCCCCCATAGGGAGCCGCCATTCGCATTCCTTATTTGGTCGCTGTAGTCTACATAAATCTTTACGTAGACTACGGCGAAAGTAAGGGCAACGCTATTTTATTTTATTTTCACCGTAGTCTACGTACAGATTTACGTAGACTACAGCGACCAAATAAGGAATGGGAATTAGCCGTACGCACTTTTTTTTTATTTTTTTTAAGTCACCCGTGATAGGCTACGTGACGATTTACTTAGCCTATCACAGCTGACTTTGCAAATCTAGCCATGATAGGCTACGTTAATCGTCATGTAGCCTATCATGGGGGCGTTTTTTTTTTTTTCTTGTATTGGAATGGCGGCGGCGGCAGCCGGTCAAAAGACCGGCTGCTGCTCCCGCCCCGGACGAAGACCCGCCGAACCGCCGGCCGGACCCGCCGCCGGGAGGGACATTCGCCAAAGGTAAGTCCCGTCCCGGGGGCGTGCGGGGGGCGGGGGGTGCGGAGAATTTCTCCCCGAAACTTGTTCGGGGGGCTGAACACGTTGGCGCTCGGCCCCCCAAAGTTTCGGGGAGAAATTCTCCGCCAACCCTAGTTCAAAGACCTCCTGCCAGACTGTTGACTGGGGCTGGCTACAGGGAGCATACCACTCCCCTGCCAAAACAGTTTCACTGTCTCCCAGTCTGTTTCTGGGCACAATTCAAAGTGCTGATCATGACCTATAAAGCCTTATACAGCTTGGCTCCAGGTTATCTGAAAGACCATATTCTCCCCTATGAGCCTGCTCATGCCCTGAGATCTTCAGGGAAGGTCCTTCTCACAGTCCCACCACCATCTCAGGCTCACCTGGTGAGAACACGGGAGGGGGCCTTCTCAGTGGCTGCCCCAAGGCTCTGGAACTCCCTTCCCAGGGAGGTGAGAGTGGCACCCTCCTTGGTATGTTTCCAGAGGCAGGCAAAAACTTTTTTTGTTCTGGCAGGCCTTTGGGAATAGCTAGTCTAGACCTGTGAGAATATGATGGATTGGTGCTATTGTTTATACTGTTGTTTTCTAAAAAAAAATTTGATATTTTATACAATTTTAATATTATTAATGATTTAATTATATTTTTAATTTTTGTATAGTTCTTCTTATATGTTCTAACTGTACAAGCTTTTAATGTTGTAAAGCCACCTTGAGTCCCTGTATTGAGGAAAAGGTGGGATAGAAATATAATAATAATAATAATAATAACAACAACAATAATAATAATAGCAATAATAATAATAATAACAATTTATAAACCACTCCACATCAAAAGATACCAGAGCAGTGTACAATCAGTGTCTAATTAAACCATTTAAGCCTGTAATTTTGCATAAATGGGCACCTTTATGGCCGCCATTTGTGCAGAACCACAATTTATGGAAAAGTCTAAGCTGCCATTTTGTACAAAGTGGTGGCCCAGCCACTCGCCAGGTGCCCATGGACCACCTGGTGGCTTGGTGTGCACTGCAAACAGGGTCAGGTGGCTGGTGGGGGTCCAGCAATCTCACCCATCCCTAATTCTATCAGACCTTAAGGAAGTGGTAGGGAGTCTGTGGCCCTCTAGATGTTGCTGAACTATAACTCCCATCAGGACCAGTCAGCATGACCAAGAACATCTGGGTCCCAACCCTTTATTACAAGATCTTCCAACTGGCATGCTTAAACAACTGCATTCTAAATTCATCCCTAACACTTTTCCTTCCAAGACCAGGTCCATTTCAAATAAATTGGAACCAGAGTAGGATAGCCTGTTTTGGGGTTCAGTGCCACCAATATGCTGATGACACCCAACTCTATCCCTCCTTTCCATCTAAATCCAAGGAAGTTGTTCCAGTTTTAAATTGGTGCCTGATGTTGGTGATGGACTGGATGAGGGCAAACAAATTGACACTTAATCTGTGCAAGACAGAGGTGCTGCTTGTTAGTTGAAAGGCAGATCAGGGAATAGGAACTCAGTGTGTACTGGATGTACACTCAGTGTACACTCCCCATGAAAACTCAGGCTCACAGTTTGGGTGTACTTCTGGATGTCCAGGTTTTGGCAGTGGCATGAGTGTGTTTACATAGTTGAAGCTAGTGTACCAACTGTGCCCTTTCCTGGAGGTGTCTGATCTGACCACAGTCACGGATGCCTTCGTTACATCCCATTTGGACTTCTGTAACATGCTCTATGTGGGGCTGCCCTTGAAAACTGTTCAGAAACTTCAACTGGGCTAGAATGCTGTGGCCAGACTGTTGACCAGGGCTGGTTACAGGGAGCACGTGATTCTCTTGTTACAACAGCATCACTGGCTATCAGTCTGTTTCCACACAATTCAAAGTTCGGGTGATGACCTATAAAGCCCTATACAATTGGAACCAGACTACTTAGACTGCCTTCTCCCCAGAGCCTGCCTGGGTCTCCTAGACTGTGGAACTACCTGAAAAGGGAGGCTATGTTTGCTCTCTCTCTGCTGTACTTCCACTAACAGGCAAAGACCTTTTTTACTCAACCAGGCCTTTGGCATGTAAGCAAATCTGTAGGGTTAGATGCTGTTTTTATTCTGTTATTGTTGTGTTTTTAACTGTGCTTTAATGCATTTGTTTTATTATTGTTTTAATCAATAAACTAATTCTGTGCAACCCTGATAAGCCCATACCCTGCCAAGGTTGTTGATAGAGAAGTACATGCATTACTTTATACCACATTGCATATCAAGAGACAGGAAGACTTAATTCTCCTGACAAAAGATTGTTTCTGGTATCTCGGAGAAATCACATTGATCGAAAGTGCTAGTTTGTAATGACAAGATATTCAAAGCAAGATCTTGCTCTTTCCTGTGATATTTTAAAAGCGATAAACATAAAATAAGTATCTGATAGGGATGGGGGAGAATTCCGCCACAGACCCCAATGAGGCCAGATTCCAAGAATCCAGCCCCATTGGGGCCCGTGGCGGAACGGAACACTCACCTCCATGCCCTTCCGGAATCTGTGTTGGTCGGCTCCCTCCGTGTGTTGATCCTGCAGAGCTAGCCTCCGGCACCACTCCACTGGCAATACGGCCAGCCACCATTGCCGTGCCGTATCACTGGGGTAGGGTAAGTGAGTCTCCGGACGCAAATGGCATAGTGGGCACCATTTGCGGCCATAAAGCTGGTAGATTAGCCTAAATGCAGCCATTTATGGCTGCATTTAGGCTAATCTACCAGCTTTACAGCTGCAAATGGCATCCACTACACCATTTGCATCCCTGTTTTTCCCCACGATAGGCTACGCAAATATTTGCAAAGCCTATCACGTGAACAGGGACGCAAATGGCATAGCGGACACCATTTGCGTCCCTGTTCATGTGATAGGCTTCTCAACTAAGGGGCCTAGGGCTGTGACCTTGGGGTTATTTGGATTTTAAAACACATGCAGGGAGCAATCATATCGAGACAGATGCCAGCCTCTGAACTGACAGGATCCTCTCCTCTGTGCTGCTCCACCCACCTTACATTCTTGGCTAGAAGCACATTTTTGTGCATCTAGCTATAGCTTTGGAGAGGGTGGAGGAAAGGGCCCAGAGGCCCAATAGGAAGCTGTCTGAAGTATCTTCTGCTGTCTCTTCCCCTCCCTGCCCTTGGTCTGCCCCCACTTCACCCCCTCCGTGCTCTGTTTATGAGTGTGGAGATGGCAGTGGTGCTGGCTAAGGGTGGGTAGGCAGCATATTTTCTGGAAACCGAGGACCTCAGTTTCGAGCAACCCCAAAACCCTATGGCCATCGAGACGTTATCTAGTGGCCTTAGGATTGCTCTCGAATCTATTTTAATTAATTTTAATGTGTCCATGTGGTTTAAGCCTGCAGTAATGTTTTCAGCCCCTAAGGGCAGACTTCCCTGACCAGCACATAGCTTTGCCCACCATACAATTTGAAGCCACAGGAGGAGATTAGTAGGCCAAGGGACACACTTATATGCCTGCCACGGCCTTCCTGCTGTGGGGACCACTCCCTCCAGGGAATGGAATGAACAGAACCCTTCCTTAAGGGGCTATAGCAATGCCGTATGCCAGAGGCCATTCCCAGTGGTGCCAGTGTCCATGCCTTCACTCAGACAAGGTAGGCGCAGTGTGTCCAACTCTGACAGCTGCTTTGAAGGTTTTGCTGTATCAAACTAATAGGGATGGCAGAGAATTCTGCCATGGACTCCAATGAGGCCAGATTCTTAGAATCCAGGCCCCCTGGAGTCCGTGGCAGAACAGACCACCCCACCCTGCCACCCCGTGAAGTCCAACCCGGCCAGATCCTACCTGGCAGGCTGACACCACCGACTCTGGATCCGGCCGGGTCCGGCCGCTGCCCCGTGTGGATGCAAAATGGCGTCCGGCATAGCAGACGCCATTTGCATCCTTCCCTTTTTGCCACGATAGGCTACCTAAATCTTTATGTAGCCTATCACAGCCAAGGGAGGCACACCATTTGTGTCCATAGACCAGCCGCAGCCAGAAGTCTGGCCGCGGCCAGCCCCAGCCAGTGGCTCCATGGACTCGCCGCAGAGCAGAGCCATCTGGGAAGGATTCTGGGGGGAGGAGCGGATTGCCTCCCTCCCCCCGCGGACCCCCCAGCGGACCCAGGTAGGTGAGGTCTATACACCCCTACAAGCTAAAGGCTATTTCAACCCATGAAAAGCCGAGTCCATTACCTAGTTTAAAAATAAATATGCTTTCATTTCATATACCTGGTTGCAAAACTTGGGTTCTTTGCAAGAGGAAAAAAGGTGGGATATAAATGCAATAAATAAGTAAGTAAGTAAGTAAATAAATAAATCTGAAGCACAAGAGAGCTCCCCATATGATCCAATGTATTATGTCCACATTTCATACACATGTTATATCTATATCTATATATCATAACTTTCAGCAGACTTCAGCAGAACACATCAAATACTTGTGATAGTAATAACTCTGGATATAATGGAATACTATGGTTCACTCCCCAAAGGACATTGGATTGCCAGTTTCTCAGCATGTGCTTCTCTTATACTTTACCACAGATGGGTTTTGCTGTTGTTTGTTTGTTTGTTTGTTTGTTTTGAAAAATATATTCCTCTATCAGATCGGTCCCATTTGGGATGGACAGAACTGTCAATCTTAGTCTGACAGAGACTGTCAGCTTTTCGAGGTCAAGCTTCTTCCACCCTGTTTCTGCATGAGCTTGTGATTATTATTTTCCAAAAAATGCTCCATATGGAAATGTGTACTTTTTGTGTAAATTTCCCTAATATACTCTTTAATGTATGCATTATTTGCATGCATTGTTAAACGTATACACATAATAACAAAACAGTTCCCTAAAAATATAAATAATGTGCATACATATACATATTCTTCTTAAATTGTAGGATTAAACCATCCCTAACAATATGCATGTATCTATGGTATCTTGAACCTTCTTATTTCAATAAGATATAAAAAAGCCACTATTTTTATATCAACTTAAATGAATATATATCTATATCATCCATAGCTATAGCTATGAAAGATAGAAAGGCTAATGACAGACTGTTAAAAAAAATATATATAAGCTAAATGTTTCAGCTTCCACCCTGTTCAGTAGCTGTGCTGTAAATGGTTATCAGGACAGGAGTGGCAGTTTGGGATGCCTGGAGATGAAAGTTCCTTAGGAGAAAAAACAGAGCTATGAGTGGTATCCTGTTAACAAACTGTCTTCCAGAGGCTCAAAGGCCATTTGGACTAAGAGTTCTGAGTCTATAAAGCCAGAAATTTTCCCTTTTGTCAAGCATATCAGGGTCTTTTGTTTATTCTATTGAAACCAACTGTAAATCCGAAAGACTATGTGCAGGAGAATTGAAATGTCTTGTAAAAGGCTGCTCCAGCTTTTTGGTTAGAATCGCAGATTTGTGGATATGGAATCTTGGTCTTAGGTCTGTTGTAGATTTTGCTATATATTGCATGCAACACCCATTTTTTAACAGTCAATTAAGTAAACCACACAAATAGAAGTGCATATTACTGATTGTCTAATGCAATAAGTTTTGTTAGTAATTGTGCTTCTGAAAGAAGTGATTTCTTGGAGGTAACTGCAGGTAATGCGACACTAGATAGATAGATAGATAGATAGATAGATAGATAGATAGATAGACAGACAGACAGACAGACAGATAGATGATAGATAGATAGATACTTTTACTTTTTAGATAGATAGATGATAGATAGATAGATAGATAGATAGATAGATAGATGATTGATAGATAGATGATAGGCAGGCAGGCAGGCATGCAGGCAGACGAGTGTGTGTGTGTGTGTGTGTATGTGTGTGTGTGTATATGTATATGTATGTATGTATGTGTGTATATATATATATATATATATATATATATATATATATATGGGAGACTCAGGGATGCTCAGTGCACCTAGATTCTCTGAACTCCACTTCAAAGCATGGATCACCTCACTCCCATTTTTGGTTGTGACCCATTTTCGTTTTCATTCAAATGGGGAAAGTACACATTTCTGTCTACATTTTCTGAAAGTGTGCACTTTCCCCCCATTGACTGAAGTGTGAAAATGCATATTTTCAAAAAGTGTGCATTTTAAAGGATACATTTTTTAAAAATGCATTTTTTGAATGAGATCATGTGGAATGAGCAGCTGTTTTCCCCAAAAATGTTTTCCCATTCATGTTCGTATTTGGGGGTGTGAACAGGGCAAGTCCTGACAATTTACAAACTGAAATGAAATTCTCATACATACCTAATATATATATGCATTTTGTGAATAAATTGGGTGATTTAGAAAGTAGTAGAGGTTACTACTGTCTCAGTATAAGTAACTTTATTGAGAGGGAGGTATCATAGAATAATAGGGTTGGAAAGGGCGTATAAGACCATCAAGTCCAACCCCCTGTTCAATGCAGAAATCCAAGTCAGAGCATCCCTGACAGATGGCTGACCAGCTTCATCTTGAATGCCTCCAGTGTGGGAGAGCCCACCACCTCTCAAGGGAATTGATTCCATTGCTGTATTGCTCAAACACTCAGGATGTATTTTCCTGATGTTCAGTCAGAATCTGGCTTCCTGTAACTTGAGCCCATATTCAACTGAAATTTCATAGAAGTACCCAGTAATGACAAGGAGAGAATTAAGTTGTCACAGGTTAAATATCATGTATAATTTAGATTATAAAATATATATTTTTCCCAGAATATAAAAGGCAGCATTTGCAGCATGCTACCTTTTGCCCATATACCATAATTGTTAGATGAGCAATGGCTGCTTTTATTAATGCTATATTGGGAAATTATAGTGTCTGTCTAGACAGTGTACAGAGAGGAAATGTGGTCCTGTTGCATTGTTTAATGCTCTAAAGCAGGGGTCCCCAATCCCCGGGCTGCGGACCGGTACTGGTCCGTGGCCTGTTAGGGACCAGGTCGCAGTAGGGGTGTGGGAACCCCGCCTTACCTTGGATCCGCAGGGGGGAGGCGATCCGTCCCTCCCCCCTGCCCCGGAATCCTTGCCGGCCCTAGCTGGCTCCGCTCCGTGGTGAGTCCGCGGAGCTGCCAGCTGGCTCTGGCCCTGTTCTTTGCAGTAATAGCCTATTACTGCAAAGAACAGGGATGTAAATGGCACCCACTATGCAGACGCCATTTGCATCCCAGCGGCCGGAAGTCCTCCCCCGGCCGGAGCCAGCTGGCAGTTCCGCAGACTCACCATGGAGTGGAGCCGGCCAGGGCCAGCAAGGATTCCAGGGGGGGAGGGACAGATGCCCCCCCTGCAGACTCAAGGTAAGGGGGGTTCCCACACCCCTACTGTGGCCCAGTCCCATCCCCCCCCCCAGTCTGTGGAAAAATTGTCTTCCACAGACTGGTTCCTGGTCCCAAAAAGGTTGGGGACCACTGCTCTAAAGGATAGATTTAGATAATGCCTGATGATGCTTTTTGACATGGAAACAGTTAGAACCAGTTTGCTTAAACCTTATGAAAAAGTAATCAGCTTATATTGTGAATCTAATTTTCTCTGATGGATGTGTGTCTTTATGAATTCCTAGGAAACTGTATCTCCTTGCACTTTGAAGATATCTTACATAAGAACATCAGAAGAGCCCTGCTGGATCAAACCAAGGGTCCATCTAGTCCAGCATTTTGTTCACACAGTGGCCAAACAGCTGCTCATGGGAAACCCACAAGCAGGACATGATTGCAACAGCACCCTCCCCCCCATGTTCCCCAGCAACTGATATACATAGGGATAGGAAGCTGCCTTTTATCAAGTCAGACTTTGGTCCATCTACAATGTCTGTAGTATTGCCTACACTGATTGGCAGTGTCTCTTCAGGGTTTCCGATAAGGGTATTTCCCATCCCTACCTGGATATGTCATGGATTGAATGGGGAACCTTTTATATACAAAATATGTGTTCTGCCATAGAGCTACAGGCCTTCTGCTCTGCAAATTTAAAACAAGGTCCTCCAACCATGGTGGCTGGTGGCTTTTTTTCTCACGCACCCCCCCCCCCGGAGCTTGGTTCCAGGAGCTTGGGGGTCCTCCTGGAACCATCTTTGCCACTTGAGGCTCAGGTGGCCTCAGTGGCATAGAGTGCCCTCTACGAACTTCGGTTGGTGGCCCAGCTATGCTCCTATCTGGACAGGGATAACCTGGCTTCAGTTGTCTATGCTCTGGTAACCTCCGAATTAGATTACTGCAATGTGCTCTATATGGAGCTGCCATT
The DNA here is from genome assembly GCF_057233095.1 of Heloderma suspectum. NCBI lineage: Eukaryota > Metazoa > Chordata > Lepidosauria > Squamata > Helodermatidae > Heloderma > Heloderma suspectum. The sequence continues at coordinate 33,044,485 of NC_139466.1, read as the reverse complement.
GTGATTCAGAAGCTGCAGCTTGACAAAATGCAGCAGCCAGACCGATAACGGGGACCAGGAAGTCTGAACATATGAGACCAATTCTGGCCCACTTGCACTGGCTGCCTATATGCTTCCAAGCCCAATTCAAAGTGCTGGTTTTAATTTTTGTGAACTGCACAGAGACCTTTGGCTATGGGGAGGTATAGTAATATAATAAATGAAATGAAATGAAATTGCATGAATGAACTCTAGTGTCAGTGGGTCAGCTCAAGAGTTTCTCAAGGGAATTGATGGCTACCACACTTTGGGCAAGTATCCAGCTTACTATAGCAGTATGATAACTCTAGCACACTGAAACTATGATAAGGATTGATTCCATTGTGAGGTGAACCATAGATGCCTTTGGGATCCAGCTGTGTGGCTGTTGCAAAAGTAACCAAGTGAAGAGGGCATACTAGTTGTCTGAATCTATCTTTAGCATAATTCCTGTCTAGGCCAAAAACTTAGCAACCACTGCTAAGAGCCAGGATTATAAAATAGGCATCTAGTTTTAGGTCCTCAGGGCTAATATCTCACTACAATGATATCTGGACTGTCACCCCCCCTCCCCCTTATGATACTAGAAGTTAGGAGCTGTGATTATTTGACCAGACTGTCAGGAGGGCACCATTTGGGGATCTAGTCCCCTTCTCTTTGGATTTTACAGTTTGTTCTTGCATTGCCTACCTTGTTTTGTACTTTATGTCTTACTAGTGCTAAGCCCATATATGCTGGAGTGGACAACTTGTCCACCATGGAGGCACATAATGGAAACATTTGATGAACCAGAGAACTGAAGTAATTGCATTTATTTTAGGGATGTAGAATAATTTCATTCCTGTTCACAAATCATATAAACATATCCTGTTCACAACCCCAAACACAAACATGAGGAGAAACACAATTTGGGGGGGGGGTTGGGGGGATTTCCCAAACTGTGTGTTCATGTCTGAAAGTGTGCACTTGCACAAAGGCGTACTCCCAAAAATGTGCATTTGTGCATATGTACAAGTGCACAATTGTGCATGGGAATATTTGGTAAAATGGGAATATTTCCTTGATAAAAAAATGCACATTTTTCCCACTTAAAAAAAACAAGGACATTTACATTCCAGAACACAATTGGTGAAATGAGCTTTGAGGAGGAATTTAGAGAGCCTCAAGAAATTCGAACATTCACTAATTCCTAGATTAGTACGCATGCATACATACAATGACACGTCAGAAAGTTAAAAATGTAATACATAAATAAATAAATAAATAGATCCCTGTCCCCAAGGAGCTTGCAAAATATAAAATAGATAAGAAGGAATACAAAAAGAGAAGAGGGAGAGACTGCACTATGGAGAGATTAATGTGGGCAAATGCAGTTGGGAATCAGGATTTTTAAATTATCAATATTTTATTATTAAAATAAAAGCAAATAATTTACCATAATCAAAACTGATGTGGATAGATATATATCCAGAGCAGGAAATCTGTTGCCCTCTGGATATTGGACTCCCATCATCTTTGACTATTGTCCATACTGCCTGGGACTGATGTTGGAGTCCAACAACATCTGGAGGACCACAGATTCCCACCTCCTAATATAGATATTGTGTTGGATCCAGACTTAGTAATGTTTAGAGTAGACCCATTGAAATCAATGTGACTTAAGTCAGTCATGAGTAAGTTGCCCCATTAATCTCAATGGAATTAATCTACACATGACTAAGTCTGGATCCAACACATATACATTCACAAATCATTGTCTTTACAACATTCTAAATAAACATGTCCAATCCACTGAAAGATGAACCTTGTTTTTCAAATATTCAATCAATCGTCTCCAGTTTTGAGATAAACTATTTTAGTATTGTCTTCCTTCTCTCCATGTGATCTAATTACCCTATTATGACAAAACTGCCTAATCATAAATGGTATTTTCCCACTCTGCAATTGTAGGAATGAATAAATGATGCTTTCCACATTGTTGTTGTTGTTCAGTCGTTCAGTCGTGTCCGACTCTTCGTGACCCCATGGACCATAGCACGCCAGGCCTTCCTGTCCTGCGCTCTCTCCCAGAGCGTGCTCAAGTTCATATTCATTGCATCCGTGATGCTATCTAGCCATCTCATCCTCTGCCGTCCCCTTCTCCTTTTGCCTTCAGTCTTTCCCAGCATCAGGGTCTTTTCCAGGGAGTTTTCTCTTCGCATTTGGTGGCCAAAATATTGGAGCTTCAGCTTCATTATCTGTCCTTCCAATGAGCACTCAGGGTTGATTTCCTTTAGGATGGACTGATTTGACCTCCTTGCAGTCCAGGGCACTCGTAAGAGTCTTCTCCAGCACCACAGTTCGAAAGCATCAATTCTTCGGCGCTCAGCCTTCCTTATAGTCCAGCTCTCACAGCCATACATTACTACTGGGAAAACCATAGCTTTGATTAGACGGACCTTTGTCGGCAAGGTGATGTCTCTGCTTCTTACTATGCTGTCTAGGTTTGCCATAGCTTTCCTCCCAAGGAGCAAGCGTCTTTTAATTTCATGGCTACAGTCACCATCTGCGGTGATCTTGGAGCCCAAGAAAGTAAAATCTGTCACTGATTCCATTTCTTCCCCTTCTATATGCCAGGAAGTGATAGGGCCAGATGACATGATCTTAGTTTTTTTAATGTTGAGTTTCAAACCAGCTTTTGCACTCTCCTCTTTCACCCTCAACAAGAGGCTCTTGAGATCCTCTTCGCTTTCTGCCATTAGGGTGGTATCGTCTGCATATCGGAGGTTGTTGATAATTCTCCCAGCAATCTTAATTCCGACCTCTGATTCATCCAATCCGGCATTTCTCATGATGTACTCTGCATATAAGTTAAATAAGCAGGGTGACAATATGCAGCCTTGTCATACTCCTTTCCCAATTTTGAACCACTCTGTTGTTCCATGTCTGGTTCTTACTGTTGCTTCTTGACCCTCGTACAGGTTTCTCAGGAGACAGGTAAGGTGGTCTGGTACTCCCATCACTTTAAGAATTTGCCACAGTTTGTTGTGATCCACACAATCAAAGGCTTTAGCGTAGTCAATGAAGCAGAAATAGACGTTTTTCTGGAATTCTCTTGCTTTCTCCATGATGCAGCGAATGTTGGCAATTTGATCTCTAGTTCCTCTGTGTCTTCGAAACCCAGCTTGTACTTCTGGTAGTTCTCGGTTCGCATACTGCTGAAGCCTAGCTTGTAGGATTTTGAGCATCACCTTGGTGGCATGTGAAATGAGCGCAATTGTGCGGTAGTTTGAACACTCTTTGGCGTTGCCCTTCTTTGGAATTGGAATGTAAACTGACCTTTTCCAGTCTTGTGGCCACTGTTGAGTGTTCCAGATTTGTTGGCATATTGAGTGCAGCACTTTCACAGCATCATCTTTTAGGATTTTAAATAGCTCAGCTGGGAGACTGTCATCTCCGCTAGCTTTGTTGTTACTAATGCTTCCTAAGGCCCACTTGACTTCACTCTCGAGGATGTCCGGCTCAAGTTCAGTGACCGCACTATCATGGCTATCAGGGACATTCAGATCTTTCCTGTATAGTTCTTCTGTGTATTCTTGCCACCTCTTCTTAATCTCATCTGCTTCTGTTAGGTCCCTGCCTTCTTTGTCCTTTATCATGCCCGTCTTTGCACAAAACGTACCCTTGAGATCTCCAATTTTCTTGAAGAGATCTCTAGTCTTTCCCATTCTGTTGTTTTCCTCGATTTCTTTGCATTGTTCATTTAAGAAGGCCTTCTTGTCTCTCCTTGCTATTCTCTGGAACTCTGCATTCAGTTGGGTATATCTTTCCCTTTCTCCCTTGCTTTTCACTTCCCTTCTTTCGTGAGCTACTTGTAAAGCCTCATCAGACAGCCACTTGGCTTTCTTGCATTTCTTTTTCTTTGGGAAGGATTTCGTTGCTGCCTCCTGAACAATGTTACGGACCTCCATCCATAGTTCCTCAGGCACTCTGTCTATCAGGTCTAATCCCTGAAATCTATTCCTCACCTCCACTGTATATTCATCAGGGATATGATTTAGGTCATACCTGAACGGTTTAGTGGTTTTCCCGACGTTCTTCAATTTCAGCCGAAATTTTGCAAGAAGCAGCTCATGATCTGAGCCACAGTCAGCTCCAGGTCTTGTTTTTACTGACTGTATGGAGCTTCTCCATCTTTGGCTGCAAAGGACATAATCAATCTGATTTCGATATTGACCATCTGGTGACGTCCATGTGTAGAGTCACCTCTTGTGCTGTTGGAAAAGAGTGTTTGCTATGATCAGCATGTTCTCTTGGCAAAACTCTATTAGCTTTTGTCCTGCTTCATTTTGTACACCAAGGCCATGCCTGCCTGTTGTCCCGGTGATTTCTTGACTTCCTACTTTAGCATTCCAATCCCCTATGATGAAGAGGACATCTTTTTTTGGTGTTAGTTCTAGAAGTTGTTGTAGGTCTTCACAGAACCGATCAACCTCAGCTTCTTCAGCCTCAGTGGTTGGGGCATAGACTTGAATTACTGTGATGTTGAATGGTTTGCCTTGGATTCGTACTGAGATCATTCTATCATTTTTAAGATTGTACCCCAGTACTGCTTTTCCCACCCTTTTGTTGACTATGAGTGCTACTCCATTTCTTCTAAGGGATTCTTGCCCACAATAGTAGATATAACGGTCACCTGAATTAAATTCACCCATGCCTGTCCATTTTAGTTCGCTGATTCCCAAGATGTCGATGTTCAATCTTGCCATCTCATGTTTGACCACCTCCAGCTTACCTTGATTCATTGATCTGACATTCCAGGTTCCTAAACAATATTGTTCTTTACAGCATCGGATTTTCTTTTCACCGCCAGACACATCCACAGCTGAGTGTCCTTTCGGGTTTGGCCCAGCCGCTTCACTCTTTCTGGCGCTACTTGGAAATACCCTCTGCTCTTCCCCAGTAGCATATTGGACACCTTCCGACCTGAGGGGCTCATCTTCCGGCGTCATCTCTTTTAGCCTTGTGATACGTTCCATGGGGTTTTCTTGGCATGAATACTGGAGTGGGTTGCCATTTCCTTCTCCAGTGGACCACATTTTGTCAGAACTCTCTGCCATGACCTGTCCATTGTCTTGGGTGGCCCTGCACGGCATAGCTTATGGCTTCACTGAGTTATGCAAGCCCCTTCGCCACAACAAGGCAGTGATCCATGAAGGGGGCTTTCCACATTATAGCACAACATATCCTCAAAACTGTTATCAAATACAGTAGTAATTCCTGATAATGGGGGGGGGGGTAAAATTGTTGGAAAATTAAGGGGAGACTTCCAAACTATAAAGGTTGCTCTTGCATGGAAAATCCTGACTCTATCCCAGCAAATTTCAACCAATGCCAATAACTGAAGATGTTCCATTTCTGCACACATACACACACACATGATGATGATGATAGATGATAGATGATAGATAGATAGATAGATAGATAGATAGATGTGTATGTGTGTGTGCGGGGGGTATGTATGTATACACACACACATGCACACACACACACACATGCACACACATACACACATAGGCACAGGGGTAATCCCTTCATAAGGTGCTACTATGCCTGCAAACATAATCTATGTCTGATGAACAGGAAAAATACTTATACCCGTTTGTTTATTTCCAATTATACTCAATGGGAGTCATGAAGATTTGGATTTCTAAATCGAAATTCAAATTCAGGCCCAAGTCAAAGTGGGCAGTCTCTGAATTGTTCCAAGCTGAATTGGACTGGATGGATCAGGATGGATCCAAATCAGGATGGATGTGAACTGAATCATGTGGTTGGTGAAAACCCCTAGTTGTTGTAGTTAAGGATAATCAGAGCATGAGTTAGCGTTTCTCTAACAGGGTGGACAGAAATGGAAAAGGCAGCCAGGCTGAGTACTTTGAGCCTTCAGTCAAAGCCTGGAAGCTGCTGCTGTTGAAACAGCCTTCATAATCCAGCTCCTAGTCTAGCAATCTTCTGGACAGGTCTCCTCCAGTTCGGTATTAATACTTCTGACTGCTGACACTGCTGGACGATTCCCCTGACTGGCTCAGAAGGTGGGAAAGGGACATGCTATCTGATGTCCACATTGAATTTAACCACCCATCATAGTTTATGTCGATTACAGTAATCACAAAACTGACCCTGTACACTCCGAGTACAGTTTGCACCTATGAAGGTGCTCTCTGTGCATACCAAGGGCAGAATTCAGCCAAGGTTGAATGCTTCCAAGTGCCATTTATCTTCAGTGAGATCTAAAAGAAATTTTTGCAAGCTGTTTATAGTGAGCTAATTCATGCAAATGAGCCTAAGCATGTAACTGGCAGTATTGTTGGTACTATGACTGCGAAGAGGAGGAGGAGGAGAAAAGGGTATTTTTGACTGTGAAGGAAGAGTCAGCCCAAGAAGTGTCCACAGGATTTAGAGTTCAGCATTGAAAACAGATGTACACCACATCACAAAAGTTCTCTCTTGCAGACCTCAGATGAAAATCGCACTATTGGCTAACCTTACCTGTGTTTTGAAGGTCTGAGTAATGATTTTGCTTTTCCCATTTTGTCTGAAACACCCTACTAGGGATGTCAGAGAATTTCGCCATGAACTCCAGTGAGGCCAGATTCTTTAGAATCCAGCCCCCCAGAGTCCATGGCAGAATGGCCTCCCCCCCCCATGCCACCCCGTGGAATCCCTCTGGGACGGAGCCTACGTGGCGGCGGATGCCGCTCCAGTGGCAGCTCCAGTGGCGGAGGATGCGGCAGTGGCTCTGGCTCCTCTTCCAGCCACTGCCGGGCTGCTGCAGCCACAAATGGCAGCTGTCATAGTGGCCGCCATTTGCATCCCTGCCTTTTTTGTCGTGATAGGCTACATAAATACTTACGTAGCCTATCATGGCAAAAGGCAGCCACGTAAATACTTAAATTTACTGTGTAAATACTTACGTAGCCTATCACAGCTTGGCAGGAATGGAAGTGGTGGCCGGCATAGCAGCTGCCATTTGTGGCCACAGCAGCCCGGCAGCAGCCAGAATTCCAGCTGAGTCGCCACAGAGTGGAGCCGGCTGGGAAGGATTCCCCCCACCTACCCCCCACCGCGGATGCCTGGAACAGAGCCAGGTAAGGGTTTTGTACATCCCTACACCCTACAAAGTCTGAAGAAGTTGAATCATTCCTACTTTTTCCTCTTTTCTTCTCCAGAACTTGCAACAAAGTAACATTGTATCAAAAAAAGATTTTGAAAGTCAAAGTCCTCTGGAGAAATAGTAGGGTGCAGGTGGGGGAGCTTCATCAGTTCAAGCTACTAAATTGTTTTATTTCTCATTCTGCATGGTTGCTTTTGAAAGCATGGAATGCCATAAAATACATTCTTGTGATTTGTGTAGAGCATGGGTAATGAAACACACTTTTTTTTTCTCTTTGTGCTATTACTATAGTAGGGACTATATAATCCCTATAATATTTTCTAAGTAGAGAATATACAGTAAGATTGCGGGGGGGGGGGTCTTTGTTTAGTCACTTCATTTTTCTTCTGTCCATCTGAAATACTTAAAAGAAATATAATCCCAGGCCACAATGCACTGAACCTTTGTTTTGTCTGTGGACAGTGGCAGAAAGTCAGCTACAAAGAAACAAAACCACGATATTAGTAAATGAAGGGTTGGCCTCATCACGTCCTAGCCTTAAGTACCTATATTTATAATAGGGCTGTGAATCTTGTATGTGAAACTTGGAGGCTATCAGTAAGTAGTTCAGGGGAATATATTCTCCTTAATAAAACATTGTTTTTCCTTGAAGCAGTTTCTTCGAAACATGTGCCCTTCATAAATAAAATAAATACTAAAACATTCAGCCAGGACCTCCAAAAATCATTGCTTTAGTATAAATCTGCAGGAGAGTGTAAGTACCTGAATTATAACTCCCTGGTGGTGGTGAACACAAAATACCTGCAGAACTAATGGAAAAGACACTTAATCTGCATCACTGGGAGGGCTTATTTCTATATTTTGTTAGAGAATTGTTGTTTTATACTCTAAGGACAGGACAATGTATTGTTAAGGTCAGAACATTTTTCAGTTTTGCTGGTGTACCTTATTTATCTGAGGAAGAAATTTCTTGCCTGATCTCGTCTGATCTTGAAGCTAAGCAGGGTCAGCCCTGGTTCGTATTTGGATGGGAGACCACCTGGGAATCAGGCTTCCTGCACTGAGCAGGGGGTTGAACTCAATGGTCTTGTAGGTCCCTTCCAACCCTATGATTCTTATAGTTTACTGGACAGAAAATGGTGATACCACACCTGCTCAGGACATATGCCTCTCAACACATTTGCACACCACTTCTCTGTGTTCAGGGAATGTTCTTGAACATTAAAGACTGGGGCAGGGGGCTTAGCTAAAAGGTATACCAGAAGAATTGATTCCCATTGAAACCCTGGCTCTCTTCTGCCACAGGACAGGCTGCTGTTTGTCCAGCAGATCTGGCCAAGAAAATAAAACTCTAACTAGGACACAAGAGAGCCAAGCATGCATAACTGGAATGGTTTAGTCAAGGAAGGTAGTGGAGGGCCCATGCAGGGTTCTCAGGGAGCATGAGAGATCAGGGCTTTTCTAGGAAATACAGTTTTATTCAGAAAGTATAACAATAGTAATTGAACACTGGACTGTTGAAGGCTTCTGAGAAATGGAGAGAGGAAGAGAAGAAGAGTTTTGGGGGTGAGAGAGAGCTGTGTAATGTGACTTTGGCTTCAAAGGAGGTGAAGGAAAGGGGAGGTATAGTCTGAAAATCAGTTAGAGAGAAGAAAAATTCAGGAGGGAGAGGAATTTTCCTATACTTGTTTATGCTCTGTCCAAAAAGAGTGGGGAGGGTGCAGGGTGTCCAGATCAAAGGTGTCAGGATAAATCCCAAAGAGTAGAAATCTGCAGCTTTCCTTGGCCACCTTAAGACTGTACTGGATAGACACCACTGAAAGTAGGGTGCAAGAGCGAGCACCCAGTCAGGAGTTTCAACACATGTCAGAAATTTCTCCCCCCCCCCTTTTTTTTTTTTTTTTACCATTCTCATTCAATTTGATAGAAAAGAAATTGCTTTCAAAGAAGAAAAATTTTGAGAAATTCTCATGGGTTGAGTTTGGGGTTTGTGTGCTTACCTTACTTAGGAGGTCATCAAAGAGTGTGCACAAGTGTCCTGTCTTTCATTGTGCAATCATATTTCAGGCAGCCTGCAGCCTCCTTGGCTTCCCACACTTGAATTAAAGCCCAGTGGAAGATATCATGAGGTAATTACTCCCATGTCTTTTGGATAGAGCTGCTGTGAGGCTGCAGAACAATAAGGGGATGTGTAATAGAAAGAAAGAAAAGACATACACAGTACCCACAGCCACCTTACAATGATTAGGTATGCACAAAAACACCACCAAATACATTTGAAATAAGCTATAAAATGTCCTGAGAATGAGGTAGAAAAATGGAAGCCTCTTTAATGATGGAAGGAAATTTTTGAGGAAATTAGAGGACAGATTTTGGCACAATACTAGCTCTACCCATCAACAGAATTGGTGTTTGTTTGTTTCTGGTTTCTGAATTTGTGCAAATTCTCACATGCAAAAATGTTCAAATCCCCCAACGTGCACATTTTCATGCTTTAGCCTATGGGGGAAATGCACATTTCTGGCCACTTTTTTTTAACTGTTTCTGCATTTTTCTATGATGGAATTTGTGCAAAATTCGGGACATTTAGAAAAACGGTCCACAAGTCTGTGGAATTTGCCCAACAGGGGAAAAACCAGCCTACTGTGGAATCTATGGGTTGGATTCATAAAAATCTGAATTCATTTGGTTCCATTGTGGATTTCTCCGACATCCCTACCCCTACCTGTGACAAACTGTAGGAGAATTTCTCCTCCTCTTGGAGAAATTTCATGAAATTCCACCCCACCCACCCATGTATACACACACAATTTCTCTGCCACCCCATACATACACACAGCATTTCTAAATGGGGTGGAGAATTTTGAGAGGCCATGTGCACACACCTCTCGTTTCAACAGCTAATCAGACAGTGTCTTCTAGCAAAACTAAGAAAGAACACAACCTGGAGGACTATATGGAGACTTGAAGGGAAATAGGGAACTCTGGATGGGGAGAGGAACTTAGAAGAACTCTGGTATTCCAGGGCAGATATAGACTTGGGTGAGAAAAGGCTTATAAAAGAATACAATGGTCCTGGAAGGACAATTTCCAGGTGAACTAAAAATAAATTATTGCTTAACAAAACAGATGCCTCTAGGTTACAGTGTGATGTACATCTGGGAAGAGGCACCTGAAATCTCCCTGTTTCCTTTAGACAATTAATATTATTTAGTTATTTTGTTTATTTTAAAACATTTGTATCCTGCCCTATATCATTAAGATCTCAGGGCAGCATACAGATAAAATCAATTTAAACAGTATAAAGCAATAAATAATTGAAATAGCTGAAAGCATATTAAACCATTAAACAAGCTAATACAAATTTTAAAAATCTAAAGCAATGAAACAGTTGAAACAGTGTGCAACTTTAGGGAATTCATTTAGCCATCAAAAGCTTTGGTGAAAAGCCATGTTTTAACTTGGTGCCAAAATGAACCAAAGTCTGTGCTAATCGGGCCTCCAAGGGGAGGGCATTCCACAACTGGGGTGCCACAGCTGGGAAGGCCCTCTCCCACATCCCACCTTAGCATATGTCTCGCACTGGTGGGACACAGAGGAGGGCATTCCACAACTGCGGTGCCACAGAGAAGGCCCTCTCCCACATCCCACCATAGCATATGTCTCGCAGTGGTGGGACACAGAGGAGGGCCCGCCAACAAATCTCAGTCCTTGGGCATGCATGCATAGGAGAGGCGCTCCCTGAAATATCAAGGTCCCAAGCCACTTAGGGCTTTAAATGTCATCACCAGGACCTTAGATTCCAACCAAAAATGTATTGGCAGCCAGTCCTTTAAAAGCGGTGTTACATGATCTTTATGAGATGTTCTGGTCAACAGTCTAACTGCTGCATTTTTCACTAGCTGCAACTTCTGAGTCATCTTCAAGGGCAGCCCCACGTAATGATGCTTGATTCTGAAAAGTGATTCTAGATTAGATTAGATTAGATTAGAACTGCAGGGAGATTTGGCATTAATGTCCTTTGGAGGTCCTACACTCTGTATAGACATTGTGGATTTTCCTTTGTCAGTTTCAACTGAAAGGGTCACCACTCAATGTATATATGTTTGGATGACCCATTGTAAGAGTTTACTTGCACTTGCCACCCATGGCATTGGTGGGTCCTTCATTAGACTCTTTAGTACTTAGGACATAGAGAAATTTACCTAAGATCCTCCATTTCCTGGTATGTAGTGCTGCTGTCGTTATTGCTGGAAAAGACTAAGGGCACAATCCTATCAGGATTCCCATCAGCCTCCAAACTCGGATGTTGACAGGAATCCCATGCAGAGGAAGATATATTTCCTTCAGTGCTCCCCCCACTCTGTATTTCAGCTAGACTGGTGTTTTCGCCCATCTAGTTGAGGCATTGGGGAGGGGGAGGGATGGAGGCTGGGGAAGCCTCTGGATACAGCATCAGCCAGCCTCCCCACTGTCCTCACTTCCCCACCCATGGGACACCCCCTTTCTGTCCTCTCCAAGGACAGCTTTGTGACCCCAGAGAGGAAGCCGGTGTGGTTCTCTCCATGCCAGCTGCGAGGGGAAGGGGAGCTCGGACCCCTGGGTCCAAGGTCAGAGCACTGTCTCCAACCTCAGATGCAGGAATCTGAAATATTCTATGCCCCCCCCCAACTCTGGGGCTATAGCATTGTTCTCTGAATTGATTAAGTCTTTTGACTATATGGATATGGAAATATTTTCTTAAGTAACTAGAAATCACTGTAAAGTGTATAAGGAAGGGGTAGGTAACATGGGATCCTCCAGATGTTCTGGACTATAGCTTCCATAGCCCATTACCATTGGTCATGCTGGCTGGGGTAGATGGGAGTTGCAGTCCAAAACATCAAATTGCCAACAACTGGAATAAAGGAACCAAAGCATTCCTTCTGAGACTGAGTGTTTGGAATCTTCCATCTATGTGGTTTATGAAAAAGATTTAGTTAAAGAACACAGAGCACAGTATGAACTGACAGCAGTATAATCACTTGTGGTTTGTTCCGTGCCTCTGACAGGTAAGCAGTTCTAGAAAGAGATGAGCAAGCTAATGAAATACTATTATACGTGCTTCAATCATTTTGCACTGTGCTGAAAAGTTGTGGGGAAAATGCCGTTCATAAATGAGCAGAGAGAATGTGCTAGCCATATGCATATTAGGAAATGAAGATATGGGTTGGATTGAATAATTTCTTTGCATGTATGCTGGAAAGAACATTTATTTAAGCAAGGCCATAATCCACATATTTCTCAAAAAAGAAAAGTGTTGCCATACAGAGAGCTCAATGTATTAAAGGGCTGCTAAAAGAAAGCTTTGCTGCATAAATTAAGTATTCCTTAAAATAAAAGACATTTGTGTTGTTTATAGCATTCTGCCCCCCCCCCATTACTACTATGGCAAATGTGAAAAGTGTATTTGAAGCCAAAGAAATAGCATATCTTGGCAGAGTGGCTTAAGTATATTTCCTATTCACTGAACAGATAAATGAAGCCAGAGCAATGTATTAGAGAAAATACTACTTTGAATGCTACTCCGTTGCCTCACGATATCCTCCACAGGAAATAGTCTATCACAGGTACTCACTGTCAAATCCAGTTTCCAGCTGAGAGGCAGAGACCCCTACGTGCATTTGAATGCAGCCCCTGCCCTCCTCCCTTTTGCCAGTTGTTCTTCTTTTTGTGTGGGGGGGAAAAAAGAAATGAAATAGAAATACACAAGCCAGAAAGAGTTGTTTCTTTCACAGCATGTGGCTCACAATGGCCTGGTTACACAACAAGGATAATAACACTAAAATACCATGTGCAGAGGTGTCCGTCTTTGTTTTTAATGAGCAAAATAGCCTTCTCAAAATATAAGATCTTTTAAAAAAAATGTGATGTTTGAATACCATCATTAGTTATCTTAGGGAATTATCCAATGGTGTCATTCCACAAACTCAGCTAGTGGAGCTCCACTGCATCTTTCCATCTCAGTCTGTGTGGGCTGCCTTTGAAGATTGTTCAGAAGTGGCAACTTGTGCAAATTGGCACAGTGGCCAGATTGATAACAGGGACAAAGAGGTCTGAACAACTCTGATTCTGACCTACTTGTACTGGCTGCCTGTATGCGTCCAAGCCTAAAACATGGTGCTGGTTTTGACCTATGAAGCCTTACACAGCTTGGGATCACAATACCTGATGCAGCACCAATCCTGGCATGAACTGATCCATCTACTGTGTTCAGCATGTAAGGCCCTTCTCCGGATCCCTCTGCCGAGGGAGGCTTGGAGGTTGACAACAAAGGAGAGGGCCATCTCAGTGATGGCCCCCCAATTCCAGAATGATCTCCCTGATGAGGCCTGCCTGGTGCCAACATTGTCATCTTTTTGGCACCAGGCTCAAACTGCCCTCTTCTCTCAAGCATTTGGCAGCATTATGCACTGCTTTCTGAAAACGTTCAGGGATGGTTTCTGATGAACTTCCAGGGGGAGGGAATTTGATGACTGTAAAGTAGCCAATACCCATTGAAGTGTTGTTAATGTAAGAGCCTGAAGTGGGTGGAATTATGATTAACACTTTCTGCACAATTGGAGACCCTAATAAATCAGTGCTCATGATCGTGCAAAGAGTTCTACTAGCACTCAAGTGAATGTTAGCAGAATGCCCCTCCAGAAAGCAGCAAGGCTGGGGAGTAAAGGGGGGGGGGATGCACACAGGGACATGGGAATAGGGCCAGCATGGAAAGCCCCTTCCCACTACACTGTTTTAGACTTCACGCATTCAGGCAAACACCTGATGCTGGTTGTAGTCTGGTACAAAGTGTATCCTTTTGGTTCATGTAAGTAGGATTCTGCTTACCTTCCCTGTATCCCTGTTACTGTCACTCTCTGTACCAGGGGTGGGGAAACCTTTTCTGCCAAGGTCTGCATTCCCTAAACCAAAACGTTTTGGGATCCACAGACTACCAGTGAACCTGGCAAGAGCCTGAAGTGGGTGGAATTATGGATATGGCTGTTACCTTAAGGTCTTCAACTTAGATCTGTTTTACCTTTCCTCAATTGTGTGGGAGCTGGGAAGTAGGGATGTCAGAGAAAGCTGCAAAGGAAGGAATAAAATGAGTTTAGATTTCTACCAATATGACCTGCAGATTCCACAGCAGACCAGCTTTTCCTGAGAAGCACAGGTTCTACGGACTTGCAAAATGGTTCCAGAATTTTATGCAAATGCAGTTGTGGAAAATACAAAAAAATTAAAAAAAACACTGGAGAAAAATGTGTGTTTCCCCCATAGGTTAAACTGTGAAAATGTATGTTTTAGGGAAATGTGTGCATTTGGGGGGATTTGTGCATTTCAGGGGGAATGCACACATTTGCGCAAGTGCGAATTTGCACAAATTTGGAGGATTGAGAAAAATCCGATTCCATCAATGAGTGGATGATGGAATGACAGCCCCAACAATCCACAAAATGCAGATGGAATAGATTTTACAAGATCTGTACGTCCGTCGTTGTGGCCTATGTCTCATAAAGGCCAGATGTCCCTATACTAAATGTTCCAGCAAGGTTTTGAAAGTTTTATACCAAGGAAGCAATAGTACAAGTCTTTGAGGCTCTTGATATATAAGAGAGCCTCCACATCCATTTCCGCTTTCCCCTATTCAATGTGTTCTGAAACTTAGGTGGACTCATTTTCCACTTTGACTCATCCTATTTATGTCATTAATTGGTGTTGTTGGCTCCATTAGTGAGAGAGATGATTGCTTTCTAATATTGCCACCAGGTACTAAAAGGGTGAATAGATTTATCTTTCCTTATACAGCAATTCTGATTTCTGCTGGAGAGAATGAGAATAAGACTTTTAAAAATATGTTCTTTAACTTGAGACGGTTAAGATACGTTGGTAACTGAACTGCCCTTACATGCCTGGAAATACTTAACCCCTCCTCCAGTTTGTGTTTTTGCTAACATTTAATCATTTCCTGAGATGGATAGTTAATGAGATGCATAACGCTTGTCACTCGTGTATGCTTTTGGGAAAAAAATGTTGCAACTGTGATAAGAAATATGGAAATGAATTAGGCTGTGGTGAAAGGGGTCATTTCTGAGATAATTTTCAGCACTGGCAAAGAGCACCCCTGTTTATGACATTTCTTTTGGGGTAAAGAGGGTGAAAGTGTTTACCAATGGATAGTAGGGCTGTATGAAGCTGCCTTATACTGAGTCAGACAATTGGTCTACTAGCCTGGTCTTGTCAACAATGACTGGCAGTGGCTCTCCAGGGTTTCAGGCAGGATTCTTTCCCAGCCCTACCTGGAAATGCCTGGGATCAAACCTGGGACCTTGCACATGCAAAGCATGTGCTCTACCATCGAGCTATAGCCCCTCCCCATGTGCTATGCCTTGTTTTCCCTTAATGATGTCAGTATGTAGCCAATTCAGACTATGTATTGTTGTGATGTCATCCTTACATGGCCCGGGACCAGAATACCTGATGGAGCACCGCTCCTGGAATGACCCAACCCACGTACTACATTCAGCATCCAATGCCCTCTTCTAGGTGCTTCCTCCGAGGGAGGCTTGGAGGGTGGTGATAAGGGAGAGGGCCTTCTCGGAGGTGGCCCCCCAATTATGGAATGATCTCCCCAATGAGGCCTGCCTGGTGCCAACATTGTTATCCTTTCAGTGCCAGGTTAGAACTGTCCTCTCAGGCATTTGGCAGCATATAACAAGTTTTTAATCAGGTCCTAGATTGTCTTTGGTTGATGGTTCAAAAAATGTTTTTAGGTGTATGTTGTCCATGTGTGTGCTGTCTGCTTATATATTTTTATGTAAATAATATCGCACTTCGTATAATGTATTTTAATTGGGTTTTTTTTAATCTTTGCAAACCAGCCAGAGAGCTTTGGCTATGGGGTTGAGGCCCTATGTGCACAGCCACTGCAGTGCCCCTGGACCCCTAATGGTATGGTAGTTGTTCTTTAGCCCCTTGATATTATGAGCAGATATGGGCTCAGAGTTGGCATCTGCATTTGTTGTAGGATCTGGGTTCATCTCTTTACTAGATGACCTGTTGCAGACACTGAGTAACTATTTTAGATAAAAGGGCTGTAAGTAAAGGCAGGCCTGCCACCCAAGGCCTGGGAGAGAAGCATCATTATACATGATAGGCTGTAGATCTTCAATACAATGGAGTTATTTTATTTAGGAACTCTAGGTCACAACAAATCACATTCTTCTGTCACTTTCTCTTCTGTGTCTTTTGCTGAGCTATTCCTGGGTGCTGGCTGGGCCTTAGCAATCTGTTTCTGAGCTTCACTGGGGGAAGGCGTTTTAGATTTAAGATAAAATGCCTGAGTCTCTGTCCAAGGAAATGGAACAAATGTGGTTTGGGAGAAATGACGAGTAGGTGGAGTGCAAAGAGTATTAAATAGTTTAAACTTTGCTGCAGTAACTCAAGACAGCTCTTTGGAGAGGTGTACGTGAATGTTTCGCATGATGTTTCCCTGAAAATTACGAAGTCTAGAGTCCAACTTGAATACATGCAGCCATTATGTTTCAAATGTCAAATTAAAACTCAGTATGCAGAAAATTTGCATAGGGTATTTGGGATTCTTCCTTCTCCTAGGAAAAGATGATTGTGGTCAGATTCTGCCCAAGATCCAAAGAGACATAAAACTAGTTTCACGCACTGAAAGTATCATAGAATCATACAATCATAGAATCATAGGGTTGGAAGGGGCCTACAAGACCATCAAGTCCAAGCCCCTGCTCAGTGCAGGAAGCCTGATTCCCAGGCAGTCTCCCATCCAAGTACTAACTAGGGATGGGCGGAATGCTTACCTCTGGGTCTGGGAGGGTGTCCGCAGGGGAGGGAGGCAATCCGTCCCTCCCCCCCCCGGAATCCTAGCTGTCCGGGTTCGCTCCACGGTGATTCTGCAGAGCCGCCGGCCGGCTCCAGAGTGCCAGCGATACAGCCTCCATTGCCATATCACTGGCTGGGCTGATTACAGCCGCAAATGGCGTAGTGGACACCATTTGTGTCTGCAGTCAAAGGTCTTAGTTTAAGCTAAATGCAGCTGTAAATGCAGCCACTTGTGTCTGCAGTCAATCAGCCCAGCCAGCAATATGGCAATGGTGGCCGTACTGCTGGCGCTCTGGAACCAGCTGGTGGGGAGGATCCAGCCAGTGAGGATTCCTCCAGGAGGTGGAGGTAAGTCTTTCGATACTCCACGGACCCAAATGAGGCTGTGGAGTCCGGAGTCTGTGGAGGATTTCTCTCCCATCTAGTACTAACCAGGGCTGACCCTGCTTAGCTTTCAAGATCAGATGAGATCAGGCACATAGTTTGCTCATGGTACTTTACCATGAGTCAAGTTTGTTGTTGTTATTTCCAAATAGCCACCCCCTACATCACATGTCACTTTTTTTTCTTTTCTTTTCTTTTTTTAATGGAAAGCCTCAAAAGCAGTTGGTGCTGATATGAGAGTTTGGTATCCAAAGAAAACAGTAAAACAACAACAACAAAACACCACAAGGAATGGTGGGGGCCCAGATTTTTTTTTAAAAAAAATGAGTGAGTACTCAAGGTGAAGTGAACATAAGCTTCATAGATCCCATCTTTCATTTAATGATACCATAGAATTTGGAAACATCATTGCCTATTGGATCAGCAAAATATTCAAAGGAAGGTGGTTTGCTGAAAAGCACAGGCACTTTCTACATGAAGGAAGAAACCAGGAATTGGTTGTTTCAGTGGCTGAATTCATTATCTTTAAATAGTGCTTTCTAATGGGCCAAGATGCTTAGGCAGATCTTCAAAGCTATTTTTGAGTCCTACCCCTTTTGATCATAATGCTGGTTTCTCCAGCAGAGCACTTTTAAGAATGATTACAGCCATTAGATCCTTAATTTGGGGAAATATCTCTTTTCCAGTGTTTCAAAGTGTGTTCACTTGTTAGCAATTAAGAAGTTAATTTAAAGATGCCGTTACTTCTGAAAATGCTTAGTGCATGAATAACCTGCACAATGGGAAGAGCAGGGCCCCTGGAATTAGGGATGGCCAAACATGGCCCGACTCCCATGGAAAATCCATCTGTGTTTTGTGAGCATTCCTTGCAAGTACTCACCCAACCTCAATGGCATTTGCAAGTTCTCACAGGGGCTGTTTGCAAAACTCAGATGGTTTTGCCTGTCTCCTTTGCCCCACTTACTCCTAGCAAAGAAGGAAAACCTTGTTCTTCTAAGGGGGTAAGTATCAGGGCAAGTGAGGCCAGCTGACTAGTCAGTGGGCCAGCCCATATGCTTGCAGAATTCAAATGATGGCTGACAGCATGCTCAGATGCAACATTTCCTTCTAGGATCAAGAGGATTGCAATTTCAGAAACCTCTGCATTTAGATGACCAGTCAGGGCAGCTGACCTGTTGACTAGTGAGCTGGGCTCCCACTTGCCTCTCGTTACCTCCCCTCTCTTGGGTGGTCATTTACACATCAACACCCCCCAAACACCTCCAAGAAAGAGGGAACTAATTTGCATTATATTTGTATATTTACTTATTTATTTGTTACGTGTATATCCCAGCTCTCCTCCAATGAGCCCAAGGCGGCGTACATGATCCTCCTCCTCTCATTTTATACTCACAACATCCCTGTGAGTCGAGCTAGGCTGAGAGTCAGTGACTAGCAGAAAGTCACACAGTGAGCTTCATGGCTGAGTGGGGACTGGTCAAGCACTCTAACCACTACACCACATTGGATGGCAAATTGTGCACAAATTACCCACCGACAGCTTAAGAAAAGGGGACCAGATCACCCACTTAGCAACCTGATCCTCAGGGTTTGAAGCACTGAACTGATACTTGGGGGGACGCCGCTTCCATTGCACACTGACCCAAGGCTCAGCAAGTGCTTTTAAGACAGATCATAGAAACATAGGGTTGGAAGGGGCCTACAAGACCATCGAGTCCAACCCCCTGCTCAGTGCAGGAAGCCTGATTCCCAGGCGGTCTCCCATCCAAGTACGAACCAGGGCTGACCCTGCTTAGCTTCCCAGATCAGAAGAGATCAGACATATCCAGCCCTTTGCTCAACATCATAGGATCATACGGTTGGAAGGGGCCTACAGGACCATCGAGTCCAACACCCTGCTCAGTGCAGGAAGCCTGATTCCCAGGAGGTCTCCCATCCAAGTACGAACCAGGGCTGACCCTGCTTAGCTTCCCAGATCAGAAGAGATCAGGCATATCCAGCCCTTTGCTCAACATCATAGGATCATAGCATTGGAAGGGGCCTACAGGACCATCGAGTCCAACACCCTGCTCAGTGCAGGAAGTCTGATTCCCAGGAGGTCTCCCATCCAAGTACGAACTAGGGCTGACCCTGCTTAGCTTCCGAGATCAGACGAGATCGGGTGCATCTAGTGTAGTCCCCACCCTCTTTTCCCAGATCCCACTTGCAGTAACTGCTGCAGCACTTCCTGAATGAAGAGAACGTTGTTTGACAAGTAGGGAACATGGTTCTGCTGGGCCAACAAAGTAACGTGTTGAGAGGCTGAAACTGACAAGGATATTGACAAGGGACTACACCTCTGCAGGGCTACATGGTGGAGAAACCGACCTGCGATTGTGTGCACTTGCACCAGAGCGGCAATAAAAAAATATTTTGAAAAATTATGACATTTGCACACCTTTCAAGATAAAAAATAAATTTTAAAAAGTATAAATTGCATTAAAAAGGTAAAGGTGTCCCCAACCAGTCGTGACCGACTCTAGGGTGTGGTGCTCATCTCCATTTCTAAGCCGAAGAGCCAGCGCTGTCCGAAGACGCTTCCGTGGTCATGTGGCCGGCATGACTGAACACCCAGGTGCACGGAACACTGTTACCTTTCCCGCCGCAGCGGTGCCTATTTATCTACTTGCAATTTCTTGCTTTCGAACTGCTAGGTTGGCAGGAGCTGGGACTGAAGACGGGAGCTCACTCCGTCATGCAGCTTTCGGGTCTCGAACTGCTGTCCTGCCGACCTTCCGGTCTGCAGTTCAGCGTCTTAACCACTTAAGCCACCGCGGCCCTATAAATTGCATTGCAGCATCATTATTTTCTTACTATTTTTTTAAGTAACATTCCAACATTTAAACCATGTTATAGTTAGAAGCGGGACCAGCATCAAGGGGAGGTATGGTTGGAAACCTGCCAAAGCCTCCTACCCCAGCAGGGTGCCCATTGACAGAAGCAACCTGCTCTTCGCCATTGCACCCTGCTTCTTCACCTGCCTCTCACTTTGGACCAGACGACAGTGGTGGGGAGAAGGAAGAGCAGGAGATGCCATGGCTTCTTTGCTCCCTGGCTCTTTGCCTGTCAAGCAGGGAAGCGGTAGCAGCAGTGAGAAAGAGGAGAAGGAGCAATAGCAACTGGTGATAAGGGTGGTAAGTAAGCAGAGTCACCGATGGAGGAGGCCCAAGGGCCCTCAAAAAACTGGAGTCAACATTGGTCGGGGGGAGGGTGCTGGGCAGGCATGTACATGGTTAAGAGAAATGTACTACTGTTGTTGTTGATATTTTATCATTTTCTACAACAAAATGGTGCTTTTTCCCAAGGGAAAGTATTTATCATCAGGGCAGCAGAAGCAGACTCCCTTTTATTCTTGTAGCCATGATGGGATTATGATTTAAGGGAATTTAAAATGTGAAAGTGCCCCGTCTGGAGTATTTCTTCTTTTATCAGGAATGGGAGGCTTTTTTTTTGGAGGGGTTGCTCTAACACAGCCTCCCTCAGCCTGGTGCTCTCCAGATGCTTGGGACTGCAATTCCCATGGTTCCTATCCATTGGCCATGATGGCTGGGCCTGATGGAAGTTGATGTTCAAAACCTCTGGCAGGCAGCAGGTTGAGGAAGGCTGTGTCAGAGCAACCTTTCCCCAAAATGCCTCCTGTTTCTCAATCCTGATAGAAGAAGAAATATTAGGAATGTAAAAGCCGTTGCAACGCATCGAGTGGTTGTGTGTGTGGGGGGGGAGTCGATTGTGTGCTTTACAACTGGGAAAAAAAATACACATGGCCACCTAAAGGTGCTGGGGGATAAAATAATTAAGTCCAGTGTCTAAAATTATCTAGCTGCACCTTTTCGGGAGCAATCCTTTGGCTGCAAGACAGTGTCTAGACGGCCATAGAATTTTTCAGTTCCCAGAAACCTCACTCCTTGCCCCCTCCCCTGCTGCTTCATAGGCAGCATGGTTCATCCCCATCTCCGCGCTCATCAGCGCAGCGTGGAGTGGGAGATAAGGGGGTGTTCCTAGGGGTGGGGAGGGGAGGAGACCACAAAAGCATTGTTACAAGACTTCCTATGTGCTATCTTGCCTCCCCCCCCCCCCTGACATGCTCCAGCTAGACGTCCAAAATCGGCTGTCTAGCTGAAAATGCAAGGTGACCGGAGTGCAGAAGAGAGGATCCCCTCCGTGCTCTGCCCACTCTGCATTGGATAGTCAGTCACCTCTGAGTTTGGGGGTGGCCAACTATCCCCACAGGATTGTGTCCTTATACTCAGAGGAAAGGCTCACCACCAGCAATAGCAACAAGACCAACAACTGCACATTTGGGGTGGGGGGAACATGGAGGTGTACAAGCATCCCCACACTTTAAAAATTCTCAGATTGGAATGGGGCATATTGGTAGGCAGCAGCAGAATACTGTGGCTCATGTGCTCTAGAAATAACTTTGAGAGGCAGCCATGTTAAATGAATTAATGCCAACCCACTGAACACAGCTTTTCGTTAAGGCCTATTTTCCACCATTTTGTAAAGTAGTATTTAATTTGGGTCAATTGATAAAGTTCTTTTCAAACATCCCTTTTCAAGCTGAAGATGTATATTTTTCATCAAATGATAAAGAAATTTTGGAATTTGTTTTACAAGGCTGGAATAATAATTAGTGTAAAACATGTAATGCGTTTTTGTTACAGAGAGGGTTTTCTTTAAAAGAAAAAAAAGTCACACACAGAGCTGCAAAGGTATAAATTATCCTAACATTTCAAGAATAAAGCCCTACAAATGTCATACAATCAGGACATCTCAAACCATCTGTCAGAGAAGTAACAAAAGAGCTCTTTTACAAGATACATATTTGCATGTTTTACTATGCCCTTGCGTTATAGCAGTAAATGAGTGCTGAATTCTAAAATAGTTTTCACCACTGTATTGAGCTACTGCTAGTGATGTCTGAATGGATTCCCCCCTCCCCTGCTCCTTCTTTATCATCAAAGCTTCCCTTCATAGACCCAGGATTTTTAATTACACAGTTGGACAATTTGTGGAGTTGTAGTTACTTAATGGAAAGCAATAAATATTTGTCATTTGTTGGTTAAACTTTCACAGTGAGGCTTAGTTTTGCTTAAAACAAACCAGAATATACCCTTATTGCTACTTTGTTACTTTGATCCTAGTTCAATCATAAATATGCATAGTTTACACACACTGGAAGAAACAAACAAAAATTATTAACTCTGCTGGGCTTTTGTAATCCTGACTCTAGGAAAGGAACTTTTCCTTCCATTGAATAGGTCAGTCAAATTGATCTTATTAAAGAGCAAAAATTACCTCATTTTAAATCCATCACAAATGCCTTAGATACTTTGGCTTATGTAGAAAAGTTTGTGTATGTGAGTGTGGGTGTGTAGGGGAAAATCTCGGTGTGCTTCTTTCTTTCTTTGAACAATCAATTAAAGTCCCCAATACTACTGAGATAATGGCTGTGGCTTCCACCCAGTATTATTCTGCAAGATCCTGCAGCTACATTTTAACATCATATCTTCCTTGCTGAATTACCCATTATATCAGGGGCGTTTAATCTTGAAACTCAGGTCCCTTTGGGGTTCAGGTACTGGGGAAAAAAGAGCTTAGAAGGGAGCCATGGAATGGAATGGGAGTAAAACGTTGGTTCACAAGCAGACCTGTCTTTCTCTGAGGGTAGAATGTTTTTGTGGTCTGGAGTCTGAGATGCAGACAAAGTCGTGGTCAAGTCATGGAACAATGGACCAGTATGGAAATACGTTACAATGTTTGTTACTCCCTGCAGCTAGCAGCATTGTGAATCTGGAATGTTCCCACGTACCCTGATAATGCTTAGGGTAACATTACCTGCCTACAACTATGGGAAAATACTGAATTTGCAGGATTTGCAGGATTCAACCACATTTCTAGTTGGTAACTGGAAGGAAGGAAAAAGGCCAGTCAGTAGGAGGCTGAAACGTTTAGGGAAGTCAGTGAATCAAAACAACAAGGACTTCACCCTAGGAGAGGAACTTCATTCACTTCTTTCTTTTGTTATTTCCTTTTCATATAACTCTGATTTTTGCTAGTTTGGGGAGCATGGTTTACATGTTTGCCTTTTTTTAGAGAGAGGGAAAAGGGAATTTCTTTGATCATGTCCCTTCTTCATTTTTTAAGGCTGTAGCTGACCATCATTTCTGAACTAGGGGAGAAGTCTGGCTCCAGAGTAACTTGGAACAGATTCAGTTTCCCCCCTCTGTTTTATTTTACTCACTGGTGAGGCTCAGACTTCACCTTTTTTTTCATTTTAAAACATTTTCTTCTCTTCCTACCTGGATTAATGTTCCTATCTGGATTTTGCTGTGTCCTACCTAGGGATGGTGTGGGTGCCCAATTCTGTCCAGGAATCTGGTGGCAAAACCCTGTCCACATCCATGATCCTTGCTCGCCAAGTCTCTGCCCCTGCTCACCCCCTGCCCACGCTCGGTGAGCGGTCTGCACTCACCTCAGCAGCCTTGGCAAGCTCCACAGTCTCCATTTTTTTGGAAAATAAAATGGCAATCATGAAATATGCATATTTGTGTGCATGCAAAAATGTGCATTTTGCAAATGTGCATATTTGCATATGTGCAAAAATGCATATTTTTTAAAATGTGCATTTTTGTGCATATGCAAATATGCACATTTACAAAAATGCACACTTTTGTTCATATGCAAAAATATGCATTTTTGCAATCACCATTTTATTTTTCAAAAAATACTGACTGTGGAGCTCAACGAGGGCACCGGCATGAGTGCAGGCCGCTTGATGAGTGTGGGAGGGCGTCGAGTGTGGCCTGGGGACTTGCAAGGTGGGGCTGGGGTTGCACAGGCACCCAGAGAACCCAGATGGGGGTGGGTTTCCATATCCCAAGTCCTACACCTTGGACCCTGGGAGAGGTCTCTTCCAGTCTACATCTGGGTCCACAGGAGCCTATTCCTCAGATCTCTGCTTGGAATAGGTAGCTATAATTTTTCTTTTTATCTTTTCTTTTCCTTAAATGGTTGGACGACATGGTTACATATTTGGAAGCTTTAAAAATTGCATATAACTAGTTTGGATTGGTGGGAGTTTACGTGGAGTTAACAATTCAAGCTGCTGCTGGTTTAGCCTACTATATGTTTTTAAAAATATCATAGTTATTCCATCTGATGCTCTAATACCATTTTCCTAATACTGTTTACTAAGCAAAAGCTAAACTGTAGTTTACTTTGCACAGTATTATCTTTGCATATAATAATCACATGGCTTTGCGGTTCATGGGTACAAATGTATTTTCTCTGTAATCATTACATGTTTGTTTCCCATTTTACTTCTGCATGTGGTGTTTTGTTGCATTTGTTTTCTCTATCAACCATTCATATCTTAATACTTTCTGTGTGGCATGTTTTCATTTGTTTTAAAATTTAAAGGGCAATTCATGGTTTTCCTGCTTAAGTCCTGGACCACAACATTTTTTCTGATGAAGATGATGATGACAACAACTTTTTTGATGCTTTGTCTATATTGTTTTTAGTGTGAGTTCCTGGAGTG
Organism: Heloderma suspectum; assembly: GCF_057233095.1. NCBI lineage: Eukaryota > Metazoa > Chordata > Lepidosauria > Squamata > Helodermatidae > Heloderma > Heloderma suspectum. The sequence continues at coordinate 33,019,472 of NC_139466.1, read as the reverse complement.
GTCACTTTTCAGAGTTCAGCTTCCTTCCCAGGATCTTTGCATGTTTCATCTCTGATAAGGAGTGGATGCATCTTCACTGCTCACTCCTCATTCCAGATCATTTATGAATAAATTGAAAAGCATTAGTCCCAATACAGACCCCTATGGGAGCCCACCGTTATATTCCTCCATTTGGGAGAATTTACCATTTATTCTTACTCTCTGCTTTCTGTTCTTTAACCAATTACTGATCCATAAGTTTAACAGGGACTATAAAGATGGGCAGGACTATACAGATGGAGAAGTTGAAGTTACCCAGCTCTAATCCTGGCTCTAAGATAACTAGTTTAGTTGTTACTAGCCTCCCATCTGTTGCTGTAGCTGAGAGGAGGAAACAAGGAGAGGCTTGCCTTAGGCTAGGCTTGATTTTTTCTTGCCTCACTGGTATTTTTCTTCTTCTCCTTTTCTCAAACTGCATGGATAGGTGGTACCACAAGAAGAAATGAGTCTCCACGCTCACCTCACATTTTAACAACACAGAACTATTTCCCTCCATATAGGTCAGTACTGTTTACTGTCCTTCAGGCTATAGACAGGTCATCAACAGAGGCCCTTCTCACTTGCCCACCACCCAAGAGCGGTCAGGCTGGTAACTCTGACAGACTTTTAAGGAGGGTTTCCAGAATGAGTTTCTATCAAGGCTACATCAGGCCCTTTCTGTACAGGTCTTCAGGAAAGCTCTGAGGACCCACCCACCTTTGCTGACCTTTTCTTAATTGTTAGGCTGCTGGTTTTATAGAATCACTGTTTGAACTGAATGCATTGTTCAATATGGTTTATTTTACCTTGCACACCACCTTGGGAGAGTTCCAACCTTAAGACTAGCCTTAAAGAAGAATTTTAAATTAATAAACAATTGCTTTACCTGGCAGTGGCTATTCAGGATATCCAGTATAGGTCTTACAATGCCTTGCAAAAGTATTCACCCCCCTTTGACTTTTCCACGTTTTGTTGTGTTACAACCTGGGATTAAAATGATTTAATTAGGATTTCTTGTTACTAGGGATGGCACGGGCACCCAGCTCAGTCCAGGAGTCCAGCAGACTCCCCCCGCAGAGCTGCTGCCCCCCTGCCCTCGCCAAGCCGCCCTCATCACCCTGAGCCATCCTTGAGCTCCTGTCGTCCCTGTGGTTGCCATTTCATGGGGAAATATGGTGCCTTGAGAACTTCCATAAATTTAATATTGCACACACAGTGGCTGCAAAGGCCCCATCTATGCAACATTACAGGCAGAAATGGGCCATTTACACCTGTAATGTTGAATGGATGGGGTCTTTATGGCTGCTATGGGTGCAATATTAAATTTATGGAAGTTCCTGAGGCAGCTCTTTTTTTGCAAAATGGCAACCGCAGGAATGGTGGGCACTTGCAGATGGCTCAGGATATGTGAGGGTGGCTCAGCAAGAGCGGAGGGGGGGACAAGTGGGTCTGGGGGTGCATGAACAGGGGCAGCAGCTTCGTGGGTGCCTGGAGGACCTGGGGAGGATCTGTCCATCCCTACTTGTCACTGAGCAACACAAAATAGTCCATAATGTTGAAGTGAGGAAAAATCTACATACTTTACAAAATGATTTAGACATAAAAAACTGAAAAGTCTTGCTTGCATAAGCATTCACCTCCTTTGCTGTGGTACCCCTAAATAAGCTCTAGTGAAACCAACTGCCTTCAGAAGTCACATAATTAGTTCAGTGGAGTCCACCTGTGTGCAATTCAAGTGTCACATGATCTCAGATTAAATACACCTGCTTCTGGAAGGCCCCAGAGTTTGTCGAAGAGCATATCTAAACAAACAGTATCATGAAGACCAAGGAGCTATCAAAACAAGTCCAAGATAAAGTTATGGAAATCACCAAACAGGGATGGGTTCTAAATAAATACCCCAAACTACGGACATCACCTAGAGAACTGTTAAATCCATTATTACAAAATGGAAAGAATATGGCACAACTGTGACACTACCTAGAGAAGGCTGTCCATCAAAATTCAGTGACCAGGTAAGGAGGGCAGTAATCAGAGAAGCAACAAAAAGGCCAATGGTAATTCTGAAGGAATTGGACAGATTCACAGCTGAGATGGGAGAAACCATCCATGGGACAACTATCACTCAGATACTCCACAAAGCTGGGCTTTATGGAAGAATGGCAAGAAGAAAGCTATTGCTGGGGGAAAAAAAAAATCAAATCTCATTTGAATTTTGCCAAAAGGCATGTGGGAGACACAGCAAACATGTGGAAGAAGGTTCTCTTGGTCTGATGACACCAAAGTTGAACTTTTTGACCTTACTGCAAAACACTGTGTGTGGTGCAAAGCCAACAGTGCTCATCGCCCTGAGAACATCATCACCATGGTGAAGCATGGATAGGGGTGTACGAAACCCCGCTTACCTGGCTCCGCTGGGCTCCGCAGGTGGGGGGAGGTGTTCTGTCCCTCCCCCCAAAATCCTCGCTGGGCGGGAGGCACTCTGTGCCTCCCCCCTGGAATTCTGGCCGGCTGGCTCCGCTCTGCGGCCAAGCCGCCAAGCCGCCGGCCAGTTCCGGCTGCCCGCAGCTGGACATCTGGCCACTGGGCAGCCCTGCAGAGATGCAAATGGCGGCTGTTGTAGCTGCTGTCATTTGCGTCCCTGCAGTGAGCCGTGATAGCTACGTAAATATTTACGTAGCCTATCACGGCAGGGGGGAAAAAAACCAGCGTACGCAAATGGTGGTAGCCACCGCCATTTGCGTACGCTGGGGTTTCCCCCCCTGCCGTGATAGGCTACGTAAATACGTAGCCTATCATGGCCTCCGCAGGGATGCAAATGGCGTCCCTGCGTTAGCCGTGATAGGCTACGCAAGTATTTACGTAGCCTATCACAGCTGAAGGAGGAGGAAGCGAATGGCGGCCGCAGGATGGCCACCATTCACACAGCAGTGTGGACGGGAGCAGGTAAGTGCTCCGTTTCGCATGCCTTTCGTGGGGTGGGGGGCACTTCGTCCCACACACCTTTTGTGGGTTGGGGGGGCGGGGGCTTCGTTCCGCGACGGGTTTCGGGGGCCCAAATGCACTGGCATTTGGCCTCACCAAGATCCATCGCGGAATTCTCTGACATCCCTAAGCATGGATACAGTCAAATATAAGGCAATTCTAGAGAAAAACCTGTCTCAGTCTGCAAGGGTTCTGGGACTTGGGCGGAGATTCACCTTCCTGCAGGACAATGACCCAAAACACACAGCCAAAGTTACACTGGAGTGGTTTAAAAACAAGAACCTGAATGTCTTAGAATAGCCCAGTCAAAGCCCAGACCTCAATCCAATTGTGAATCCGTGGCAAGAATTGAAAATTGCTGTCCATGAACAGTCCCCATTCAACCTGACAGACCTTGAGCAATTTTGCCAAGAAGAATGGGCAAAAATTGCAAGAACCAGGTGTGCAAAGCTGGTAAAGACTTAACCCCAAAGAATCACAACTGTAATTGCTGCCAAACGTGCTTCTACCAAGTATTGACTCAGGGGGGTGAATAATTTATGCAGCCAACAAATGCCAGTTTGCTTTTGTTTAATTAACTTTTGTGCCACAATTTAAAAAAACTATTTTGCACCTTCAAAATGTTAAGTATGTTGTGTCAATCAAATGGTTAATATCCCAGTTAAATTATGCAAGGCACTGTCCGTATCATTTGATACCTGAACCTTTTCAGAACACCTGCTACCTGGTTCTTTTACATGGAGATGCCAGGGATTGATCTGGGGACACTCTGCATGCAAAGCATGGACTCTATCACCTGAGCTATGATCCCCATCTCAAAAGAAATTCCTAGAAGTGGTAAGCTGGATTTGGCAGTGACATACTCAATTTAATTCAATTCCAGCAAATTCAAATGAATGTTCGTCCCTTGGTAGTTTCACCATTTCACTTATCACATCACCTGTTCATCTGAATTCACCCCATGACAGAGCAACTGGCTGAAGAGACAATTCATATTTCTGAGGTCCTGCTGTTTATTACTGTGCATATCTCCCCACAGGTGTGCTACACAGGAGTTTCTCCGAAGCTGTGAAGCATTCTTCTCAGTTTAAGTCCTTAATCTAAATCGATGCATTTGACATTTAAAAAAAAGTCCCACACCATTTCTGACACACATCATAGCAGATGATGAGCAAGATTTGAAAGCTCTTTGATTTTCCACAAAGCTAGTGACAGGAATTGTGTGGAAGCATTGATGTTATCTCAAGGCTTTCAAGAATAACAGTTTTCTTACTCACTTTGAGTTGACAACAAGGAAGGTACACAGAAGGACACCCCCCTGCAACACATTAGCATGTCAGCCTCCTTGAGTCTGCTGGGATTTTGTGAACCACAGAGAGCTTTGGCTATTGGGTGGTATAGAAATAAATACATACATACATACATACATACATGTTGTTGTTGTTGTTGTTCAGTCGTTCAGTCGTGTCCGACTCTTCGTGACCCCATGGACCATAGCACGCCAGGCCTTCCTGTCCTGCGCTCTCTCCCGGAGCGTGCTCAAGTTCATATTCATTGCATCCGTGATGCTATCTAGCCATCTCATCCTCTGCCGTCCCCTTCTCCCTTTGCCTTCAGTCTTTCCCAGCATCAGGGTCTTTTCCAGGGAGTTTTCTCTTCACATTAGGTGGCCAAAATATTGGAGCTTCAGCTTCATTATCTGTCCTTCCAATGAGCACTCAGGGTTGATTTCCTTTAGGATGGACTGATTTGACCTCCTTGCAGTCCAGGGCACTCGTAAGAGTCTTCTCCAGCACCACAGTTCGAAAGCATCAATTCTTCGGCGCTCAGCCTTCCTTATAGTCCAGCTCTCACAGCCATACATTACTACTGGGAAAACCATAGCTTTGATTAGACGGACCTTTGTCGGCAAGGTGATGTCTCTGCTTCTTACTATGCTGTCTAGGTTGGCCATAGCTTTCCTCCCAAGGAGCAAGCGTCTTTTAATTTCATGGCTACAGTCACCATCTGCGGTGATCTTGGAGCCCAAGAAAGTAAAATCTGTCACTGCTTCCATTTCTTCCCCTTCTATATGCCAGGAAGTGATGGGGCCAGACGCCATGATCTTCATTTTTTTAATGTTGAGTTTCAAACCAGCTTTTGCACTCTCCTCTTTCACCCTCAACAAAAGCCTCTTGAGATCCTCTTCGCTTTCTGCCATTAGGGTGGTATCGTCTGCATATCGGAGGTTGTTGATAATTCTCCCAGCAATCTTAATTCCGACCTCTGATTCATCCAACCCGGCATTTCTCATGATGTACTCTGCATATAAGTTAAATAAGCAGGGTGACAATATACAGCCTTGTCGTACTCCTTTCCCAATTTTGAACCAATCGGTTGTTGCATGTCTGGTTCTGACTGTTGCTTCTTGACCCTCGCACAGGTTTCTCAGGAGACAGGTAAGGTGGTCTGGTACTCCCATCACTTTAAGAATTTGCCACAGTTTGATGTGATCCACACAATCAAAGGCTTTAGCGTAGTCAATGAAGCAGAAATAGACGTTTTTCTGGAATTCTCTTGCTTTCTCCATGATGCAGCGAATGTTGGCGATTTGATCTCTAGTTCCTCTACCTCTTCGAAACCCAGCTTGTACTTCCGGTAGTTCTCGGTTCACATACTGCTGAAGCCTAGCTTGTAGGATTTTGAGCATCACCTTGCTGGCATGTGAAATGAGCGCAATTGTGTGGTAGTTTGAACACTCTTTGGCGTTGCCCTTCTTTGGAATTGGAATGTAAACTGACCTTTTCCAGTCTTGTGGCCACTGTTGAGTGTTCCAGATTTGTTGGCATATTGAAAGCAGCACTTTAACAGCATCATCTTTTAGGATTTTAAATAGCTCGGCTGGAATACTGTCATCTCCGCTAGCTTTGTTGTTACTAATGCTTCCTAAGGCCCACTTGACTTCACTCTCGAGGATGTCCGGCTCAAGTTCAGTGACCGCACTATCATGGCTATCAGGGACATTCAGATCTTTCCTGTATAGTTCTTCTGTGTATTCTTGCCACCTCTTCTTAATCTCATCTGCTTCTGTTAGGTCCCTGCCTTCTTTGTCCTTTATCATGCCCGTCTTTGCACAAAACGTTCCCTTGAGATCTCCAATTTTCTTAAAGAGATCTCTAGTCTTTCCCATTCTGTTATTTTCCTCGATTTCTTTGCATTGTTCATTTAAGAAGGCCTTCTTGTCTCTCCTTGCTATTCTCTGGAACTCTGCATTCAGTTGGGTATATCTTCCCCTTTCTCCCTTGCTTTTCGCTTCCCTTCTTTCCTCAGCTACTTGTAAAGCCTCATCAGACAGCCACTTTGCTTTCTTGCATTTCTTTTTCTTTGGGATGGATTTCGTTGCTGCCTCCTGAACAATGTTACGGACCTCTGTCCATAGTTCCTCAGGCACTCTGTCTATCAGGTCTAATCCCTGAAATCTATTCCTCACCTCCACTGTATATTCATCAGGGATATGATTTAGGTCATACCTGAATGGTTTAGTGGTTTTCCCGACGTTCTTCAATTTTAGCGGTGAACGAAAGTCACTTACCTTTTCTCGCAGCTTTTTCGCGGTGGGGGGGAGCGCTTCGCTGCTCCCCCCGCGAAGTTCAGGCCGGGGGGGGGAGGCTTCCCGCCTCGCCCGGCCGAAATTCAGGCCGGGGGGGGAGGCTTCCCACCTCGCCCGGCCGAAATTCAGGCCGGGGAGGAGGCTTCCCGCCTCGCCCGGCCGCGAACACGAAAGTAAAAAAAAAAAAAGTCCCCTGATAGGCTACGTGACGATTCACGTAGCCTGTCACGGCTAGATCTGCCAAGTCAGCCGTGATAGGCTACGTGAATCGTCACGTAGCCTATCACGGGTGACTTTAAAAAAAAAAAAAAGCGCGTACGCGAATGGCGGCCCCCATAGGGAGCCGCCATTCGCGTTCCTTATTTAGTTGCTGTAGTCTACGTCAATGTTTACGTAGACTACGGCGAAAATAAGGGCAACGCAAATAGCGTTGCCCTTATTTTCGCCGTAGTCTATGTAAACATTGACGTAGACTACAGCCACCAAATAAGGAAGGGGAATGGCGGCTCCCTATGGGGGCCGCCATTATCCGTACACACTTTTTTTTTTTTAAAGTCACCCGTGATAGGCTACGTGACGATTCACGTAGCCTATCACGGCTGACTTTGCAAATCTTGCCGTGATAGGCTACGTGAATCGTCACGTAGCCTATCAGGGGACTTTTTTTTCTTTTTTCTTTCATTGCAATGGCGGGGGCGGCAGCCGGTCGAAAGACCGGCTGCCGCTCCCGCCCCGCTCGAACACCGGACGAACCGCCAGCCGGAGCCACCGCCGGGAGGGACATTCAGGGAAGGTAAGTCCCGTCCCGGGGGGGGGCGGGGGGGCGGAGGATTTCTCCCCGAAACTTGTTCGGGGGGCCGAACACGTTGGCGCTCGGCCCCCCGAAGTTTCGGGGAGAAATTCTCCGCCATCCCTAAAATTAAGCCGAAATTTTGCAAGAAGCAGCTCATGATCTGAGCCACAGTCAGCTCCAGGTCTTGTTTTTACTGACTGTATGGAGCTTCTCCATCTTTGGCTGCAAAGGACATAATCAATCTGATTTCGATATTGACCATCTGGTGACGTCCATGTGTAGAGTCGCCTCTTGTGCTGTTGGAACATACATACATGCATGCATGCATACATACATTGTAATTCTCAGGTGTGTGTGTGTGGATGTTTAGCTTATGGTTAGATGTTTGGAGGGGGTGTTTGTCTGTTTCCAGTCTTCTTCACAAATTCAAACTTTTAATTGTGTTTAAGTCGTAACATTTGAGAGGAAAAATAATATTTGTAAAGGCAAATCCCTAAAGGAATTAAGAGCATAAGATGGTTGTGTTGGATAGCTAAGGTTACTAGGGATGTCAGAGAAACCAGCAATGGATTCAAATGAGTTCAGATTTCAACCTGCATATTTCACAGCATACCAGCTTTTTCTGAGACATACAGACTTGCAGACCAGTTTTTATTTTTGGGCGGAAATTGTGTTAATTCACGCTTATTTATTATTTTATTTTATTTACAACATTTGTATACCGCTCCATATCTAGACAGATTCTGGAGCAGTGAACAATAAAAATACAAAATAGGATAAAGAATAAAACACCATGTTAAAATAATTACTATTTTAAAAAAGAAACAGAATTCTGATAATACTGTGGCTAATCAATCAAGGAAGGCTTCCTGAAAAAAAGATGTTTTCAGGAGGTGCTGGTTACAACACAACGTCAGCACCTGCCTGATCTCCAAAGGTAGGGAATTCTATAGGAAGGGTGCCACCACACTGAAGGCTGTTCTCCGGGTGGACTCCAATTGGGTCATAGGTAGGCTGACCATATGTACCGTTTTAAGCGGGACAGTAGTTTTTTTCATATTTCCCGACCGTCCTGTTGTTTTAATATAAATGTCAATTTTGTCCCATTTTTAATTTTTTGTAAAAAACTGAACGAGTTTATCAGAAGGCTCTATACTAATCAATGTGTGCAGTAAAACTACTAGTGTGACAAAGAGGAAGTTCTGTTTACTTTATCCAGCCAGGCTTCTTGAGCTAGCGACAATCAGATGCTGCTTGTCTGCAGTAGCGGGGAATTCAAGAGGCGGTCGCTAAGCCCCATTCAGCATGTGGCAGCCAGGAGGGTGAGTCTTACTGTTATTTCTACCATCATTCCACCGATAGAGAATCTTTCTGCCCTACATTCAGTTTGATTCGGACTTTTCAGACTCATATTTCGGTTCAACAGGCTGTTAGCTATTTTTTTATTACAGCAGAACTCTCCAGTGGGACATTACATAACCCCGCCCCGTTTTTATCATCCCAATATCCCGTTTTTGTCTCAAGAAAATATGGTCAGCCTAGTCATAGGTCCGTGCGGAACCCCCAGGAGCTGGCCCTCCGATGACCTCAGTGACTGGGCAAGTTGGTAAGGGAGAAGGTGGTCTCTCAGGTATCCTGGTCCCAAGTTGTTTAGGGCTTTGTACACTGGTACAAAAACCTTAAACCTGGCCTGGAAGTGAATAAGCAGCCAGTGCAGTTCCCTCAGCAAAGGAGCCGCATGACTCATGCTGAAAATGGGCACCTCCTGACAACAGCAGAACTGCTGCATTCTGCACTAGCTCCAGCTTCTGGAGAAGCCTTAAAGAGCCCCACACAGAGTGCATTGCAGTAATCCAGCTTTGAGGTTACAGCGGTTGTACCACTGTGGCCAAGCTAACCCTTGGCACTTGTGCTAATCCACATCAGTGCCATAACTAATGTGCATTAATGTGCAAGTGTGCATTGACACAAGTGTGCATTACTGCAAGCCATGTTCCCATTTGTGTAAGTGGAACTAAATTCTTGCACATCCCCCCCCCCCTCCGATTCTGTCCATGAGCGGACCATGGAACGAAAGTCACCTGACAATCCACAAAACACAGATGGAACAGATTTAATAGCATCCATATATCCCAAGATGTTATGTCATATTACTCAGGAGTAAGGCTATTTGATTAAAATGAGGCTTACTTCCCAGTAAGTATGGATTGGATCAGGCTGCCCATTTCTTAGGATTCCGTGTAAACAACAGCGATGTACAACTCAGCAAATCTGAGCTCATCACAGTTCTTCAAATACTACCTCAAAGCTCAATCCAACTCATGTCCATATTGGATGCAAGCGTTGGGATTTTTTCACACACACACACACACACACACACACACACAGGCAGTTCACAACATGATAAAACTTAATATGATACCTTTAATATGCAAAAACGTAAACCATTTGAAACAGTTTAAAACAATTAACAATAAAACTGCCAGGACCCAATAAAAACAAACTAATATTACCCCCCACTCCCACCGCTGGTTAACATTGTGCACAATGATATGAAGTTGACAGTGTCATTTAAAAGGAGACTTAGAGAGCAATCCTGTATCCCATAGACAGCATCTGGGGGAGATAGGATTTTTCTTTTTCCCTGCTCTGATTTCTTAGACAGCACGACGAGGTTGGAGCCAGGAAACTGCTCTCCCTGCCCCCTTCCCCTCGTAGCTGATGCAGAAAGAACCGTGCTGGCTGCGCCTCTGTGCCTCTCTGTGCTTGTAACATGGAGCACAGAGAGGGCAAAAAAGGGGGTGGCCCCAGGGGCGGGGAGGGGAGGAGACCACAGAGAGGGCAAAAAAGGGGGTGGCCCCAGGGGCGGGGAGGGGAGGAGACCACAGAGAGGGCAAAAAAGGGGGTGGCCCCAGGGGCGGGGAGGGGAGGAGACCACAGAGAGGGCAAAAAAGGGGGTGGCCCCAGGGGCGGAGAGGGGAGGAGACCACAGAGAGGGCAAAAAAGGGGGTGGCCCCAGGGGCGGGGAGGGGAGGAGACCACAGAGAGGGCAAAAAAGGGGGTGGCCCCAGGGGCGGGGAGGGGAGGAGACCACAGAGAGGGCAAAAAAGGGGGTGGCCCCGGGGGCGGGGAGGGAAGGAGACCACAGAGAGGGCAAAAAAGGGGGTGGCCCCAGGGGCGGGTAGGGGAGGAGACCACAGAGAAGGCAAAAAAGGGGGTGGCCCCAGGGGCGGGGAGGGGAGGAGACCACAGAAGCTGTTTTGCACAGCTTCCCATGTGTCTCCAGCCCCATTCTCGCCCCCTCCCTGAAGCTGCACTTAGATGCTTCAAATCAGGCATCTAAGGAAAACTGCGGGCAGATAGAACATGGAAGGAATCCTCTCTTTCATGCTTCAGCCGCCCTGCATTGGATAGGCAGTCAGCTCCGACTTCAGAATAAGTCCGAGGCAAGTGGCAACCATCCAACTCAGTAGGATTGCACCCTTAGGGCGCAGTCCTATGCATGTTTAGACAGAGAAAAGTCCTACAACTCCCAGCATTCCCCAAGAAGCATGGCTGGCTGGGGAATGCTGGGAGTTGTAGGACTTTTCTCTGTCTAAACATGCATAGGAATGTACCCTTAAATAACTTTATGCTTCTCCACTGTGGCTTGGACAAATTTGGTTCTCACTAAGGATGTCAGAGAATTCTGCCAAGGATCTCGGGGAGGCTGAATGCCAGCGCATTCGGCCCCCTGAAATCAGTGGCGGAATGGCCCCCCGCCCCCCCCGGGATGGGACTTACCTTAGGCGGATCTTCCTGGCGGCGGCGGTTCCGGCAGTGGCTGCGGCGGCGGTTTGGCAGTGGCGGCGGCGGCAGCCGGTCTTCCGACTGGCTGCCACCGCCACCATTTCCAGTTAAACAAAAAAACAAACAAAAAAACGTGATAGGCTACGTAAAGATTTATGTAGCCTATCACGGCTGATTTAAAAGGGAAAAAAAGCGTGTCCGCAAATGGTGGCGCCCATGGGCGCCGCCATTTGCGTTCCTTATTTTGGCACATCTTAGTCTACGTAAACATTTATGTAGACTAAGACAGGAAAAATAACGGGAACGCAAATAGTGTAGCGTCTACGCTATTTGCATTCCCCTTATTTTCGCCGTATGCGCGTTTTTTTGTTTTTTTAATCAGCCGTGATAGGCTACGTAAACATTTACGTAGCCTATCATGGCTGACTGCAGGGATGCAAATGGCAGCGGCTACGGCCGCTGCCATTTGCATCCCTGCTAGCCAGCGGCCAGATGTCCGGCTGCTGGCGGAGCCAGCCGGCGGCTCCGCATAATCCCTGCGGAGCAGAGCTGGCCGGCCAGGATTCCAGGGGGGAGGAACGGAGCGCCTCCCCCCCCCCGGCCAGGATTCCGGGAGCAGGGACACAATGCCTCCCCCCCCCCAGCATCAGCATAATCCGCGGAAATGTAAGTGACTTTCGTACATCCCTAGTTCTCACATTTTGTTATTCTCAAGGTTAACAGCTCTCACAGCAACAACTAAGTCACCTTTGTGTACTTGAGGTTATAGAGCAATGGAAGGACATTTCTCTAGCAGTGGCAACAGGCTGGTCATACCTGTTTACCTCTTCTTCTCACTCCTGCACAGTCAAGTGTCATAACATATAGCCTAGGTTCTTTTAAAAAAATATATCCCTTTTTTAAATTCTATCTTTTAAAGAGAAATAATCACTTCAAAGCCATTTTCTCACGCTGAAATGTGTTAGTTCCATTTGTCAGGTGTTGGTGATTTGGGGTGGGGGGTTGGGGGGGAAATGGTGAAATAAATAAGAATGTGTTACAAAAAAAGAAACATGAAGAAGCTTTATTTGATTTTATTCTCTACTTTTATTTTATTCTGTTTTAAACATATGGTTTTATATTATGTGTTACCATGTTCTTGCATTTTATGGTTTTAAGCTTTGTCTTGTAAACCACCCAAAGAGATTTGCCTAATGGGTGGTATAGAAATGTAATGAATGAAATCATTTGAAAGCAGACCAAATGTTTAAAAGTTTCCATCCCATATTGGGATAGAACCCAATAGAGAGCCAGTGTAGTGTAGTGGTGAGAGTGACAGACTGGGAGCCGGGAGATCCGGGTTGGCCACGGAACGGAGATCCGGGTTGGCCACTTGGCCACGGAAGCTCACTGGGTGACTTTGGGCCAGTCACAGACTCTCAGCCCAACCCACCTCACTGGGTTGTTGTTGTGAGGGTAAAATGGAGAGCAGGAGGATAATGTATGCCACCTTGGGTTCCTTGCAAGAGGAAAAAAGGCGGGGTATAAATGCAATAAATAAATAAATATTGGGGGTTGGGGGGAATTAACATTGCAATCTTATGTGCATCTAGTAAAAAGTAAGCCCTGCTGAGTATAATGGGACTTACTCCCAAGTAATCATGCTTAGGAAGGAATCAGTGGAATGAATCAGCAAAGCAAAGGGTGTTGCGGGGAGAGAGGAGTCATTTCACAAAAACATTTCTCCTTGAATTTAGGGATGTATGAAAGTCACTTACCTTTCCGCGGATTATGTTGATGGGGGGGGAGGATTCCCCCCGGAATCCTCGACGGGGGGAGGCGATCCGTTCCTCCCCCCCGGAATCCTCCATGGCCGGCTGTGCTCCGCGGCAGCTCCGCGGAGCAGCCGGCCAGGCCCAGCCAGGCCAGAGCCGTCCGCAGCTGGATTTCCAGCCGCGGAGGACTCGGGGGGGGGGGACTACGTACGCAAATGGCGGCAGCTATGGCTGCCGCCATTTGCGATCCTTATTTTTGGCCGTCTTAGTCTACGTAAATATTTACGTAGACTATGAGGGTGAAAATAAAGGGGAACGCAAATAGCGTAGCAGGCGCTATTTGCGTCCCTTTTTGATTCACCGTAAATATTTACGTAGGCTAAAATGGCAAATCAAAAAGGGATGCAAATAGCGCCCACTACGCTATTTGCATTCCCCTTTATTTTCGCCGTCATAGTCTATGTAAATATTTACGTAGACTAAGACGGCGAAAAATAAGGAACGCAAATGGCGGCGGCCATAGCCGCTGCCATTTGCGTACGTGGGTTTTTGTTTTTTTTAAACCCAGCCATGATAGGCTATGTAAACCTTTATGTAGCCTATCACGTCGTTTTGTTGTTGTTGTTTTTAAACCCAGCCATGATAGGCTACGTAAATCTTTATGTAGCCTATCACGTCGGGGTTTTTTGTTTTTTTTTAACCCAGCCATGATAGGCTACATAAATCTTTACATAGCCTATCACATCATTTTTTTTTTGTACAAGACTGCAAATGGCGGTGGCGGCAGCTGATCGGAAGACCAGCTGCCGCAGCCGCCGCTGCAGCCACAGCCACTGCCGCCACAGCCACTGCCGCCTGGAAGATCCGCCCCAGGTAAGTCTCGTCCCAGGGGGGATCCGCAGGGGGGGCAGGGGGGCAGGCCGTTCCGCCACGGAGTTCGAGGGGCCGAATGCACCAGCATTCGGCCTCACCGAGATCCGTGGCAGAATTCTCTGCCATCCCTACTTGAATTACTTCGTCAATTTCATGATTTTGTTAAAAAAAAAAATCAAATCACTCTTTCTTGCCAGCTCCGATGTAGATGAATTGGTGGGATTATAAAGACATGAGCAGTTCAATTGGCAGTGGCACCTATCGTGTTCTGGGTGAGCAGTCACACCCTGACCTAAAGTGAGTAGTGTTGTGCTGAAAATTTATCTCACTTTTTTTTTTTTTTAACCATTCTCATTCCATTTGATAGAGAAGAAATTGCTCCAAAGAAATTTTGGAGAAATTCTCATGGGTTGGGTTTGCGTTTCTTCTGCTTCCCTTACTGAGGAGGTGGTTGAGGTCAGAGTGTGCATGAGTGTCCTGTTTTTCATTGTACAATCATCTCTGGCAGCCTGTAGCCTTCTCAGCTTTCTACACTTCAATTAAAGCCCAGATGAAGACATCATGAGATAATTCCTCCCGTAGGTCCTTTTCAGTTCAGGCAGCCTGGAAGGCTAGCTGTGATTAGCGAAGCTCACAAACACCACAAAAATAAATTATAAAGCATCCTGCGAATGAAGCAGAACAATGGAAATGTCTTTTATGCGGGGAGAAAACTTTCAGGAAATAATCTTGAGGACAGATTTTAGCTCAGCACTAGTTCCACCTCTTCCCTGGAACTACCCACAACAACACCCCCCCACACACACACACACAGCTGCATTGTGGTGAATGCAAAATGGTCATCCAGCCTACCAACACAGTTGATGCTGTTTTGAAGCACAAAAATCCTTACAGAAAAAGGAAAAGAAAAAGAAAGAAGCTGTGCTACAACCCCTGCCAATGGTGAGCCCTGCCTGTGAGGAACAGCTGAGAATTTCTCCTCCCCCAAAGGAGGAGAGAATTTCTCTCCTCAGTTGTCCCCCAAATTTCTCTGCCCCAAAATTAGGGATGTTGGAGAATTCCGCCACGGACTCCAGTGAGGCCAGATTCTTTAGAATCCAACCCCCCGGAGTCCATGGTGGAACGGACTACCTCCCCGCCAGTCCCTGAAATCCCCCCCAGAACAGACCTACCTGGCTCTGGTGGCAGCAGCAGCAGCTCCAGGTCATCTTCTGGCTGCTGCCAGGCTGCTGTGGCTGCAAATGGCGGCCGTCATAGCGGCTGCCATTTGCGTAGGGATGGCGGATAATTCTGCCGCGGATTTCAGTGAGGCCAAATGCACTGGCATTCGGCCCCCTGAAACCCGTGGTGGAATGGCCTCCCACCCCCCACCCCCCCGTGGAATCCCCCCCGGGACGAAGCTTACCTGGGGCGGATGTTCCAGCGGCGGTGGCTCCGGCGGCAGCGGCAGCAGCTGGTCTCTCAGCCAGCTGCTGCGGACTCAAATGGCAACTGCCATACCGGCCGCCATTTGCATCCAGCCAGGCTGCTGTGATAGGCTATGTAAGTATTTACGTAGCCTATCACGGCAAAGGCAGCCACGCAAATGTCGGCCACCATGCCATTTGCATAGCTGCCTTTGCCGTGATAGGCTACGTAAATACTTACGTAGCCTATCACGGCAAGCCAAAAAAAAAACAGCATACACAAATTCGGCAGCTACGGCGGCTGCCATTTGCATTCCCTTTTTTCTGCTGTTTTAGCCTGCATAAATATTTACATAAGCTATTATGGCAAAAAAAAAAAAAGGGGGAATGCAAATAGCGTAGTGGGCACTATTTGTGTTCCCCTTTTTTCGCCATAATAGCTTACGTAAATATTTACGTAGGCTAAAACAGCGAAAAAAAGGGAACGCAAATGGCGGCCGCTGTAGCTGCCGCCATTTGCATACGCTGTTGTTTTTTCCCGGAAGGCTGCCCAGTGGCCGGATGTCCGCTTGCGGGCAGCCCCAGCAGGCAGCTCTGCAGAATCTCCGCGGAGCGGAGCCGGACGGATTAGGATTTTGCAAATCACCCCGTTGAAAAGGTAAGTGACTTTCGTACCTCCCTACAATTGCAGCCGTAGCCAGGCTGCAGCCAGAAGTCCATCTGCGGCCGGCCAGGGAGCATTCCGGGGGGGGAGGGACAGATCACCCGCCCCTGCAGACCCCTACGGAGTCCAGGTAAGGGCGTTTTGTACACCCCTACCAAAAATAGGGTGGAGAATTTCAAGAGGCCATTTATGCACAGCTCTAAAAGTGTGTTACTTCAGTCAAACCTCCACCATTTCCTTTCTGTTGTTACTGGAGATAAACGTTTGATAAGAAGGTGGGAAAAAGATGGGAAAAGCAAGGAGAGAGGGGACTGGACTCAAAGAGGATTGAACTTCCTTAGCTTCAATAGTTTGGTAGAAGAAAGGTTAGCATTTGCTGCAGCTTTTCTTCTGCCTCCACAACAAGCTACAGCTACTTAAATTATCTTTTCTACACAGTTCTCCTCTGCACGTAACCAGCCTATAGAGGGAATGATGGGCATGTATACAGTAAAAGAAAAAAAGAGTAAGAGAAAGGGGGAACATGGATGCTGCAGGTGCTGATAGTGCTAATGCAATGGCAATGTAAAAATTGGTGCTGTGTCCTCAGATAAAGAGCAGGGCCATTAACGAGCAATTGATGCCTTGGACGAACAAATGGAGCTCTTGAGGAATCTTCCATTAACATCCTCAGCAGAAGAGGCTATGTCCATGACAAGATCATATTGAGTCAGAACACAGCTATAGGAAAGAAAACCTGAGAGCAGAGATTTAGATTAGGGATGGGTGAGAATTTCATTTCATTTTGGCTTTGATGAGAATTTCCCAAAATGTCCAAAGTTCTCCATATTCGGGACAAAAAGAACTTTTTGATTTTAATTTTTGTGAATGGCACAGAGAGCTTTGGCTCTTGGGTGGTATAGAAATGAAGTAAATAAATAAACAAACAAACAAACTAGATTTTAGAAAGAAAGAAAAAACCCTCTACTGTGGGATAAACCAAAAAAAAAAAAAATCAAATGTGGGTGAAACTAGCCCCCCCTGCCTACACACACATACACACACACAAATTCAAATGTGGAAGAATAAGAAATCAAAGTTCTGAGCATCCACCCAGGCCCAGCACTTCGAGTGCTTTCCTCATTAAAACTCTGGATTTGAATCCCTGTGCATAGGATCCAAATTATAAGGGGGGCTATAAGACCATCGAGTCCAATCCCCTGCTCACTCAGTGCAGGAATCCAGGTCAAAGCATCCCTGACAGATGGCTGTCCAGCCTCGTCTTGAATGCCTCCAGTGTGGGAGAGCCCACCACCACCTCCCTAGGTCACTGGTTCCATTGTCGTATTGCTCTAACAGTCAGGAAGCTTTTCCTGATGTTCAGCCGGAATCTGGCTTCCTGTCACTTGAGCCCATTATTCCGTGTCCTGCACTCTGGGATGATCGAGAAGAGATCCTGGCCTTCCTCTCTGTGACAACCTTTCAAGGACTTGAAGAGCACTATCCTATCTCCCCCTCAGTCTTCTCTTCTCAAGGCTAAACATGCCCAGTTCTTTCAGTCTCTCCGCATGTTTCCAGTCCCCTGATCCTCTTCGTTGCCCTCCTCTGAACCCTCTCCAGCTTGTCTGCATCCTTCAGTGTGGCGGGCACCCAGAACTAGACACAGTACTCCAGATGAGCACCAAAAAGTTCCTCTCTGTGACAATCTTTCAAGTACTTGAAGAGCACTATCCTATCTCCCCTTGGTCAGGAGAGTTTCATTTCAGTTTGTTTTTGATAATTTACCAATATTTGCAAAGTTCATATTCAGGAGAGAAAGAACTTGAGGGTTTTTTTTTTAAGAAAATCGAAAGAAAAACTAAGAGATTCTCCCATCTTTAAGATGTGCTTTTACTGACTTGTAGATGCAACACAGGCTTGTTCCACATCTGTTGTCCTTTTTTCTTTTCTTTTTTAGCATTGGCTTTGGGGTGATAACAAGGTCAATTGTGGGAAATTCTCTTTTGCATAGAGAAATGTCATATCCTTTGTTGATGCCGCTGAGGGCCTCAATAAACATTGCACGATACGAGATTTCAGTTGGTGAGGCTCTAGCACAGAGCAAGCCAGTGTAATTACCCAGTGTAATTTGGATGGGGTGAACAGTGAAGCAATTACTGCTAAGGTTGTGGAGCAGGAGGTCCAGAGCTCAGGAATGGCTGGAGACAGATCGATGAGATTAGGGGTGTCAGAGAACTCCTCTACGGACTCCAGTGAGGCCGGATTCTTTCAAATCCCCCCCCCCAGAATCTGTGGCGGAATGGCCTCCCGCCCCCACGGAATCCCCCCGGGACAGAGCTTACCGGGGGCGGATGCGGCGGCAGCAGCTCCGGCGGTGGCTCCGGTGGCGGCTCCGGTGGTGGCTGCGGCAGCTCCAGCTGGTCTCCCAGCCAGCCACTGCCAGGCTGCTGCGGCCACCATTTGCATCCTTGCAGGCAGCCGTGATACGCTACGTAAGTATTTACGTAGCCTATCATGGCAAAGAGCAGGGGCGCAAATGGCATAGCAGCCACCATTTGCATCCCTGGTTCAGCCGTGATAGGCTACGTAAATTTGTAGCCTATCATGGGCTACCATAGGGACGCAAATGGCATCCCCTACGCAGGACGCCATTTGCATCCGCACCAGCCCAGCGGCGGCTGGAGGCCCTGCTGCGGATCGGCCTGGCCGACGGCTCTGCGGCATGGCTGCAGAGCGGAGACAGCTGGGCAGGATTCCGGGCGGGAGGACTGGATCACCTCCCCCCCCGTCAAGGATTCCGGGGGGAGAAATGGATTGCCTCCCCCACCCCCCAGCAGATGACCCAACAGGAACCAGGTAAGGGATTTGTACATCCCTAGATGAGATGTTCTACCAAATCTGTCAGCTCGGCAACCAAGAGGACTAAGGATGTGCACCTGCTGTTATTGACCAAGACTTGACTGTTCGTGTTTTGTTTGTACTGTTTCTCCCTCATGTCAATGTAGCTGCTTCACCCCTCTCACCAGTAACTACATTTGTAAAGAAAAGTGTTAACATTCCCATCAGGGACTTGAGTCCATGAAGGACTAACTCCTGAGCTCTTGGAGCAGTTCTTCTGGCTGTTAGCAAAGCACTAGCAGAGCGAAATGCTCCCTATTTCCTCTAGTGGTGACAAGGTCCAGAGGCAGGATTACTCAGCTCCCTATGGAAGGAACGATCATTGGGGTCTTATGGTATTGCTGTACTATTTGGTTTATTTACAAATATATAGTACAAGATCTGGGGTCACCAACTTCCTTGATGCCTGCCAACCACCCTGCCCCTCCTATTTTTTTTTTTTTTAAGATTTTTAAGATTGAAAATAATTAATGGGAGTTTGACATTCTTCAAAGCAAAGCACTGGCCTCCAGTGACATCTTTATTTCCAAGAATGCACCTGGAACCCTCATAAAGCCGGTGGAGAGTTGCACGACAGCAATTCATTTTCAAGGATGATCCTGATGGCTAGTCTTGATGGCTATGTGCTGCCCCCAGGACCAGAGGCAGTGAGCCTATGTATACCACTTGCTGGGGAACATGGGTGGGAGGGTGCTGTTGCGCTCATGCCCTGCTTGTGGGTTCCTCGTCAATAGCTGGTTGGCCACTGTCTGAACAGAATGCTGGACTAGATGGACCTTGGTCTGACCCAGCAGGGCTGTTCTGATGTTCTTGTGTTTTTATGTTCTTGTGTAAGTATAACCAGGGTAAGCTGGAGGAGGGGAGCATTGGCTGGGGGGGGGGGGAGTGTAGAGGGAGTAGTGGGGAGAGAGGGAGGGGCTGTTTTGCCTGTGCTGTGTGTGTATATGTGTATGTGTTGCCTGGTTGTTTGTTGTTGTTGTTGTTGTTTTGTGTTTGCTGGTTTGTTCTGTTTGCATGACTATTTTGTCTTTTGTGAAAGAGCTGCCATGGGGGGTTCAATTGCCCATTGCAACTGCCATGGTGGGTGCAGCCAAGCACAAAACACCCATTTCACAGAAGGTAAACTGATGAAACTCAGAGACAAACAACTTGGGCAAGAAACAGAGTAGAGGGCAGAGGCAGGGCCTGAGCCCCATATGCCAAGTCACATATTCCCCCCCCCCCGCACAACAAAATAGCCATTTCAAAGAAGACAAAATGGTCGTGCAAAGAGAAACACAAACAAACCAGCTAACACGCATAGCAAGACAACAACAAGAACAACAACAAATACACACAGAGCACTGGCAAAACAGGCAGCTGATCGGGACATTTGTCTCTGAGTCTCATCAGTTTGCCTTCTGTGAAATGGGTCTTTTGTGCCTGGCTGCACCCACCATGGCAGCCACCATGGGCAAGTGACCCCCATGGCAGTTATTTCACAGAAGACAAAATGGTGATGCAAACAGAAACACAAGAGCAAACCAACCAGCTAACACAAAACAGCGACACACAACCAGGCAACACACACACACACGTATGTGTATGTAGGCACCCATCATGACAGCCACAATGGGCAAGTCACCCGTATAGCAGCCATTTTGTGAGTACACCAACAAAAAATTCGAAATGTGCCCACTGGCCCCAAAAGTGATCTGAAGGCATCCTTGGGGAAATTCTGCACTAGCGCATAAGTGGAGGCAAGCCGCATGAGCACTCCTAGCAGGCAACCAATCTGCTATCCCACATCAGCTCCCCAGAAAGAGGTGCACGCACGACGCACCCTAAGTTGCCTTCATTTCACAGCTCAGTTCTGACTATTTATTTCAGCCTCTGTCTCATTCTGTGTCACTCCAAACTGCAGCTTCTTTCACAGCAAGACCTTAAGACACATCCTTAGAGGGAGGATGAGTCACCTTCCTCAAATGGCTCTCATATTCCAAGGATGATCTCTGTACATCTTAACCATTAGCTCCTATTTAGGAAACATCCTGGGCCATTAACAGCAATTTCCCTAACAGAATATTGAAACCTAGATGTATATTATGTTTTATTGTAACTTTTATCAGGGGGCTAGAGCAAAATTGATTCCGTCAATCTTAGCCTCCTATGCTATCCCGGTTGTTCAGATGTGATGTTATGTTTAATACATCCGGAGGGTCATAATGTTAACATTGCTGAGAAGGTTGCAATGTTTTTAAATACAGTCTTAAAAATCAGACCAAAGATGCCTGCAAATTATGATTTTTGTCTCCGATGATTCAATGTGAAGTGTATGCAGTTGTTGTCCCTATATGAATCCTATCAGATATTTGTGTGTTTGTGTGTGTGTGTTTTCCTTTTCTTTGTAAATGGTCTGTGGACTAAATGTTAAATCAGTTCTATCTATCTATCTATCTATCTATCTATCTATCTATCTATCATCTGTCTATCTAGGTATCTATTCAAATGTAAAACAAAACAATTGATTTCCCTAATAAAGGATATTAGAGCAGTGTGCAAATGACCTCTTGAAATTATCCACCCTATTTGTGGGCAGAGAAATTGGGGGGAACAATTTCATTGAATTTCTCCAGTGGGAGTATAATTTTTCCAACAATTTCTCACAGGTAGGGCTCACCATTGGCAAGGGTTGTAGCACAAATTCTTTCTTTGTCTTCGTCTTCTTCTTCTTCTTGGGTTCTTTGCACTGACACTGCAAGTGGAAACAGCAGCAACTGTGCTGGCAGCCTGGCCCCCATTTTGCATCTTCCACAATTCCTAGCATTGTTCCTGGGCATTGGGGGTGGGGGGAGAGGTAAGGGGAAATTATCAAAAATGAGGACGAAACTGTGGGGTAATTTCGCAAATTGGCCTTTTCATAGAATCATAGAATAGTAGGGTTGGGAGGGGCCTACAAGGCCATCAAGTCCAATCCCCTGCTCAATGCAGGAATCCAAGTCAGAGCATCCCTGACAGATGGCTGTCCAGCCTCATCTTGAAGGCCTCCAGTGTGGGAGAGCCCACCACCTCCCTAGGTCATTGGTCCCATTGTTGTATTGCTCTAACAGTCAGGAAGTTTTTCCTGATGTTCACCTGGAATCTGGATTCCTGAAACTTGAGCCCATTATTCCATGTCCTGCACTCTGGGATGATCGAGAAGAGATCCTGGCCTTCCTCTCTGTGACGACCTTTCAAGTACTTGAAGAGTGCTATCCTATCTCCCCTCAGTCTTCTCTTCTCAACACTAAACATGCCCAGTTCTTTCAGTCTCTCCTCATAGGGCTTTGTTTCCAGTCCCCTGATCATCTTTGTTGCCCTCCTCTGAACCCTCTCCAGCTTATCTGCATCCTTCTTAAAATGTGGTGCCCAGAACTGGACACAGTACTCAAGATAAGGCCTAACCAGTGCTGAGTAGAGGGAAAATAGGACTTCCCAGGATTTGGAAGCTATGTTTCTATGAATGCAGCCCAAAAGAACGTTTGCCTTTTTTGCAGCCACATCACATTGTTGGCTCATCTTCAGCTTGTGATCGACAACAATTCCAAGATCCTTCTTGCCTGTAGTGTTGTTGAGCCACATATCCCCCATCTTTGCATTTGGTTTCTTTTTCCTTGGTGCAGAACTTGGCATTTATCCCTGTTAAATGTCATTCTGTTGTTTTTTCTGCCCAGCGCTCTGGTCTATCACGATCACTTTGAATGTTGTTTCTGTCTTCCAAAGTATTAGCTATCCCATCCAATTTTGTGTCATCTGCAAATTTGATAACCATTCCCTGCACCTCCTCCTCCAAGTCATTAATAACAATTTTATTTCTAGTGGGGTAAGAAAAGAAAAATCTCAGGACATTTCTGGGAAAATGTCTTCTAAGACATTTTGGCTCAACTCTAGTTGTCATTCTTAGGGTTCAGCATCTTCTCCAAGATCTTCCAAATGAATAATATTTCTGAGAGGTCATTGTGGAGCCATCTTATGCCTCTAATGCAGCTGCAGAAAGATGATTGTACAATGAAAGACAGAACACACATACACATTCCTCAGCCACCTCATAATAAGGAAAGCACAAGAACCCTGAACTCAAATCCATGGAAATTTCTCCAAAATTTATTCTCCTTTAAAAAAAAAAATTCAAACGTGATTTCTTTTCTACCAAATTGAATGATAATGTTTTGGGTTGTTGTTTTTTTTTAAAGAATGAGATACATTTTTTTTTTTTTTAGCATGGCACTAAAGGATTTGGTTGACCTCAGCTTGGCCAGCATTCATAACACTTCTCTTTCTACAAATCCATGAAAACTATTCAGGTATTTACAATCCTGCTCCCCTGGGTATGTGAATAATAAATAATATACAGTGTTCATTGCAGGAGTGGAAAATCTTAGAAATCCATTTCATCCCTACTTCTGGGATCATGCTTCAGTTCTCATGGTAGATGCAGATAGCTCTGTCTCTGCACAAGAACATTTTCTGTGTCATTACCTTTTTTCTCAAAAATAAATCTGATTAATTTCTTCAGTCGATCATATTTTGCTCAATAAAGGTTGGTGGTAGTGACTTCAAAGTCTGCTCAAGATGCAGTGTGGTATTTAGATACAGCTCTGCTGTTGAAGGAAAGGCACTCCAAACATTTATTCATATAACGTATGAGTTGCTTTTCCCAGTGTATGTAAGCACTCAAAGCAATGTACAAACCAGTGTATTATATAACAAAACACATCCATTAAAACAATACCACCCTAATCCAGAGAAGGAGATCTGCGCATAGAACTAGCTTTCGCACATGTAAATCAGACATAAGTCAGGATGGGCAACTGAGTGCAGATGTGGCATTGATTTTAGTGGGGAGCACATTTGGATCTGCATCCTAAACCACGGCAGAATCAGGATGAGCAAGTGTATCCAAATTTGCATCCGAATATGGTTCCCATCAATGGGTTGCCAATAGAGACTGATGTGAAATCAGTGTTGCCCATAGAAATTGAAATGCCCGTCTGATTTATATGTGTGGAAGCGATGTAGAATTCTGGGTCCGGGCATTCACCTTTTAAAAACAGCCATGGTGGCTGTATCACTGGGTCTTCGGAGCCAGCAGCAGGAAGGATCCGCCAGCGAGGCTTCGCACCACAGGACAAGGTAGGGGATCCAATCCTCCACAGACTTCAGGGGGCCGGATTCAATAGAATCTGGTTTCATTGGGGGAGGATTTCTCCAACATCCCTACTAGAGTCACCCTTAACAACCGGTCCATTAGTGGTGCATCACTCTTCCATATTGATGGCCCAAGTCCTAACACCACTGTATGGCCTAATATGTCAAAATCTAATTGGAGAGTGAATTTGATCCTTTCAGTCGCCTTCCCCCCAAACAGTTCCAGCACTGGACAACTCCAGAGCATGTGCCTTAAAGTCCCTTTCCCTTTTTGACATCTCCAACTAAGTGGAGAGTCACTCAAATTCTTCTGGTACAGTCATTCAGATGTCCAGTAGACTCTTAGAGTTTTTTTTTGGTTGGATCAATCTTAATTTCAGATCTAGGGTGCTTTTTTTAAATTTGTGCTCTTAGGGCCCACCAAACTGATTCTGCAACTCGATGCTCTTGGCCAAGTTCGGTGTTCCACACTTCCCTAATCTGAGAAAAATTAAACCTCTGGAGGTCTTTTTAATTGGGTAAAATGCACTAGTGTTTGCTTAGAGAGGGAGGATGCTGACTGGAGGACTGTCCATGGTGATAGGAATTCTGACACTAAGAAGGCCGCAGGACCAAATTTAGCTCTCAGAGCATGTTGCAATTGTAGCCACCACCTAGCTATGGGTGGGAGGGGAGCCGCCATTGGTAGATTCTCAGAATTCACAAAATGTTGGTGCTCATCTATCAACTGGCTTAACAAAAAAATGCCCGCTGTAAACCAGTGTCTCCAGCATATTTGTCTACCCCCTGCAACTATGTTTGGAAAGTGTGAGGCCCGCATGAGAGTGAGGGTCAAACTTCAGTGTCACTCCCAGTTGTGCCCAAACTTTCCTTGCCTCTACAATGGTGCAGAATTGGCGATGACCAGGGCGTGCACAGAAGGAGCCCAATGCCTGTAACTCAGGCATGGGCTCCAAAGCTTTCCCCTCCAACATCACCCAGACAGGGGTTTCCAATCTTTTCAGTTCAGACCAGCGAAATGCCTGTGTTGAGATATGGGCAGTATGGTAAGTGCCTGGGTCTGGCAGACCGAAACCTCCCTCTTGCATTGAGTCTCATTTTTGCAATAGATAATCTGGCCTTTTTTTCCTTCCCATAAGAACATCTAAATAATTTATCCACAAGATTAAAATAAGTTTCAGATATTTTAAAGGGCATTCCCCTTGGCATGTAAATCAGCCTGGGGGTGATATTCATTTTAATGGTATTCACTTTGGCCCACAAAGTTAATCTGAGTCCCTTCCATCATTCAATGCCCAGTTTTATGTGCTCCATTAGGGGATCTAAGATATATGGGATTAAGTTATTTAACAGAGCTTTCATTGTTTTTATATTGGTTTATGCTGTACTTTGGAGTTTTACTTTTTGTGAACCGCCCAGAGTGCTTCAGCTATTGGACAGTATAGAAATAAATAAGTAAATAAGCAAATAAATAAATACAATTTTTGCATGAGAATATCCTTGTTTTGCAAACATGCACGTGCGCACTTGTGCAAGCACATATATCACCCCAAAAGGTGGGGGAGAACAGTCTTCCAGTCCAGATGACTCAGAAAAAACCTGTCCACTGCAGATTCCACAGGTGAGATTCACAGAAATCTGATCTGATTTAAATCCATTGTGGATTTCTCTGACATCCTGAACACCCACCAGATTAAAAACTACTTCAGCAAGGAAACCAGTCTAAAAGCCGAATGTCTTTGTGAATAAAAATATATCTGCCTGCTGGGGGAAGAACAATAGAGACAGAACTAGCCTGGCCAACCTTGGCAGGGAGATCTAGAGCCTCGGAGCAGCCACCGAGAAGGCCCTATATAGTGTTTCCACCAAGCATGCTTCTGATGGTAGCAGGATTGAGAGAAGGGCTTCTCTCAAGGATCTTAAGATCTGGGTAGGCAGGATGAGATCTTTCCAGGGTACCCACAAGCTATATCTCTGACAGCACTTGGACATGAAGCAGCACTTCCGGGAAAGACCTGTGTGAACAGTTTCACTCGTATTGGGAGGAGAGACAATCTATAGATATATGGTAAATGGTCATTAATCAGCAGAGCATAGGGTCAGCTTGAATTTTAAAATGTTGGACTTCATTGCTAAGAAACAGCATGAATAAGTTGGTGCACTCTCCTGGTATTTTTATCAAATAAATGAAAGGGGAAAAAACAGTCCCTTATTAATACTGCGTTTAGATATTGCACAGAATAAGGGAGCAAGAAAAGGTCTCTGAATTGATTTTCCTGGCATTGCAGTACAGTTAAGATGTGCTAAATAGTAACTGCATCTTATTAGACATGTGCAACTTTGATATTTAGTAAGTACATTTTAATGAAGGGAGAAAATACATTTCTGTCACAGCACCAAAGTTCTGTCACTGGGAGAGTCCTTATAATCAGGCTTATAATATCTCCATTCTATACAGAAACCTCTTTAGTGGTTTCAAAGCATGAACTGCTACATGAACTCTAGCCCTCATCTTTATTAACTACAGAGTAAAATGACCATCATTACAAGCTAAATTGGGAACTGGCACGACGTAATGCAAAACTGAATGGGTATTGAAATAGAACTACTCAGTTTATTAAAGTTATTTTAAAGTGAAGCTTCATAAAACTTAGCTGCATGCTCCACACATTTTCTAGCAATATTTAGCTTCAAACAGCTGGAGAAAGGGAATACACACACCACACACCACACACCACACACACCATACACCACACACACACCCATATATATGCAGGTAAGACTTTCAATTTCAATTATATTGCAAGACTAGGAAAAGGACCTTGCTTGCTACTAATCAAACACCTAGGGCAGGGCTAGGCAATCTTTTTGGGCCCAAGGGCATATTTGGTAATTTGAGAAACAGTCCTAGATACCACCACAAAATGGCTGCCGCAGGTGGAGTGACTTGTCACAGAGGACAGATAACCTACCCAAAACAGGCAGAGCCCCAGCACACTAAATGCTGAACCCACAATTTTCAATGCTAACAGGAATCTATTTCACAGAATGCAAACTCTTTTTTTTCTCTTCCCTCACCTGCCCCCTTTACTAGCCAAATTGATCTCCCAGCTGACACTCTTGAGTTCCCCCCACTGCTTTCCCTAGCTCCCTTCTGTTCTCTCTATCCCTGCTAACCAGACAGAAGTCACAGGAGCCCCCCCACACACACACACACACACACACTTTTTTAACCTTTTTCTTGGTGGCTGGGTGTGATGCAGAGGAAAGCCACTCAGCATCTTCATTTCCTAAGACTATCTTTAGGGTCCCCACTTTGCTTTAAAAAGATCCCAAGTGTGGCTAAGAAAAGGTGGCATTTAAAAGAAAGAAAGAAAGAAAGAAAGAAAGAAAGAAAGAAAGAAAGAAAGAAAGAAGGAAAGAGCACCAGCAAAAGTGTCTGGGGTACACTGGTGCCCATGGGCACAGTGCTACTTACTCTTAACTAGGGTGTCAGGTGTCCAACTTCGCAGAGCTCAGTCCTCTATTTGAATGACTGTGCAGTCCAAGTTCACTTTAAAGAGAAAAAAGGAGGGAGAGTTTTCAGCACCAAGAAAAATCTATTTCACACCAATCCAAATTGCTAGTAAGAAAAATTATGTTGTTGTTGTTGTTGTTGTTGTTGTTGTTGGAGAGGTAGGGCACCCTGTTACCTGACCTGAGGCAGCATGTTACCTGACCTGAGCTAGGACAGTAACAATGTTCTATAAATGTCTCCGGAGCCTTCCTGATTTGGTTTGACCTTCACGGTGTTGTTTCTTTTCAGTGTTAGCTGTGGTCTGCTCTGTGTTTGCTTCTTGCTATTTCTTTTTTAATTCTGTGTTTCATGTACCACATCATCCCCCCTTTCTTCTCTGGGGGTCTGCAGGAAATGACACCTGTGATCCCAGAAGCAAATGCAACCCACTTGTCATGTTTCCCTTTTGCCCCTGCTGTAAACTTCAGAGCCCAAATCAAAACACAGACAAAAGGCTTCAATTCTCGGCTTTTATTCCACTACTTCCATGGGTCATACAGATGCAAAATGGTCAGTGACTCACAGTCTACAAAAGAAATGCCTTTAGGGAGTTCAAAGGAAAACTATGAAAGTTGCCCACCGTTTGAAGAAAAGGTGGCTAAACTATCCTAACTTAAGGGTGGGGAGAGATCTCCCTCTCTCTCGTGACACCTCTAAGTGTAGCTGTTGGCACCGAGCCAATCGGGCAGACAACCTAAGCTCCGCCCCACCATCTCTCTCTTGGCTCTGTGTCTGCGCCTGGCATCTAAGAATTCAGGTTCTCCAACCCCCGCCTCCCCTTGTTGGCTATCTCTCACAGGGCTGTGTGAAGAGGGGCCCTCTCCATCCAGCGGTGCCTCTGAAGCCTTGAAAGACCAGGTCCACAGCCTGGGGGTCATTTTGGACTCCCAGCTGTCCATGGAGGCTCAGGTGTCAGCTGTGAGCCGGACAGTGCTGTACCAACTCCAGCTGATACAGCGGCTGCGCCCCTTCCTTCCTGACCATCTGCTTCCATCGGTAGTACATGCCCTGGTCTCCTCTCGTTTAGACTACTGTAATGTGCTCTACGTGGGGTTACCCTTGAAGACGGTTCGGAAACTGCAGCTGGTACAGAACGCGGCAGCTCGCCTGATTTAAGGCATCTGCCAGCAAGATCACATCACTCCAGTGCTGAAAGAGCTGAACTGGTTACCAGTTGTTTTCCGGGCCAAATTCAAAGTGTTGGTTTTGACCTTTAAAACCCTATACGGTTCCAGCCCAGCCTATCTTAAGGAGCACCTCCAGCAACACCAGACAGGCCGCTTAACAAGATCAGCCTCGGATGGCCTTCTCTCTGTCCCATCAGCCAGGACAGCTAGACTGGTGGGGACGAGGGAGAGGGCCTTCTCTGTGCTGGCCCCCACTCTATGGAACTCCCTCCCTAGGGAACGCCGCCATGCCCCCTCTTTATTGAGCTTCTGCCACGCATTAAAAACAGGGTTGTTCAGGAAGGCATTTGGGGTGGGTTAGGGTATTTTTAGAAATATGGTGTTTTTGCTACAGAATTTTATTGTTTTAAACTGTTTTATTATATACTTTGTACATCGCCCAGAGTGGCTGGGTGACCGGCCAGATGAGCAATTAATAAATTTAATAAATAAATAAGCCTGAGAAACTTCCTGTCCCACGTTTTGTGGCTCTTCCTCAGAATCTGAACTGCTCTGCCACTCTCTCTCAACCCCGACACCAATAGCTACACATGGCAGCTGACCAGGGGCTCAGGAAATGGCCTATTTTGGGTTCAGGCACCAAGTAGGTCACATATGTGGCTGACCAACTGCATTCAGTCTAGTAGGTCAGCAGTTTTAGCCCTGGTGTGTACAATGTTAAATGTGCTTGATGGGCCGTATGTATGTATTGATAGATGTGATTGTAATTCTGCTAACTCACCCTGAAACAAAATAGTCAGTATTGCCTGAAAGCATCAACAACTTGGGAATTATCTTTCTCAAATGCCATGTTTTCAAGGTTGTTCTATTGCAAGGCCGGGGGAGGCGGGGTTGTACCATTTTGGAAACTGTGTCCAATAGTTCCAACTTTGAGCTCCTGCAATTTCAAAAAGTGAAAAAGTGAGAGTCAGAATTCCTGGGTGATTTGAACCTTTTCTCCAATTTTAGTAATAGACCACTATTTTTGTTCTACTGTCTCTGTACACATGTGAATCTATTAGACTGCACAGCAGAAGTAAAACCACACCAATTTAATGCTGTGCATTATAGATCCCAGTAGAAATAGATTTATGGGTTCTGAATCCACTGTAATGTGAGCTATTCATAGTAAACTGCTGAGAATTTAATAGCCTAATATGTTTATAATCCCCAAAGAATCTCCTATCAAGGCAAGAGAGATGATACATGGCTAACTTAACATCATGTGCAAGCTGGCATTTTATACTGTGCTGAGAGAAGAACAGAGCACTCCCAAGAAACGTATTTGGTAAACCAGGAAATATTTATTAATTACAAATATCTGGAATAATCTAGGGTAGAAACTTGTGCAATGTAAATAACAAGAACCATCTCTCAGCTCATCTCCTGGCTTAGCTCAATCTTCTGTTCCTTGTGTTGTGTTCAGACCAGTGAATTAACTGTGCACTGTCTCCTTAAATACAGCCCAGTCTTCAGACACTTCACATCCCCTTGGCCTAAAGAAACTTTGCTGCAGGCCTTTTTAAGAACCTGGACAAGGAATCTGGTTCATAAAGCAGTATAGTTATCAACACGGCAAACATAACCCTGCGATGATGAAGCCACCCGAAAGCAGTATGTATATACACTGATGGAAAATACAATAAGATGTTGGGATGCTTGAACAATTTGATCTTTGTGAATTCTGATGAAAATTGCCCTGCTCCTCATCTCTTGGAATAGTGCATGGATTGGAACTTCTCTGAATGAGGCGATGCAGTTCTTGGCAGTTCAAGCATCGCAACGTATTTTGTTTTATTTTGTTTTTCAGTGCATTTTCAGAGAAAATACATTGAGGTGACAGTCCTATAGACCCTGGGAGGGTGTCCTGGGGGACATAGGAAAATTTGGATCTCTCCTTTCTGAGGCTGGAGAGAGAGAGAGAGTTCTTGTCAGGACTGATTCTGAGTGTAGGGAGAGAGTTAGCAGCTCAGATTCAGCAGAGGAGCAGCCAGAACTGGGGGAGGCTTCTCACGGCCAGTTCAGACAGGGATAGGCATGCTTCTCAGGTTAGCAACTCCCAGATGGCCGGGCATGAAGCTTCCTCCTTACCCGCTTCTGTGAGAAGCAGCGGGGAGGAGGAGGAGGGGCTTGAGGTCTGTGACCTAAGAGACGCCAGGCGGAGATGCAGAGTAAGAGGGAAACGTCAGGGCAGAGGTTAGATGTTCGAACTGTTTAGAGACTTGTGAGAGGCTACACTGGGGAGCAGCAGGCGAGGGGCAGGACCTCCCTCCCTAAGTTAGCCTAGCCAGACAGCTGCCCTTTCAAACTGCAGGCAACTTTTGGTGATCCCATTTGAATCCCCTGGAGGCATTCCCTTGTAGCCGGAGAGTCTTCGAGGATTTACATCTGTAATGAACCTGTAAATAATGAATTAAAGGCATGAGACTGAAGCCTCTCTTTTTGTGTGTTTGTGAGTGCGTGAGGAAGGAGGGAGTTCAAGGGAATCTCAACAGTTCTGACCTCAGAAGAGGAGATGCCCCACTCATTCACTGCAGAAAATTCTGCATCACTCAACTCCCTGATGCCACAGCTCCAGTATTGGGAAAGGTGAAAAAGGGGATGGATCAGGGACATGGTATGGGTGACTCAGGGGTGGTCTCAGATCTCCAGGATTCAAAGACCTCCCTGTCCACTGCAATATGGGGGAAGATTTATGGCAAGCCTGGAGCTAGAAGAAATACTTTCTCTTCAGGAATGGGAGAACCAACCATTTTTGAGATTGCCTAAATGCTCCGAAAATCACTTTGAAGCTTGTTTCGGCTTGCTCCCATTTTTGGCCTGTTTTCAACTCATTCGAGTGGGAAAAGTGAGCATCTCTGCATATTTTTTCAAAAGTGTGCACACACACACCCCCGACTGAAGCATGAAAATGTTGTTGTTGTTTTTCATGCTATTTTTATTATTATTATTATTATTATTATTATGAAAACAATACGCATTTCAAAGCGTGTGTGTATGTGTGTTTAAGAAGATGCATGTTTTAAATGCAAATGCAGATCTGAGAATGTGTGAACATGTCTACCCCTCCCCCCAAAAAGTGCTCCTGCTCGCATTTGGGATTGTAACATGTTTGTGTGATGTGCAAACAAAAACAAAATTCTCATGCATCCCTATGTACCTCCCATTACTTGAAATGGAGGGAATTTTAAAACATTGGAAGGAAGGAGAACAGCACTCTTCCCTCACTTCTATCATGCCAGCAGGAATCCAATAGGGCTTTGGAATTGTTGGACGCTCCAACCTCAGAGCATTCTAACTCAAGGAGCAGGATTGTCCTGCCTGCATACATACTTAAATGTGCATTTGAATACACATTTTCATGCAGGTTTTTTGGGTGTGGGTGGAGGGGAATCACAGATACGAAGTGGAAATGGGACAGAACAAACTTATGGGTGAATCACCATAAAAGTGGCATGGAACAAAAATAGACTGATTCACTCATCCCTTTAAGATGCAGCACATTTTCGTCTATCCATCCCATTTAATATAAATAAATAAATGATTGGGTGGTTGTGCCAGGACATTACTGTGTACAGTTATGGTTGGTTGCCCCACTTGGAAAATGATATCCTAGAGCTGGAATAGGTACAAAACAAAAGAGGCAATAAAATTATTAAAGGATTTGAACACATTCCCTGCAAGGAAATACTAAAGATACAGCAATGGAAGGGGGTGGCAGATGGAAGAAAGGAAGGAAGATGACATCTCTGCAGTAATATATGAATCATACTAAGGCTTTTGGCTCTTTCAGTGACCTTTCATTGCAAGGTCAGGCTCTCTAAACTT
Source organism: Heloderma suspectum (assembly GCF_057233095.1). NCBI lineage: Eukaryota > Metazoa > Chordata > Lepidosauria > Squamata > Helodermatidae > Heloderma > Heloderma suspectum. The sequence goes on along the minus strand of NC_139466.1, from coordinate 32,987,008 downwards.
CATATCTCACCATGGGGATGTATTCAGGAAAGTGTTCATATCTGAATGGCAGGTTAACTGTCATATTGTAGGGATGTCAGAGAATTCCGCCATGGATCTTGGTGAGGCCAAATGCCAGTGCATTCGGTCCCACGAAATCCATGGCGGAACGAAGCCCCGGCCCCCCCAACCCATGAAAGGCGCGTGAAATGGAGCACTTCCCTGCTGCCGTCTGTGCTGACTTGCGAATGGCGGCCGCCATTCACTTCCTGATCATAGCCGTAATAGGCTACATAAATACTTACACAGCCTATCACGGCTAATGCAGGGACGCCCTTTGCGTCCCTGGAGAGGCCATGATAGGCTACATAAGTATTTACATAGCCTATCACGGCAAGTCAAAAAAAACACAACAGCTTACGCAAATGGTGGCGGTTGCTGTGGCCGACATTTGCGTTCCCGATTTTGAGCCGTTTTAGCCTACGTAAATATTTATTATGGCGAAAAAAAGGGAACGCAAATAGCGTAGTGGGCACCATTTGCGTTCCTTTTTTCCCTCTCCGTTTTAGCCTACGTAAATATTTATGTAGGCTATTAAGGCAAAAAAAAGGGAATGCAAATGGCGGCCGCTGCAGCCGCCGCCATTTGCGTACGCTGTTTGTTTTTGGTTTGCTGTGATAGGCTACGTAAATAGTTACATAGCCTATTACGGCAGCTTCTCAGGACACAAATGGCGGCCGCTACGGCAGCCGCCATTTGTGTTCGCAGCAGCCTGTCCGCAGCCGGAACTCTGGCTGCGGATGGCCCTGGCTGGCAGCTCTGCGGAGCCACCGCAGAGCGGAGCCAGACGATTTAGGATTTCGGGGGGAGGTGCGGAGCGCCTCCCCCCCCACCGCAAATCACCCCATCAAAAAGGTAAGTGACTTTCATACATCCCTATCATATTGTGGTAATTTAGGGTGTGATCCTATGCATGTTTGCAGAGAAAAAAAACTCCTACAGCTCCCAGCATTTGCTAGCCAGCATGGCTGGCTGGGGGATGCTGGGAGCTGTGGGACTTTTTTTCTGTCTAAACATGCATAGGATTGCACCCTTGATGGGTTTTTTTTACAAAAGCTTGACAATCACAGCATTGTGATGTGAATATATATATATATTCACATATAGCTTTAGAAGTGCTATAAGTGCTAAATGTTCTATGCATTCATTACATTATTGTGTGTTTGTTTATGTGAGGAGGTGGGAGAGTTGAGAAGCAAAAAGTTCTACACTTACAGCAGTGTGTGAGACAAAAACAATTACTGTGTAACCTATTTTAGTCTCCACTATATTACACTCTGAAAAGCGGCCTCTGAAAGAACTGTGGGAGTTCAGGTTGCAGTTATGTATGCCATTACTGTAGGTGATGCGTTAAAAGAAACAGATTTCTCCACTTTCTGACTTTAATGCAATTATATTTCTGTGGTGTGTCCCTCTTATGACCCCTGTATCAAAGCTATTTTTTTCCATCATGGGGCCTAAATATGGTACAGAACACTTGATGGACCCTTCATTTCAGCCACTGCTTCCATTCCTCTTAGACTTTTGACCTTAATTCTGCCTTCCAGCTTGCTATATGTTTGGCTTGATTATTTAGCAAGCTTCATGCTCTCTTGCTCCTGTCCTCTTGCACATTTTTTTTTCCTTCCCCACAAAGCTATAATAAGATGAATTCTGGGATTTTTGCCAAAAATGGCTTCCATGTCCCACATATATCATGATATACTTTTTTAGCCTTTGTTATTTCCTAAGCTTCAGATTCCTCTGAACACAGATTGTGGTCTTGGATGTCTCCAGGTCATTCACTTTAAAACTTTCTTCTATAGAATTACTTATAAAGCAGACATGTTCCTTCACTCTGAACACATTTATTGGCTGGCAAGATTATAATATCAAATGGTTTACCTGAAAAGGGTGTCTTGAATGGATGTGACAGGCCTCCATCTTTCATAGTACTACTCACAACAGGGCTAGAGGAATTCCAGCTGTCTTGGGTCTTCTTCACTGGGTTTGGAGAGACAGCATCAATTTATATGCATGAGTGAACAATGTCGGTCATTTATTATTATTATTATTATTATTATTATTAGCATGGGTGGGAACATGTGGCCTTTCATATGTTATTGGATTTCAACTCCTATGAGTCCCAACCAGCATGCCCAATAGTTGGAGATGATGGGAGTTGTAGTTGAACAACATCTGGAGGGTCCCAGGTTCTTTACCCGAATATTTTTTACCCTGCTCTCAAGCCAAAAAGGCCTCCTATAGTTACTTATAAATCTCAATAATAAGATGGTCCCTGCCCTCAGGCTTACAATCTAAAAGATGCAACGCAAAAGGAATGGGATTGGGAGGGAGGAGGGAAAAAAGCTAACTTAGGTGCTAGTTCTAAACCCCATCTTTGACCAGTACCCTCAGCGTGGCTGACAAAAGAAGTCCACATAAAAATATAATAAATAGCATATTAAATATAAAGCACCAACAAAAACAAAACAAAAAGAATAAGATGAAATGGCAAATGATCAGAACGATGAAAATACCAGGGAAAAGATCTTAAATTAAATACCACAAAAAAGAAAGAGAGAACAGGACAGACTTTGCTTGGAATTGAAGTGAGAACAATGAGAGCAGGGGAGGAATTCCAGAATGTGGGACCCAGCACAGAAAAGACCCACTCTCTGATAACCATCCACCTAATATGTGAAAGAACAAGGAGAAGGGTGTCTGAGGATAATCTCAGGGCCAAAACAAACTTTACTGTAAACCGTATCAAGCAGGCAGCTGTGTGTGTGTGTGTTTCATTTTTACTCTAGAGTAGGACACATCTGAATCAGGACCCCAGTGTGTGTGTGGGGGTGTTAAGATCTGGATCAGAAAACATGTGTCTACTCTAATGTGAAAATGAAAAAAGACATATCTGATAGATAAGGATTTAAAGTAAAATGTCTCTTTTGACCCTCAGTTGACAGGCACGTTCATATGGGAAAAAGTGGTATAGATATTCCATCGCCACCTGACATTAGGGATGTATGAAAGTCACTTACCTGAACCCGAAAGTTGATTCGCGGTGGGGGAGAGGCGCTCCGTCCCTCCCCCCGAAATTCTGGCCGGGGGGGAGGCACCCCGTCCCTCCGGCTGCGAATCCTGTCCTGCCAGGACGCAAATGGCGGCGGCCATAGCCGCCGCCGTTTGCGTCCCTGCAGTCAGCCATGATAGGCTACGTAAATGATTACGTAGCCTATCACAGCTAAGTGAGAGGAAAAAAACCGCGCGTACACAAATGGCGGTGCCCATAGGCGCCGCCATTTGCGTACGCGTGGGTTTTTTTTCTTTCACTCAGCCGTGATGGGCTACGTAAACATTTACGTAGCCTATCACGGTGTTTTTTAAAAATCTAGCCATGATAGGCTCCGTAAATCTTTACGTAGCCTATCACGTTTGTTTGTTTTTGTTTTTACTTGGCATTCGGCCTCCCTGAGATTCATGGAGAAATTCTCTGACATCCCTAAGCCTATCACGTTTTTGTTTTTTTTTTAACTTGGAAATGGCGGCAGCGGCAGCTGGTCGGAAGACCGGCCGCCACAGCCGCCGCCGCCGAACCGCCGCCGGAGCCACCGCCGCCGCCAGGGACATTTGCACAAGGTAAGTCCCGTCCCGGGGGGGCGGGGGGGCAGACCGTTTCTCCACCAATTTCGGGGGTCCGAATGCGCTGGCATTCGGCCTCCCCGAGATTCATGGAGAAATTCTCTGACATCCCTACCTGACATAGATTACCCAAAATATATATCTTGGTTGACAAACTAAAGAAAAAATCTGTGGGGTATATATAAGGTAAAGATGTCCCCAGCCAGTCATGTCCAACTCTAGGGGGTGGTGCTCATCTCCATTTCTAAGCCAAAGAGCCAGCGCTGTCCAAAGACGCTTCCGTGGTCATGTGGCTGGCATGACTGAACACCAAGGTGCACGGAACGCTGTTACCTTTCCCGCCAAAGCGGCACCTATTTATCTACTTGCAATTTCTTGCTTTCGAACTGCTAGGTTGGCAGGAGCTGGGACTGAAGACGGGAGCTCACTCCATTACGCAGCACTCGGTCTCGAACTGCTGTCCTGCGGCCTGCCGACCTTCTGGTCTGCAGTTCAGCGTCTTAACCACTAAGCCAGTGTGGTGTAGTGGCAAGAGTGTTGGACTAGGAGCTGGGAGATCCGGGTTCTAGTCCCCACTCGGCCATGGAAGCCCACTGGGTGACTTTGGGCCAGTCACAGACTCTCAGCCCAACCCACCTCACAGGAATGTTGTTGTGAGCATAAAATGGAGAGGAGGAGGATAATGTAAGCCGCCTTGGGTTCCTTGCAAGAGGAAAAAAGGCGGGGTATAAATGTAATAAATAAATAAATAAATAAATAAATAAGCCACCGTGGTCCCTTTGGGGTATATATATTATTCATTAAAAAAAAAAAACCTCTCTTGTAGACAAGCATATTCACAAAATTCCTACTTGGTCTTGTTTCAGAGATTTCTTTTTAAAGAACACTATACATACCAGACTATAATTCAACTCCCCTCTTCCCCCACCGCCACTCCCACATGTAACTTCTCAAACAAATACCAACCCCATCTCTCTTACCCTTGGCTTATTTCCCCTTCCATTCATGGCACCAATTAATATTTCCATTTCTTTTTCATTGTTGTAGTTTTGTGGGTTTGATTGGGGTAATATTTGGGGCGGGTGGGGGTGGGGTCTGTGTAGGTTCTGTTTCAATAGTAAAAGGTCCCAGTGTTATTCAACATCTTTATGAATGGTATGAGTAGAGGGGATGTTCATCAGATTCACAGATGACACCAAACTGGGTGGGGTAGCTAATATGTCAGAAGACAGAAAGAGATTCAAGATGGTCTTGACCAGATGGAGAACCAGGCCCAAACTTAAAAAAAAAAAAAAAGCTTCAACAAAGATAAATACAAAGCTCTATCTATTGTAGGAAGAATCCGTTGCATGATATAGGATGGATGACACCTAAGTTGACAGCAATACATGTGAGAAAGATCTAGAGATTTTAGTTAGAGATGTGCGCAAATGGCCTCTTTATTTTATTTATTTTATTTTATTCATTTCTATACCGCCCAATAGCCAAAGCTCTCTGAGTGGTTCACAAAAATTAAAACCAAAAAGCACACAGTAAAACAATATAAAATATAAAAACATTAAAACCACAATATAACAATACAACCAGAATACAACCAAAATAAAACCTAGCAGCAATGCAGAGATTTAAAATAGAAATTTAAAACAGCAAAGCTAAAAGTCTAGGAAGCTAAAAGGCTAAAATGCCTGGGAAAATAAAAAAGGTCTTCAGCTGGCGCCAGAAGGAATACAATGTAGGTGCCAGGCGAACCTCACTAAGGAGTTCATTCCACAGCCGGGGTGCCACAGCAGAAAAAGCCCTTCTCCTAGTAGCCACCCGCCTCACTTCCTTTGGCAGGGGCTCACAGAGAAGGGCCACTGAGGATGATCTTAAGGTCTGGGCAGGCACATATGGGAGGAGGCGATCCTTCAGATAACCTGGCCCCAAGCCGCTTAGGGCTTTGAATATTAATACCAGCACTTTGAATCGGGCCCAGAAATGGACTGGCAGCCAGCGCAGCTGGAAAAATACTGGCATAATGAATTGAAATGCTCTTGAAATGCTCCACCCACTTTGTGGGCAGAGAAACTGGGGAGAACAATTTCATCAAATTTCTCCAGATGGAACTTCCACTCCAGGTTCCACTCAGAATCAGTCAGAACTCTACAGGAGCGATCCAAGGTGCGAAGCTGGTTCTGACTGACACCCGGAGTGGATTCACCAACCTGCTGACATTGGAGCCACCAACCTCTAGAGCTGGTAAAGCAACTCCGAACAAAGGTCAAGATTCACTGGACTGTGATCTTGAATAGGCTGTCACTAGTCTTCTATACGTTTCTCTAAAAAGTTCTCCTGAAGCCTGAAAACTGGCTTCAGATCCTCTAAGCCAGCCTCCCCCAACTTGGTACCATCCAGATGTTTTGGACTCCACACAGTGGGGTTGCAGTCCAACACATCTGGAGCCCACCAGGTTGGTGAAGACTTCTCTAAGCCAATGGGTATCATTCTGAAATCACAGTCTGGAAACGTGGAGGTGTTTTCTACCATTGTGAGAAGAAAATGAAGTGGGATCCTCAAGTTTACTTATTTATAGGTGGTTCTGCACTTAACAGTTACTGAACCGTCTGGTCAAAAACCCTTGGTAACTGATGCATAATTTAGTGAGCCCTTGACGTTCCACCTTGCAGCTACTTTGTATCTACAACAGCCTGTAAATTTTTAACTTTTTCACAGGCGGAGGGGCAACACTACCTACCATTTGAAAATTTAATAACTAATGCAACAGCCGAGCCAGATAGTATCACATTGTTCTGCTGAAGAAATTAGGCTGCATAAAAATCCATTTCATTGATTCCTTTGTCATGGGATTTGGGAAACAATAATTTGTACACCACTGTAATCATGTGCAGACACAAATGCCAGCATAGTTTTACATTTCCCTGAGAGTTATTGTGTTTTAATCTTCCCAGATACTTCATAACAAATATGAGATCATATTCAAAATGAATGCATAATTTTGGTGACTGGGAGACAGTTTAGATGAGCATGGAATGTAAAACATGGCTGAATCTTGGAAAAAAGTAAGGTTATTGTTAATGTTGATCTCTCTCATGCACAGAAGAAGAAGAAAACATGATTGCAATAACCAATCTGACTTTTGCCCTCAGTATGAAGCTGCCACCTTTTCTTCAGGGAACTTTTTCTCTGGCAACAGAACAGCCCATGTTGGCAGAGAATCAGTTGGAACCAGACTAAGGTAGCTGAAATCAATCGGATGAGTTAAATGCAATCCCACGCATGTCTGCTCAGAAGTAAATCCCGTTGATCTCAATAGGACTTACTCCTGTGTGTGTACAGCAGGGGTGTTGAACCGCTTTCAGCCCGAGGGCCAAGTTATATTTCACAGAAGCGCTCGGGGCCACATCCCAGGGGTGGGTGTGGCCAAAGGCAAAAGGAGTGAGGCCCAATACTAAACATATCTGCACATTTTAGCTTGAAGTTCTTACTGCCAGCAACTAAGCCTTAAGAGGGGCATTTCAGCCTTTTAAAATGGGGAGGAGATCTGCAAAAGCCAGAAAACTACCCAATGATTGGCAATTGGGGGAAGGGGTGGGCCAGGGAAAGAGGGTGGAGCCTACGGGGGAACCTCAGGCAGGTCAGATTTGGCCCATGGGCCTGAGGTTCAACACCCTGGTGTATGGGATTGCAATCTTAGTCACAACATCTTAATTTCAACGGGAGCTAACCCCCTATTCAATTGTTCTTGCATGTAAGCTTTACATATGACGATATGAGGATGCTAGCTCTGGCCCCCTCCCTTGCCATTATCCTTACCCTCTACATGTGGAGGGCAACTGTCCACAGAGGAGAACGTCCTTTCTATGTGGAGGGTCTCCCCGAGATGTTAGAATCCTGATTTTCCAGTGTTATAAAATCTCAGGGAGAGCCTCCATAGACAGAGGCTCTCCTCTGCAGATTGTCACCCTCCAGGTCATCTTCACAACTCAGTGTCCTTTGCTGATCCAAATGGAACTCTTTAAACACCCCAAACACATCAGTGAACCGACTACTCCTTTGAAGAATTGACCAGGCAGGGAGGCAGCTGTGTCTAAGACTGTCTCTGTTATTGAAATTGTGCACTCATTTTGAATATGATTGCATATGTATTATGAAGTACTTATGAGCTGCAGGTGCAGTATGTGGAATTCACATTTACATTTGTTCAAAGAGACTCAAGACAAAATGGGTGGAGGGAGCCCTTTTTGTACAAGCACATGCATAATGAATCAACATAAGATAACAGACCACATCCCGTTTTGAGACAAAAACATGTAGACTGCGTTTGGACGTTGAGAACAAATCAGAAACGTACCCTTTTGTTTCAATTAGCCACAGCTTGCTGCGTCATCCCAACCTGACAAACTGTGGTTAATCATTAAAACAAGCTAACTTTAATCCACGGTTTATGAAGCTAGCTTGTTTCAACAAACCATAGTTCACATTAAACGCGGTTTAGGGTTCTGAAATAACACTACACTGTGGTTAATTGAAATTGGGAGTGAAAGCTTCTGATCTTCGCATGGCTACATCAGAGGACAAGGGGTGAGGGGGCAGGCTAGGCTTATTCCTATCATGATAAGCCATCATTTAGCATAGGAGTGGGCAACACATGGCCTCCGGGCCCAGTGCTAGCTCCAGGTTTTGAGGCCCTCAGTGAGTCTACCTTCTCATTGCTATTGTCACCAGCTGCTGTTGTTCCTGCTCCTCTTTCTTGTCATTGTTACCCACTCGCTTGCTTGACAGGCAGAGAGCCAGGGAGTAAGTAGCCTGTGGCATCTACTGCTCCTCCTTCTCCCCACCACCATTGTCTGGGCAAGAGCAAGAGGCAGGTGAACAAGCAGGTTGCCATGGTGAAGAGGAGGAGCAAGTCCAGGGGGCTCTTGTCAGTAAGTGTGGGCCTCACCTGGTGCCCAGCCATGCCTATCCTTGATGCCAGCTCTGTGCAGGCCACACATGCCCCCTGCCACCACCAAACTGCCCACATGCCACCAAACTTTAGCATGACCTCTGAACATAGCCACAGTATGACTAAAGGAAGTGAAATTAAGTTATCGTGTAAGTTAAAGATTAAGCGCATAAAAATATATTTAGCCAAGTATGCTAATTTTTCTCAGAAAGATTGATGGGCTAAGGGGAGCTTAGGAAGAAATGGGTCATGACGTAAAAGGATACCAAACAGCACAGAAGGTGTCAGGGTTGACCAGGTTTTGAGTGCAATGATTGAACAACAAAAAGGGAAGAGGGATCCCATAAGTTTAGCAGAGGGTGCTACTGCATGCTGCTGTAGTCAAGGGGACACCAACACAGGACACATGGAAAGTGATTAGAAGTACCCAGCATGGCCATAGCCCATTGACATAGAATCATAGAATAGTAGGGTTGGAAGGGGCCTATAAGATCATCGAGTCCATAATCAACCCACACTGCACACTGTGGGAAGCTCCCCATATGCTGCCCAGAACATCTCCAGTTTGCATCTTCCTTTTCCCAGTGGCATCCTCTGTGAGCCACACAGCACCCTCCCCAGACTCCCATCACTTCTGAGTGCACTCTGGCATCATTTTGGACATTACAAAGTGCAAGAAAAGAAGAAGGAGAAGGAGAGGGAGAGGGAGAAGGAGAAGAAGAAGAAGAAGAAGAAGAAGAAGAAGAAGAAGAAGAAGAAGAAGAAGAAGAAGAAGAAGAAGAAGAACTGCCCATGAGATAACCATATTTGTGAACCTGTGACAGAGTGTTCTTCAAATGGAGCACCAATAGAGGATGGCTCGGGAGGGGATTAGGGGAAGTGCTGTCCCAAAATGGGAACGCAGATACTGTCATGCCATGGGGATGGGATGAAAGCATAAGGAAAGGTGCCACAGGAATTTGCAAAGAAGTGTGGGATCCTATCATGTGCCGGGCTGAAGAGGTTAATGTTCTTTTAGATTTGCACTTCATATCCACTCCAATGGTGTTCAGAAGTCTGAGCACTTCCTGAATTTATGTGCTTTCCATTTGAAAGGTGTGATAACACTGCAGCCCCCAGAGAAACCAATGCAGTCTCTAGTTCTTGACCCTTATTACATTCTGCAAAGTTCTTCTGCTGCAGATCTTTCTTTCTTTTTTTAGTGAGTGGGAGATGTTTTTGATAGTAACTAAGACAACAAAAATTCAGTATAAACCACAAGTGCACATGGTTAGTGTCTCAAACTTCTGAATTATTTCATAGGTGAGAACTTGGGTCCCTAGGATTTTCACTGTTTATTACTGACATATATTATATCTAGTGCTGTGCTGAAAATTTCTCCCACCTTTTTATTCGACCATTCTCATTCAATTTGATGGAAGAGAAATTGCTTCCAAAAATAAATTCAAAGGAGAAGAAATTTCTGAGAAATTCTCTTGGGCTGGGTTTCAGTTTCTTGGGCTTACCTGACTTAGGAGGTGGCTGAGGAGTGAGTACAAGGGTCCTGTTTTTCATTGTACAATCATTTCTCTGGCTGCTTGTAGCCTCCTCAGCTTCCTCCACTTCATGAAAGCCCAGTTTAAGGCACCCATGATATAATTTGTCCTATGAGGGATTTTTCAGATCAGGATGCGCAGGCTAGGGCTGTGCACCGCCTGGTCATGAAGCCCGAATAATGAGGTGAAGCGGGCTTATTCAGAGCAAAATCCTCATGATATGAGATGGGTCAGAGCAGTATCAAGGTGCCCCAGGGCAAAGTGCCCCCCCCCCCGAAGCGCCTCCTCTGCCCTGTGTATTCAGAGCGCTACTTAATGCTTGAGCCATGCTTGAGTCCAGACAGGCTGTCTCCAAAATGTCAGGGCAGCGTTGTGTGGGACCACTCTGAGTTGGAAGCGGATGCCAGCGCTGCCGTGTGCTGCCGCTGCAAGGCGTCTCTGAGCAGGGGAAACAGCCAGGGCACCACAGCACCAGAGCCTGCCCCTGCACTCAAGGAGGCTGCACCAACCCATCTTGCCTGGGGAAGAGGCCCCCACGTCCCAGCAGGCCGGCAGCAGGGGCGAGCAGAAGGCTGGTAGTGCCTCTGGAACTCCTGCAAGCCCTCCGTGTCTCACCCTCAAGATGCTCAGGCAGGCCACCATGGAGGAGAGGGGGTGAGGGGAGTATGGGTCCACCAGGTGGAGGTTTCCAGTGTTCAAAAATCAGTGGCCCCTCTGGGCTAGGCACTGACCGTGTTCACTCAAGATACGTTCAAAATACTCATTTAGTGTGTGCTAGAAATTAACAAAAAGCAGAAACAAATTAACCCTTTTCAGCCTGCCTGCCAGGTAGTGTGTGTAATTCAGCCATAGAGAGGCTGAGCAGGTAACTCTTCTGAATAAGGGTTCTTTTGCACTTCAAAGAAACCTGCAGCAGAGAGTAGGGATAGTGACCTCTGCTTCAACACACTTTCCCTTCTGGGTTTGGTCTGAGTTTCTGGGAATATCATATTCAACCTGTGCCTTGCACACAACCCAGTGGGCCAAACTGCCTGGAGTTTGGCAGGTGGGATGATCTTGAAGGGGGCTGTAGGGGCCCAGGTTTCATGTGCATGCATGGAAACAGGGAGAAGTTACAGCTCTTTGGGAGTTTTTGTGGAGAAAATCAGATTTCACCTGTGCCTAGCACACAACACAATCCAGTGGGCCAAACTGCCTGGACTTTGGTGGGTGGGATGCTCGGGGGGGGGGAGGCTGGGAGGGGCCCAGGTTTCATATGTGTGCATGGAAACAGGGAGAAGTTCCAGCTCTTTGCTTTGGGAGTTTTCCTGGAAAAACTCAGAATTCACCTGCACCTAGCATACAAGCCAGTGGACCAAACTGCCTGGGCTTTTGGGGGTGCAATGCCATCGAGGTGGGCTGGTAGGGGCCAAGGTGTCACATGCATGTGTGGAAGCAGGGAGAAGTTACAACTCTTTGCTTTGAGAGTTCCCGTGGAAAACATCAGATTTTAAATCCACCTAGCACAACAATCACTGAGGCAAACTGTCTGAAATTTTTCAGGTAGCCTCCTCTCCAGGGTGTGGGAGAGGTACCCAAATTTAGGGATGTACAAAAGTCTTACTTGGATCTGCTCCAGGGCATCCGCAGTGGGGGGGAGGCGCTCTGTCCTTCCCCCGGGAATCCTCCCCGGCCGGCTCCGCTCCACGGTGACTCCACGAAGCCGCCAGCCAGGGCCAGCCGGAGCCGGAGTTCCAGCCACGGCCAGGCTGCTGCAACTGCAAATACTGGCCATCATAGTGGCCGCCATTTGCATCCTTGCAGTCAGCCGTGATAGGCTACGTAAGTACTTATGTAGCCTATCACGGTAAAGTAGGGATGTACGAAAGTCACTTACCTTTCCGCAGATTATGTTGATGGTGGGGAGGGAGGCGTTCCGTCCCTCCCCCCGGAATCCTCGACAGGGGGGAGCAATCCATTCCTCCCCCCCCCCGGAATCCTCAACGGCCAGCTGTGCTCCGCGGCAGCTCCGCGGAGCAGCTGGCCAGGCCCAGCCAGGCAGAGCCATCCTCAGCCGGATTTCCAGCCGCAGAGGGCTCGGGGGGGGGGGAACCACGTATGCAAATGGCAGCGGCTATGGCCACCGCCATTTGTGTTCCTTATTTTTGGCCGTCTTAATATGTAAATACTTTATGTAGACTATGACAGCAAAAATAATACGTATTTTTGGCTGTCTTTAAATACGTAAATATTTACGTAGACTATGACGGTGAAAATAAAGGGGAACGCAAATAGTGTAGCGGCCACTATTTGCGTCCATTTTTGATTCACCGTTTTAGCTAGGGATGGCAGAGAATTCTGCCACGGATCTCGGGGAGGCCGAACGCCAGTGCATTCGGCCCCCCGAAATCTGTGGCAGAATGGCCTGCCACCCTCCACCCTCCCCGCGGATCCCCCTGGGACGAGACTTACCTGGGGCGGATCTTTCGGGCGGCAGCAGCTTCGACGGCCGCAGCAGCGGCTGGTCTTCTGACCGGCTGCTGCCACCGCCATTTGCAGGTATTTTTCTTTTTTTTACACCCATATGATAGGCTACGTACGTTTTTACATAGCCTAAAACGTCTGGGTAAAAAAAAAAAAAAAAAAAGTGTACGCAAATGGCGGCGGCTATGGCCGCCGCCATTTGCGTTCCTTATTTTGGGCCGTCTTAGTCTACGTAAATAATTACATAGACTAAGACGGCAAAAATAAGGGGAACGCAAATAGCCGTAGCCGTAGCCGGCGCCATTTGCGTACGTGTTTCCCCCCCACCAGAGCCCTCCGCAGGCCGGAAATCCGGATGCAGACAGCTCTGGCCTGGCTGGGCCTGGCCGGCTGCTCCGCAGAGCTGCCGCGGAGCACAGCCAGCCAAGGAGGATTTCGGGGGGGAGGAACGGAGCACCTCCCCCTCCATCCAGGATTCCAGGGGGAGAGACGGAATGCCTCCCCCCACCATAAACATAATCCGCGACCAGGTAAGTGATTTTCATACATCCCTAGTTTTTTTTAGCCTATGTAAATATTTACATAGGCTAAAACGGCAAATCAAAAAGGGACGTAAATAGTGCTCGCTACACTATTTGCGTTCCCCTTGATTTTCGCAGTCATAGTCTACGTAAATATTTATGTACATTAAGACGGCCAAAAATAAGGAACGCAAATGGCGGCAGCCGTAAGCGGTGTTGTTGTTTTTCCCTAGCCATGATAGGCTCATAAACCTTTATGTAGCCTATCATGTCTTGTAAAAAAAAACCACACACACACACTATTTACATAGCCTATCACGGCAAAAAAAAGGGAATGCAAATGGCAGCTGCCATAGCCACCGCTATTTGTGTTCGCTGTTTTGTTTTGTTTTAGCCATGATAGGCTTCATAAATATTTACGTAGCCTATCACGGCAAAATACAGGGACGCAAATGGCAGTGGCTACAGCAGCCGCCATTTGCGTCCCTGTGCAGGCTGCCCAGTGGTTGGATGTCTGGCTGCGAGCGGCCCTAGCCGGTGGCTCCGCGGAATGTCTGTGGAGCAGAGCTGGCCAGAGAGAATTTGGGGGGGAGGGACGGAGCACCTCCCCCACACCGCGAATGTCACCCTTCAAAAAGGTAAGTGACTTTCGTAAACCCTAGTTGTGACCATTTGTGTTTTCCCATGCAAGTCAATGGGAAAACACTAAAAATGGATGATCCAGATATCAGATTCTCACTTTGGCTTGAGATCTGAATCAAAGTGGAGGGGGTCCAAATTGATCTGAGGTGGATAGGAGTCACTTCAGAGGATCCAAAGTGGCATCTGAAGCAGATCGAGGGGTCCGTGCACAGCCCTAGTGCAGGCAGCCTGGGAGGCTGGCTGTGATTAGGTAAGCTTAAATATACTAAAAAATAAATGATGAAACATCCTGAATGAGGCAGAACAATGGAACGTGGAAGCCTCTTTCATGGGGCAAGAAAACTTTCAGGAAATTGGAGGACAGATTCTGGCAGAGCACTAACTCCCCCTCATCCCTGGAGCTGGACACAACACTGCCCCCACCTGCATTGTGGTGGATGCAAAGCTTGCCAAAACAGTTGATGCTGCTGCAGCATGACCCCCACCCACCCCCAAAAAACCTCTCTTGCCACAAAAGAATTTTTTGTTCTTTTCATTGTTTCTTTTCAGTTATCATTGCTGTAATGGTTGTAATTCTTCTAAAAAAAAAATTTTTTTTAGGATATTTGAAATTTGTGTGTAATGGAGTTTAAATTTAATCCTTTTAAGTAACTTTTTAATATATTTTCTTTTTCTTGCTGGCTTTCTTCTTCCTTTTCCTTCTTCTGTTTTTTTTCCCCCTTTTTTGTTATTGCTGTATCCTCCTAAGAATACTATATTGTTGGAAACTGTAGATAATGACTAGGTTGTTGGTACTGTTTATTTCATTTATAAAGATAAAAAAATAGAATAAAAAGTATTTTTTTAAAAAAAAATGTTCTAAAAAATATTTCTGAATGCACACCATGTAGAGATATTATTATATTAAGCAGTATACAAGTATTATTAATATTAATTAATTAATTAATTAATTAATAATTCCTACAACCCTAGATGGAGTGGCTGTACATCCCTAGGTACCACATTTGGTTGATTAATTGTATTTATGCCCACTTTGCAGCTAAGAATGGTTTCCAAAACAGCTGCTGCAGCTGTTGCTTCTTTGTCGGCTACTTCTTGTACACAATTGTACAATATATCAGAGAAAAAGAAAAAGCAAAAAGGCAAGTTCCCAATTAGAATGCAACAAAAATTCACAAGAAACCTTACAAAACTGCCAATTGGTCTTATTCAATTGACCAGTACACCACTGAACATTTACAATATTTAGGAAGTGATTTTTTTTTCTTGTGATATCAGTTACATAGTGTGTTAAACATAAAATTAAGAAGAATGGTCTATATCATTCCTGAGACTACTGCTAGTCAAAACAGCAGTCCACTGGAGTTCCATTGACTGATATGTTTGATATGATAGATATGCACTGGAACTATTGATTTCCTCTGTAATTTGCCGTGTACAACTGATGTTGTCTTATTTGTTTATATACATGTCTTTAAACTCGTATAAACTCATTTCTTTTTAAGGAATAACATGGGGAATGTGTCTCTTCTAGCCTCTGATAATTGATCTTACAATCCAAGGACCAGTCTCTTGTTTGTTTTTGATCAAAATATCCTGATCATAATCACAGCTGTTAAAATGCATGATTTCAAAATGGGAACTTATTGGGACATGAGCAGTGCTGCTGGAAGGAATTTTGCCAGGGCTGGAAGGGGCCAGCTCCTGCAAGCACTAGCCGAGTCAATTGGCTCCTTCCTACCCTGCTTGGGGCCCAAGCAGAGGCCAAGCAGGGTGGGAAGAGCTTTGGCCACTGCTTCCAGAACCCAAGCCTGCAAGCCTGGCCAAGTGTGCAGACATCCCCTTGTTATCTCCAATCACAGATAGAAGATTCCTCTCCTCAGATCAGAGGCTGGGCTTGGGGAGAGAGGGGAGGGGCCTGCAAAGGGTGCTCAACCCACTGTGAGCCAGATTGGGAAACCACAGGCCAGTGGTTGCCCACCCCTGAACCTATCCTTCTGAAACTTTGCAGGTTTCTTGCCTGGAGACAACTCTGTGTGTGCTATTTTCATACAAATTGCCCATAGGGGGTGAAAAGGGGAAGCAAACCCCCCCCTCTCTCTCTTTCACTCACACACACACACACACCATGCACACATGTGCGCACTCACACAATATGCACACATATGCGCGCGCGCAGACACACACATTTCAGGACTCCCCTTCCACATAAATCACTGCATCTATTCTTTTCAATTTCCTTGCTTAGGGTCACCTCTATCCTATCACTTTCAGAAGAATGATCCTCAAGGAACATAAAGGATAAGCAATGTTTTGTGCTGGATGCCCTCAAAATGCAGTTTGCTCTTGCACAAATGTCCCTGCACCTATTTATCTAAAGCTTGTCTGGCTTGATCCCCTCAGGAGGGGCATTATCCACTGAAACTCTCATCCAATTCTGTCATGCAATCTAAAAAGAAATATAAATATTATCAACAGTAACTTTTTTTAAAAAAAATCAAAATATAAACACAAAAACCACTGCACCTATTTTCCTGAAATTTGTCAAGTGTAATTTCCTGCTAAGGGGCTACTATGTCTGCAAATAACATACACTTCTGATGAAGGGAGGGGGGAACAGAGCTGCGCAAAAATGGCCTCTCAAAATTCTCCACCTTATTTGCATGCAGCAAAATAGTGGGGACCATTCGACTGAAATTCTCCACAGGGGGCAGAAATTCTCAAACAGTTTCTCAGAAGTAGGGCTGTGGTTCAGTTGGCAGTAGCACAGCTTCTTCCTTTTTTCATAAGGGCTTGTTTTGGGGGGCGGGGGGGTTGTCCTTTCACAGCAAGAGGCAACAACAGCCAATGTGCTGGCAGCCTGGCCACCATTTTGCAACCTTCACAATGCCTCATACTGTAAGGAAAAAAAACAACAACTGGAGGCTAAAATTTCAGAGTCCCTGGTGTTGGATACCTAGGCACACTTACATTAAACAGCCTCAGCTTGGCCCTGATCTTGTAAGTAAGGTTCCTTCAGGGACTGAGATAAGAGTGTTCACATTCACTCAGATTCACTCAACAGAATTCTACAAATAAGGACAAGAAAGATGACATAAGCTAAATGCATTTATTAAAGAAAGATAATGAAAGCTAAAGTTTAACAAGCACACAAACCTTCCATTCAGCAACAAAGCAAAGATAAGGCATACTCACACATCCCGAAGCTGTATGCCTACCACTCACACCTGTACTTTACCACCAAGGGGATCCTCTTTTTTCTGGCAAAGATTTGGAACTTTCATTACAATCCTCCCACCCCCATTGGAACCCCTGTAACCAGGAGAAAAACACCCCTGTCCCATTATTCATGGACTTTAACTCTTCCAAACGTGGTGACCTCCTTCTTACTACATATTCTAAAATCTTTACCTCTTGATCCACATCACATTATAGGTCACTCTCTCTTCATAAAGTTCAATTTTTCCCCAGAGTTCTCTCCCCTATTTCTGACTCATGTTGTTCGAGACTTAATTCTGCTTTCAGCTCCTTTTTACTTCTCTCTTCTTCCTGGAAGGGGAATTCCAAACCACAATGTATTCTTTTCTATGACCCCTTACCTAGTTCCCTTATAAGGATACAGACAGTTAAAAGGTTATCAATACATCTCTTGTTCATTTATATATGGCATCTAGCAAGCTAATACACTAGATTTTGTGTATACATTAATACTAATTGTGTATACACAAGCTAATACACTAGATTTCTAATACACTAGATTTTGTGTATACATTAATACCAATTGTGTATACACAAGCTAATACACTAGATTTCTAATACACTAGTTTTTGCTCACCTACTTGCTCCGTTACCCCATTAGTGTTACCCTCCCTGCCATAAGCACCATCTCTTACCCCTTAAGCTCTAAACTCTGCATACCTCATACCCAAATGTAAATTGCAAGGCCCAAGAAAAATCCTTACAATACCTAGTACAATTTCAGGGCACTCTGTATGGCAGGGGCGGGGGGCTGGCACCAAAAAAAATGGAGGAGAAAATTTGGAGAGTGTAGATTGTGTTTTTTTCTTCCCATTATACATTTCTCCATTGTTTTCCAGCCTCCCTGGTTGTTCACACGTACTCATCTGAAGAAGCCCTCTGAGAGAAGTTAGCTCATGGTGTCTTCCGCTGGGCTTTAACTGAAGTGTTAAAGCCTAGAGCAATGAGAATAGTCAGGAAAAAAGATGGGGAAGACATTTTTGACACAGCAGTAGAAAAAAATTATAGCCATTTTTTTTTTCTTCATTTCCCACAATAGTCAGTGGGAGGCAGGAAACCTTGGATTTCCAAATCTCGACTCAGGTTCAGTACATGAGTTGAAGCAAATGGCATCTGAATTGGTCCATTTTCTGAAGCACTGAATTGGGATCTGAGTGGACATCAGTGCTCATAGTTAAACTATGGAGTTCATTACCGAAAGAGAGATGGCCACCAGTTTGGATGGTTTTACAAGGAGGTTAGACAAATTCCTGGAGAAGAAGGCTATCAATGGCTACTACTCCTGATGGCTATGTCCTACCTCCAATATCAGAGACAGTATGCCAATGGACACCAGTTGCTGGGGAACATGGGTGGGAGGGTGCTTTTGCACTCATGTCCTCCTTGTGGGTTCCCCATGGGCAGCTGGTTGGCCACTATGTGAACAGAATGCTGGACTAGATGGATCCTTGGTCTGCTCCAGCAGGGCTCTTCTTATGATCTTACATTTGTTTGTTTATTTATTTATGCATTTATTATATTTATATACCACTCCACCACATCAAAGATTTTGGAGCAGTGAACAGCAAGATAAAAGAATAAAAATCCCATGATTAAAATAATGTTCTCACCTCTGCTTAGGGATGGTGGAGAAATCTGCTGCAGATTCAAATCAGGCTGGCTTATCAAGAATCCAGTAGGGATGTACGAAAATTCCGCCACAGATCTCGGGGAGGCTGAATGCCAGTGCATTCGGCCCCCTGAAATCGGTGGCGGGATGGCACGCCCCCCCCCAGGACGAGACTTACCTTGGGCGGATCTTCCTGGAGGCGGCGGCTCCGCCAGCGGAGGCTCCAGCGGCAGCTCCAGCGGCAGTGCGACGGTGATGCGGCGGCGGCAGCTGCTGCAGCGGCCGGTCTTCCGACCGGCTGCCGCCACCGCCATTTCCAGTTTTAAAAAAAACAAAAAAACGTGATAGGCTACGTAAAGATTTACGTAGCCTATCACAGCTAGGTTTTTTAAAAAAAAACCGTGATAGGCTACGTAAATCTTTACGCAGCCTATCACGGCTGACTTAAAAAAAAACATGCGTACGCAATTGTCGGCGCCCATGGTCGCTGCCATTTGCCTTCCTTATTTTGGCACGTCTTAGTCTACGTAAACATTTATGTAGACTAAGACGGCGAAATTAAGGGGAACGCAAATAGCATAGCATCTACGCTATTTGCGTTCCCCTTATTTTTGCCATCTTAGTCTATGTAAATGTTTACGTAGAGTAAGACGTGCCAAAATAAGGAACGCAAATGGTGGCGGCCATGGCCACCGCCATTTGCGTACACACGTGTGTGTGTGTTTGTTAAGTCAGCCGTGATAGGCTACGTAAACATTTACATAGCCTATAATGGCTGACTGCAGGGACGCAAACGGCGGCGGCTACGGCCACCGCCATTTGCGGCCTTGCTAGCCAGTGGCCGGATGTCCGGCTGCTGGCGGAGCCGTCCGGCAGCTCCGCAGAATCACTGCGGAGCACAGCTGTCCGGCCAGGATTTCGGGGGGGGGGGAGGAATGGAGTGCCTCCCCCCCCGGCAAGGATTCCGGGGGGAGGGACGGAACGCTTCCCCCCCAACCATAAACATAATCCGTGAAAGGTAAGTACCTTTCGTACATCCCTAGAATCCAGCCTGTGAAGTCTGCAGTGGACCAACCCCACTCACCTCTGGGTCTGCCAGATTTCCTGTGGGGCAGCTCTCCAGTGTTCTCAGTCCTGCTGAGGCCCTACCTCCCCACGCTGGCTGTCGAGAGCTTCCTTAGCAGCCAGCATGGGGAAGAAGGATTCCAGCATGGCCAGGCCCAGCACTCCCACCCTGGCCTCCTCTCAAGGAAACCAGGGGGAGAGCGCTGGGGTGCCACCAAGGTCTTTCTTCCCCACACCAGCTGTCAAAAGGCTTCCTTAACAGCTGGTGTGGGGAAGGGTCCCGGAGCGGCCAGGAGGAGATCCACCCCATGGAATCCGATGGACAGGGTAAATTTCCAGGGAAATGTGCAGGGCCCCACAGGGCCCAGATTTCCCTACCATGGGACACACACACACACATGGACCGGGAGTTGTGGGGTTTCTACACCCTTACCTCTGCTTGTAGCAGATCACTTGTTTTGTTTTTGTTGTAACTGCTGACTTGTGATTTCTGAAATGGTATGTAGGAAGCTTTCTTAAACTGAATTAAACCATTGATCTGTTTATCTCAGCATCATCTGCTCTGACCAGAAGCAGCTCTGGGGGTGAGAGTCTTTTTAGCTGGCTCTGCCATGGATTGAACGCAGGACAATTCTGTACACCAAGCATGTGCTCTGTCACTAAGCTGAGAAGGTCAGGAGTTGTTTTCCCAAGGCACTTGCATTCTATAGCAGCTATTACATTGCAGGTGATGTTTTCTTTAATGTAATAGATCTTGCCAGTCATTCTGCTTTTGAAGGTGACAATTTCCCTAAGATAAGTACGAGTGAAACAATGATGGAATTCACGATGCAATCCAGGGTGGATGATAGGTGGTGATAGTTCATTTCTTACAAGTAAATTGCATAGATCTGGAGGGCAGAAAGTAATGAATTGGAGGCTTGCTGGTGGTTTTTCCAACGTGTTGTGAATTGGCTACCAAGGGCCAGCTCTTTCCTAACAGCAGGGTGATAGTGAGGAGATGCCAGAGGACAATTTCCCCCCCCCAAAAAAAACCCAGTATGAATGAACATATTAAGGTCATGTATTGTAGTTGGCTTTTCTCCCTTGGCTGGATAATTACCTTTTGATTGCTCTATTCATTTTATTGAGATCATCATTTCTGTTGGTCCCATGGGAGCCAATAGAAAGTGTTGTATATAATGATGAAAGGACTGTGCAATATTTTACGTTCATAGCATTTTATGTAAAGAGCAGTTATTTATTTAGATTTGTTAGGGACCCTATCCCAAATTAGGAATGTGTTGCAATCAAAACAGTACAATTAAATATTACAATCTTACAAAGCTGGAAAGCATATTCTAACATTGGCTCCTAGTGGATTAGCCACAGAAAAATCTTCAGCTCTCCTGGCTTCCAGTGGACTAATCCTGATTGATGAGTGAGACTCACAGGGTCAATTTGCACATTACAAAACTCCAAGATTAGGGATGTACGTACCGTGTAAAATCCGCTCTGTCTCTGTTTCACGGATTGTCAGGTGTCTTTCATTCCATCATCTGCCCAAAGACAGATGCATTTTTTTTTTCATCAGGCAGGAAAAAAAGCAAATAATTACGTAAGTATTTCTGTAAGTATTTACATAATTTACCTCAGTACGTAACATTTAGTGTATTGTCCCCCATTCCATTCAGCATTTCCTCAGAAGAAACTTACATATTTTTCTACAGATGTGTATTCATAATTTTGGGGAAAGTAAAAAAAATCATCCGAAAGTCCATGGACCCCACGCGGCCTGAGGGGGGCACTCCACAGCAGTTTCCACAGGTCGGATTCTTAGAAATCTGAGCTCATTTTAATCCATCTTGAATTTCTCCAGCATCGCTATCCGAGATGCACTAATTTTCAGAATGCTTGATTATTATTTTGTTTGAGGTGAAAAACATCATCTGGAAGCTGGTGAAGTGTCCACAATAAACCACCTGCCTTCCACTGTTTTGCAAAAATGTCTGTGTCTTCTCACAGTTGTTGTTTCCCCAAACTGCTGCTGCTTTAGGGATCATAGAATAGTAGGATTGGAAGGGGCCTATAAGACCATCGAGTCCAACCGCCTGCTCAATGCAGTTATTTATTTAGATTTGCTATATGGCCTATCCTAAATTAGGAATGTGTTGTAATCAAAACAGTACATTAAATATTGCAGTCTTACAAAGATGGAAAGCATACTCTAACATTGGCTCCTAGTGGATTTGCCACAGAAAAATCTTTAGCTCTCCTGGCTTCCAGTGAACTAATCCTGATTGATGAGTGAGACTCACAGGGCCATTTTGCACATTACAACACTCCGAGATTAGGGATGTACGGACTGCCTTAAAGCAGCTTTCTCAGGGAGCTGGACTCCTGCCACCACATTTGCCACTGAACAACAATGGCAACAGGAAAACAATTGGTAGTTTGTCACCGAATTTTGGAAGGAAACTGCAACGGTGGCCTAAAAAGGCCAAATTTAGCTTCACATTTGGGATGTATAGGGCTGAATGAGAAGTTGATGTGTTCCCAGGTGTATGCACATAGACTCCCCTTTGCAGGCACCCTGCTCAACCCATGGATATTGGGGTGAGTCAGTGGAAGGTGCAACTTCAGGGTTGGGGCCAGCAGGCACAGAATCTTCCTCCTCTCCACATGAGTAGTGAACATATGGAGGACATTTCTGAAGTGGGCTCCTTTGTCCTTTGGCTTAACCTGTTCAGCTTCATTCCAAACTGTAAACAGGTTTTCTTCCATTTCATTTCATTTATGACATTTCTATACCACCCAATAGCCAAAGTTCTCTGGGTGGTTTACAAAGATCAGAAACCATTAAATATACATTATAGAAAGTCTAAAACCATTAGCAGACAAGCGTATAAATAGACAGCACACAAACAGATAACATATATCTAAAACAGTTTCAAACAATCAACAATAAGACCAATCCAAGACCTGATTCACCTTTTTCAGTACTAACAGCACTTCCATCTCTTCCTCCCATCATCTCTCCTTTCGACCATTGTTCTCCCCAATTTATTTATTTTGGGTTGTAAGCTCCTTGAGGGCAGAGACCTTTCTATTTTTGCCCATGCAATGCTAAGGTGCCATTTACATTGATGATCATATCACTTTGAAATGGTGGCGTCTTCTCTTGGAGTTCCTCCTGTCACTATTGTCTTCAGGCCTTCCGCAGCGAGAGACTTAAAGCCCATGTGAAGGAAAAATAAGGATAACCTCACATGTGAACAAATGACTTCCTATTTATCCTTTGAGAGCATCTAATAACAAAAACACTAAACTGTGTCCTTTAAATAAATTAGTTTAATTTGCGTTGCCTGGGAGTACAAATGGAAATATTGTGCCATTAAAATTAATTTAATTTGTCTTTAAGATCATAAACAGAAGTTAAAGACTGAATACATCCTCAGATCCCTTGAGGATTTGTGCTAGGGGTTCGGGGAAGAGTTACTGTTTGCAATAGCCCATTGAGAGAGGTTGCCTGTATATTAAAATGTAGCAGCATTTCTTGAAAAGGAAAGGGAAATGTGTCCCCACAGCCTCAAAATAGTTAAAATTTGCCCTGTTCTGACATCATAAAAACATACCTGTTGTTCATAATTTCTGTCTCCTTTTTGGTTGGGGAAAGCTTTTGAAAGAATGGAATTCTAAGATTTCTTTAAACCAGGGGTGTTGAACCTCATTCAGCTTGAGGGCCAAATTCCATTTCAGAGAAGCTCGGTGGGGCGGGGCATTCCAGTGGTGCGTGGGGCCAAAGGCAAATGGGGCAAAGCCAAAATTGCCAGCATATTTTATCTTCAAGCTTCTACTGCCAGCCTTAGGAGAGGCATTTCAACTAGTGTCACGCCGAAAATTTCTCCCACATTTTTTCCGACCATTCTGTTTCAAGTTGATAGAAAAGAAATTGCTTTCAAGAAGAAATTCAAAGGAGGAGGAATTTTGGAGAAAGTCTCATGGGTTACGTTTGGGAGGTTTGTGCTTACCTGCTTATGAGGTGGAGGCATGTGCATGACTGTCCTGCTTGTCATTGTACAATAATCTCTGTGGCAGTCTGTAGTAGGGATGGGGGACAATTTCTCCCCGAAACTTCGGGGGGCCGAGTGCCAACGCATTCGGTCCTCCAAAGGTTGTTCGGGGAGAAATTCTCCATGCCCCCGCACCCCGCACCCCCCCCCCGGGATGGGACTTACCTTTCACGAATGTCCCTCCCGGCGGGGGTTCGGCAGGTCTTCGACAGGGGCGAGGGCAGCAGCCGGTCTTTCGACCGGCTGCCACCGCCGCCATTACAAGAAAAGTAAAAAAAAACAAAAACGCCCCTGTGATAGGCTACGTAACGATTAACGTAGCCTATCACGGCTAGATTTGCAAAGTCAGCCGTGATAGGCTATGTTAATCGTCACGTAGCCTATCACGGGTGACTTAAAAAAAAAAAAAAGCACGTACGGCTAATGGCAGCCCCCATAGGGAGCCGCCATTCGCGTTCCTTATTTGGTCACTGTAGTCTACGTAAATCTTTACGTAGACTACAGGGACCAAATAAGGAATGTGAATGGCGGCTCCCTATGAGGGCCGTCATTTGCGTACGGGCTTTTTGTTGTTGTTGTTCAAAGTCACCCATGATAGGCTACGTGACGATTAACGTAGCCTATCACAGCTGACTTTGCAGATCTAGCCATGATAGGCTACGTTAATTGTTACGTAGCCTATCACAGGGGCATTTTTTTTTTCTTTTGAAGTTCGCGGCCGGGGAGACGGGGCGCTTCTCCCAGGCCTGAATTTTGGCCAGGAGAGGCGGGAAGCTTCCCCCCCCGGCCTGAACTTCGGGGGTAGCAGCGAAGCGCCTCCCCCCCACCGTGAAGCAAGCTGCGAGACCAGGTAAGTGACTTTTGTGCATCCCTAGTCTGTAGCCACCCTGGCTTCCCGCACTTCAGTTAAAGCCATCATGAGGAAGACGTCATGAGGCAATTCCTCCCATGGGGATTTTTCAGTTCAGGAAATGCAGGTGGCCTGGGAGGCTGCAGAGCAATGGAAAGATGTGTGATAGAGAGAGAAAACACACACAGCACCCTTGGCCACCTCGCAGTGATGAGGTAAGCTCAAAAACGCCACCAAAATAAATTCAAAATTCTGCCTCAGAAGAGTGGAAGCCTCACCACAGTTGATGTTGTTACCTACAGAAGCAGTGCAATAAACCAAAAACCCTTAGGAGAAAAGAAAGAAGCTGTGTTACAACCCATGCTGATAGTGAGCCCTCACAGTTTCTGTGAGAAACTGTTGGAGAATTTCTCCTCCCCTAGGAGAAATTTGACGAAACTCCCCCCAATTTCTCTGCCCTCAAAATAGGCTGGAGCATTTTGAGGGGCCATTAGTGCACAGCTCTAATTTCAACCTTTTTAGAATGGGGAACAAACTGCACAAAAGCTGGAAACCACCAAATGGTTGGTTGCTGAGGGGAAATGAGATGGACCTAGGAGAATGGGGTGTGGGAATCTGGGGTGGAGTGAAAGCCCAGGATTTGGCCCCTGGATTTGAAGTTCTGCACCTCTGCATTAAACATAGGAAGCTGCCTATATTATACTCCGACTGGCAGCTGCTCTTCAGAGTCTCAAGGAGAATGCATCTTCCCCGTTGCCTGCTTCATGATCCTTTGATCTGGAGATGCCAAGGAGTGAACCTGGGACCTTTGGCATGCAAAGCATGGGCTTTACCACTGAGCTGCAGTCCCTCCAACTCCCATCAGTCCAATCGAGCATGGCTAACGAGGGCTGGCCCTGCTGTTAGGCAGAGTGGCATGACTGCCTCATGTGACAGATACTGGGAGCAGCAGTGGCACACCTTCCCAGCTGGTCCTCCTGAGCCTGCTGCGCATTTCCCTTGGTTGGAGGACAGAACTGTATATGCCACATGGCCTGACCTCACCTCCCTGAACTCACCTGCTGCCCTCAGATGTGCTACCAACAATGAGCCAACAATGTGATGTGGCTGCAAAAAAGGCCAATGCTCTTTTGGGCTGCATTAATAGAAGCATAGCTTCCAAATCCCGGGAAGTACTAGTTCCCCTCTGCTCAGCACTGGTTAGGCCTCATCTGGAGTACTGTGTCCAGTTCTGGGCACCACACTTTAAGAAGGATGGAGAGGGTTCAGAGGAGGGCAATGAAGGTGATCGGGGGACTGGAAACAAAGCCCTATGAGGAGAGACTGAAAGAACTGGGCATGTTTAGCCTTGAGAAGAGAAGACTGAGGGGAGATAGGATAGCGTTCTTCAAGTACTTGAAAGGCTGTCACAGAGAGGAAGGCCAGGATCTCTTCTCGATCATCCCAGAGTGCAGGACACGGAATAATGGGCTCAAGTTACAGGAAGCCAGATTCTGACTGAACATCAAGAAAAACTTCCTGACTGTGAGAGCAACAATGGAACCAATGACCTAGGGAGGTGGTGGGCTCCCCCACACTGGAGGCATTCAGGATGAGGCTGGACAGCCACCTGTCAGGGATGCTCTGACTTGGATTCCTGCATTGAGCAGGGCGTTGGACTCGACGGTCTTATAGGCCCCTTCCAACCCTATGATTCTACCACATCACCAGTATTTAAGTAAGCTTCTGAATATGGAATGGAGGAGGTGGCACCATCTTGCCAATTGCCTCAGGCAGTAAAATGTCTTGAGTAGGCAGTGTGGCCGGTGGTCAGGGATGATGGGATCTGCAGTCCAAAAGCTTCTGGAGGGCCATTTACTTCCCCACCCCTGGTCTAAAACCTCACTTGCGCCCAGCACCCTTCCTGGCATATATGGGGCAATTTTCACTACACATCACTGCCTTCATGGGAGGTGCAGGGATACTGGTTGTCAGGAGGTTGCTAAACGCCATCATTCTCCCAATGATGTAATCAGGAACTCAGTGGGGCCTGGATGCCTTTCTGTTTTGAAATGAGCCCTATATATTACTGGATTAATTGTAAGTGTCCAGTGGATATTAATCCAATTTAGTGGGACACATTCCAGAACACACATGGTGTAAGGGGTCCGACCATCAGTGCATTATTATATAAAGTTTATGCGCTGTTTATTTCCTGTTAGCATTCATCCTTGCAAGTTTGATATGCAACCTGTGTGAAATTTCTTAAATGCATATTACTGGTTCCTCACAGCTATTTTAAGAGCCCATAAAACTGGAATTCAAAAGAAGCCCCCACTCTCTCACTTTCTGTTCCTTAGTGCCAGTAATACCCTGTGAATATTAAGCAATTTTAAAATCCAAGCTGCAGCAATCTGATTATTGAAGTGAAAAATTAGTACTTTAAGGGACTTCTGAGTTCACAATGAGATGTTCCTTATACAGATCTCCCCACCGTTAAATTGGATTCACTTTCAAGTTGGTCTTCCTCCAGAGTAAATTACCACATGTAATTAGCTTACACTGAAACTTCCAGTAGTCAAATTAGCCTGTCACTTCACACCCATCCTGTATCACTGTGCAAAGGGTCAGCCATTCTCACTGTTACACTGCAAACAGATTTAGATAAAGATGATAAATATCGCATGGACTTTTTAAAGTACAGCTCTGCGACTTTAGCTATCTTGAACAAGCACGTGAAAACAAAATCCTTTAAAAGAAATTGCATTGAATATGCTGACCAAAAGCATTATACTAATACAACCTACAGGGCAAAAGTGTGATGAAAAATATTTACAAAGATCAGAAGGAATTTGGCTGTGTTCTAGCCCAGTGAGTCTTAATTCTAGTTCCATGCCTCCTAAACCAAAACAAAGATAAACCACCTAGCAAGATTCTAGGCCAGACTTCCACAACCTGTGGCCTCCAGATGTGTCGGACAGTACTTCCCATTATTCTTCCCAGTCAGTATAGTCATGTTGGCTGTAGATGATGGGTATACCATCTTGAGGCCAGTAGGCTGGAGAACGCTGTTCTAGCAATTACTGGAAAATCAGTCAAATAAGAAGAGATGCATCATCCCAAAGTCAACTTTATGTTCTTCGGGGTTAAGGATGTGTGAATCAACAAAATTGGGCTTGTCGAGGTTCTATGAAATTCCATATCGAAGTTCATTCCATATCAGATTGAGAACTTGGTCTGTTTCTTTTTGCAAGAAAATGTGGGTGTATCTCCATGTGCATTTTTTTCCAAATGTACACCTTGATTGTGTGCTTCTTTGAAATGTACACATTTTTCTCATTGTAAAAAGGATGACAGTTTGCATTTTTCAAAAGTACATATTTTCTATGCGCATTTTTCAAAGGTATGGATTTTTCGAATGCTTTTTTTTTTTTTTTGCATTGCTACCTTGGAAATGAACGGACTTGAATTGCAAATTGTGTTTGGATCCACGTTTGGTTCCGGTAGGCGTGAACTGGTAAATTCTGGTTTAAAAAAATGAACTGAAATAAATTATTCAAACATCCCTATTCAGGATGGTTCCTCAGTAAGAATATGATTATGTGTAATTTCAGTGGGTGGAAAATGTATGGGAAATTCAAAAATTTAGTCTTGACACTTGTATCCTACTGAAGAAACCTTGAAACATGAATGGTATGTTCTTTGTATCCTGTTTAGGGGTTTCATATTTAATGGGATTGATATATTAGACTGTATTCCTATCCCACTTGCCTGGGAGTAAGGCAAACGGGAATTCCATTGAACTCAATGGAACTTACTTCTGAGTAGACATGTATAGGATTGCACTGTTAAAAGACCCACTTCCTTCATTTGACGGAGACACATGGGTTTGCTGGAGCTATGTCCCAAACCACGTGGCTGATGTCATCTTGGACAGTTTTGAATATTGCTTGAAGAAAGCTTTGTTTGGCCACAGCATCCAAGCTAAATCAGAGACAGAGACAGACAGACAGACAGACAATCATTTTGCTTCTTTTACATGTTATACTGTGGCCTTCATGGGTTTTTCTCTTTTGTTTTAATGCTTTCTAAATACATGCTTTTGGGTATATGAAAGACTGCAGCTCCAGTTCATTTAAGCTAAGGGGAACCTCAAACTCAGGCTGGCACAGAAGGGTACATCTTAGGCTTTAGAAATGTTTTGCCCTACAGTTCATGGTTGCCTCAAGCTTTCAGAGTAACTGTATCAAGTTTTGTTTGTTTTTTTCATTTTTGTTTTTCTCAAGGCCATCTACCATCCTTTGCACAATGCAGCCAAAAGTTCTGTGTGGCAGCACATAGGTAGTCCTTTTATGGCAGGACAGGAAGGTGGGGAAATCAATTCAGACATTAGGGGTGTGCGAAATACTCCGTTCCAGCCGGCAGTCTGCGGTGGGGGGAGAGGCGTTCCGTCCCTCCCCCCCGGAATCCTCCCTGGCCGGCTCCACTCTGCAGCAAGGCCACGGAGCTGCCGGCCACGGCCGTCTGCAGCCGGACTTCTGGCCACTGCTGGGCGCAATTTGCATCCCTGTCAAGCCATGATAGGCTACGTAAGTATCTACGCCATTTGCGTCCCTGTCTTTTTCCGTGATAGGCTACATAGATACTTACGTAGCCTATCACAGCTTGGCAGGGACGCAAATGGCAGCCGCTACGACGGCTGCCATTTGCAGCCTCAGCAGCCTGGCAGCGGCTGGAAGATGACCCAGAGCTGCCGCCGCCGCCAGGTAGGTCCGCTCCAGGGGGGATTTCAGGGGGTGGCGGGGAGGTAGTCTGTTCCACTACGGACTCCGGGAGACCGGATTCTAAAGAATCCAGCCTCACTGGAGTCCATGGCGGAATTCTCCAACAAGTGTATTCTCAGACATACACTTGGATGAGTTAAATAATTGGCCACAACTTTATTGGTTCAGCTCGAAATAGAGTTGGTGGGGGTATACGGTATGGATCTGTTAATCAGACTACCCACCTGCAGTCCAAGCCCATCAACCTGGCCCATCTGCCAGATGTCTCATGGGGGGGGCAGGAGTCAGAGGCACACCCCATGGCACAGATAATTGAAGTGAGCCTCTTTCTCCCTCCCTGGGGTGTGGCCCAGATTGCAGCCCCACACTAAGCTAGGTCTTAATACCACACACACACACACACACACACCGCGGTCCCTTAAGGGGACCCCCTCTTGAAGGGGAAAACAGGGCACCCAATCCCATCCCCCTTACCAATGGATCCAGCCCAATGCCTTCCACACCTACAAAGTTGTGATTTAGAATTGAAAGTTTTATAACCAGCCTTACAATTATACATGTCAAGCCAAACAAATCCAGATATCACCGAGTTAATATTGTTGCAATGTGGAAGGCAAAAAACACTGCACCAGGGTGCTAATCTGTGTGCAAGTAAAATTCCTTCTGCCCTGTTAACTGGTGACTAACCCTAATCCACGGCAATAAATGAGCTACCCTGGTGTGGGTGGGTGAGGAAGTTGGCAGCAGCTAAGCCAAAGCCACGTGGGAGGCCCACTCTTAACAGCCTCTAGCAGACTAGAAGGAGGGAAATTTTCCTTCCAGTTTGCCAACAAACCCTCTTTCTGCAGAACCAAGTTAGCTCCTGATTGGCTCCCTGCCTCCCACGTGAGTACACCCTTGGCACCACTGTCATGGCTCAGCTGCCCCCTCCCCGCCTGCCCATCGGGACCGCACACCATCATAACATTGCTCCCAGGTAAGCCGGGAGCTGCACAGCTAACTAGGGACTGACTGGATCTGTCAATCTTGGTCTTACCAAGATTGTCAAGCTTTTTTAGGCCAATCTCATTTGCAATTTTTTTCCCCCTGATGTACTAATTAACACACACACTTTCATGCACATTTTTAAATGTATCTGTCCTTTCCGAGTTTTTGCACATTTTTCTCAAATATACACATTCTGTGTGCGCTTACCCCTAATATGCGCATTTGGGGTACATATTTTCCCTGAGATGAGCTGCACAAAACCTCATAAAAATGAGGATTATGGATTGCAACGCTATCCTAGCTCACTGAAAGGCTCAGGAGGTATGTTTTGGGTAAATCTATTTTTTAAAACTCGACAATGAATTCTCACCATACTTAGATCTAATTAAAGGTGTAACTAAAGTTCAGTTATGGCAGTTGATGACTCCAGCTTATTTTCTATTTTTAAATTTGCACTATAAAAACATCTGAAAGCCTGATCTCAGTGCATTTTAGTTTTACTCTCCAGCCCCATTGCGTTTAGTTTCCAAGACTTGCCATAGTTGGATGCAGTTATATTATTATAGCAGTTCTCCACTTGTCAAAATTGTGGAGGCTTCAATGGCATATCTTCCTCCTCCTCCAACTAGGGATGTGCAAATCAGCAAAACGTGCACTTGATGAAGTTCTCCCAGTTCCATCTTGCAGCTTGTTCAGACTTGAGTTCGTATCGGATTGCGAGCTTTGTTCTTTTCTTTTCACATGAAAATCCATGTGTCTTTTTATGCATATTGTTCACATGTACACATCAGCTGTGTGCATCTTTTAAATTTATTTATTTATTTATTTATTTATTTCATTTCTATACCACCCAATAGCCAAACCTCTCTGGGCGGTTCACAAAAATTAAAAGCAAAAAGCACACAATTAAAAATATATAAAACATTATAACCACAGTAAACAGTACAACCAGAATATTTTTTTTAAAAAAAATCATTTCTATACCGCCCAATAGCTGAAGCTGTCTGTGCAGTTCACAAAAATTATAAAACCAGAATAAAACCTAGCAGCAGTGCAGGGATTTAAAACACAGATTTAAAACAGCAAAGCTAAAAGTCTAAAGAGCTAAAATGCCTGGGAAAATAAAAAGGTCTTCACCTGGCGCTGGAAATAATACAATGTAGGTGCCAGGTGAATCTCACTAGGGAGGGAAATGTGTGCATTTTTCTCCCATTGATTAAAGCGTATTTATGGGCATTTTTCAAAAGTATGCATTTTTTCATGTGCATTTAAAAAATGTACACATGCCGCTGAACACATTTGGGGGGGGTGTCTGCAAATCACATTGCAAGCTCAGAAATGTACAGATGTTGTCCACAGAATATATCTGCGTCCGTCTACAGTCTGGAAGGTGCAAGCTGGGTAAATCCTGATCTAAACTGAACTGTAACATATTTCTCAGATATCCCTGCCTCCAACTTCTGGATGGTTAAATTTGGTCCTCATCATAAAGGATTATCTAAATTCCTTGTTGTTAAGAGTCTGTAATTTGACAATTGCTGTAAATTCTTACTAATTGATTCAGACAAACAAATAACCTGAAGATTTGCTTTGTTTGCATTTGTGGCATCCAAGAATTGCAAAGATATTGTCAATAAAAATTTGGTCCCCACGCAGGGGGGATAATTTGTGCTGACAGCATGAGTTTTTGGTGGAACCTGGCCAAGGTCTAGAATTTCCTCTACCACTCGTATCATATCTGTTAATTTTCATGGTGGCTATTGACATCAGCTGAAACATTTTATTTGTATAACAGGCATTTAATTGTACCTTGCTTATTTGTGCATTTTTCTTCAAGTTGTTCTGGCTCATGGCTACAACAGTAGATGAATGAGTCTACTGAATATTATATTTTACTACCCAAAGAAACTCTTCCCTCCCATCAGCTGATGTTTTCTTATGATAATTAGAAGATTTTTACATTATAGTTTTTTAAAAATATTACAAGAGGAGGATAAGGCTATCAGTATCTACCAGTCAAGATGGCTGCATATTACTTCCAATATCAGAGGCAGTGGGCATCTCTACATCAGCCTAAAATCCTGCATTTAAAACAGGGCTTTCTGCTTCCGTTTTAAAAACGACTCTATTTTTCTCCCGCTTCCTTTCCCCCCTCCCCTTCCCCCCTCCTTCTCCCCATATTTGAGTTTTCCATTATCTTTCATTGACCTCGGTCCTCTTGCCACTTTTCCTCTTTTCATGGAGGGAACTGAAACAGACTACAACGGGGTAATTTGATAGCTCATTATCTGCAATCTATTTAAAAATGGAACAAAGGGCATTTAGTGCAGGAGATGTCTTGGATGATCACGGCATCATTTAAAGGGCCCACAAACTTCCGTGAAGGAGCCATCTCAATTGCAGGATTAAAGCTCCGTGTGAAGGAGCCCAGTATGCCTCTGAATCCAAGTTCTTGTGGGAGATGTATAGGAGATTGCTATTGCATTTGTGCCATTTTCTGGGCTTCCCACAGGCATCTGGCCACTGTGGGAACAGAGTGCTGAATTAGTAAGGCCTTTCATCTAATCCAGCATGACTCTTCTTATCTTCTTATGATACAGAGTAACACTGAAATACTACATCTCATAAAGCAACAATGTACAGTCAGCATTCACCAATACATTGCATTATATCCATAGCTTGTTTCAAAATGAACGTAAGATGTATTGTTTAAAAGGAAAACCTAGTAATATCTGAAGATAATGAGCATCTTCAAAATAACATCAACTCCATGGAAACATATTATAATCAATATCTCATACAGAAACGTAAGCATCTATTTTTCAGAATAACTTTTATCTTATTAGCTCCTTCATTGTTTTCATGAAACATGGCCATATGTTTAAGCTTAGCCATGTGCCATGCTTTCCCAGTTCTCTTTAGTCAAACCTCTGTGGGGTCCTTTATGCAGTGCATTGCAGTATGTCATTCGCTTTCAGTGAAGACCCTGTGGTGCCTCACCTGTCGTAATGAACAGGCAGTGTCGTGCAGGGAACAGTTAGATGACAAACCATACAGGATTTTTTTTAAAAAAAAAAAACTGTGGTAACATTTCTCTTTCAACCCGCTGTTGAAATATTCCTCTAAACTGGAACATTGGCATGGATCAGGGCTGGGAAACATGTGCCCCTCCAGATGTTCTTGGGCTACAGATGTTTTTGGCCATGCTGGCTGGGAGTTGCAGTCCAGCAATATCTGGATGGTCACACATTCCCATCCCCACCTAAGATGAGTGAATGGATGGAGTGAATGAAATTTTCCCATCCCCTATTTCCCCTTCAGCTCCCTGGACCCCCTGAAAAGTCTGTCTGCAGGGCCAGGAGTTTCTCCCAAACAATTTGGGATAATTCTTAGAGGGCTCTGGGGAGGGAGGGATTGCTCAAAATTGGGCAGAAGCACCTTCCATCAGTGTCATAGCATGGAGCAGCTCCTGTAGGAACCCAATCAACCATCCACCATTCATTGGAAATTATCATTCCATGCTCAATCTGCCATTGCTATTCCTGACTTGGTTGCAGCTCACTGCTCCATGTCATTAACTTTCCACTGAGGCCCATCTGTGCTTCACTTTTGTGCATCCAGTCCCTGCTCTTGAGTGTTGCTTTTTTCAAAAGTGTTATGAACATACACAAAGGTACCTTATATTACAGAACTAGACCACTGGCCCATCTATCTCAGCATTGGCTACACTGTGGCAGTGACCACAGTGTAGCCCCCACCTCCAACCTGGAGATGCCAAGGATTGGATCTGGGACTGTTTCCATCCAAAGAATGTGCTCTACCACTGAGCTGTACCACCGTTCTTTCTGATTGGACTTCTGCTACCTACAATACATATACAACAGCTATACGCGGTTATATTCAACCTGATGCTCATAGTGTATGTTTAGTATGCATTGGCTCTTATTATGGTCCCCACACTCCAAAGAAATATGTTTATAGTCAGGAGAATGGTAATAAAATTAATCACCATTAGACCTTGATGCTGCTTGGAGTAAATAATTTCAAAGCAAAATTACATCCCAATACCCCTGGAACCTTTGTTGTTTCATAGCAAGTGTGGGTTATATATTCAGCATTGTTTTAAAGAGCAGATGTTTATTTGCATAAAGCTAAGATTTACTTAAGGCAATGAAAAGGAAAATGCTTTTTTCCTTCTCCAATGGTGCTAATATATATGGATGGAAGATTAGATCAAGCAATCCAAAAGCAATCATATGATTTACACTTTTGTTCTAGTCAGGTTTTTATCTTTGAAGAGGTATGTATCAAGAATGCATAATACTACGGATACTTTCCAATGAAGTGTAGAAAGTTGATCCTCATTGGTAGTATTTCGGGGATGCTTGGGATCGGGGCGGGGCGGGGCAGGGGATCTCTCACCATCTTGTTACAGATCCCCATCCCACACCCAGCTCTAACTTGCAAATGCGTAGAGCTTTTCTCCATGTATTACATCTCAAATGTAATATTTGTTATTTGTTACCTCAAAATATTTGTTAACTCAAACAAGGTAACATAAACCCAGAAGTCTAATATGAGAGCAAATAATGGCTCCACTTTCCCCCCTCTGGAAAAAAAATAGTAAGGAAAGAACATTATTTGCCTTTGTTCACATGAATCCAGCAGTCAAATATTAGTTCTATTTTCCCTCTAAGGAAATTGCAGGTACTGCCAATACAGTAATGAAGGTTTCAGTGTAGGCATTCTTCTCCTTTGACAATTGAAATCCTTGAACAGCTCACAGCATCCTCTCCCTTGAGTCACCACTACTTCCATTGCTGTGTATTTTTTTGCTGCTTGTAATGGCTTTCCCTTCTTCCTCTTGCTGCCTCTTATTCATTTAACTGCTGCAAACCGAGAAGTGAATAAGGTTTCATAACTTTATTGATGGCCATGCAATGAAGATGGGCAATCAACAAAGCACGTTGCATATTCATCCCTCTGGTCTCAAACCTGCCAGTATTTGAACATATATTTTTTTTAAAAAATGTGTATTTTAGATGCTCCATTCCCTAGCTTGCTACACACTGTGTTTCATTTTTAAACTAATTCATCTGAAGATTTTTCAGTTACAAAAGGGCAACCAACATTTCATCAAACATCAAACATCATCATCATTTCTATACTGTCCCATAGCTGAAGCTCTCTGGGCAGTTTACAAAAGTTAAAATATTAAAATACAATATACAACATTAAAAAGAAATATTCACATAAAAGCATACGGACTGTATTTCAAACAAACAACTTTGAAGTAAAAACAATTTTTTAAAAATCCAGCAATAAAACAACTCAGCTTAAAAACAGTATACCAAAGTCAGCAAAAGGAACAAGAGTTCTAAAAAGGGAAGGCCTGCCGGAATAATAGTCTTTAATGCCCGCAAAAAACCTTCAATGAGGTTAATGGGCACATTTCAACCAGTGGGTCATTCCACAACTGAGGGGCAGCAGAGGAAAAGGTCCCCTAATCTCACATTAGGCAGCCTCAGCAGATAGCCCTCAGAGGACCTTAGGTGGCAGACTCGGATGCAGGGGAGAAGGCGGTCCCTAATTTTACAAAATATAATTTTTGTAAAGTGTACAGAGGACATGAGTAACCTTGAACAGAACCCATAAAAGTGTCTCATATCAATCTTCTCCTGTTGGAATAGCATAAATATAAGCACACACAGCTGTGCAAGTCACCCTGTGCTTCATATTTGGGATCTCCCATTGCAGAGTTTGTGCTTTCCAGGTCCTTGCACATCTCCTCCCAGTGAGACACATTCCAGACATCACTCTTGCCCTCAGATATGTCAGTAGTTATTTGCCTATGGAACCTGCAGTGCAGTTTCTTCCTTCCAGTCCCGTACATTAACAACCATGTCATGAGGATACCCCACCGACACAAGGTACTTCATATTGGGAGAGAATGCCACGCAGGCCACACCATGGTTATGGCCATGGAGCTCCGACACTTGTCCCTTCTCTTCGACATCCCAGACTCGGACTGCCAGCCTGTGCCCGTTCTCACCAGTTACAATATACTATGGCATGAAAGACCACCAAATTAAGACTCTGTTCTGTCTAGTTCACATCCATCCAGTCTGCAAAGGAGTTTAAATCCTATTGAACATACTTGGCTGACAGCAGTATGAAGTTTGACTCTGTCCACTGCAAGAGAGAGCCTGCCTCAGCCATGAGGGAACGCAACTTGGTCCTTCCCTGGAGCTTCACATGCGCCTGGCCATCATGTTGTCTGCTCACAAGCACCACCTTGGGCTGTATCAAGTGGCTGAAGGTAAGGAAAGCCAGATGGATCGATACTGTGCAATGCTTCCTCTGGGCTCCATCTGCACTGGGCTACAGTGGTTCTGCAGTGGGACCCCCCAACGTCAAAGGCTGGCATCCGTTGTAATTTGGTATTTGGACTGATGGGCACTCTCTAAGGGACTGCCCCCTATGGACTGAGGGGGAAAACAACCAAGTCAAGGACTTCCAGAGAAAATTGGCTTGGTTTGTGTCCCTGACAGCTATATCCTTCTGGGAAAAAATGAGGATAAGCCACTGAAGGGGACTGGAGAGTTTTCTGGCCCACGGGACACATCTATGGTAGCGATCAGAACCCCTGCAATTGTGCTAGGGCCATCAGGTCTGGGATGGAATTCTGAAGGATCAGTCTTACTATGGCCCTGGAGCTGTTCTGATCTCTCCAGCAGAAGGCAAAACTATACCTGATTGAGTATTCATTTCAGCACCATCTCGAGGTGCTGCAGTTCCCTAGAAGGGCAAAACTGACTTTTTCTGACATTCACTGGGAAAACATGTGATTGAAGGCATGCTAACATCCTGTGGACATCCAGAATTTCCTGTTGGAGTGAGAGAGACTTGATTAGAATGCTATTGAGGTGAGGATAGGGGGTGAATTTGCTGCCTTCTAAGAGGTACTACCAATTCTACCCTGGGGGCAGAGGGGAGACTGAATGGGAAGGCTCTGCAATGATAGTATTTCTCTGATAGGTAAACCACAATATTGTCTGTGAGACGGGTGAATCAGAACATGCAAGTACACTTCTGTGAGATCCCGAGATGCCAGAAGATCTCCTGTCTGGAGAGATTCAAGAATGGTACAAGTGTCTCCTTCCAAAACATTCTGGATTTTTTTTTTTAATCCACCCATTTCAGGTACAATATTATCCTCCAGTCCCTGATCTTTTGGGAGGACAATGAAAAATATTGAGTAGCAGCCTTTCAATCTTTCAAGTACTCACTCATTTCAAACATAACCAGCCATTTCACTTATATATTCTCTTTCTCTTTTCAGAGTAACCAGAGATAAAAATTCACTGAAAGTATAATGCACACTATATTAAAAACCATATATTCATATCTATTTATTTAAGGTGTAGCACCTTAAATACATTATATTGTTTATATGAGAGAGAGAGAGAGAGCTGTTAATTGTTAATTGTTGACCTGTTGCACAGGTCACTTCTTATGCTTACTTTGCAATTTTAGTATACCTTAACTTATTTGTGTGTGTGTGTGTATGTATGTGTGCATTACACACACACACACACATCTATATATATATATATAAAGAGAGAGAGAGAGAGAGAGAGAGGTTGGTAAAAAGTGGCACAACAGCAAAACAACAAGGATGTTCTGGATCAACTGTGGATGCTGTCAGTCTCCATGTAAAAAATATAGGAAAGATAGAAAGGCTATCCATTATTTCTCCATCTTGCATCACATTCAGAAAACCACCCAATCTGCGTAAATTGAATTCTTAGTTAAGACTGCACTTAAACAAGATACTTGAAACCCAGTATCATACCATTCTAAATGAATGAGTTGCATTACCTGCACTTACCTCCAAGAAACCACTTCTTTCAGGAGCACAGTTACTAACAAAACTCATTGCATTAGGCAGTCATTAAAATGCATATCTACTAATGCGGTTATTTAATTGAATGTAAAAAAAAAAAGATGTTGTATGCAATATGTAGGGAAAACTACAGTTGACCCAAGAACAAGAAGATTCCATAACCAGAAATCTGTGGTTCTTACCAATAAAACTGGAGCAGTCTGTTGCAAGACATTTCAAATCACCTTCACATAGTCTCTCATATTTACAGTTGCTTCCAACAGAACAAACAAAAGACAATGATATGCTTGACAAAAAGGAAAATTTCTGGATCTATAGACTGAGAACTCTTAGTCCCAATGGCCTTAATCTGGAGGACAATTCATAGGGATTATACCACTCTGGGTTTTTTCTCCTAAGGAACTCCCATGACCAGACATTCCAAACTGCCACTCTTCATGTCCATTTAACAGCACAGCTCCTGATGAGGGCAGAAGCCAAAACACTTAGCTTAAATATATATATTTTGGATACTCTGTTGTTAGTATACTCTCTCTCTCTCACACACACACACACACACACGCACATACACAGGCATTTTACAAAGACAGGATTTTTTTTTCAAGAAATCATTCTTGAAATTAGGGTGCAATGTGACCCTGATTTGCATGGATATTTTGTTCATTATTAGCAGTCCCCATACTTTATCAAACCACCCCTCAAAAGGTGGTTTGGGGAGAGATTTTCATTGTGAAGCCAGTCAAAATTGGGCAGGTGTTAACAAAAGGCCTATTCATTCATGTTGTGTACTTTCAATATTTTCTTTCTACAAATAGCCCAACAGCATGGTAAGTTAGTTCAGGGGGACTTTATATACTTAAGGATACTTTCCTAGTATTGGATTACCATTGGGCATGGCCACCAAATATGTAAATATGTGCCTCTGTTGCCACACCTATTCCAATATTTTTTAGAATTTTTCTTGTTAATTTAATAGGGATGTACGAAAGTCACTTACCTTTTCGAAGGGTGACATTCACGGTGGGGGGGAGGCGCTCCGTCCCTTCCCCCGAAATTCTCCTTCCCTCAGAGATTCTGTGGAGCCGCCGGCCGGGGCTGACTGCAGCCAGACATCCGGCCACTGGGCAGCCTGCAGGGACGCAAATGGCGGCTGCTGTAGCTGCCATTTGCGCCCCTGTATTTTACCATGATAGGCTACGTAAATATTTACATAGCCTATCAT
Source organism: Heloderma suspectum (assembly GCF_057233095.1). Lineage (NCBI taxonomy): Eukaryota > Metazoa > Chordata > Lepidosauria > Squamata > Helodermatidae > Heloderma > Heloderma suspectum. The sequence goes on along the minus strand of NC_139466.1, from coordinate 32,947,527 downwards.
TACACACACACACACAAAAATAGTGAACGCAAATGGCAGCAGCTACGGCGGCCGCTATTTGCATTCCCTTTTTTTTTGCCGTTTTAGCCTACATAAATATTTACGTAGGCTATTGCGGCAAAAAAAAAAGGAACGCAAATGGCGGCCACTACGCCATTTGCGTTCCTCTTCTTTTTTTTTTTTTTTTGCCATAATAGCCTATGTAAATATTTACATAGGCTAAAACAGCAAGGGAAAAAAAGGGAACGCAAATGGTGGCCGCTGTAGCCGCCGCAATTTGCATTCCCTTAGTTTTGCCGTGATAGGCTACGTAAATACATAGCCTATCACAGCTTCTGCAGGGACGCAAGTGGCATCCCTGTGTTAGCTGTGATAGGCTACATAAGTATTTACGTAGCCTATCATGGCTACATGGAGGAAGCGAATGGCAGCCGCAGACGCGGCCACCATTCGCAAGTCAGCGTGGATGGCAGCAGGTAGGTGCTCCGTTCCGGGCCCATTTCGCGAGGTGGGGTGGCAGTGGGGCTTCGTTCTGCCACGGATTTTGGGAGGCTGAATGCACTGGCATTCAGCCTCAGCGAGATCCATGGCAGAATTCTCTGACATCCCTATGTTAATATAATGCATGTTTACCAGGTGTTTTTCCACCTTGTCTTCACTTGACAGTGATCTCCCTGATATTAGTGGATGGTGAGGAAAGGTGGGGTGGCTTCCAAATCTTTGTTTATGTTTATTTATGTATTTATTTATTCATTCTATTTCTTGGCTTCCTTTCATTATCCTCCCAAGATGGGTTACAATGGCCTAAACCCAACACACATTAGCAGAAGAAATTGACCACTTAACCTAAGATCTGTAGGTGATTGTGCAAACCATTTCACGAGTAGAACTTTAGTTGGATTCACCTGTTGTGCATAGTTCAGAATCTCATTTCTGCTAGCACAACGTCATTTGCACTAGTGGAATGACACCATTGGATACAACCCAATATAAAACAATAAAATTCAGTATCAAGAAATTATAAAACCATTTGAAGGGATTTATTGCATCTAAAATGTCCCATCTGTAAATTAATGTTATGATGTAAAACTATTATGAACCCTATGAATCCTAGGATCCCTCTGATGGTTTCAGAAAGTGGTTCAATGGAAGTAGCAAAGAATAAGGCTGAATGTGAGTATATATTTCCTCTCTGATTAAGATCTTCAGACCACATTTTTTACTACTAGCTCTGCTCTTGGAGCCCCATGGTGCCTCTGCCACTCAGAGGAAACCCATGCCAAATCTAAGATGCTTCCATAAACTCATAAGGTACCTTCCCTCCAGATGGTCAAAGGCTTTCTCTGCATCTAGAAACAAAAAGGCTAAAGATTTTTCCCCCCTTAACATGCAACATTCTTTAACATTCAATGCACATCATATATTATGCACCATTTCTCTTCTTTAAATAAACATTGTGATCACTATCAATATCAGATTGGATGGAATGATTCTACCAGGATTCTGGAATGATTCTACCAGGATGTTGCCCTTATTAGGTTTAAGTATGATTGCTATTCTAGCTGCTCTCCAGGAAGCTGGGGATGTTTCTAGACAAGGCAATTTTGTTGAATTGCCTTTCTCCATCACAGAATTTTATGGGGGGTCCAGACAATGCCCTCCACTTGTAACTCTGCTGTGTTTTCCCACTGCTTCTTCCATCTCTTCTTTCCACAACAATATCAGTTAAGGAGGAAAAGATGGATTATAGTTCCACAAAGTCTTTTGATTGGTAGCACTAGAAGCCATCCATTTGGAAGGACTCTATAATAACCCCTTTGGAGAGAATTCCATTAAATAAGTTAGCTAGTGATAGCACCAATATATCCTGGCTGAAACCCTTTGTAAACACTTGGTAAGCCTCAGCAGAAAAGACACCAAAGACCTTTTTATAGCTTTCCTATAAAGATCATGCACACACTCTTCCGAGAGGAATGTAGACATATGTGCATTTAAAAAGTCATATATATTCCCACCATTGTGTTTCTTGGAAGTATACAATTCTGAATAATAATTTGAAAAAGCATCAGAGATCCTCTTATTCTTGGTTATAAATAAAACTTCACACTCTTTTATCACTGATACTATTTCTGGGGCTGCCTTGCTTTTTCACCCCTCTCATACTAGGAGAAAGGGATGGAGGATAAATACGTTTTGTTCACATTATAATACAAACTGACCCAATTCACATTTCCTGAACTAATACACAACCAGAATGCAATTATCCTTTATATTTTTCACAGCTCCGAATTTTGTCATGCAGCTCTCTGTTAAAAAAATGCATACATAAATGCGTACAATAAGGAAAATTGCCTACAAAATGCATGCGCTAGAGGGAAATTGCATACAAAAAGGCATGTATTATGGGAAATTGCTTCAAAAGAAAAATAATCATATATTAGGGGAAAGCATATATGCATTTTCATTCAGTCTTAACACATTTGCAAATTGATCCAGAAATGAGATGGACTGAACTTGTGCTTGAAAAAATGTGAATGCTATAGAAAATGAAACAGATAGATTCATCCCTTGCTATCTCATAGTAGTTTTGCTTTAAACACAAGAGATCTTTCTGAACTTTGTTGGTTTCTCATAACACTGTCATAATGGTAAAGTAAAGTGATCAGGTCTATGATCTTATAAAATCCTAACTGTTCCCTGAATATAGAAAAAAGTAATTTTTGTATTGTTTCTTATATACTATTCAAGAAAACAGTACTTCCTAAAACCATGACTCTTGTTCTGCTACTAAAAATGACCTACTGCTATGCTACCATCTTAAAGCAAGGGAGATTTAAAAAGGTACAACAGGGACAGGAAACCATAGTTGTAGCAGGGTGAGTGCAAAACTTCTCTTCTGTGTTTCTTCTTAAAGTAGGTTAGTCCCAATGAGACTATATTTGTTTGAGCTCTGGCATCATGATTTTGAACTGCCTGTGGCTTGCAAGCCAATCCTTCTTTTCTATTTTTCATCAACAACCAGTAGTGCTTTTAGAAGAAGCTCACTGCCTTTGCTAAAGTTGTATAGGAGGTAACATTTAAAAAGAAGAGTTGTTGCTCAGTAGAACACATGCCCGGGTTCAATCCCCAGCACCTCCACCCAGGGCCAGTGTCAAAGGCAGGCATAGTAGGGCTCCTGCTGCAGAAGGCTACAGTGGCCAGGTCCCACCAGTCAGCTTAATGGGATGCCCCTGGGTTCTAGTATTATGAGAGACCTTCCCTACAGGCTTAGTGGCAAATGAATGTTATATCTTATAGTACTGGCTAGCTCTATAGTTCATAATATTAGAACCCAGGATCACCCAATGAAGCTAAAAAGATGGCAGATTCAGGACAGTTAAAAGGAAGTATTTCTTCACACAGTGTGTAGTTAAAGTATGGAATTCACATCTGCAAGATGTAGTGATGACCACCACATCTGATGGTTTTAAATAGGGATAGCAGAGAATTCCGCCACGGATCTTGGTGAGGCCGAATGCCAGTGCTTTTCCCCCCCCCCTGAAATCTGTGGCGGAACGGCCTGCCCCCCCACCCCCCCCACAGATCCCCCCCAGGATGAGACTTACCTGGGGCGGATCTTCCGGGCGGCGGCAGTGGCTGGTCTTCCAACTGGCTGCCGCCGCCACCATTTGCAGTCTTGTTGGTTTTTTTTTTTTTTTTTTACAAGCTGTGATAGGCTACGTAAAGACTTATGTAGCCTATCACGTCTGGCTTAAAAAAAAAATGCGTACACAAATGGCGGCGGCTACGGCCGCCGCCATTTGTGTTCCTTATTTTTGTCCGTCTTAGTCTACATAAATATTTACATAGACTAAGATGGCCAAAAATAAGGAACACAAATGGCGTGCGGCCGTAGCTGCCGCCATTTGCATACACGCGCTTTTTGGGTTTTTTTTAAGCCAGACGTGATAGGCTACGTAAGTCTTTACGTAGCCTATCACGGCTGACTACAGGGACACAAACGGCGGTGGTTACGGCTGCTGCCATTTGCATCCCTGCTAGCCAGCGGCCAGATGTCCGGCTGCTGGCAGAGCCGGCCGGCGGCTCTGCAGAATGCCCACAGAGCGGAGCCAGCCGACCAGGATTCCGGGGGGGGAGGCACTCCGCACCTCCCCCAACAGAGAGGATTCCGGGGGGAGGGACGGAGCCCCCCCCCCAGCAGAACCCAGCAGAGCCAGGTAAGGGGACTTTTGTACATCCCTAGTTTTAACAGAGGATTAGACAAATTCATGGAAAGGAAAGGCTATCAGTGGCTCCTTGTCATAATACCTATATATTACTTTCAGAATCAGAGACTATGTCTCTGCCTGTGCCTGCCAGTTGCAGAAGGTGTTAATGTCCTGCTTGTGGGCTTCTGATTGGACACTGTAGGAATAGAATGCTGGATTGATTGGGTCTTTTCTCTGATCCAGCAGGACTCTTCTTATGTTCTTATAGGCTCCTGCCACTGTCTGTTGGTTCGGGTTAGAGGAAGTGTATAGAAAGGGAGAATCCCACACCTCCTGAAATCAGACTGTGAAGCTTTCTTCAGCCTGGTTCTGTAATTGCTTACTTCTTGGCCATGCATGGTTCACACCCACACATTCCAAAAGCAGTACTTTTGCTTTGAAATGATTTCATATGTGAACATCCAGCACAGCCCTTTACTGAATACCCCTGCAGAAGCATCCCACTCAGGCTGAACATCCAATGAATTTTATGGTAAGTTAAAGGAATGTTGTTGTTGCTACATTTCTATCCCACCTTTCTTCCATTGCATAACTTGAGGTGGCTACATGCGGTTCCCAGTGGTCCCCCCTCCAAGCACTGACCAGACCCAGACCTGCTTAGCTTCAGCAAGATGGCTGCCTCATGTGCCTTCAGACCACATCACATTGATAAGATGAGGAAGGATAACATTTCATAAGGAAGACATAAAGAAAAGCCATTGCTCAGTGGTAGAGCCCATGTTTTGCATGCAGAATATCCCAGGTTCAATCCCTGGTATCTCCAGGTAGGGCTGGAAAAACTCCTGCTTGAAACCCTGGAGAGCCACTGCCAATCAGTGTCAATGATACTGGGATAGATAGACCAATGGTCTGACATGGTATAAGGTAGCCTCTTATGTTTCTGTGATCCTATACTGTGGTGTAGTCACTGGAGTGTTTGATTGGGACTGGAGAGTAGGGATGCTTGAGAAATTTGAGACAGACTAAAATGAGCTCAGATTTCTAAGAATCCGACCTGCAGAATCCGCTACAGAGTGATCCCCTCAGGCCATAAGGAGTCAATGAACATTTGGATTTATTATTTTTTTTACTTTCCCGAAATTTACCCATATTTATTTGTAGGACAATGCTCAGGTTTCTGCTGAGGAAAAGTTGAATGGTATGGGGGACAATACGGTAAATGTTACATACTAAGGTAAATTGTGTAAACTGTAAATTGTATAAACCTCTTATGTAATTATTTGTGTATTTTTCCACATGATGAAAAAAATAAAATTTGGATCCGTCTGTACATGGACGACAGAACAAAAGGCGCCTGACAATCCACAAAACACAGATGGAGCAGATTTTACACAGTCATACATCCCTACTGGAGAGTGCCAGGATCAAATCACCAATGGAGTTCACTGGATGACTTTGGACCAGTTTCGCTCTCTCTCACTCTCACTCTCAGTGTAACCTCCTTCATAGAGTTGTTGTGTAGGTAGAATTGGAGTGGGCTGGGGAGAAGCCTATCATCTACGCTCAGCTCCTTTGAGGAAGAGCAGATAGAAACATAAATAAAATTTCACACGAGCTTTAAACATTCCAAGTTAAAGTCAAGACTCTGGATAGTTAAGATGCAATAAAGATGCTTTCGACTCTATTAGTAACTCACAGTGAAACTGAAATGTTTAAGTGACTTTAGATTTCCCTCCATTATCCAATATGTAGTAAAATGTTGCTTTAAAAGGATGAAAGAATACAACACAATCAACTTGTAAGTAAGAAGAACCGTGATGATAAATAATATCCGAATCTCTTTTAATAATAAAATATAACCCAGCTGCTTAATTTCCATAATAAATATGTGTTGACTTTAATTGCTATGAAAGACATATAGTTATTGCCTCAGGGCTGTTTGTTTTTTGGGTAGGGAGGGTCTCAATACAATATCCAGCCATCTGCTAAGAATTAACATTCCTCCCAAGCTGTGAAATACTTTAATTGCTAGTTATGTCACCAAATATGCTTGCTTAAAAATGCACATTAATGGTATATATCCCAATATATAATGTCATCTGGTAGAAGCAGAAATGGGCTATGAACGGTTTAGTTTATGGGGTATTACTATTACGATGACGATTTTAATATTTATAAGAGATATAGCAGCCCAAGTCAATGAGGGATCACTTGATATGGGAGATGTCATTGCAACTGAATTGTAAAAAAAAGTTGTTTTTAGTGACCATTGGGCCTGCATACCTGAGACTGAGAGTCTCAAAGTTATCATAAAGTGATAACAACAACAGTACATATATCCCCACCCCACTCATCCCCACCTCAGTACGTGATGGAATGCCTGCTCCCATATGTACCTACCTGTACTTTGAGGTCATCCATAGAAGCCTTTCTTAAAGTGCCCACTCATTCTGAAGCTGAGAAAGTGGCAACTAGAGTGAGGGCTTTTTCATTGTTGACCCCTCAGCTGTGGATGTGTGAACAAGTGATGTTTGAGATCCTGCCTGATTCCCATGATGTTTCATGCACATCAGCTTCCATTTGTGGCTGGCAGGGACACAGAATATTCAGCTTCTTGGATACTTTCTGCATTTGAGTACAAGGAGCTCCACACAGAGGCCCTACCTTTGTGGCCAAAATCACACTGGACCCAAGAAGTTATTGAAGGCTGCAATTCTGGAAGTTGAGCCACTTCAGGCTCCTGACATGGAGTTGTAAGTGATAAATATCTGAATACTCCTAAATATAAATCTGAAGGGGCAGTGCCCGGATCTCTACCCTCCCCCAACAATTATGCTTTGAAAAATATACAGGGATGGGGTGGCAGCCCCACCCACCACCACTGATATGTATTTGTGTGTGCACGTACACTCCCATTCAGCTCCACTGCCTCCATCTCCCTTCCCTCTCAATGGCTGAACAAGGGCCACAGAGTCCTTATTTCTCCTCCTTCCTGTACATGTAGATGGAGCCAAATGGGGCCTGCCGCAACATTTGGGGCATATGCAAGGGGATGCTTCTGCCTTTTGAACTCCCTACACAGGTGGAGTTGGGTGAAGGAGGTTCAAGCCTTGGGTGGAGGGAGGTTCAGATAGGTCCCAAGCTCTGGCTGAGACTCAGTTACCAGCTTTGCTAGCCAGCATGTATATTTTCTCCCTGCTCCTTCCTCCTCCTGTTTCTTCCATGTGACCACACACATGTTCAGTCAACCTTGATGGCTATGTGCTACCTCCAGAACCAGAGGCAGTAAGCCTATGTACACTAGTTGCTGGGGAACATGGGTGGGAGGGTGCTGTTGTGCTCATGTCCTGCTTGTGGTTTCCTGGTGGACAGCAGGTTGGCAACTGTGTGAACAGAACGCTGGACTAGATGGACCCTTGGTCTGATCCAGCATGGCTCTTCTTATGTTCTAACTTCTTAACCTTTGGTGGTGGTGGCAGTGGTGATAACAATAATGCAGCTGGTTGCCTCCTAAGGGTGTTTTTAAATGATGTTACCTACTTCTGCAAACCTTGGGATTTTCCCAGGCCTGCTGATACCTCCCTCTTGTATGGGGTGTTGCTGTTTCAGCTACATAATAATTGGTACTGTGAAGGTTTGAGGCCTACAGAAGCAAGGAAAAAGGTCAGGCCTAGCGGCCTGGGTTTTTTTGTTGGGAGGGGGTATCCCTGAAAGGAGTAATTTCATCTCCCCAGTTAAATTTCATTTCCATTTCATAGAATCATAGAATAGTAGGGTTGGAAGGGGCCTACAAGGCCATCGAGTCCAACCCCCTGCTCAATGCAGGAATCCAAGTCAGAGCATCCCTGACAGATGGCTGTCCAGCCTCACCTTGAATGCCTCCAGTGTGGGAGAGCCCACCACCTCCCTAGATCATTGGTTCCATTGTCGTATTGCTCTCACAGTCAGGAAGTTTTTCCTGATGTTCAGCCGGAATCTGGCTTCCTGTAACTTGAGCCCAGTATTCCGTGTCCTGCACTCTGGGATGATCGAGAAGAGATCCTGGCCTTCCTCTCTGTAACAACCTTTCAAGTACTTGAAGAGTGCTATCATATCTCCCTTCAGTCTTCTCTTTTCAAGGCTAAACATGCCCAGTTTTTTCAGTCTCTCTTCAGAGGGCTGTTTCCAGTCCCCTGATCAACTTTGTTGCCCTCCTCTGAACCCTCTCCAGTTTGTCTGCATCCTTCTTAAAATGTGGTGCCCAGAACTGGACACAGTACTCCAGATGAGGCCTAACCAGTGCTGAGTAGAGGGGAACTAATACTTCCCAGGATTTGGAAGCTATGCTTCTATGAATGCAGCCCAAAAGAGCATTGGCCTTTTTTGCAGCCACATCACCTTGTTAGCTCATATTCAGCTTGTGATCGACAACAATTCCAAGATTGGAATTCTCACTTGTAGTGTTGTTGAGCCATGTATCCCCCATCTTGTAACTGTGCATTTGGTTTCTTTTTCCTACGTGAGGAACTTGGCATTTATCCCTATTAAATTTCATTCTGTTGTTTTCTGCCCAGCATTCCAGTCTTCCCCAGTTAAGTTTCATTTCTTCAGGTTTGAAGCAGTACTTTCTGTTTTGGGGGAGGAGGGTATAAAAAGAGGGAATCGGAAAGACCAGAGGAGTAGGAGCAGAGTTGCAAAGACCAGGAAAAAGATGGACCAGGAAGAAGCAGCTTGAAGAAGTCGAAGTACAGCTAGGGTAAAGGAACTTGCGTTTTGCAACTTTCCTTTTAATGCCTTTTGTATCACTCAGCTCTATTGTGTAAATACCTAACATTGTGATTTGCTTGCTTTAATTTACCAGTAAACTGTTGTGGTTAAACCCTGTGTCTAGAGTGTCAGTCACCTGACACCTGCAGCCTAAACCCCATGCTATTGGAAAGGGGAAGGTAAAAGAAGAAAGGTGGGTCTCTCTCTCTCTCTCTCTCTCTCTCTCACACACACACACACACACACACGGCTATTAGAGAGAATGATATAGAGCAGATAAGTGATATAGCATATCATATTTTCCTCTGCCTCTTCCAGAAGAGAAGGCCTTGCAGGTCATACACAAACTCTCCATTGTAACCAGGTGGCAATGATGATGACATCACCATATCTGGCCCACACAGACTGCATCCCCTTGTCAGTCACAAAGACAAGCTAGAGAAGAAGCCTGAGAGGAGTCCGTGTTTGCTATAGCAGCTGCCTATGGAAGGCTTGCCTCTTACCTTGAGATACATTATTCTGACAGAGAGCCTTCCTAAGGCTCTCTGTCAGAATAGCACAGTTGATTACCAGTGACTTCCTGCTTGCATGGAGTGCTAATAAGCAAGTGGAATTGAGAGATATTTGCAAGTTCCATGAAACATCTCTTTCAAGCACGGTCACTGTGACCTACAGTAGGCATTTTGTTCTGTAGATGTGACTCTTCTAAACAGTCCGTTCTTTGTCTGTGTTGAATCTGCTTCACCTTGAAGGAAGAGCATCATATCAACAATGAAGATGAGATCTATCTGAAAAATCCATGTAGTCCTAAGGGCCCAGCCAAAAACTATACTCCAACTGCTCATATTAAAACAAGCAAACAAACAAACAAACAAAGAACCCACCTACACTCACCAGCACCAACAGTAGTACCAGACCAAGAATTTCTCACCGACTGGTTTAGCGAAGGCACCAGGACTAGCTTACTGCAAGCACATCTTTTTTTAGCTCTCTTCGATAGGGCAGTCAGGTGTCTACTTACAGAGGACAGTCCTCTATTTAAAGGTCTCCTCTGTTTGAAGGACTGTCCAGTCCAAGTCTGGTTTAAAAATAAGGAACCGTAAGAATGGAGAACAGGGGCCTTAAAGTTGCCCACTGGCAGTCAGCACACAGATAGCAGACTGACTGAGCAGGTAAAGAGGTCACCTGGTCAGTCTTCCCCACTGTGGTGAGGTATATTGTATTTGTAATATAAGAAGAACAATGCTGGTCAGACTAAGGGTCCACCTAGTCCAGCATTCTGTTCTCATAGTGGCCAACCAGTTTCTTTTTCTATTTAAAACATTCTTATTTCTAAATTTGCATCTATACATATAAACGAGTGTTTTGCCATTTGTTTTGTCAATAGGCAATGGCTCTTCTTGGATATTGGGAGGCAATGAACATTCCAATGCGTGGAGGATAGATGTTTAGGGTGCAAACCTATTGAGACAGTTGCCAGCCTCCGAAGTCATAGGCTGGCGACTACCCTATGCAGGTTGGGTGGAACACGGAGGGGCCCCTCTCTTCCATGCTCTGCCCACCTTGTATTTTCGGCTAGATGTGCAGTTTTGCACATCTACCTGGGGCTTCGGAGAGTGGGTGGGAACGGGCCTGGAGGCCCCATAGGAAGCTGCCTAAAGGGGCTTCCCCGGTCTCCTCTCCCTGTTCCTGGGAATGCCCATTTTTTGCACTCTCTGCGGTCCATTTTATGAGCATAGAGAGGCAACCATCGTGGTTCTCTCTATGCTGGGTGGGGGCAGGGAGTGTGGCTTCCTGGCTTCGAGCTTGGAGCACTGTCCATGAGCTCAGAGCTAGTAAACCAAAAAATCCTATGGCCCTCTAGACAGTGTCTAGTGGCCATAGGATTGCTCTCTTGTTTATTTATAGGGGAATAAAACAAGAAAAAGCAGGACAATATATTCAGAGCATAAAGCATATGCTCCTTCAGTCACTGGAAACCCTGTACTCTTACCTTAAGATCAGCAGATCAGATAAGAACAGTGAATGACCCATGGGACCATTGTTGGATACCTCAGAATTAGCATATGCAAATGTTATGCAAATTGATGCTATCTTTTGTCCTCTTTTTTTGGTGATGCAGAGCTGGCCGCCTTACTATCAGATTGTAGTATCAATGTGAATGTGCATGTTACTTTCCCGCCCCCCTCTAGTTATTTCTGAATAGCAGATTAAAGGCAGCTTGAAGATGCCAAATTTAGCGCTCGCTCTCTCTCTCTCTCTCTCTCTCTCTCTCTCAAAAAAAAAACAAATCTTCCCTTGAAACTGCAATGTGCATGTGTGGGTTGCTAATCATGTTGTTAACGCCACATGCTTCATTACAATAATGAAAAAGCAATGCTGGACAATTAAAATTGTCATCCACTTTTACTGAAGAGCCTCTTGAAGAGAATACAATGACTATCAGAATATGACCATTTAGTAATCCCACCTTCTACCTCTGCCCTTCATTGCATTATGTCATTTGGTTCCATATGTGCTCTTCAGTATTCGTTGTTCGACAGCTCATTCTGTTGTCTCTTACTTCTGCTGCATCTGAAAACGGTGATTGGAATTCTACTTCCGTAATTGGGTAAATCAGAGAAGGTTGCATATTTTAGAGCTGTGCGCAAATGGCCTGTTGAAATTCTCCACCTCACTTGTGAGCAGAAAAATTTGGGAGACAATTTCATCAAATGGGGGAGGAGACATTCTCAATGGTTTCTCCCCAGTAGGGCTCCCCATTGGCAGGGCTTGTAGCACAGCTTCTTTCTTTCTTTCTTTCTTTTCTTAAGGGTTTTAGGGTTTTTCTTGCTGCAACTGCATCAACAGTCTTGGCAGACAGGTCCCCAGTTTGCATCCACCACAATGCCGGTGGGGATAGTGTTGGGCCTAGCCCCAGGGATGAGGTGGAGTTAGTGCTCTGCCAAAACCTGTCCTCCAATTTCCTGAATTTTTCTCCCCCCATGAAACACGCTTCAATTGTTCTGCCTCATTCAGGTTGTTTTATAATTTTTTTTCGTGGTGTTTTTATGCATACCTAATCACAGCTAGACTCCAAGGCTGCCTGCACATCCTGATCTGAAAAAGCCCTATGGGAGGAATTATCTCATGGTGCCTTAAACTGGGCTTTCATTGACTGTACGATGAGATGACTGTACAGTGAAAAACAGGACAGTTGCGCTCTCTCCTCAGCTACCTCCTAAGTAAGGTAAGCCCAAGAAACCCAAACCCAACCGATGAGAATTTCTCCGAAATTTCTTCACCATTGAATTTCTTTTCAAAAGCAATTTCTCTTCTATCAAATTGAATGAGAATGGTCAAAAAAATGGGGGAGAAATTTTTGGCACAGCACTGGTAATGATAGCTAAGTGGAACTTTCCAGATGCAGAGGAGACCTGTGAATATCAGGAGCTGAGAACAAAGATAAGGGAGAACTAGATGGAAACAGAAAGTTAGAGTAGTGTCTACAATTCTTACTATGTGGCAGCCAGGAAATGATTATGCCATCATTTCTGGTTTGTTTGTAGATGCATACCTAGTGGTATATATTCCTTTTGATGGGTATATATTTTGAATTCAGGTCAGCAGACCATGTGAATCAGCCCTGGGTCTGAAAGGACCAGGAAGGAGTTGTTTGCTTTCCCAAGCAATTGCTCAGGACTCCTTAGGGAGGTCAACTTTGTATCTCGAAAATTCTGGGTCTCCACCAAAGCCAATGACCTGCTATCTAATACAGTCATGCAAATTTTATGCTAATGGTTTATGTGGTGGAGAAATAAAAATGGCAGATTATGCAAATGAAAATGGAGCCCTCCAGGTTACAGCAAATGTGGGCCTTGGTGATTAACTATTCACCTTCATTTCTTTCTACGGTGAGGCCCATACCTCTTCAAAAATGTCTGGAGTTTTATCCACTTGCATTTTTAAAAAAAAAATGTTCTGTCTGGAGAGTTAGAATTCATTTAGTCCCACTGCCTCCTCTATTGAATTATAATGTTGTCTATCTGGCTTTGCGGTTTTGGATGTTTTTCAATTGAGATTCAGCTCTTCATGCATTTTGACCTTTTTACAAAAGCTTGCCTCGTCGTGAATTGTGGATGTTAGAAAGGTAAACATATTCAGTACTTGTTATTGAATGAGTTCGGATTTTGAAAGTCATTGTCAATAGGTTAATCCTTTTGTACAGACACTCTCATTGGCAAAGAGGCATCTTACACAAATACAGGTTTTACCACAATGCTAATTTTGCAGCCTTTCTGTCAATTGTCAAAGGCATGTATCTCTTCAGAGGTCTTAAAATTAGTTATTTGTAGTTTACATTCACCTTCTGTCAGCACAGTTCAAAAGAGAGCTTCAGCTTGTAGTCTGGTTCTAATCTTGACCAAGAAGTCATTAAAACCTGGGGCTTCCATGCAGTAGTTTATGGCTTGCATTTGTTCTTTGACGCCTCTTGCAAATATTTATAAGTGTCAGGGGCATCAATGCTTTTTCTCTGGGAGGGAAAAAGAGTAGAGAAACATTTCTCTAACTTTAAAGGTCCTTGAGAAGAAAAACCTTCTCTGGTGAAATACAGATTTTTCCCTTGAAATCATAGAATGGGGAGTCAAGGATCAGATGGGGGAAAGATGAATATAGTGATCTCCTTCTAATGAACTAGAAGATTGCAAATGTCAGATCCATTCCCACATGACATTTCTGTACATGTAAGTTCATATTGTGCACAAAACATGTTAAACTCAATCCATATTCCCATGGTCATGAAAACTGGACATGAAAATAACTTTTTGCTTGTTTTTGTTCTGTCCACCTAAAGATTTTGATTCAAAATCTTGCTATTTCATTATTACAAGCTATTGTAATTGATCAATGTGCAAATCTACCATATGAGTGTTTTTGTTTTCAGTACTTAAAACTATTTATCTTAATATTAAAAATTGTATTCTAGATATTCCCTGGTCAGTATTACTTAAATTCTGTATTATACCCTGGAATACAATTGCATGCTAATTTTTAAATTTATTTTAAATTGTTGGGGCTGTATAGATTGCTTTCATCTGAATGCTAAATAATCTTTTGCCAATGTAGTGGGTCATTTTATAAATTCTGTTGCAACTAGAAGGAACCCAATGAGGAGTTAAAGTGCAGCCCCAATTTGTGCTACGTGCACCCAATCGCCATAAGAAAGTTCAAGAAGGCTCCAGCTGTTCTGAGAATTCAAAATTGAGTTAATTCTGCTCCTGGAAATGTTTCATAGACATGTAATGGAATTGTGAGCAAAATAACCACACCACCACCACCACAAAAAAGCACTTTCCATCCTTCACTGAGCATCTTTGTATTTCTTGGAAGGAAACAATTTGTTGCATACACAAAAATCAGAAACTTTTAGGCTAAGACCTCAATAATTAGTCTTCCTTATCCATTTCTCAGTGGAAGGGACAAGCTGCTTCTCACTAGAATTTTAGCAGACTCAGTTTCTCTCCCTAACAGAGTCTTTCCCCAACCCAGCAGTTTCCAGATGTTAGACTACAGCTTTCATAATCCCCAGCCAGCATGGCCATAGATTTTCCAAACTTCTTCCCAGGCAAGAAGCTCCTATTAACTTCATAGAAAGGTAGTATATCTCAGAGAAGACTGGGAAAGAAGTCTTCTCCCTGGAATCTAGTTTTCTACATACAGAAAAGTGTTTTGTATAAAACCATGTTCAGTCAAGTCAGCCCTTAGCAGCATTCAGGTTGACCAACTTGGTAGAAACTAAGCCTCTGTGCAGCTTTTCAGATTTGCCCTGGATGTGGCAGCTGTTTGGGGTTTGACTTTATAAGGAACTAAGAACAGCCATGCCAGAACAGACCAAGGGTCCATCTAGTCCAACATTTTGTTTGCACAGCCAACCAGCTGCCCATGGGAAACCCACAAGCGGGACATGAGTGCAACAGCAGCCCCCATCCATGTTTCCCAGCAACTAGTGTATACAGACATACTGCCTCTGATACTGGAGGTAGCATATAACCATGAGGACTAGTAGCTATTCATAATCTTATCTGTCATGCTCCTACTGGATGAGTCTTCCTTGGAGGAAGACCCAGAACCTTCAGCAGCTACTGAACCTCAGGACCTGCCAGGGCCAGAAGGTCTGGAGGAGCTCAGTAATGCCCACCCAGGATATACCCCCGCAGGAGGATACAGGATCTGTTTTGGAGTCGGAAGAGGAAAGAACCCCAAGCTCTTAAGAGTGACATAGACTGAAGAGGCAGGCCAGATACCCAAGAGGAGTGTCCCACTGCAGCAAAGGACTCCTTGGGGCCTCCTCAAGAGGAGATTCTTTCCAGAAGCTACTAACAAGCTGCCGCTGGATCCTGGATGGAGTTCTGACAGCTTCTGCTTAAGAACAGCAGCTGGGAGCTGGAAGAGTTACTGGAAAGAATAGCTGTCCTACCGTTTGGGCTCCAGCCCTAGGATTCCTAGTTCTCCATTGGACTGTATCTCTCTTGAATACCTCCAGACTGCCTTTTGTCTCCACTTCCTGCCTGAACCTTGTCAGCTGTGGTGTCTTACCTAACTCCCCCTTGAACTGAATCTCTTGTGAGTGCCTTCCGGAATGCCTGTTGACCATTCTACCTGATGGAAACCTGTTTGTTGAAGTGTGTTGGTCCTCTTCCTGGCTGCTTGTCTATGCTCTCTGCATATTCCTAATCTGCATGGAACTAGCGGTATATGAACCCTGCTATGTCCAGTCTGGGGGAGAAGGTCCATGGCAGCGAAATCTGGGCCGCTAGGGGCCCTGTGGATTCCCCTGGAGCCTTGCCACATCTGTTGAATTTTGTGGGGCGGCTCGCTGGGACTCTTCTTTCCATGCCAGCTGTTAACTGCAGTGCTCTCTCCCTGGTCTTCATGAGAGGAAGCCAGGGCAGGAGCACTGAGGGCTAGCTGCACTGAGGCCCTTCTTCTCCGCACCAGCTGTTAAGGAAGCCCTCGACAGGTGGTGCAGGGAAGAAAGGCCTCAGCTGCCCCGCAGGAACTCTGATGGACCCAGAGGTGGATGGGGTCAGTCCTCTGTGGACTTAGCTGGTCAGACTCTTGAGGATCCAGCCTGTTTTCACCCTGCAGTGGATTTATCCACCATCCCTATGTGGAACTCCCAAGGATCTCCCTGGTTATTGATCTTGCTCGGTTAGTCAAGCCAGAGCCTTGGGAAAGCAGGCCATTATCCATTGTTAATTTGTCAAATTCCCTTCAAAAGCTATCCAATCTGGCAGCCATCATCACTACATCCTGTGGTAGTGAATTCCATAGTTCAACTATGCCAGTATACAGAAACTCTTTCAGCCCAAAGACCACATTCCATTTTGGAGAAGGTCTCAGGGCCAGATTTCAATGGTGGGTGGTGCCAAAGGCAAATGGGCAGGCCCAAGTGACTAAGCCATAGGAGATGACCTTTTCCTTTTAGAATGGGGAAAAAACTGCACAAAAGCCAGAAAACCACTAAATAATCAGTGGTCCCTCTTTGGCACCATAGGTTGAGATTCTGCACTCCTGACCATTGTGCTATGTGAAGAAGTATTTTCTTTTATCTGTCCTGAGTCTCCCATCATTGAGCTTCACTGTATGATCCTGGCTTCTAGTATTAAGAAAGAGAAAGGGGAGGAAAAAACCCTTCACCATATGCATACCATGCATATTTGTTTTATGACTCTCATGTCCCTGTTTACTTACCTTATTCCTAAGCTAAAAAGCCCCAAACATTGTAAACTCTTCCCATAGGGGAATTGCTCCAGCCCCCCTTCTTTCTGTTCCCCCCCTTTCTACACCTTCTCCAGCTCTACTATGTCTTTTTTGAGGGGGAGTGATCAGAACTGTACACAGTATTCCAAGTATGGCTGCACTATCAGTTTGTCCCAAGCCATTATGATCTGGGCAGATGTATGTTTTTTTTTATTCCTTTCCTAATGCTACCAACATTGAATTTTCCTTTTTCACAGCACCCCCACAATGGGGTGACATTTGCCTTTCTCGCAGCACCCCCACAAGGGGTGACATTTTCAACTAAAACTGAAGATCCCTTTGGTTAGTCACCACCAGTTCAGATCTGAACTCAGTAGATGTGAATATGTGAAGTTAGAATTTTATGATCCCAAGTGCATCACTTTTTTATTTGTATACACTGAACCACATCTGCCATTTTTTGTCCGTTGCGTTGCCCTACTTGGAGAGACCTTTTTAGAGCTCTTTGCAATCTCTCTTTGTTTTAACCATCCTGAGAATTTGGGTGTCATTTGCAAACATAGCCTCTCTACACTGTTCACTCCAACTCAGGAACATTTAAGAACAAGTTAAAAACTACTGGCACAAACACAGGTATTTTGGGGACTCTACTGTTTATATACCTCCATTGCAATAACTGACCGTGAACTCTTACTCCGCCAAAGAAAGTGAGGTGGGTGGCTTCGAAGAAGAGGGCCTTTTCTGTTGTGGCACCTTGGCTGTGGAATGAGCTCCCTAGAGAGGTTCACCTGGCGCCTACATTGTACTCCTTCCGGTGCCAGGTGAATACTTCTTTATTCTCCCAGTATTTTCACATTTTAGCTTCCCAAACTTTAATCTCTCTCTCTCTCTCTGTGTGTGTGTGTGTGTGTGTGTGTATGTATATATATATATATATATATATATATATAGATAGATAGATATATAATCTGTATTTTAAATCTCTGCATTGCTGCTAAATTCTATTCTGGTTGTACTGTTATATTGTGGTTTTAAGCTTTCATATTTTATATTGTTTTATGCTGCGCTTTGTGGTTTTAATTTTTGTGAACTGCTCAAAGAGCTTCAGCTATGGGGCAGTATAGAGATGAAATAAATACTCTCTGCTGTCCTTTAGTTAGTCCCCATAAGGGGACCTCTCCTCTTATCCCATGACTGCTATATTTGTCAGGAGTCCTGATGAGGGACCTTATCAAAAGCCTTTTGAAAGTTCAAGTAAACAGGGTCTACCAGTTCACCCCAATTAATCTGCTTGTTGACACTCCGGAAGAATACTAAGAGTGAGACAGGACTTACCTTAGCAGAAGCCATATCAAGTCTTCTTCAACAAGATTTGTCCTTCTATAGGCTTGATAATTTTATCTTTAAAGATCCCTTATTTTCTGTTGGAAAGTAAACAGATAATTGCATTTTAACAAAAGGTTGGATTCCTTTCTGTTCTCATCCGGGCAAAGCTTCCATTTTCTGAAGGAAGCATTATTTTCTTGAATAACCTCCATGATACTGCTCTTTAATTGTGCTGGTGACCTCATGGTGCATTTCATGGACTTCATGGTACATTTCCAGGCCGTGCAGCGCATAGGAAGCTGCATAATGTGGTTTCCATGGCCCCCTCCCCCCTCCAAAACCACTCCCTGTTCCCCATCTCCGTGCTCCATTTCTGAGTGCAAAAACATAGCCAAAACAGAGAGAACTGTGTCAGCTACGAGGGGCAGAGAAGTGCAGTTTCTGGGAACTGCATTTGGAGCCCTGGCTCCGACCTCAGTTCCCAGATACTGAGATGTCCTCTAGACAGTATCTAGCACTCATAGGATTGCTAAGAGTTTTTATCCCAGTTATGCACTCATAATTGCAACAGCAATCACACATTTTCAGATTCCTCACCACACATCACCTGCACAACATATCTTGAGTATTTGTGTTGCTGTAGATATTTTTGCAATGATGACCTGATATTAATATTTGAGGACAGGCAGTTTTTCAGATGTCTACCAGCACAAGAGCTTTTGCCAGAAAAATAGTTATATGGCATGGTCAGGAAGAGTCAATAAATACTATGCAATTTTACAATTAAGCCTCTTGACAAAGACACAGTATACCAATCATTTCAACTTTCCAGCAGTTTGAAAAGCCATCATAATCTAATAATACTTGGCCAAAATAACAACTAGGTTTCATATGTGCTAGATGCAAGTTTTCCTTGTCCTGATAATTTCCATCAGGTAGTAACTGATATAGGAAGCTACCTAGTTATAGGGTATCTCCTACCTTATAGTACTATGGATCCCTCGGCCAAAGATATATCAAATGTCACACTGTGTGCTTTTTTATTTTATTTATTTTTAAATATATTTGCAAATACAACTATAACAAACAAAAAACAAAAAAGAGAGGACCGCAAAGGGGGGGGGGGAGAGAAAGACTATATCATAAAACATCTTGATACACAATCATTTACATCACACTTACTAGAAGAAGAGGAAGGAGGAAGAAGAGAGGGGGAAAGGATTTAAAACTTCCATTTCAAACATACAGTCAGGGCCAGAAATATTGGAACAAGGATAACTGTTTTGGCAGTTGGCCTCTGTACACCACCACATTGAAGTTGAAAGGAAACAGTCAGGACTTTCAGCTGTAATTCAAGGGGTTTGACAAAAGTGGGGCACTAACCATTCAGACATGGTTCCTCTGATCCTGGAGGTAGCATAGAGCCTAGGTAACTAGGATGTATGTTTTATGTAAAATCTGTTCCATCTGCATTTGAAGGATTGTCACATGCCTTTTGTTCGATTGTTCATTTATTGGAGAATCGGTTTTTAACCCAGTTGCTCGAATTTGCACAAGTTCACACATGTGCAAATTCACACCTGCGAATGTGAAAATCCCCCTCCAAATGTGGGGTATGTCAGTTTCACTTTTTCCCACACTCATATATTGAGTTCTTTCTCTCCTGAATATTAGGAACTTTGTGAATTTCAGTTTTGTTGTTGTTTATTCGGTCAGTCGCTTCCGACTCTTCGTGACTTCATGGACCAGCCCACGCCAGAGCTCCCTGTCAGCTGTCGCCACCCCCAGCTCCCCCAAGGTCGTCACCTCCAGAATATGTGAATTCAGTACATTCTTTTAAAAAATGAAATGATACGAAATTCTCACCAATCTGTACCAATCAAATTCATTGGGTAGAGCTATTCCCAGCATAGAGAAGACGACTGTGTACCTGCTGACCATATAGCTGTTAAAGGTGAAGAGCCAGTCAGAAAAAAAGAGAAGGCAACCCTAACCGATCATGAACTTGATCTTATACACACCGATCCAAACCCAGACTTTGAAGAGCAAAACATTCAAAGCCCAAAGCCCTGGGCCTGGATGGACAAAACTGTCTCTGGGCCGATCTACATTGCACCTGCCATCGAAATGAATTCGGTGTCCCATCAGGTTAAACGCTCTCACATTAAAACGTGATTATTCACACTCACCCATTTTCCCCGTTGCAGTGCTTCACCAACTGCGCAAGCTCGGTTCACACTTAAGCGCTGTTTTCCTGCGCGCGCTTGTCTGATCTCGGATGCCAAGTGGGGTCGGCCCTGGTCATTAGTTGGATGGGAGACCGCCTGGGAATCAGGCTTCCTGCATTGAGCAGGGGGTTGTTCTATCCCTTCAAATGAGATTACATTTTACCCCCTCCTATCCCCCGCTCCGGATGTTTTATTTTAAATTAAGGCATTATCCTCGCATAGGGATGTTAGAGAATTCTGCCACAGATCCCAGAGAGGCTGAATTCCAGTGAATTAGCCCCCCCCCCCTGAATCCATGGCAGAATGGTGCAACCCGCCCCACCACCCTACGAAAGACCCGTCAAATGGAGCCTACCTGGCGGTGGCTCTGGCAGCTCCAGCCACTGCCGGGCTGCAGCCGCAAATGGTGGCCAGTACACCGGCCACCATTTGCGTCCCTGGCAAGCCGTGATAGGCTACATAAGTATCTACATAGCCTATCATGGCTCAGGGCAGGGACGCAAATAGCGTAGCGGCCGCCATTTGCGTTCCTTCCTATTGCCGTGATAGGCCACGTATATATTTACATAGCCTATCAACAGCAATAGGAAGGAACGCAAATGGCCGCCACCATTTTCGTCCATGTCTTTAGCCGTGATAGGCTATGTATATATTTACGTAGCCTATCACGGCTTAAGACATGGACGCATATAGTGGCAGTTACAGTGGCCGCCATTTGTGTCCCTGAGCAGCCCAGTGGCCAGATGTCTGGCTGCGGGCGGCCCCGGCCGGTGGCTCCACGGAGTCGCGGCGGAGTGGAGCTGGCCAGGGAGGATTCTGGGGGAGGGATGAAGCATCTTCCCCCCACTGCAGATTGCCCGGTGCGGAGCCAGGTAAGAGCTTCGTACATCCGTATCCTCGCAGAATCTCAAAAAACATTGCGGAGAAGGCCCGATTCTGCGAGGATAATGCCTGAATTAAAAAAAAAAATCCAGAGCGGGGGATAGGAGGGGGTAAAACCTAATCTCATTTGAAAAGATACAACAGCCCCCTGCTCAGTGCAGGAAACCTGATTCCCAGGCAGTCTCCCATCCCATCCAAGCACTGACTGGGGCCGACCCTGCTTAGCTTCCGAGATCAGACAAGCATGTGCGCATCCAGCCCTTTGCTTGTTGCTGAGGAAATGGGGGCTGCTGAGGAAGCTATGCGATCAGTAGCCGGAAGAAGACATGGGGCCATTGAGAGCTGTGACTGGACAGGACGGAAATACAAACACTGCCGTATATGGACAGGTGGGGGTGGGGACTACAACCGGATATGGTAGTGAAGGCGGAAAATCAGAGTATATTAAGGGGAAATACTGGGATATTAGGGTATTGAAAGCAGGAGCATGGAAGTGGGAAATTCTGGTTCCAATTCGAGGCGGTTCCATGTAGTGTGAAAGGCGGGCAGTGAAACCTCATTGAAAGCCAAAAAAGGCGGTAAGTGTAGATCCAGCCTCTTTCATTTTCTCCCACCTTTTTTTTCTGTCTTTTTTTCATCCCAAGTGTGTGTGTGTGTGTTTTGTCCCCAATATGGTGATTTTTAGGTTAGGTTTTTCTCTTGAGGTTTTGGGCAATTATGGCTTAAAGAAGGCAAAATTCTCTGTTATGCAGAGATTAGTTGATTTAAATCTCCAGTCCAGCAGTGTAGTTAGGGATGTATGAAAGTCACTTACCTTTCCAAAGGGTGACATTAATGCTGGGGGGGAGGCGCTCTGTCTCTCCCCCCAAAATTCTCTCCAGCCATTCCACGGAGCCGCCGGCTTGGGCCGCCCAGAGCCGGACATCTAGCTGCTAGGGATGGCGGAGTATTCTGCCACGGATTTCAGTGAGGCCGAATGCACTGGCATTCAGCCCCCCAAAATCTGTGGCAGAACGGCCTGCCCCCCCACCCCCCACGGATCCCCCCTGGGATGAGACTTACCTGGGGTGGATGTTCCAGATAGTGGCGGCTTCGGCAGCAGCGGCTGGTCTTCCGACCACCATTTGAAGTCTGGTCTTCTTTTTTCTTTTTCTTTTTTACATAGACGTGATAGGCTATGCAAGTCTTTACGTAGCCTATCACGTCTGGGTTAAAAAAAAATGCGTACGCAAATGGCGGCGGCTACAGCAGCCGCCATTTGCATTCCTTATTTTTCACCGTCTTAGTCTACGTAAATATTTACATAGACTATTACGGCAAAAATAAAGGGGAATGCAAATAGAGTAGTGGGCACTATTTGCGTTCCTTTTTGATTCGCTGTTTTAGTCTACGTAAATATTTACATAGGCTGAAACAGCGAATCACAAAGGAATGCAAATAGTGCCCACTACTCTATTTGCGTTCCCCTTTATTTTTGCCGTAATAGTCTATGTAAATATTTACGTAGACTAAGACGGCGAAAAATAAGGAACACAAATGATTTACGTAGCCTATCATGGTTTGAATACAGGGACGAAAACGGTGGCGGATATGGCAACTGCCATTTGCGTCCCTGCTACCCAGTGGCCGGATGTCCGCGGAGCGGAGCCGGCCGGGCAGGACTCTGGGGGGAGGGACGGAGCACCTCCCCGCCATCGAGGATTCCAGTGGGAGGGATGGAGCGCCTTCCCCCCACCACGAAGCAGATCCACGAAATGGTAAGTAACTTTCGTACATCCCTACTGGCCGCTGGGCAGCCTGCAGGGACGCAAATGGCGGCTGCTGTAGCCGCCGCCATTTGCGTCTCTGTATTTTGCCATGATAGGCTACGGAAATATTTATCACATGGCCAAAAAAAGTGAACGCAAATGGCGTCCCTGCATTAGCCGTGATGGGCTACATAAGTATTTACGTAGCCTATCACGGCTATATGGAAGAAGCAAATGGCGGCCGTAGATGCGGCCGCCATTCGCAATGCAGTGCAGATGGCAGCAGGTAGGTGCTCCATTCTGGGCCCATTTCGCGGGGGGGGCAGGGGGCTTTGTTTCGCCACAGATTTCAGGGGGCCGAATGCACTGGCATTTGGCCTCACGAAGATCTGTGGTGGAATTCTCTGAAATCCATAGTGTAGTGGCAAATTCAGAAGTTCAGGGTCCCTTCATGTCAGTCACAGCCATGCCCCCTCACAGCCATGCTGCCTTCTAAGATTGTACAACCTTGTTGTTGATGTTGTGAGGCTAAAATGGAGAGGAGAACCAACTCTGTGCATGTCTACTCAGAAGTAAGTCTTACTGAGTTCAATGCGACTTACTCCTACACATGTCAGCACCCCACTTGCCCCCAGCTCAGCTTTGTATTTCCACATCCAGCTCATTAGCAAACCTGTTAGTTATCTCACTGGCTGACTTTGGGCTGGACTCTAACCACTACATCATACTTCTGTGATGTGAAACTCATGAAAAAAAAGAGAGAGTATAATGGAAAGTTCTTTCTGAAGCAGTCACACTTGTACAAATGCAGCATGAAGGGAAAGATCAGCAACCTTCTCTTTGTTTGAATAAAAAGCACACTCTGCACATGCTCCGGGAATGGACAAAATGAGTAATAAACATACCAGGGAATATGAAGAACTATATTCTTTGTGTGTGTGTGTGTGTGTGTGTGTGTGTGTAAAATCTCCCTCAATCCAGCTGTTCCCTGGGGGAAAAAAAAACCCATTCACCCAAGGGTCTTCTGAGATAACTAACAGGAGGTTTGCTAATGAGCTGGATGTGGAAATACAAAGCTGAGCTGGGGGCAAGTGGGGTGCTGACATGTGTAGGAGTAAATTGCATTGAACTCAGTAAGACTTGCTTCTGAGTAGGCATGCACAGAGTTGGTTCTCCTCTCTGCTCAGCTTTGTATTTCCACATCCAGTTCATTATCAAACGTCCTGTTAGTTATCTCAGAAGACCCTGGGGTGAATGGGGGGGTCTCCAGGGAACAGCTGGATTGAGGGAGATTTTACACACACACACACACACACACACACACACACGAAGAATATAGTTCTTCATATTCCCTGGTATGTTTATTCCTCATTTTGTCCATTCCCTGAGCATGTGCAGAGTGTGCTTTTTATTCAAACTAAGAGAAGGTTGCTGATCTTTCCCTTCATGGTGCATTTGTACAAGTGAAGTGTGACTGCTTCAGAAAGAACTTTCCATTATACTGTCTCTTTTTCTTCATGAGTTTCATAACAGAAGTATGATGTAGTGGTTGCAGATAATGAGCTATCATATTACCCATTGCGTTCTGCTTGAGTTCCCTCTGTGAAAAGAGGAAAAGCGGCAAGAAGAAGAGCGAGATCATTGAAAGATAATGGAAGGCTCAGATATGGGGAGAAGGAGTGGGAAAGGGGAGGAGAAAAAGGAAACAGGTGAAAAAGGGAGTCGTGAATTTAGGGATGTTCGAAAGTCACCTTTTTGAAGGGTGACATTCGTGGGGAGGGAGGCGCTCCGTCCCTCCCCCCTGAATCCTGGCCGGCCAGCCGGCTCCGCTCCGCAGGGATTCTGTGGCGCCGCTGGCCAGCTCCGCCGGCGGCCGATCATCCGGCCGCTGGCTAGCAGGGACGCAAATGGCGGCGGCCATAGCCGCCGCTGTTTGCGTCCCTGCAGTCAGCCGTGATAGGCTACGTAAATCTTTACGTAGCCTATCACGGCTGATTTAAAAGAAGAAAAAAAATGCGCGTACGCAAATGGCGGCTCCCATGGGCACCGCCATTTGCGTACGCGCGTTTTTCTTTTAAATCAGCCGTGATAGGCTACGTAAATATTTACGTAGCCTATCACGGTGTTTTTTAAAAATCTAGCCGTGATAGGCCACGTAAATCTTTACGTAGCCTATCTCATTTTTTTGTTTTTGGTTTTTTTAACTGGAAATGGTGGCGGCAGCCGGTCGGAAGACTGGCCGCCGCAGCCGCCGCCGCCGCTGCACCACTGCCAAACCGCCACCGGAGCCGCCGCCGCCAGGAAGATCCGTCCAAGGTAAGTCCCGTCATATTTTGTCATACTCCTTTCCCAATTTCGAACCAATCAGTTTTTCCATGTCTGGTTCTTACTGTTGCTTCTTGACCCTCGTACAGGTTTCTCAGCAGACAGGTAAGGTGGTCTGGTACTCCCATCACTTTAAGAGTTTGCCACAGTTTGTTGTGATCCACACAATCAAAGGCTTTAGCGTAGTCAATGAAGCATAAGGTGGGATAAAATGGAGAGAAAAGTGGAGCAACAATATTATAGAGTTTATGATCATGTTGCCATCTCCCAAGGAGGATTATAGGATCTCTGATGTCAGTTCCTGGCATGTTTTCCACACTGCAGCACAGAATTTGGCAACACTAAGAATGGTGCATGCATTTTTATCAGAAAGAAATAAAAAGACATAAAAAGCATCCAATCAATCTGGCAGTTTTAATAAAAGAGGTTTGATTTTTTAAAAAAATGTGTAAGTCACAATAGAAGGAGTGGTACAGAAGAACATGAGTCACTGTTTCACCCAAATTTGAGTAAATTCATATCAAAATGGAAGTGAAATGAAATTCTGACTCATCCCTATTTTGGCTCCAGGTTGCCACCCAGATAGGTAATCTCTCCTCCTTGATCGCCATAAGGGGTTGTAGATAGGGATGTACAGACTATGGAAATTCATTTATTTCTGTACCACACAATAGCCAAAGCTCTCTGGATGGTTCACAAAAATTAAAACCGCAAAGCGCAGTGTTGGTTCCAGGCATAGTCTGAAGGCACATGAGGCAGCTACCTTGTTGAAGCTAAGCAGGTCTGAGTCTGGTCAGTACTTGGAGGGGAGACTACCTGGGAACCACATGTCACCGCCTTGAGTTCCACAATGGAAGAAAGGTGGGATATAAGTGTAATAAATAAATAATAAAACTATATAAAATGGGAGAATAAAAAGCTCTTCACCTGGTGCTTGTGTTCCATGGATTATCAGGCACCTTTTGTTCCATCATCTGCTCAAAGATGGATGCAAATATTTTTTCTCACCATGTGGAAAAAAACACAAATAATTAGGTAAGAGGTTTCGTAACAGTTTACATACTTTGCCTTAGTACATAACATTTAGCATATTGTCTCCTCTTCCATTCAACTTTTCCTCAGCAGATGCATGCATAAACATGCATATTTTCCTACGAATAAATATGCATAAATTTGGGGGAAGTAAAAAAAAAAAACAATAACAATCTGAAAGTCCACAGACTCTGCATGGCCTGAGGGGGTCACTTTGCAGCAGCTTTGGCAAGTCGGATTCTTAGAAATTCATGCTCATTTTAGTCCATCTTGAATTTCTCCAGCATCCCTAGCTGTAGATGGCCTCATGCTGCTACACCTGGCATATAGCAGTATCTCCATTGTATCCCCCACCCCCATGTAGAGATGGGCAAATCAATCTATTTCTGGTCCATGTTACACTTGTAGGTTTTTACCCATAATTCACTTCTGTTTCCACATTAAAATGTGCAGGGTTTTGTTTTGTTTTTAAAGACTAGACATGACAAGAAGATTACCTTCTGAATAATCAAAGAATCACAGTACAACAAACCTCCATGTTTAGAAACAGTATAGCTGTAAGAAGCAAGACACTGGAGATAAACCTCAGGAGATGGCCACCATTTTTTGTGCCTTGCTTGTAGGCATCAGAGGCATCTAGATATCCATGGTTGGAATTGGAATATTGGACTGGTTGGACATCTGGTCTGATTCAGCAATGACATTTATTATGTATGTCTAAATAATGCAAAAATAGTTTTGCGCCCACAGTTAGTTTGAGAATCAAGGAATAGTCATGGAGTAGTAAATCTACACTGTTTGTTGGAGGGTTCTGTTCCCCAGTGACTGAAAAAGTGGTGATTCTCCAAACTAAACCTCTGAGAAATTCTAGACCAGCTGCATTATTAATGTCTTGAGTGCTCATGTGTTAGGTGAACTTTGAGGCAGCTTTAATGCAGGTGCCTTAACTTGAATTAAATGAGAAATGGTTACATGAAGCCATGAGGGAGCTACTTTGTTAGATGTTACAGTCATAGGTCACTGAATGGGTTAATTGCATCCACTTATCTTTTAAAGCTGAGAGATATGATGTTTAGACTAAACCCTTTTAAACCGTTTAATCCTTCACAACGGTACTACAGCTTTTAGTTTCTAAATGTACAAGGGCTATCAAATTTTATGGTATAACAAAATTAAGGTGTCATGCCTAGCAGTCGGTACATACTTATTTTTACCTCTTGAAACTATAAATACTTAAGGTAAAGCTAAGGCAGAAGAATGTTTCAGAACCTATAAAAAGTCGCTCCTAATTTCATGTTTCGGAATGGAGTTGGAATTTTTATGCTGTAGTATTTTAAGAACGACACAATAACAATTTATTTACTTGAAAGTCCTTGGCTGCCATTCTGCCTGCATACGGCCAGGCTGCTCAAATCCCATTAACTTCATTGGGTTTAAGCAACCAAACTGCATGCAGGCTTTCAGCATTTGATTTTAACATGGATCTAAATGTGACGTTTCAAATCCTGTGAAGAGTAAAATCCTCTTATGCAACCACATATATTTTCCCTCTAAATAAACAACTATAATTGTATATGCTGGGACACTGAAGATCAGAGCTGATGCGTGAGTTCTGAATTAGCCACGTTTTATGTCAGGAGTGGGCTACACCATTTGTGTCCCTGCTGTTTGCCGTGATAGGCTACGTAGATACTTACGTAGCCTATCACAGCTTCGCAGGGATGCAAATGGCGGCCGGTGTAGCGGCCGCCATTTGCGGCTGCAGCCTGGCAGCAGCCGGAAGACAACCCAGAGCCGCTGCAGCCGGAGCTGCTGCTGGACCCGCCGCTGGACCCGCCACCAGAGCCGCTGCCGCCAGGTAGGCTCCATCCTGGGGGGATTCCATGGGGTGGTGGTAGGGATTGCCCCATTCCACTATGGACTCCAGGGGGGGGGGATTCTAAAGAATCTGGCCTCACTGGAGTCCGTGGGGGAATTCTCCAACATCCCTAAATCTTACGCATGTTTACTTGGAAACTGAGTTCCAAGCTGACTTCTGCTGAGGCCAATGGAGCTTTCTCTGCAGTTAAGTGCTAGTACTAAGATTGCAGCCCTAGAGATAGGAGTAAACTATGCAAGTGGAACCTGTAACAGAATGTTGTAGTATAATATCCCCTCACCCCTAGCAAGACTGCTCTTGTTCAGAGGTCCCAATATCCAGCCATTCCCTCCACAAAGCCAGTACAAGCTGAAAGGAGCTGAAGCCAGGCATTACATTGTCTCTCCAACCCCCCAGCCCCCATCACCGCCACCACATTTCCACTTTTTCTTTTCAAACTGACACTGTTGCCACTTTAGGTGTATTTTTTAAAAGATGCTTTGTAGTTCTGAAAACTTTGGGGTTTCCCTGAGCGTGCTGATACTTTCCTCTTATTTCTCAGAAGCCACATTTGAATTCCAATACTGTTGGCCCTCACCACCTGAGTTCACTATTAGAGTGAAACTCTCTCCAGTTCTGATAATATTTTCTCTATTTCCTAAGTGGACAATTTTTAAAAATGCACCCTCTACTTTTTGTGTGTGTCTCCTTTCCACTAGGCAGTCATTCCCATAATCCCCCCCCCAAAAAAAAACCCCTCTAGATACGTTCACATATTTAGGAAAAATTACAATTCAATTGTAATTGTTGTTTGCAATTCTATGAATGGATGCCTGAACAGATGCCAGAATGAACAACATCACACAATCCATGAAACACACAAGGGATGGATTTCACCAAATCTGGACATCCCTAGGCAAGTGAAGTGCTGCTTTCATTGGTTCTCTATCAACTACTTATCAATTTCATTGGGCAACCCTAGGGATGTATGACCCCTCACTGTCCGGTCTGAGGGGGGGTCCATGGAGGGGCAATTTAGGTGCTCAGGGCCCCGCGGAATCCTCCAGAGCCCAGCCGTGTCTGCCAGAGTTGGCAGAGTGGCTCTCTGGCTCCTTGTAAGACACGATATGCTAAGGGCGGCTGCCATTAGTCTATTACAGGAAAAATACAGCCATAAATGGCATCTTGTACACCATTTGCAACCGTAAAGCACTGACTTTGACCTAAATTGCCACTGTTTACTCTGTATTTAAGTCAAAGTAAGTGCTTTACAGCCACAAATGGCGCACAGTACACCATTTTCGGCTATAACTTTCCTGCAATAAGCTAATGGCAGCTGCTGTTACTGTACCACGTCTTATAGGGAGCCAGAGAGCCACCCCATGGGAACTCCTCCAGGCCTGGAGGTAAGTGCAGCCACTCTACCACAGATTTCAGAGGTTGGATTCTTTGGAATCCAGCCTCATTTGAGTCTGCAGGAGAATTTTCCAGCATCCCTAGGCAACCCCAAGTTCTGGTATACGACAGTGTTATTTCTATATACTATCATGCATAACTTTACAAAACATATCCTCTCTTAGCCTGCAATTTGGGGGGGGGGGAATTCATTCAGTTTGCAACTTTGCATGTTATTGTGAACTTATCGAATTTTGCACTTTTGAACCACTATGCAAACAGAAACTCAGTTATCCTTCAAAATTCACACATCTGTGAATTTTGCAATGGAGTTTCCCAATTAGGGGTGTTGGAGAAATCCTCAATGGAACTGAATGAGCCTGGATTTCTATGAATCCGACCCATGGATTGTGCAGCAGACCAGCTTTTCTGGAATTGCCCAGATTCTGTGGACTTGCACACCATTTTTTTAAAAAAAACTTTCTGGAATTTTATGCAAATGTAATAAATAAATTAAAAACACTGGCCAAAAATGTTCATTTTCTCCATAGGCTAAAACATGAAAATGTGCATTTGGATTTGTGGATCCTTGCAAATGCAAATTTGCGCAAATTTGTGAAATTAGAAAAAAAATCAAATTCTGCCAATGAGCAGAGGATGGAAGAAAAGGCACGTGACAATTCAGGAAACATAGATGGAACGTATTTTTAAAAATCTGTACATCCCTATCTCATTTTTTAAAAAGCATAGTAAAATGTGTGTATTAGGGGAACTAACATTATATAAATGCACCATAGTAGAGAGCTTCGGCTATTGGGCAGTATAGAAATGAAATGAATGAATGAATAAATAAATAAATAAATAGTAAATTTGCCTGCAAGAATGTGTATTTTAGTCAAAATTCAGGCAGGCATTTGGGGTGGGTTAGGGTATTTTTAGAAATATGATGTTTTTAATGTAGAATTTTATTGTTTTAAACTGGTTTTATTATTGTACATCACCCAGAGTGGCTGGGTGACCAGCCAGATGGGCGATTAATAAATTTAATAAATAAATAAAATCAATAGAAAAATGCATGTATTGGGAGAAACGTGCAAAAAAAATGCTTATGAATTTTTATGAGAACTTAAAAAAAAAACTATTTCTCAAAGTTCAAGACAAACTAAAATTAAGATGGCAGAAATTCTCAATGCTCGAGATAAACTGAATTTAAGATTGGTAAAATGAGAAATGGGGAGAAACTGACAGATTCTTTCATCCCTAGCTGCAATTCTAATCCCCTTTACCTGGAAGTAAGCACCATTGAACTTAATGGGACTGATGTCTGAGTAGATATGTACAAGATTTTGCTGTTAGTTGACTTTTTTTTTCTAAACTAAAGAACTCCAAACTAACATATAACTAATATGAAACCAGCAGGGTTTGTGATGCACTTTCTAGGTTGGACCTAGCAGGAAATTCCTCAATCATACCCCTTCTTTTATCTCTCTACTCCTATACAAGTATTTATAATTGACAGTGTGGTTCAGCCCCAACTGCGTTCAGCTGTTTAGCATCATGGAGACTTTCCATTTCTTTTAACTTTCTAATACATTCTGAAGTCACTTTTCCTTAGGCTCTTGGCATAACCAGTCTTCTTTGAATTATTATAGAACAAACAGCAAGTGGCAGGCAATTCGGAAGAAATTATGTGGTGTTTGAGAATTTAAAAGACCTTTTGCATTTCCATCTTGTAAATTTGCCAAAGTAAAAGCAAGTGCAGGATTGGAAATGAAACTTTAATATGAATATGAAACTTGCCTTGTGCCACTTGATGGAACCTTTTCTGTGCTCTTCATTATATGTCAGATCAGAAGAAAACCCCATATAATTAATATATGAAAACTGTAGAATGTACATAGAATGGGAGAAGGGGAAGGGAAACTGTTTGCATTTTATAACTATAGTTGAGGAGTGGGGAATCTCTAGTCCAAAAATATTTGCAGGGCCAAAAACTCCCATCATCCCTAATGGCCAGGGGAGGCTGGTGGCTCCAATTTCAGTGGGGCTGTGAATCCATTCTGGGTTTCAGTCAGAACCAGTCAGAACTCTAAAGGAGCTATCCAAGGTGCTGAACCCAGTTTTGGGATTGGGTTCAGGACCTTGAATAGCTCCTTTAGAGTTCTGAGTTCTGACTGAAACCCAGGGTGGATGCACATCCCCACTGAAATTGGAGCCACCAGCCTCCGCTCCTAACCATGGACCAGACTGGTTCTGAATGATGGCAGTTTGAGGCCATCAACTTCTGGAGAATAACAGGTTCTCCACCTCTACTCTAGTTTATTAAAGTATTGGTTAATATTTGTTGTAAAATAATAGTCTCATTATTTTTATTGTCCTCTATGAAATATTGTATTATAAACTTTTACCTTATATCAGAAGAAAACATTGAATATGTATTTATTCATAAAAAATTCAATACTGCCTTTAAACTGCTTTCGCCACCCCCCCCCCAAGATTACTTACATACTCAGTTAAGAAAACAAAAACAGTGTAATCCTACACACATCTGTTCAGAAGTACATTCTGTTAAATTCAATAGGACTTCTTCCCAGGTCTTACAGTGCAATCCTATACAAGTTCACTCAAAAGTAAGTCCCAATGAGTTCAGTGGGACTCATTCCTTATGGGACTGATTCCTTGGTGAGTGCAGGATTGGATCCTAAAACGGGGAGCAGCCATTAAATCAAAAACAGCCAGACAGCAGTAAAAGAAGTACCCATAATACATCAGCACTGGTCACTTAAACACCTTGGCAGAGAGAAAGGTCTCAACCTGGCATCAGAAACTTACTAGCGAGGCTCCAGGTGAGCAGCCCTAGGAGAGAATTCTACAGTCAGGGTACCACCACTGAGAAGGCCATGCCATCTCTGATGGTGAGAGCACCCATTTTTGCTGTTATTTATTTTCACATTGAGGGACATGAGGCATTGTGGGGGGGGGGAATAAAGAATGAGAGAACCTCCACCTTGCACAATAGGCTGAAACAGCTGAGCTCCAGGGCCTGACAAAGCTTCCTGCTCGCCTAGCCTAGCCAGGAACCACAGCAGTACAGTGCTTTGGCACAATTCCCATATTGCCCTGCCTGCTGACGTGTGGGGACAGGTGAATAGGAAGCCTGCTCATCTAACCTTGAACCTGAGCAGTACAATAACAAGAAGGTGAGTAAGTGTGTGTGTGTGTGGGGAGGGGATATGTCAGATGTATATAAAATTAAGCACAGCGTAGAGCAGGGATGCAAAACCTCTTGCCTGAGGGCCAAATTCAGCCTGCCTGGGCTCTCAATCTGGCCCTCCAGGGTTACCCAAGAAGCCATGCATGCTCCCTTTCTGTGGCTCCACCCTTGGCCCCTGCCACAGTCATTTGGTGTTTTCCCAGCTTATGCATGGGGTTTTTCCCCATTATAAAAGGTCAAAATGCCTCTCCTACCAACTTAGTGGTAGTAAGAGCTTTAAGCTAAAATAAGCTAGTGTTTTTAGTATTTGGGCTCCGCCCCCTTTGCCTTTGCTGTACCCTACTTTGCCTTCAGCCTCACCCTCCACTGGAAAGCGGCCCTGACGGCCTCTCCAAAAGCGAATTTCTCCCTCATGCTTTAAAAAAAAAGTTCAACACCCCTGGTGTTGAGAGAGTGTTTTTCTCCTTGGCTAGATCTGCACTACTTTATAGGGGTACTGAAATGCGCTGATAACTGTTGGAGCACATTACACATTCGATATACTGCTTCTGTAGTTCTATTTCCTGCTTTTTATTCCACCTTATCCACAATACCGCAACCAATGTCATTGTGTGTCCTACGAGGTATAATTGCACAAGAAGGATGTAGCGTTACTATGATGGGATCATAATGAAATGACACACGGTGTAGATCTGGCCCTTGTCTAACCCAATGTAGCTCAGTGGTGGGATATGCAGGGCAGACAAAAGGAAGCAATTCTTTGCACATCCCATAGTTAAACTGGAATTTTCTGTCATACAGTGTAGTGATGGCCACCAATTTTGGGTGCAATCCTATGGATGTTTTGACAGGAAAAAGTTGTCCAACTCCCAGCATGCCCCAGCCAGCATGGGAATTGTAGGACTTTTTTGGTCTAAACATCCGTAAGATTGTGCCCTTAGACAGTTTTAAAAAGAGGATTAGACAAATTCATGTAAGAGGAGGCTATGAATGGCCATTGGTCATGATAGCTATATCATGCCTCTGAATACCAGTCACTGTGGAACAGCAGGAAAAGGCTATTGCCTTCCTGTCTTGCTTGTGAGCTTCCCAGAGGCATCTGGTTGGCTACTGTGGGAAATAGGATGCTGGACTTGATGGACCTTTGGTCTGATCGAGCACGGCTCTTCTTAGTGATTATTTAATACCCTTTCCATATGCTATAAGGGAGTGTTTGAGGGTAGAAAATGGAAGTGGTGATACTTGCTTCATGGTGCATATCCCCAAGTTGCCCCACATTCTAGGATACCTCAAGAGGACAGGTGCTCTCCTCCATCACAGCTGTAAGAGTCCTGGTGGAGGCAATTAATTAGGATCAGCTGTATGGTTTTTCTTCTTAACTTCCACTTCCCTGGGATTCATTTAGCTTCAAAGTGCCCTGAATTCTTGAAAGCTTATCTTGCACTGCGGGGATTCAAGTCTGTGGATGGATGCCCAACTCATGGTGAGCACCACCCAACTGTAAGCTGACACAAAACACTCACACTTCCCAGATGTTCAACTGCTCTCAGCATTCTATGACTTGTGGAGGGCAGCATGCTTGTTCAGTCTTCATCTACCATTTGTAAGGTGTATGTCTGTGTGTTTGCTTCCATTCCATTTGCATATATGCCAGTAAGATTGGAGCTAGTGGTGACTGACCAAGAAAGAGATCTTTGGGTTGTGGTGGCCAGTTCAATGAAAATGTCAACCCAGGGTGTGGCTGTTGTGAAAAAAGCAAATTCCATGTTGGACATAATTAGAAAAGGAATTGAAAATAAAAGTGTCATACAATCATACTATCATAGAATAGTAGGGTTGGGAGGGGCCTATAAGACCATCGGGTCCAACCCCATATAATACTGCCTTTACACAAATCTATGGTGTGACCACACATCAAATTCTGTATTTCTGGTCAGTGCACCTAAAAAAGCATATTGTAGGGTTGGAAAAGGTGCAGAAAGGGCCAACTGAAATTATCAAGGGGCTAGAGCAACTCCCCTATGAGGAAAAGTGACAACCTCTGGGACTATTTTGCTTAGAAAAGAGGCAAGTAAGGGGATGACATGACAGAGGTGTACAAAATTATGTATGGTGTGGAGTCAGTGGATAGGGAGATATTTTGCTCCCTCTCTCACAATACTAGCACCTAAGGCCATCTCATGATGCTGAATGATGGAAGATCTAGGACACATAAAGGAAATACTTCACACGTACATAGTTAAACTATGGAATTTGCAACCTCAAGGTGAAGTGATGGCAACTAATTTGGAAACTTTAAAAGGGGATTAGACAAAGTCACCCTATGATTCTATGATCTATGATTAGACAAATTCATAGAGGATAAGGTTATCAATTTGCTTTCGATCTGTGGTGCTGGAGAAGACTCTTATGAGTCCCCTGGACTGCAAGGAGGTCATATCAGTCAATCCTAAAGGAAATCAACCCTGACTGCTCATTGGAAGGACAGATACTGAAGCTGAAGCTCAAATATTTTGGCCACCTAATGTGAAGAGAAAACTCTCTGGAAAAGACTCTGGGAAAGACTGAAGGCAAAAGGAGAAGGGGATGGCAGAGGATGAGATGGCTAGATAGCATCACCGATGCAATGAATATGAACTTGAGCACACTCCGGGAGACAGCGAAGGACAGGAAGGCCTGGCGTGCTATGGTCCATGGGGTCATGAAGAGTCGGACACGACTGAACAACAACAAAAAGGTTATCAATTGCTAGTAATTGTGATGACATTTCCTCTCATATCAGAGGCAGTGTGCATCTGTATAGCTGTTGCTAGGGAACTTGAGAGGGAGGGCGCTATTGTACTCATGTGCTCCTTGTGGGCTTCCCAAAGGCATTACGCTGGCCACTGTGGGAACAGAATGCTGGACTACATAGGCATCCATGGCTAGATCTTCTTATGTTCTTACATTCTTACCTATGAACTATTTTTATTCCTTACCTAGGGAGTCCTTTGAATATGCAGACCTTGTCTGTGGATGGTCCAGTTTCACCGTCCTACTGATAGTGTCAAATGCAGTATTATACAACCAGTTTGGTGTAGTAGTTAGAGTGTTGGGCTAGGACTCGGGAAACCTGGGTTCTAGTCCCCACTCAGCCATGAAGCTCATTGGGTGACTGAGACACTGACGCTCAGCCTAACTTACCTCAGTCACAGGTTTCTTGTGAGGAGGAGAGGAGGAGGATCACACGGAGAGGAGGAGGATCACGTATGCCACCTTGGGCTCCTTGGAGGGAAGGCAGAATATAAATGTAGCAAACAAATGAAGATGCAGTAACATCAGTCCCTGTCTCTGAGGACTTTAGAGTGCTTTGTGAGTCTTACAACAGCCTTGTGAGGTAGACTAGCCTGAGGAATAAGTGTTTTAAGAGTTTACTAATTGTCAGTTAATTGCTTCATAGCTGCTGGGGGATTTGGTGTTCACACATCCAAGCCCTATATACTCTGGCCACTTCACCACATAGACAAGTGGTGAAGTGCTTTTCTCATGGCCACTATCACATTTATATTGGGCCTCACATTATTGACAAAACATCATTCCGGGAATGCAAACAAATGATTTATCAAATATATAACGTGGCAGCCAGAAAGAGAGAGAGAGAGAGAGAGAATATTTTTCATCCAATAAACACTCCAGGAATTACTCGGGCTTTCAACGGGAAAACATCCCAGCAGCACACACATACACATACCACATCCCAGCCCTCCAAAGATGCTTCTAAGGCTGATCTTTTTACAGGGCAATCAAGAGGCTTTTTATTGAGTTGAATACATTTGCTCACTCAGTTTTGGAGAGTCGTCCTTCATTTATTCTTTCCCTTTGGAAGTACTTTCGAGTGCAAATTGCTGCTATCAGAAGCCTTGAACTGAGAGGCTATTATTCTCCATGCTCAGATTAAATTAATTTTGAACAGTTTAATGCAGCATGTCCGAACTCCAAGTCCAAGTGGTGTCAAATCTATTTCTCTGCTTTTTTAAGCTGCACCTTCAAGGGCAGGATGATTCACGGTGAATGTATTCTAATGTCTTTTGGTAAGCATTATTATTTTTTCTTTCATTCGCAAGCCATCAGGCAACAAATGTTAATCATTTTCTTCTTAAAACGATATGAGGAAGGCATCATTTTAAGCCACTACCAAGTCCCAAAGAGGAATGGGTTTTATCCCTGTGCTATTCAAATGAAATCAGTGGTGACAACAGTCTCCAACACAGCAAGATGTATTAAACGCTAATGGAAAAGAAAAGGAGCTTATGCAATGTATTTTGTTGTGCAAGGAATGAATGATCTTATATTGGTGTCTGCATTATAAAATAAAGAGGTTTTTAATTGTGAGTAATGGAGTTTGTTCTGTTTGCTGAGTTGCAACCCCCCCCCTCAAATATTTCATAAATCTACTTATTCTTTTCAAGATGAAGCAATCTTATGTCTTTTCTGTGTTCACCTCTAGTAGAAGGGTCATTGATACAGTTTGGATAATACAGTCTCAATCATTCCCCTAGACGGGTTAAGGACTGAGACCAGGGTCGGCCCTACCATTAGGCAGGGTGAGGCACTTTCCTCAGGTGGCCAATGCTAGGAGGCAGCAGCAAGGTGTTCAAGGAGAGAACTCTGTGCCTTGCAGGCTACTCTGCACTCGCTATGGTAGCCCGCTGCCTTCAAGTTCAGTGAAGAATATTGCCCCATATAAGGGCAATCATATAATCAGTGCTGAAAGCAGATTTATCTGCCAGTCCAGTCAGCTTTTGTACAGAGAATGGGACAGGGCACCATCTTGTCTTTTGCCTCAGGCAGCAAAATGTCTTGGGCCAGCCCTGGTGGAGACTCTCCCTTGGGTCTCCATCTGCCCAACCTGCCATTCCCACCGTTGATGGGGATGGCATTTGCGGGTGTTGGATTCTTGGAATGCTCAGACACCAGAGTGCTCCAGCCTATGGGCTAGATGCTTATAGGATTGTTCTGTAAGGGAAGCAATGTGTATTAGTAAAGACTGAGGTGGAGTTTCTTGTGAGAACGGCGTTTCTTTCCCCACATCCAACCTAGGGACAAAACATTCAGGCGTCACTATTCACCCTTTTCAGGGTGTCATTCTAGCAACACAATTTTGCATTTTAACTCTTTGTCTTAGAACATTAACTTCACTTATGCGATGGCCCAAGAAGAGCTTTTTGACATTAATATCCTGTGGGATTGTTGGGCTCTTCACCTCAATGTCTGATTTATCTATACAATCAAGGACATAAATTCAGTGCTGATGTGAGTTAAAAAGCTAGTGACTGGAAGCTGCATCCTCAGCTCTTTTGTCATCTTGAGATAATAGATCATAAACAAGGACTGATGTCAGCATCTGGGATAGTCAATCCATTTGTAGCAAGAACTGACCATGACTTGAGGCTGCCAAGTTTGTGCTACACTCCTAGTCTACGTAAACATTTACGTAGACTATGGCGAAAATAAGGGGAACTCAAATAGCGTAGACACTACGCTATTTGCGTTCCCCTTATTTTCGCCGTAGTCTACGTAAATGTTTATGTAGACTAGATGTGCCAAAATAAGGAACGCAAATGGCGGCGCCCATGGGTGCCTCCATTTGCCTAAGCGAGGTGTGTTTTTTTTCACTCAGCCGTGATAGGCTACGTAAACATTTACGTAGCCTATCACGGCTGACTGCAGGGATGCAAAAGGCGGCGGCTACAGCCGCTGCCATTTGCAGTCCCTGCCGGCCAGGATTCGCAGCGGGAGGGACGCCTCCCCCCCAGCCAGAATTTCAGGGGGAGGGACGGAGCGCCTCCCCTCCACTGCGAATCAAATTTCATCACAGGTAAGTGACTTTTGTACATCCCTATGACCATGATGGTAAGACCGAGCAACATTAGGTGATTATTTTATTTATTTACAAAATTTATTGGCCGCCTTTCAGAGCAGAAGCCCCCCCAAGGTGGCTCGCAGCAATAAAATACATAAAAAACCATTACAACAGTAAAAGCGATAAAAAACATAAACACAATAACATAGCAATAATAAACACAACAATAAAAGCTGACAGTAAAACCAGCAATAACAACAACAGCAGTCATATCAAGAGAAGGCCATGGTAAAATAATATGTTTTCAAGGCCTTCTTAAACGCCTGCAACGATGGAGCATGACAGGCTTCCAATGGCAACTTGTTCCAAAGTATGGGGCCACTGTAGAGAAGGTCCTGTCTAGGGATGGCGGAGAATTTCTCCACGAATCTCCGGGAGGCCAAGTGCCAACGCATTCGGCCCCCCGAAATTGATGGGGAAATTCTCCGCCCCCCAGCTCCCCCGGGATGGGACTTACCTCGTGCGAATGTCCCTCTCGGTGGCGGGTCCCGGTGGCGTTGTGGCGGCGGCGGGGGCAGCGGCCGGTCTTCTGACTGGCTGCCGCCACCACCACCATTTCCCAGGAAAGAAAAAGAAAAAAAAAAGTGATAGGCTACATAATGATTTACGTAGCCTATCATGGCTAGATTTTCAAAGTCAGCCGTGATAGGCTACGTAAATCATTACATAGCCTATCACTTCTGACTTTGAAAAAAAAAAAAGCGCGTATGCAAATGGCGGCACCCATGGGCGCCACCATTTGCGTTCCTTATTTGGGCACGGGTAGTCTACGTAAAGATTTACATAGACTACAGCAAAAATAAGGGCAACGCTATTTGCATACGCACTTTTTTTTTTTTTCAAAGTCAGCCGTGATAGGCTACGTAATGATTTACGTAGCCTATCACGGCTGACTTTGAAAATCTAGCCGTGATAGGCTACGTAAATCGTTATGTAGCCTATCACGTTTTTTTTTTTTTTTTTTTACAATTTACTTTTTTATTTCGCGGCCGGGGAGATGGGGCACTCCCCCCCGGCCAGAATTTCGGCGGCGAGGGATGGGGCGCCTCCCCCCCACCAAGAATTTCGGGGGGAGAACCGGAGCACCTCCCCCCCCACCGAAAACAGCTGCGGGACCAGGTAAGGGACTTTCGTCCATCCTTAGTCCTCTCTCATGTGGTCAACGTGATTAAACAAACTTAATCCAGGATAGTATCTCTTTCTTGTCATTGGATCACATGAACTCATGGCATGTGTTTGAGAAATTTTAAATATCTCCCTGTGCTCATATACATCCTATTTCAAGTAGAATGGCCATAGCTCAGTGGTAGAGCATGTGCTTTGC
The DNA here is from genome assembly GCF_057233095.1 of Heloderma suspectum. Classification (NCBI taxonomy): domain Eukaryota; kingdom Metazoa; phylum Chordata; class Lepidosauria; order Squamata; family Helodermatidae; genus Heloderma; species Heloderma suspectum. The sequence continues at coordinate 32,907,596 of NC_139466.1, read as the reverse complement.
ATGTAGAAGGTCCCCTGTTCAGTCCCTGGCATCTCCAGGTAGGACTGGGAAAACTCCTGCCCGAAACCCTGGAAAGCTGCTGCCAGTCAGTGTTGACAGTACTGGGATAGATGGACCATGGGTCTGACTCTGTATAAGGCAGCTTCCTATGTTCTTAAGGGTAAGCAGCCTGATGCTCAGATGCCCTCCAGATGTTTTGGACTACAACTCTTGTAAGCCCCAGCTGGCATGGCCAGGGGTCAGGGTTTATGGGAGTCATTGTCCAAAGCATCTGGAGGGCATCAGATTGCTTACCCCTGACACCATCCCCATCCCTTCAATTTCCTCTATGCCTTTAGGAAAACTCAAGGTGACACAATAGAATTCAAACATACGCAATTTAGAAAAACCTGCAATCCATCAATGGCACAATCTTATGCATGTTTAGGCAGAACAAAAGCCCTACAACTCCCACATTCCTCCACAACTCCCTACTGAGCCACGTACACGCTTATGTTATTATCATATAAAGCCCTAAATAACTTGGGACCAGGCCACCTAGCAGACCACCTTCCCTTTACATACCCAGGCAACATCTAAGATCATCGGAGGAGGCCTTGCTGGTCATTCCAAAGTGAATGGAATGTCACCATGTAGAACACCGACAGCAGGCCTTCTCTATAGCGGCACTCACCCTCTGGAAAACCCTTTTTTACCCTCTGGTGCAGACCTTTTTATTCTCCCAGTATTTTAGCATTTTAGTTTCCAGTCTTTTAGCTGTGGTGTTTAAAATCTGTATTTTAAATCTCTGCATTGCTGCTGGCTGTACTGTTACTTTGTGGTTTTAAGCTTTCATATTTTATATTGTTTTATGCTGCACTCTGTGGTTTTAATTTTTGTGAGCTGCCCGGAGAGCTTCAGCTATTGGGCAGTATAGAAATGAAATGAATGAATAAATAAATAAAACCCTTCCCGGTGAAGTTTGGGAGGCAGAAAATGTGGCATCTTCCAAACGCCTCATAAAAACACACCTTTGCACCCAGGCTTTCCCTGGGCTGTAGCTGCTGTTGGATGTTACTTTGGTTTTACATGCTACTTTTAAGCTTATACATTTTATATTATGTTTTATCATGTTGTGTTTCATGGTTTTAGTCATTGTGAACTGCCCAGGGAGCCTCAGCTGTTGGGTAGTATAGAAATTTAATAAATAAATAAACTATGCTGGGATTTGTAGGACTTTTTCTGTCTGAACATGCCTAGGAGTATGCCCTAAATTCATAAAACAGCTAAAGCATTGGTGACAATCACAAACAATTCAACTGATGCACTAAACAGCCCATCATATGCCAAGACATGCCTGGAGACAGAGGTAAGCCTGGTAAGCCTTAACCTGGCACTGAAAATATGACAATGTTGGCACACGTAGGCCTTTCTGGGGAGAGCATTCCATAATTGGGAGGCCACCACTGAGGAGGCCCTCTCCCTTGTTGCCACCCTCTCAGCCTCCCTTGAAGGAAGCACTTGGAGCAGGGCCTCAGAAGTTGATAATGCATACTTGCATATGTACGTTTGATTTGTTTGTTACATTTAAATCCTACCTTTCATCCAAGGAGCTCAAGGCAGTGTACATGGTTCTTCTTCCCCCTCCCATTTTTAGCCTCACAACAACCTTGTGAGGTATGTTAGACTGACAAATAATAACTGGCCCATGGTCACCCAGTGAGCTTCATGGCTGAGTGGGGATTTGAGCCCAGGTCTCCCAGGGTCCCAAACCAATACTCTAACCATTATACTACCCCTGCTTTTATGACTGTATGTGTTCTTTATTTTGATGCATTGATGTTGCAGATCATCATCATCCATCATAAAGCACTTAAAAAATTATCAAGCACCCACCGTACACAGATTAAAAATAACCCCACAGTGACAGGCCTACAATTGAAAAGAAACACAACTACAAAAAAGGGGGAAGGGGGGGAAAGCAAACTCAGTTATATCCTGTCTTCTATAAGGCAAACAACATTAAAATAATACAACTCAAAGAGACACCTGCACTCTCTTCAGCTGTTTCAGGTGGGTGGGTGGGTGTTTGTACAACTGTCTGAGAGGGTTTATTCCCCTTAGGTTTCTCTTGAAGGTCATAGAACTCAAGGAATCAACCTTAAATGCTTACATGTGGTTGGTTATACACACATGGAGACACTGTATGCCCCAGCCATGGGCTGCTAAGGTTTAGAGGTGCCACGAAAGTGATAAGCCAGATCCAGGTTCACTTACAAGGGGACTTTATTGAGTACTTACAGTGCACAGGCGTACCCAGTGGTTGGATCAGACAGCTCCTCTGAGCAAAGAGCTGTGGTGCAAGATGGGTTTTATATCATACATGTTAGCAGTGAGGCAGCATGACAGCAGCGAGAGTTAAGAGTTCATCTGCAGCTTTCCCAGCATAGCCTAACAGTGCTTGGTTCCCAGCACAGACACCTGTAGCTTTAAGACAAACAGAGCTCCACTTCCCAGGCACATCCGAGACTCTGATAAGATAAACGGTACCAGAGCTCATTAGCATGGAATGTGCTGAGCCGGCCATATCGACGTTTGACTCATCTTACAAGCCCACTTGCAAGGAAATTGCACTTAATAATGAACCAAAGCAGAGAGCATTATGGATCTCTAAGCCTCTTTAAACTACTATTAGCTTGCTTACAGACACACACAGAGGGCGGGGAAGAGAGAGAATTATATAATTACACATCTATTGTGTTTAATATTTAGAAGCTGCCTTTCTAGAGCAAGTCCATCCAAGACAGTGAACAAAATTCAAGCACAAACATATAATAATATATTATAATTTCAAATACAAAACAACAATACATTAAAGTACAATTCAACCAGTATAAAAAATATTTCTGGTGCCACGGCAACAAAACAGTAGCCCGACCAATAAAACTCATCAACTGAAAGCTATTGGAAATGGGGGTGGGGGTGTTCAAACCTTTTCTAAATACTGCAACCGATAAATGGATTAATGTGTGCATGATTCATGTGTCCATAGACATGTACACACACAATGAAGTTTGCAGTGTGCAAACATGGACACACAGTTCTGATGACCATTGGCTGATTTAACTTTCTGAAGGACTTCCACGGTGTAACATTCCAACCCACACGTGGGGCTTTTTGCTGCACTGCCCTGCATTATGACATAAACTCCATGCCTAGAGTGTTAACTACTCAGTGTAAAGATGTCCCATTTTCAAGCTTTTCCACTGATCAGAGAGTCTTGGATATCAGTAATTTCAGCTTCCTACCTAGTGTGAGAGTAACGAAACCACCTTGGGTTTTATTTTATGTTCTCTGCTTTTTTAAAGAGACAAGGGCAACAGTCAACAAAATGCTGCAGAAGTAAATACTTCCTCTCATGAGTGCTCCTGTGCAGGTTCTAGCCAGCTCTTTTCTCCAAACTGGACATTCTTTTCCCCTCTCCCCATTTTGCATTACTGTTCCAACTCACACCCAACATTTCAAGGATATTGAGCATGCTCAGTCCTCACTGAGCTGTTTGGAAGGCCTCTTCCCCCCTCCCTTAGGGCTTTTCTTAAATTTGTTTTTGTACTTCTACAAACCTCAGAGGTCCCTCAGGCCTGCTGCTATCTCCCTCTTGTTTCTCAGTGGCCCTATTTTGGCTCTATTTTTGTTGGCATTCACTACCTGAGTTCACTGTTAGAGAGAATGGTGTACGACTGTCCTCTCAAAGATCTCCAGTAATCAAGGTGTCTCGGACTACACATGTATTAGATTTCAGTTCTCTAGGTCCTGTGGAAGATCCATTAAAAAAAAATGATTCCACCATTGCAGAACATCTTTGCAAAAGTGATTTGCTAGAGCATGAGATTATGAAAAACCATAAGTCTGCTTCCCCCCACCGCGCAAATCAATAGCAGTCCATGTCCTCTGAAAATGATAGTATTTATTAAAAACAAACTGGTGAAGTTATATTTGCTATGTGGCCTGCACAGCTCATAGTAGCTATCAGTAAAGGAGCATCTGGTTGATTTTAAAAGGAACTCCTCTTGGCATTAGATGAGTTTATATGATGAAATCCTGCAAACACACTGATATTAGGTCTCCTCTGTCTCTGGGAAGAGTGGCAAATCAGAGGAGAATTATGTGTTGGGGGGGTATGGGGTGTGTCAACCTTTTCGAATGAATACAGCCCAACTTATCTAATTGTGAACCTAAACAAATAATGTTTCATCCAACAGCCCAGACAAGTCTTGCAGGGCAACAAAGGCAGTTTTTACAATATTTTACAAAATATTGTCTGTATTCCCATCAGCAAATATTCCCGGCAGGGCAACAACAACTAAAAATAAACAATTTCCTCCATACAAAACCATGTAGCTTAGTAACATTTGTGCTGCAAGTAGGTATGCTTGAGGCATTTGATCTTTGGTCAATTCCAAGACAAACTGACATGATCCACACCTCCCAGACTAATGTGTGGATCAGAACATAGTGATCTCCATACTTCCTGAGTGTTCTGATGAAGATTTTGGCTCCCCCGAAGTATCAAAACACATTTTTAAAGATATATTTTGAGAGGAGGGATGTATGAGAATTTAGTTTTTGTTCACAAAACATGCAAGCATGACCTGTTCGAAGCTCCCAGTGTGAGGACAAGTATGTGGTTGCCGAAAATATTTGCAAATTTTTGAACACGTGCTCGCATTTGTCTTATTCCCAGTTCCCAGTTCAATTTGCACAAATTCCCTCAGTAGATTGAATCAGCCCCACTTTAGTCTATGGGGACTCTGCACAAATTTGGGGAGATTTGTTCAAATCTCCCACTTGAGCACTGCTCGATTTTTGCAAATCTTCCAGTTGAGCACTGCTCGACTTGCACAAATCTCCTATTCGATCCCTGCTTGATTTGCACAAATTTCCCATTCATGAAGGGCGAGCTGCAAGTACAAACAGGAATTGGGCATGAGACGAGCAACGAGATAATGCTTGGAGAATCCTAGCCATCTCAAACATCTCTCATTCACCCATCCCTACTTGAGAGAAAACACATTTAAAAATGCTATAAATGTACATGCAAAATTTTGCACAGATATGTAAGTGCAAAAGTGAAATGGACCTAAAATAGGTTGCTTTGTCCATCCCCAATCATTCCTCTCCACCACCAACCCTTCAAGGCATTTTACAAATACAAAATAAAGCCAAATACAATCCAAAGAAAACCAAACTGAAATCCATCTGTCAGGGTTTCCCTTATGACCTAGACCCCCTGAGCAACTCCTTAAGGATCTCTTGCCACCTTAAGAGTTCCATCTTCCTTTTTTTAAAGTTCTCCTTCCCAAATAATGTGGGGGTTAGGCTGTAGACATGGGGTAATTGGCATTTCAGGCACCTGGGTGTAAACCACAACAATTTACTGGTAAATTAAAGCAAGCAAATTTCAACTACAGGTATTTACACAATAGAGCTGAGTGATACAAACGACCTTAAGAGAAAATAAAGGTTGCAAAAATGCAAGTTCCTCTACCCTAGGTGCACTTAGACTTCTCCAGGCTGCTTCTTCCTGCTCTCGTCTTCCTCTCTCTCTGGACTCCCTCTCACTGACTCTCTCCCTTTTTATCCCCTGCTTCCCCAAAACCAAAAGTACTGTTTCAAACCTAGAGGAATGAAACCTAACTCAGGAAAATGAAACTCAATCAGGGAAATGAAACTACTCTTCTCAGGGTTACCCCCTCCCAACAAAGAACCCCAGGCCTCTAGGCCTGACTTTTTTTTCACTTTTCCTTGCCTCTGTAGGCCTCAAATGTTCACATAATCCAACTAATTAATCCAGTAAAAGGAATAGCCAGATCAACAAGATAACAGTAAAAAAAGAAGAGAAATCATCCACAGAATGCAGCAGTGCAGCTAAGACTGGAACTCGGGGCCAAAGTCCAGGGGCCCACAGATCAGGGGTCCTCAAATGACCACCTGGAGAGCAGAAGATGATGAGGGCATCGGGGTAGCAGAAGCAGCCTCCATTTTATTCCTGAAGTCATGATGGTGCTATTTTTTAAGTGAGCTTAAAATGCAAAAAATGTGCATGCTTTTTTTATCAGGGTTGGCAAATATTCTACTATATCAGGAATGTCGAAGCAGTTGAAAAGCATAGAATGGCCATTGGGCAGAAGGCTGTCTAACCCCCCACCCCCACAAGACCATTAAGTCCAGGGTCTAAAATTACCTAGCTGCATCACTGACTGACTGATAAAGGGTGCAATCCTGCTGAGATAGACGGTCTCCTCCGACATCCTGTGAAGTTGGAGGCAACTGCCTATCCAATGCAGGGCAGCTGAAGCACGAAGGAGAGCACGGAGCTAGATTCCTTCTGTGGAAGCACGGAGGAGAGCACGGAGCCAGATTCCTTCCGTGCTCTTGCTGCGCAGCAGTTTGCCCAATTTCGGGCATCTAAGCACGGCTTCAGGGATGGGGCTGGAACAGGGCTGGAGACCACATAGGGAGCTGTCTAAAACAACCTCTGTGGTGTCCTCCCCTCCCTGCCCCAAGGAACGCCCTGTTTTCACCCCATCCATGCTCTGTGTTATGAGCGTGGAAAGGTATGGAGAGGCAGCTTCTGCAGTTCTCTCTGCCTTGACTATGAGTGGGAGGAGGCAGGGAGCGCGGTTTCCCAGCTCCAACCTCATGGCTCTGTCTACGAGCTTGCAGCTGGGAAACCAAAAAATCCTATCTCCCCCAGACGCTGTCTAGGGGACATAGGATTGCTCTTTAAGAAAATAAGACCATTTTGACTTGGTACTTAAGGCTGCAATTATATACAGGCTTTGGGGAGTAAGGCTCCAAACAGACATTACTTTAAATCCGTGCATCCCAGTGAAGACTTTTAAAATCTGGATCTGGGGTGGGAGGCATAGCTGCTAGGTACGGATATAAGTTATGGCTGTTTTGGCCCTAAGTCCTCCTGAACCAAGTGGGGCTTACTTTCCAGTAGACATATAAAGTCATCCACTGTTTCAGGAGAGTGTATTCCACAAGTGGGGTGCCACAACAGAAAAAGCCATGTTCCTAATTGCCATCTGCCTAGGTGGGGTGGGGGGTACCCAGCCTAGGGACTTGGTTGATGATCTTGAAGTATCACCAGGTTCATATGGGTGAAAACTGCTCAGAGGTTCACTGTACCTGAACATGGAGGTTCTACATAGCCATCATGAGTATTATGCACTGATATACCTTAGGGATGGACAAAGCTGTCAATTTTGGCTTGTCTTAGTTTCACATTTTTCCAATCTTAAGTTTGATTCAGACTTTGAGAAAAAAAATTAAGTCTGCATGAAAATCCACACACATTTTTCTGTGCATTTCTCATAATGCATGCACTTTTCTACAGAGCTTTGCTAATACACACATTTTTTCTGGCAATTTTCCTAATATATTGCACTTGAACTTTATGTTCACAAATATATGCATTTTTATGTGCTCATTTCTCCAATATATGCGTTTTTGTACACACTGTTTGATTCTTTTGCAAAATTTGGAGAAGGGCAAATTTCAAATAACTGAATTTCAGTTTGCATACTGGTTTGACAGTGCATTAAAATGTGAACTTAACAAACTTCTCCCCTAGCCCTAAATACAGACACACACACACACACACACACACACACACACATATATATATACTCCAAGGATTTTTTTCTTAATCCTTCTTTAAAGTCACCAATGCACATTATATGGAGTTACATACTAGTCATTGGTCTATTGTAGCCAAGGAGTAAAATGAACAAAAAGGAATGGAGAGGAAAGGAGAAAAAGAGGCTGAACCACTGGCAGATAGGAGAAAGATTTGATAGCAGCAATGAAAAGCAGATTCAGAGGAAAGAGGGCAAAAAAGAAAAAAAAAGAAATCAAATTACCGCCAATCAGATCGGAAGATAAAAGTAGAAGCAAGATACCTTGCTGATAATGTGGAGAGGCAAAATGAATAATGCGGAAATAGACATCTTCATGTATTTATTATCCTTATATGTGCCAGAGTGAGTAAACAGACATAGGACAGCTAAGGTGGGATAAATATGTTTCATTTGTGCAGAAGCTTACAATACACATAATACTGATATAATGCAACTAGAGATCAAGATTATGGGCAAAGAAAAGTGTTGACAGCGCAGTCCAATGCACATTTACTCAGAAATAAGTCCTTTATGTTCAGTGGAACTTACTCGCAGCTGTGCATACCTTACTAATTAGGGAGTGCACTCATAGAATGCAGTGGGACTTTCTTCTGAACAACCATGCATACGATTGCTCAGAAGTTTGCAATCTTACGGACTTTTATTGGGAGTAAGCCCCATTTAACTTAATGGGATTTAACAAATATGAATATGATCACGCTGTAAACCCTGTAGCGCTGTTATCAGAGGCTTTTTCACTACTTAGGGAAGCGAAGAGCATGCCATCATAAGGCTGTGATGAAATCCACTTAACCATTTTGGGAAATTCTTCTCACACAGAGAGAGATGAAAAAAGTTGGCTGGGTTTTGGCCTCTTTCATGTGGGGGCAAGGGGAGGAAATCTGTTGCCATTTTTCAAGGTAGCAGTGGTTTGCCACTTACCTTAATACCTCAATAATGTGACAAGGTGGCCGGGGTTTATTCTTTTAACAAACTGTAAACACCCACATCTTTACTCCACTCTGCAGTAGGGTAGCCATGTCTCCTCTTTTCCAGAGAACATTCATCTGTTTGAAGTGTTGTCCTCAATTTGACGGGTTGTCTTTGATTTGAAGGTGTCCTCTGTTTGAAGGCCTGTCCTGTCCAGTTCCAGTTTAAAGATATAAAACCATAAGAACTGTTGCCTATCAAGAGTTCATGCCTGGGCAGCACCTAAACAGGCAGGTACATAGATCACCTGGTCACAGTCTACCACACTAAGCCTATGTACTGTATTTCTATCTAAACATTATTCCTAAATTTGAATCTGTACATATAAACTAGCACATGAAAATTTCAGGCGTATCACTTTTCCTCTTTTGTGTGTGTGTGTGTGTTGCATTTCCTCTTTTTAGGTGAATCATAAGTGGAAACCCTATTTCCTAGAACTCCTCAGCTTCCCCTGGTGTCTTGCAATCCCAGTGGGAGGACAGTCTAGAACACACCTGAGAGTGGCATATTGGTGGTGGTGTCTTAAGTTACCTCTTAACTTAAAAACAAAAATGCCAGGCCCTCAGGTGCTCCATTGGCAGATTCTCCTAGCCTTTCCCACTTCTTGGCATCCCCATGAGATGACATCATCTCCCATGGATATTCCAGGAAGCATGGGAAATGGCAGAGCGGTGTGAAGGAATGGGTGTGTTGTTGTTTTTAATTTGTAAAAACATCCACAGTCATTGGCTACCTCATAACTTTAATGATGAACATAACCCTCAACTTCAACCCCAAAATTTCTTATAAAGTTCTCCTCTACCCTCTTTTCAGAGCAATTTCTTTTTGTCCCCACCCTACCCCCCAGTGACCCTAAATCAAAATTAACCGAATTATCAGAATGGCCTGAAATGATATTGAAAATGTCATCATCTTAATTTTTTTTCCATCTATACTGACAAAGATATTTGCCACCACAGAAGGAAAATAAAAGTTGTGTGTGTGTGTGTGTGTGTATGTGTGTGTGTGTGAGAGAGAGAGAGAGAGAGAGAGAGAGAGAGAGAGAGAGAGAGAGTCCTTAGGCACCTAGGGAAAGAGGACTGGACAGTCCTTTGGTCTGGTCAACAGGGATCCGCTTGTTGAATCCTTATGGAGACGATCTTGTCAGCCCACAATGTACACCATTAGGGGTGGACAGCCCACCCAGACATACAGATCTCCACTCATGGAAGGGCTGTGGGTGGAAGGAGGGAGAGTATCAACAGGAAACTCCCATGAATGGAGCAGCCCATGCCAGAAAGTGTAGAGAGGTTGTGGTGAGGCCACAGCTCAATGGTCAAGCACATGCTCTCCATGTAGAGGGTCTTCAGATTCAGTCTCTTAGCACAGATGGCCATGTTCCCTTCCATACTTTGCATGCGGAAGGTCCCAGGTTTGATCCCCAGCTTTTCCAGGTAAGGCTTGAAACCCTGGAGAGCTGCTGCCGGTCAGTGTCAACAATACTGAGCTAGATGGGCCAATGGTCTAACTCAATATAAGGCAGCTCCCTGTGTTCCTATGTTCCTCTGGCTCCTGTCATTTGGTGGTTTCCTGGCTTTTGCATTGTTTTTTCCCCCATTTTGAAATGCTGGCATGCCTATCCTAAAGCTTAGAAACTGGAAGTCAGAGCTTTCAGTGAAAATCCTTTGGTATTGTTTGTATATTGGCTCACCCCTTTTGCCTTCAGCCCTGCCCAGCACTGGAATGCAGCCCCAGGGAGTTTCTCTGAATGTGAATTCTGCCCTTAGGTTGGAAGGTTTAACACCCCTGTCTTAGCATGTGTGGGTTTTATTTTTTGTTTGCCTGTTTTAAGGATCTGGTAGAAGGGGATGGGAAAGTCCTCTAGCTTGCTTGAGGTCCTGCAGAGTCTTTGGGAGGACCCAGACCAGAGCACTTGCTTTGTTTGCAGATGGTCCCAGACTCAATCCCTTGCATCATGGCTCCCTCGGACTCCTCAGAGGATGAAGGGGAATAGCAGGCTCCAGACATGGAGGAAGGGACTAGCACAGAAGGAGCTCGAGCCCCTTCCCCTCCTGTGGATGTTCCATTCCCGGCTGCAGCATCCCCAAAGGATTCAGAGAGCAAAGTTCCACTGACCCCAGCAGAGCAAAGGCAGCTGCATGTAAAAGAACAATGTAGGTGAGCCCCTCTCCATTTAAGACAGAGAGGCTCCCAGGGGCCGGAGGACTGATTGCCAGCAACTGCTTCAGGATGCTGCAGTTAAAAACAGGAAGCAGGCAGGGGCAAAGCTACTTGAGAACATCATTCTCACACACTGGATCTCGTCAGCCTCGCCCCGACCCCGAACCTCAGCCTTGCTCATGTTTCCTTGGGTTTTGGACACTGGAAAACAGACTTCTCCTTGCCACATTGCCTTGGATTTGACAGAACTAGTAAAGTTCCCCCCTCCAGCCTCCTTTCTCCTCTCTCAGCCCTGGACAGGTTCACAACCCTGTTATCAGCCAGTGAGTTATTGCTGTCAGCTGGCAAGAGCTGACACCTTGCATCCTAGGTAGGGATGGGAAGACCTAGAGCCACTGCCAGTATAGACAAGACCAAGCTTGATGGACCAATGGCCTGATTATGAGGCAACTTCCCACATCCCTATGTCTTGGAGCATGCCCACGGTGTATCTATTGCAGGGATGAGGGACCTGTGGACATCCAGACATTGATAAACTGCTGCTCCCATTGTCCCTCACCTTTGGCCAGACTGGTTGGAGCTCATGGGAATTAAAGTCCAAGAACATCTGGAAAGTTTTCCAGCCCTGATCTATTGCACTAAGTAACCTCAACAAAGCTTCACCAGCCTGCTCATTCTCATTCCCCTTATGGAGTCTACATGATAGGATATTCAATTTGCTTGGCCGACAGTGTGAAAGCCTGAAATGTTGACGCTGAGCTGTCTGTAATGATGTGTAGATCTTTCTCTGAAGCATGCAAAAAAGAAAAAGCAAGACCTATCACTGCATTCAAGAGTGCAAAAGTATTTTTTTCTCCCTTTTTACCATGACTGTTGCCTTCAATACTCCACATTTGTCTGTGTAAAACCTATGATGATATCTTACTGCCTGGTTTCTTATTTTTTTTCTGGATACTGTGGCACTCACTTGTCACTTGCCTAAATTATTATGACTTTTCAAAGCACGAGGTGTGTTACCTCTCTTCAAGAATCTTGGTAGAGTCAAGGGGTATATTCTGTCTGGACAACTCCACTGCCTTCTCAGAACCCAGGTGCCTTCCTTCCTGGGGTCTGAGGACAGCTTTTCCACTGCTCAGCATTCCTTTAGCTTGAGAATTTGGGACCATTTTAATAACGCTTTTAACAGCATGGATAGAGGTTTCTCCTATAAATAATTCCTGTGTGCTGAGGAGTTCCAGATGGGCCAGGCATACCTTGGGTTTTTACCTTCCTCAGGAGGAGAGGATACTGGAGACATATGGCATCTTTAAAATGTTTCCTTTATTTACAAATGTACAAGTAGAGCACAGGTGGAGGAAAAGAGCGTGCACGCTCCTATCAGGCACAGATCGGCTACCCCACATCACAGAAAGACACCTAGCACTGTGGGTCCTATTTTTTTTGGGGGGGTGGCATCTCTATGCCCCTCTTCTCAAAGGCACTGCTCCCTGCTTGCTCAATCCATGCAACCACCCAGAGAGAAAGTGCAAAGCAGATGGTATCTCCACCCTGTTGTCACTGCTTACTTTCTTGGAAAGGGCAGGTGAACAGGCAGTGACATCCAAGAGGACAAGGCACAGGAGGCTCCACAGAGTGGCAGTGTGTCCCCTGCAGGGGTCTCCTTGTGAGCAAGGAGTAGGATTTTTGTCAGAGGGCCTGTGATGAACTGGAGCTGAGCCCTGGGTGGGGCTTTGGAATCTCAGGCTACATAAGCCTTCAGTTCCAGGCTATGCCATGGCTGCAACAACATCTGAGTATCAGCTCCCAGTACCTTGCAACCTATCTTTCCTGGCCTTACTTGTGCTGCTGACCCCTGGGGTCCTGCAAAGACCCTGCTCCTTTGACTGTGCTTGTTTTGGCCTGTTCACCTGTGCTTTGACTTCGGCTTCACCTCCTGGATCACTCTCTACTTGAATGGTGACCCTGTATTTCTGATATGGGGGACAGCAGGGAAGAGGCTGGTGTGAAAAGGGTAACACCTGGGTATTGGAGAGAATGAGTATTACCTTGATATTGTGAATAAAAGTTATTCACAACTTTTGAATAAGAGACAGAATTTCTCAAAAGACACATTTCTGGGGCAATTTCTGAGTTTTTGCTTTTTTCTCACACACCCCTGCAACATAAGAATATAAGAGTCCTCCTGGATCAGACCAAGGGTCCATCTAATCCAGCAATCTGTCCACACAGTGGCCAACCAGCTGCCTACAGGAAACCAAATAGGACATGAGTGTAATAGCAGCCTTCTCCTTGTGTTCCCCAGCAAATGGTGTATCAACATACTGCCTCTGATCCTGGAGGCAGCATATAGCTATCATGATGACTAGTAGCCACTGATGGCCTTCTCCTCCTTGAATGTGTGTAATTCCATCCAAATTGGTTGGTGGCCATCATTATATCTTGTGGTAGCAATTTCCATGTGCTGTGTGAAGAAATCCTTCCTTTCATCTGTCCACTAATCTCCACCTAGTCAGCTTCATGGCATGACTCCAGGTTGGTTCTAGTATTATACGAGACGGAGAGAAATATCTCCCTAACCACTTTCTCCACACCATGCATAATTTTGTACACCTCTATCATGTCTCCCCTCACTTGCATCTTCTCTAAGGTGAACAGTCCCAGATATTGTAAGAAAAAGGTCACTTAGCAGAATTGTCTCTGAATATTCTCTGCCATATTTTTGTGGCAGCCACTATTTGCTCCCCCCCCCCCGTCCACACACACACACACACACAATACCCTGGAGCAACAGTATATGTGTGATGGGGGTGGGGTAGAACAACCAGTCCAATCAGGACTAAGCATATTCAATGGGCATGGAATGCTGACTGACTGTGTGTGGAGACCGTGTTATGGAGTATCCTGGAAGACTGGCTGAAACCCTGAAGAGGAACACTCCACATTACAACTTCTTGTTGAAGGCCACATATGTGTGTTTGTGTACACATGGGTATGTTTGCATGTGCCCATGGATTTGTTTTGAAAAAAAATGTGGTAGTATTACTCAAGTCACATATACTACTCTTTCTTCTTTTGTTTTATTTTTCATACATTAAAATATTTTATATGAAGAAAAATACGCTTATATCTTCACATCGAGTTCTGCAAGACATGGGGATTTTAAGGTTTTGGCTGCAATTTTCAGAATGATAGCTCTTTCTTTTTGCTCATAGCTCCAAAATGCTGAGTGGGGCTTAGCATTCATCTTTTTAACTTGATGGTCTCCTCTTGTTTTATCAGTAAAACATTTTTACAATAAACATATTTAGTACTGTGAAGACAAGGCACTGGGGAAAGGTGATGCTAGAGAATGGAAACACCAAAGCTACTCAGAAGAAGGTTGTAATGGGAGAACCAATTTAATTATAGCAATGGCCAGTATCCCCTGCAGTAACTGATAATAGAAGTTTATTTTTAATTATGACCACCACTTGATAGATTTCTCATGATAAAGGTTTGGCACAGGCTACCATACCTCCTAGATTGCTGTGTGAGATATATAATATTAAGTTCTATTGAGAGCTTTACATGGCTGGCCTAAGAGACTATTACCTCCCTAAATTCGATACTGAGAGATAAAAACAGATATGTAAATATAATGTACCCATTACCAAGAAATTAATTTTAAAAACAGATGGGTTTCAGAAAGGCCATTGCCAAAGATTTTGACATTTTTGTGCCAGAGGGTGTTTTTTCCCCACAACATTGAGAAAATGTATCCTATTAAACTTGTGGAAAAATTCCTTCTTCCCCCAACCCTCAAACAGCCTTTTAATGGGTCACTGGAAGACCCCAGGGAGACTCATGGGCTCTTTATGTGATGCTCATAATTTCTCCTGGAGTGAGGAAGGTACGTGAAAAGAGCATACCTCTAATAAACATTAGTCTACCGGAATATATTAATCTGAATTCTCTCTCTAGAGGCTAAGAACTCATATCAAGTTTATAACCTGCTTTCTCTTTGCATATGTCTAGTTTCATAACTTCACTATTTTGGCTTTTGAGAAAAGGTACTGAGCTATCCATCCAGTTCTGTTGATGTTGAGCTCTCATTTTTACATGGCATGTTGAAGGGAATGTAATTATGTATCATGCAACTAAGGATGTGCATCAGACTCAGCCAAAGGCCCCTTTAGATAATTTCTGGTGCATCCCAAGGTGAAGACACCAGAACTGAATCTGGAACAGGATGAGGCTTTGTTACCACCTTGGGCTCTAGAGATACAGACATTTTGTCTCCTCTCCAAATGGTGCCTTTTGGTTTCATTTCTTTAAACACCAACAATGAATGGAAGAGAGGGGTTGATTGAGTAATTGGCACTGCCTAATCTTAGGGCATGTGCTTTGGGGGAGGGTAAGGATGGGATCATGGTTTGGTCATTCTTCCAACCCCACCAGGCTTGAAAAGACCCTTAAGGGCACAATCCTATGGCCACTAGACAGCAGCTACATGGCCATAGGATTGTTCAGTTTTTGGGAACCGATCTCAGAGCTGGTGATCCAAGTTCGGTTCCTGGAAAGCCCCCTCCCCTCCCCCCCCACCTCATAGGCAGTGTGGACCATTCCCGGGCTCCGCACTCAGAAGAGCAGCATGGAATGAGGCAAAAGGGGGCATTCCCAGGGGCAGGGAGGGGAGTGAGGAAGTGCCAGTACAATGCTTCCTATGCATCGTCTGGCCTCCTCCCCTCCCTCTCCAAAGTCCTGTGGCTAGACAGCTGAAATTGGCCATCTAGCTGCAAATTCAGGTCAGCTGGAGCATGGAGGAGAATATGTCCTCTGCACTCCACCCACCCTGCATTGGATAGATGGTCGCCTCCGAGTTTGGAGGCGGCCACCTATCATGATAGGATTGCTCCCTCAACTGGTTTTCTATCATAACTCCCTAGCCCCTGCACCTATTCTTCTGAAACTTTGCAGATTTCTTGCCTGGGGACACCTCTATGATGGGTACCATTTTCATATGAATAACCCCCCCTAAAAAAAGAAAACCACAGGGGGAGGGAAGGGGAAGTGAATCACTTCCCCACAAATGTGAGGACTCCACTTCCACATGAACCACTGCAATTATGCTTCTGAATCTTTGCAGGTCTCTTACTTAAGGACACCTCTAGATTGACAAACCTGATTTTCCAGCATGCTCAGCCCCATTGAGGGTCTCCATGGATTCAGTAGGCTTTCCTCTTCAGAATGTCATCCTCTATGAGTACAGGGTGATGGAAATGCATGATGCTTTTGGGGTGGGGCAAGATGCTTCCTCTCCTCACATGTTTACTTTAACCACATTCAGAATGCCTGAATGGGGCTCTAGTCTGACCTGATGTAAGACAGCTTCCCCTGTAGCTTTATAGAAATGATTTCAACTGGTATTGGAAAAAGATATTGTGAACAACTTTGAAAGTATCAGTTTGGGGAAGAATAAGCACGATGTACTGGGGGAAAGGGAGGAGATCAAATACATTTTTGGAGGAATGCATAGTTTACCAGAAAAATGGCATTAGCCACAGAGCCTTTTCCATTCTCTCCCCCCCCCCCGCTTTTCTTTTTAAAAACGTTATCTCGCTTTATTGGTACCATACCTCTAAACAGCCCAGCAGCCACATTGTTCCCACTAGAGCTGTGCACAAATGGCCTCCCCAGATTCTCTACCCAATTTATGTAGGGGATAATTTGGGGAGCAATTTCACCAAATTTCTCCAGGAGGAGGAAAAATTCAACATTTTTAAGAGTTTCTCACAGGTAGACCCATTGGCAGGGGTCGTAGCATTGATGCTTGCTTCTTTATAAGGGTTTTTTGTGGTGTATGGGGGGGTTGTTCTGCAATAGCACCAACTGCATTGATAGGCTGGCCCCCATTTTGCATCCTCCACAATGCAGGTGTGTGTGTTGGGGGGGCAGTGTTGTGTCCAGCTCCAGAGAAGAGGTGGTGTTAGTGCTGAGCCAAAATCTGTCCTCCAATTTCCTGAAAATTGTCTTCCCCCATGAAAGAGGCTTCCATTGTTCTGCCTCATTCTCAGGGTGTTTTAAGATTTATTTTTGTGGTGTTTTTGAGCTTACCCAGTCACTGCTAGCCCAAGGCTGCTTGCGCTTACTGATCTGAAAAGGCCCTATGGAAGAAAATACCTCATGGTGTCTTCCCCTGGGCTATAATTGAAGTGTGGGAAGCTGAGGAGGCTACTGCCTGAGAAATGATTGTACAATCAAAGACAGGACACTTGTGACACTCCTCAGCCACCTCCTAAGTCAGGTAAGCACAAGAAACCCAAACCCAACCCATGAGAATTTCTCTGAAATTTCTTCACCATTGAATTTCGTTTTTAAAGCAATTTCTTTTCCATCAGATTGGATGATAATGGTAAAAAAAACAGTGGGAGAAATTTTCAGGACAACACTAGTTCCCACAATGCCTCCCTGAATACCACTACATCATGACTTAGCATCGTTCCAAGTGCATTGTTGGGGGTCTGTCCTGTTTGTTATGCAACAATGTGCCTAAAATGATGCTATGTCAACAGACTATGCAAAAAACAAGGATGCAAATCCTGTTGCATTCCGCTCCTGATAAGGTGGCAGATGAAAGACATTAGCTTGCACAAGCTCTAGGACCAGCAATAACAGGCACCATCTTGGCAGAAGCTTTGTCCCATGTTCAGATGTTCAATCAAGTGCAACAAATATGGACCTCTAAGAAATCAAAGGCTTTCTCAGCATCCGGTAGCATGATAATGATTAATGACTGGTACAATTTTGGTCTTGTATGGTTATTATACACATAGTTATGATACATGCTTTCAGGTAGCCTGCATATGTCCTCTCAAGTAAGGCTGACAAACCTCTTGACTTATAGAGACATAAATGTCTTCAAAATCTCTATGTGATTTTAGAACTTCCTTTTCTTCTCTTGCCTTCCTTAATGGCCACTATTGTGTCCTCCTCCTTTTCCATTTCCATGACTCAGGGACACAGCCTTTGAGCAACATCTTACTAAAGACCACCATCATGAAGTTAACTAGAATACAAGAGAAAGTTTTGTAGTATTTGGCTTAGGGATGTATGACAATTTTGTTTCTATTTGAAGATCATGTGAATATGTCCCTTTTTCAATCCCAGACACAAACGCAAGTAGGAGAACTTTGGGGGCGGGGGATGTTCCCAAATTCCAAAATTTGCAATCACTTTTTTTAAAATACACATTTTCAACGAGGGTGAAAGTGTGCACTTTTTGAAAAATACGCACAGAAATGAACACTTTTCCTGTTCGAAATACACACTTCTCCCATTCAAATGAGCCACACACAAAAAAGGTCAAATCTAAAATGGGAGCAAGCCAAAATGAGCTTCAAAGTGATTGTTGGAACATGTAGGTGAGCTTGAAAATCTCTGGTTCTCCCATCCTTAATTTGGCTAGGAAACTGTCCCTTCCTGGTGTCTTGCCTAACACCATAATCCCATGTAGGTCTACTCAGAAGTTAGCTCCATTAAATTCAATCAAATCTACTCCCCAGTAAGCAATACAGGATTGCATCCTTTGAATATTTTTCATGATACCCCAAATCTCCCATTCTCTTGTTGGTCTATTTAAAAAGTCACAATGCTGATCTAAGATGCATTTGATTAAGGAATTAGTAAAAATCCCTTTTTCCAGGATCTGGGTTCTCCAAAGAATATAAGCCTCATATAGAATGCCAAAAATGCTTTACAAATCAAATTGGACTTGGTAATGTTACAACCAGTTTTTGAAGCTCATTAAGACTGTAATTTGGTCTCTTCGTTGCTCACTGAGCTTTGACCTCTATTAGTAGCAAGATCAATGTCTGTTTTCTAGCAGTTTTTTTTTCCTGTCTAGAGACAGCCTCAAAATAATAAGCAAGTGATTCCGATTAACTATTTTTCTCAATGCCAACATCGATGTTAAATTCTTGGACTGATCATTCTTTGGTGCAGCTTTGGGTGTGGTTTGGGAGAATCCAAAGAAATATCAAGTCACATAGAACAGTTCACGGATGTGTAACATTGGGGAATGCTGTTGTTGCGAATAGCACAAGGCGTATTCTGCATTCCTTGTTAGCGTTGCTTTCCTTAGCTAAGCCACAGTAATGAGGGGAAATATACCAGGGAGAGAAGTGCTATATTTCTGGCACTAGCAAGCAAATTCCTTGATGGCCTTGTTAAAATGCATAATCTTTGTTCCTTAGTTTTACTTCTCTGTCAAATGGTAAGAATAGCGGCTAACCTTATAGGTGCTGTTGTCAGAACCAATTAGTTGTGTTGCACCATGCCAACGTTAAGGCATGGCCAGATGTATGGAGGAAAAGAACAAACAGAGGAAATTGAAGTGGAATTTGAGAGCAGGGTACGGCAAGAAAAGGGCAATAATACAGCTACCAAGGAGAGAGAACCAGGTGGAATAATGTCTCATGAGATAACAGCAAGGATGTACAACAGAAGGAACAATTACTGCAGAAGAAAATAGATCAGATGGTTGTTGTTTTTTTCAAAACAACAAAGGAGATGGGCAGAGATGGACTGTGAAGGAGAGGAAAATAGCATCAAGGGCAGTTCTCTGTGGAATGACTGGGAAAAAAAGAAGTCAGGAGGGAAACCATACTGTGTGTGTGAGTGTGTGTGTGTGTGTGTGTGTGTGTGTGTATATATATATATATATATATATATACTGTGTATACACACACACTGTAAAACATACATTTTACAGTGTGTAATGTAAAAACGTATATACTATATCTACATTTTAAATGCGATTTAAACTTTTATTTTATTTGTTTATTTATTTATTTTAAAAATTAAAATTTAATGCAATTTTTTAAAAACAATTATTTATTTATTTATTTCATCTCTATACTGCCCAATAGGCAAAGCTTTCTGGGCAGTTCACAGGAATTGAAACCAAAAAGCACAGGATAAAACAATATAAAATATAAAAGCATTAAAACCACAATACAACCAGAATAAAACCAGAATAAAACCTAGCAGCAATTCAGTTATTTAAAATACAGATTTAAAACAGCAAAGCTAAAAGTCTAGGAAGCTAAAATGCTAAAATGCCTGGGAAAATAAAAAGGTCTTCACCTAGCTCCGGAAGGCATACAATGTAGGTGCCAGGTGAACCTCTCTAGGAAGCTCATTCCACAGCCAGGGTGCCACACCAGAAAAGGCCCTTTTCCTGATAGCCACCTGCCCTACTTCTGTTGGCAGGGACTCCCAAAGAAGGACCCTGGAAGATAATTATTATTGTTATTATTTATTATATTTCTATACCGCAGGGATGACTGAGAAAAGGGATGAACATGGATGACTGAGAAATTCATTTCAGTTTGTTTTTGATCAGGATTTACCCAGTTCACACCTTCCAGACCAAACATGGGCTTGGACACAATCTATAGTCCGTACATTTCCAAGTTGACAATGTGATTTGCAGACCAAAAGAAATGTGTTCAATAGTGTGTGTACATTTGAAAAATGCGCATTAAAATGTGTGCTTTTGAAAAATGCACACGAATAAGCTTTAATCGCTGGAAGAAGAATGTGTACATTTTAAAGATGCACACAATGGATGCGTGCATTTGGGAGAATATGCACGGAAAGACGTACTGATTTTCATGTGAAAAGAGAAAAAATGAAGCTCACAATCTGACATGATATGGACTCGATTCAGGATGAGCTTGGAGATGGAATTTGGAGACGTTTGGGGAGATCAATTTTTGTGACTCACACATCCCTATCTTGGAATCCTGAAAATCACCATAAAATGGTAAAACTCTTACATCACACATCCCCCACGAATGAAGACTACTGGCCTGAAAGTAATGTGTGAACCCACCTTTAATCTTTGTTTTTCCATCTATTTCTAAGGGATTCAAAGACTGACTCTCCCTTGAAATTTTTATTAGGTCCATTGATTGCAAAATAAATGAACAGTAGTATCAGATGGAGATTGCTGGATTCTTTTTTCCATTTTCCTGAACTGTAAGGCTGAGAAGATGGCAGTGGTTCAGGGCTGGCTCCAGGTTTGAGCTCATGCCTCCAACTAACACAGTTCCTTCTCTGACATCTGCTGTAGGTTGTGGCAGTGGCTAGCAGAAAAACCACTATGACAAGATGGCAGAGCTGCCATTCTGACTTTCCACAATGCCCCAAGTGATGCTATGTCAGGCCATTGTGGGTACCTAAAATGGCTAGGGATGTCAGAGAATTTTGCCACGAATCTCGGGGAGGCCGAATGCCAGCGCATTTGGCCCCCTGAAATCGGTGGCGAAATGGTCTGCCCCCTGCCCCCCCCGGGACAGGACTTACCTTGGGCGAATCCTCCTGGCGGCAGCGGCGGCTCCGGTGGCAGTTCGGCGGTGGTGGCAGACAGTCTTCCGACTGGCTGCCACCGCCGCCATTTCCAGTAAAAAAAAAAAAAAGTGATAGGCTACGTAAAGATTTATGTAGCCTATCACGGCTAGATTTTTAAAAAATACCGTGATAGGCTACGTAAATGTTTACGTAGCCTATCACAGCTGATTTAAAGGAAAAAAACGTGCGTATGCAAATGGCGGCGCCCATGGGCGCCGCCCTTTGCGTTCCTTATTTTGACATGTCTTAGTCTACGTAAACATTTACGTAGACTAAGACAGCGAAAATAAGGGGAACGCAAATAGCGTAGACGCTACGCTATTTGCATTCCCCTTATTTTTGCCATAGTCTACGTAAATGTTTACGTAGACTAAGATGTGTTAACATAAGGAACACAAATGGCGGCGCCCATGGGCGCCGCCATTTGCGTACACGCGTGTTTTTTTTTTAAATCAGCCATGATAGGCTACGTAAACATTTACGTAGCCTATCACGGCTGACTGCAGGGATGCAAACGGCGGCGGCTATGGCCGCCGCCATTTGCGCACCCGGCCGGCCAGGATTCGGGGGGGTAGGGACGGAGCGCCTCCCCCCTGGCCAGAATTTCGGGGGGGAGGGACGGAGCGCCTCCCCCCCACCTCGAATCAAATTTCGTTAAAGGTAAGTCACTTTCATACATCCCTAAAAATGGCCAACTCCTCACAGACCCAACCATCCACATAGGAACCCAGGGATAGTGTCAGCAATGGGACTATCAGAGTGCTGAAGCCCATACTGAACTGGAAGGATATTGGGGGGCACCAGGAATATGTGTCTTGAACCAGGACTTCCAACAATCAGGCTCTAGTGCAGAGTTGTTGAACCTCAGGCCTGCAGACCAAATTTGGGCTGACTGGGGTCCTAATCTGGACCTCCAGGGTTTCCCAGAAGGACACACCTCCTTCCTCTGCCCCCCTCTTTGCCTTGACCACCAATCATTTGGTGGTTTCCCATCTTTGGCATTTTGATTCCCCATTCTAGAAGTCTGAAGCACCTCTCCTAAGGCTTAGTTACTGGCAGTAACAGCTTTAAGGTTAATTAAGTAATAGCTTTAAAGGCAAGTGAGGGGGAGAGATGATAGAGGTGTACAAAACCATGCCTGGGATGGAGAAAGTGGAGGACGAGATTTTTTTATCCCTCTCTCAAAATACTAGAACCCAGTGGGGTCATCCCACGAAGCTGATTGGTGGGAGATTGAGGACAGATAAAAGGAAGGGCTTCTTCACACAGCACATTGTTAAACTATGGAATTTGTTACCACAAGAAGTAGTGATGGCCACCACTTTGGATTAGACAAATTAATGGAGAAGGCTATCAATGGCTACTAGTCTTGATGGCTCTATGCTACCTCCAGTATCAGAGGCAGTATGCCTGTTGCTGGGGAACATGGTTGGGAGGGTGCTGTTGCACTCATATCCTACTTGTGGGTTTCCTATGGACTGGTTGGCCACTGTGTGAACAGAATGCTGGACTAGATGGACCTGTGGTCTGATACAGCAGGGCTCTCCTTATCTTCTTAAGTATCGTGGTGTTTTCTTGGTATTTTGGCCCAGCCCCCTTTGCCGTTGGCCTACCCCTTTTGATTTCACCCCCACCACTGAAACACATCCCCTGAGAGCTTCTCTGAGATTGAATTTTATTTATTTTATTTTATTTAAAGACCAGGACTTGAAAAACTAGGTCTGCAGCCTGGGGGTCATTTTGGACTCCCAGCTGTCCATGGAGGCTCAGGTGTCAGCTGTGAGCCCAACAGCGCTGTATCAACTCCATCTGATACGGCGGCTGTGCCCCTTCCTTCCCGACCATCTGCTCCCATCGGTAGTACATGCCCTGGTCTCCTCTCGTTTAGACTACTGTAATGCGCTCTATGTAGGGTTACCCTTGAAGACGGTTCGGAAACTGCAGCTGGTACAGAACACGGCGGCTCGCCTGATTTAAGGCAGCCGCCGGTGAGATCACATCACTCCAGTGCTGAAGGAGTTGCACTGGTAACCAGTTATTTTCTGGGCCAAATTCAAGGTGTTGGTTTTGACCTTTAAAACCCTATATGGTTCCGGCCCAGCCTATCTTAAGGAGCGCCTCCAGCAGCACCAGACAGGCCGCTTAACAAGATCAGCCTCGGATGGCCTTCTCTCTGTCCCATCAGCCAGGACAGCTAGACTGGTGGGGACGAGGGAGAGGGCCTTTTCTGTGGTGGCCCCCACTCTGTGGAACTCCCTCCCTAGGGAACTCCATCATGCCCCCTCTTTAATGAGCTTCCGTCATGCATTAAAGACATTGTTGTTCAGGCAGGCATTTGGGGTGGGTTAGGGTATTTTAGAAAATGTTTTTATTGTAGAATTTTATTGTTTTAAACTGTTTTTATTGTATGTTGTACATCCCCCAGAGTGGCTGGGTGACCAGCCAGATGGGCGATTAATAAATTTAATAATAAATAAATAAATAAATTTAAAACATTTCTATCCTGTCCTATAGCATAAGATCTCAGGGCAGCGTACAGATAAAATCAATTTAAATTATTTATTGTTTTATACTGTTTAAACACCTAAAAACATATTAAACTATTAAACAAGCTAATAGCAGTTAAAATCTAAAACAATAAAACAGTTAAAACAACGTGCTAGGGAATGCATTTAGCCCCCAAATGCTTTGGTAGAAAGCCATGTTTTTACATGGCACCAAAATGAGACCAATGCCTGTGCCCATCGGGCCTCCAAAGGGAGGGCATTCCACAACTGGGGTTCCAGCAGAGAAGGGCTCAGCCCTCAGGCTAAAAGAGGTTCAACACCTCTGCTCTAGTGCCTTCCTCTCTGCACCACCAATGCTGCATTTCTAGCCACAAGGCTGGCAAACTGAGCTCTGTGTTGTGAGGGTAAGATGTAAGCTGAAAAATAACAGTCTGCCAGAATACTTTAGGCCCTATAAAGCCTCTTCAGCCTGAGAAGCCCATTTTTGGGGGCAGAGAGCTTTTCTACACGGGGCTGATAATCCACTATATCTACTTCCGGTTTTGTTGCAGAATTGAGAGTCAAGCGCTACATAAAGCGTGTTTCTTTTCCTGCTTTTCTGCTACATAACCTCTAGGTGGCACTGTGGTATATCAGAATAGCACAATTACACCAGTGGAAAAACCCATTTACTTTCTCTTTCACAAATAATACCACATTTTCCCTACTCTAAAGAGAGAGAAAGAGAAAGCTTGTCAAAAGTGCTGTTTAAAAACAGAAGCAAAAGTGGAAGCTCATGATGTCATCTAAACAACCCATAAACAATTGTGAGTAAGGAATGATGAGTGCACAATAAATACCTCATGTAGAAAAGCTCAGTCTGCTTAAGCTTCTACTGCTTCCTATCCTTGATTGATGCTCTGGTCTGGAATTGAATCCTGCCTGGTTCTGAGTCTTACTCTGACTCCTCTGAACCTTGATCGCTGCCTTTGAACTCGATTCTTGCCTGTTCTGAGCCACACCTTGGCTTTTGGTCCCCTCGGACAGTCGGACTGACAGCCAGCACCCCTTCTGGTCCCAGAACTGGGGATTATCAAGGATTTTGTTCAGTCCACATTTTTAAGCAAACTGCCCTGATTCATACTTTATGGACTATGTGGATCAGAACACAGTCATCCTGGGGATTACACAGTACTCTGAATTATGAGATACAGTTCTTGGCTTTAAAAACCTACCCAAATGCATACTTTATGATGAAATGCAGACAAAAAGAACATTTTAGGTTAAAATGCATGCAAAAATGAATATTTAAGTATTTAAATGTGAATTTTCATGCAGGTTTTTTTTTTTTTTAATCCATGGATTCATGTTGAAATGGCGCAGAACTAATTTATGAATGAGCCCATGTGAAACTGACACAGACCTGAATTAGAGTGATCCATCCACCCAAAACTGGGTCATCTGGGCTAGATCCTTCCTGAGTCCTAATAGGAATGCAGTAGCTGGAAAGGAAAGCTTCACCCACCCTTGCTTGCTCCCCACTCTGAGAATAACACCCCAGGTAAATGTTCCATTTGTCCATGGAGCAGCAGGTTGGATCTGTATGAGAGGTTTGTGAAATTTACCAGAAATATGGCTATAAATGTACAGTGGAAAGTTGCTATGTTTCCTTGGTCTCACACTTTCAGCTAGTGGGATCATCCTGTGAAAAGCAAGTCCATGCTGTGAATGCCGCTTTACTTTACACATTCAGCTTAAGTGCATACGTGGTTCCCCTTAATCTCAAACTACTTATTATTCCAAATTTAAAATGAAAACCCCTACTAGGAAGAGATTAGGAATGAGTAGCAGAATGAAAAAGAAGCTTTCTGCTGCTTCACTTGGCTGGATCTGAAATCAAGATACCAGGAGTTCTGAAAGTAAAATGTCTTTGATTGACTGGTCCTGAGCACTCCAATATTATGCTTAGGGATGCTGGAGAAATTCAAGATAGACTAAAATGAGCTCGGATTTCTAAGAATCCAACCTGAGGAATCCACTGTGGAGTGACCCCCTCAGCCGCATGGATTCCGTGGACTTTCGGATGATTTTTTTTTTTTACTTTCCCAAAATGTATGCATATAAATTCATAGGAAAATACATACATTTCTGCTGAGGAAACCTTGAATGGAATGGGGGACAATATGCTAAACGTTACGTACTAAGGGAAATTATGAACATACGAATGTAAATACTTACGCAATTATTTATGTGTTTTTTCTGCATGACGGGAAAAAAAAATTAGCACCCGTCTGTGAGCGGACGATAATCCGTGAAACACAGATGGAGTGGATTTGACACAATCTGTGCATCCCTAATTGTGCTTCTTTTCTCAATTATGCTTTTAAAGGAACATAGGAAATGGGTAGAAAGAGATACTGCTTTTGGAGAAGGATAGATCAAATGCATCGATTTTGA
Source organism: Heloderma suspectum (assembly GCF_057233095.1). NCBI lineage: Eukaryota > Metazoa > Chordata > Lepidosauria > Squamata > Helodermatidae > Heloderma > Heloderma suspectum. Next base: position 32,881,444 of record NC_139466.1, on the reverse strand, counting down.
TTGAATATTGCGGGGTGAGGGGAGTGATCCTGCTTCTTCGAACCCCTGAGCTAGTGAATGCTTGGTGGTCAGTGAAGGTCCTCAGGATTTGATTCCTGAATTTAATGTGTTTTGAGTCGATCCTATTGGGAAATATCTCAGGGCAGCTAGGTCTGCAAGCCACCCACCATTTTAATTCCCCACAATGCCACAAAGCACCATTTTGTTGGGGCTTTGTAGGCCATTAAAATGGCAAGCAGCTTCTAGAGCCCAGCATTGCTGCTCACCACCGCCACTACCACCAGCAGCTGTAAGTCCACTAGGTCAGCCACTGTTCTTGAAGAAGAGCCATCAGAGGGCACTATTATGCCATCTAACTATGCTGTTCGGTCATCTAGTCTACTCTGACTGGCAGTGGTTCTCTGGGGACCCAGGCAGAGCTGCTACCTACTCCTTTGAACTAGAGATGGCAGGGATCGAACCTAGGGCTGTCAGAGAAATCCATAATGGATTCAAATAGGCTTGGACTTCTGTGAATCCGAACTGCAAAATCTGCAGCAGACCAGCTTTTTCCGAGTCAAGTGGGTTCTGCAGACTTGCAGACTGGTTTCTTCCTTTTTTGTGGGGAGGTGGGTGGTGCTACTGCACATTTGCGCTATGGTACATTTGCACAAGTGAAATTAAATTCTCATACATCGCTAAAAAAAAATCTGATCCCATCAGTGATTAGATGATGGAATGAACAGTGCCTGAGAATCCACAGAACAAAGACGGAACGGATTTAGCATAATCTGTACATCCCTAATTGAATCTGGGACCTTCAGTATGCAAGGAAATTCTTTACCAATGAGCTATGGTCCCTCCCCATATGAGCTAATGTGAGGGGTGCATTGTGAAAACAAAAGCTTCATGCCACAATAGACTTATCATAGGATCCTGCCCCATGTTGGGCTAATTTCATCACTGGATCCTGCCCCATGTTGGGCTAATTTCATGGCCAAGAAGCACACCGGAGTTAACCAGCCATAGGGCAAGGCCAGGGACAAGCAAGGCACCAAGACCACAGACCAAGCACCTGTGTGGTCATAATTCTGGCACAACTTTCCCCTTCAACATCTGCCTCCACCAACACCCCATGCCAGGTGCAAAAGTGCCCCTCCAGCATTTGGGAACCATCCACAATTCATGTAAGGATAAGGAAATGCTGTCCAACCAAATCTTGGTTGGTTTAATCTCTAGGTTTGCTGCAGTGCCAACTATTTATTATCAGAATATCCAGTTTGCTGTAGCTATTGCTAAGGACACATGGTTCAGCATAAAGGCACCAAATAGATAATATTTCTTTTATACACAAGCTCTCTCCAGCAGACACAGGGTACAGTATCCTCTTTAACTTTTGGCTGCAATGCTGCAAGAATCAATTAAGAGCGAAGGATATATGAGGGAGAATTCTTCTCTAAAAGAAAGTAGGCTACATTATATAACTAATAAAATGACCATTGATCTGTGAAAGTTGCAGAGCTGATAAAGCAATCCTTCACTAGGTTTCTGGGAGAGTATTGTCCTATGGAGAATGTATTTCAAATCTACTAGGAAACATTTTTTCTTCTTCTGTTGCATTGATAAATTACTCCACATATTTGCTTATGCTATAAAGTTTACTTGACTTTCCTAAAAGGATTTTTCTCCCAAAGTGCAATATTTAATTCTTAGTATTGCTAGTAAGCTATAATGTAATTTGAGCAATGAATTATTGAAAATGCAGGAACATAACTTGGGGGAACAATTTTGTTTAAAACTATAATTTTAGAAATTCCCCCCTCCCCCACTAACTTCAATGAATGCTGGACCTGCAATCATAAATAGCCATAAACCACACATTTTACTTGCAGAGTATGATGTAAAAATGTTGGCAATATGTAGCCTAATTTGCATTTGTGCAAATTTTTTTATGATCCATAGGCCATATTGGTTAAAATAACTTAAAAGTTCCATCTTTGTCTTAACTGGGTTTCATATTGAGCTGTAAGACTTGCTCACTGTAGACTGAACTTCTTGAAACTGGTAGATCTGTTTCAGTATAAGTGGTTTAAGAACTGAAGCCAGAAGTTTGAACATAGTCACAAGGGTTGTGAGAAAGAATTAATCAAAGTTTTGCAGTGCAGATAGAAAACAAATACTTGCTTATAGAATGGTTGCCCTTGACATCTTAACTGTTTTGACTTTGCAGTTAGATTAGGTCCCCTTTGCATTCGTTTTACTCATTTCAGTTTTGGGAATCCCCAAATTCCCTGAACTTTGTGGCAACAGTAACTAATTTCTTAAGTAATTATAACATTTTAAACATGCTCACTGATACTAGCGCAGAGCATTTGTACTGAACAAGTGAACTTATGGCTAGAAATGGGTTTTAGTTAAGAGATTTGTACACTTGCAACACAGTGGACTGCTTTGCACATATTGCTAAGTGATGGTGTGGTTTATTGAAATCTGGGTTGCCGTTGTGTCTGAACCCATCTCCACAAAGAAAATATGGTTGTTAACCAGCTTTAAACCACCAGTAGTACCCATGGTTTAAATGTGGCTTGTTTAAACCATGGTTTGTCATGATGTCTGTATCCTGAAACATAGCATATTCCTGGCTTGTTTGTGCTGCTGTCCACCCTGAAACAGAGGCAGGAGCAGCCTGAAGCTCTCAGAAAACTGGCAAAATTGAAAGAAAGAAACCAGAAATAGGAAAGCAAGCTGTGGTTTGTTTCTCTGCAAGACAATTCATGGCTAAAGCAAAAAAGAAAAAAGAAAAAAGGGGGGTTAATATATACCCTGACTTAATGTTATGTGCAAACACAGCACATTCTGAGGGGCTCTCCTTCATTGGAGGTCTTCAGTCTGATTCTAGAAAGTCATCTATTGTGGATTTCCTGTATTGAGCAATGGGTTGGACAAGATGGCTGCCAAGACGCCCTCCAACTCTATGATTTTAAGTTCCCTTTTCTTTTTTCAAGCTGCACAATATTCGCTTCTGCATATGTAAATCCTAAACTAGTAAAAACTAAACCTAGGAATTGTTACCAGATGCAGTCCTTCCAAGTATATTGTATAGCACATTTTTCTTTGTTTTCATGACTGTAGGAAGTCTTAAACTAGGTTTCCAGTGGTTAACTATGGCTTGGGGTTAGGGATGTTGGAGAATCATAGAATAGTAGGGTTGGAAGGGGCCTATAAGACCATTGAGTCCAACCCTCTGATCAATGAAGGAATCCAAGTCAAGACATCCCTGACAGATGGCTGTCCAGCCTCGTCTTGGATGAATCCACAGCAGAACCAAATGAGTTTGAATTTTCAGGAATCAGACCTGTGGAATCTGCAGCAGATCAGCTTTCCCCCCATTGTGCAGATTCCATGAACGTGCGGACCAGTTTTCTAACTTTCCCAAATTTTGCACAAATTTCATCCTAGAAAAATACACAAATTTTTAAACAAAAAACCAAAAGTGTGCATTTCCCCCATAAGCTAAAGCATGAAGATTTACATTTGGGGGGGGGGGAGATTTACATTGTGAAATTATGCAAATGTGCAATTGTGCAAATGCAAATTTGTGCAAATTAGGAAACAAAACAAAAAAACCTGATTCTGAAGATGGGTGGATGGCAAGATGAAAGGCGCCTGATAATTCTCAGGGCACAGACAGAACGGATTTTACCCAATCCATAATCCCTATTTGTGGTATCCATCATTTGTTGAGTTCAGAGGTAACATATATTTATTGCAAAGTAGGAAGTGTGGGAGGGAAGTGGAGCACACATGGGGAGAAGAAGGCATGTGCAAGCCTAAGGCAGGCTCAAACAACCAACCATCATTTGTCCATGACTTCTGAACCATGCCATTGTCTTATGTGTTACAGCCAGGGCCAGAATTGGGACAAGGATAACTGTTTTGGCAGTTGGCCTCTGTACACCACCACATTGAAGTTGAAAGGAAACACACCCAGATGGGAGCAAAGTCAGGACTTTCAGCTGTAATTCAAGGGGTGTGACAAAAGTGGGTCACTAACCATTCAAGACGTACAGCCAGTGGCATACACACACACCCATCATTGGTGGCTCATCAGTAATGGAACAAACCAACATCATTTCAAACTTAAGGATCATCTTTAATACCTGGATAAAAATCCTTTGCAGTCAATGACTGCCTGAAGTCTGGAACCCATGGACATGACCAAATGCTGAGTTTTTTTTCCCTCAAGGCCTTTGCTGCAGATGCCAGGCCTTTACTGCAGATGCCTTCAGCTGCTGCTTGTTTGTGGGTCTTTCTGCCTTCAGTCTTGTCTTCAGTAAGTGAGAAGCATGATCTATTGGGTTGAGATCAGGTGACTGACTTGGCCATTGAAGAACATCCCACTTCTTTGCCTGGAGAAACTCTTGGGGAGCTTTTGCTGTATGTTTTGGGTCATTATCCATCTGCTATATGAAGCGGCGTCCTATCAATTTGGCAGCATTTGGTTGAATCTGAGCAGAAAGTACAGCCCTATACACTTCAGAATTCATCCTGCTGCTTTTATCAGCAGTCAGATCATCAATAAACACCAGTTGGCAGCCATACATGTCCATGCCATAACACTGCCTCCACCATGTTTGACAGATGATGTGGTATGCTTTGGATCATGACATGAGCTGTTCCTTTCCTTCTCCATACTTTTCTCTTCCCATCATTCTGGTACAAGTTCATCTTGGTTTCATCAGTCCAAAGAATCTTATTCCAGAACTGGGCAGCCTTTTTTAGGTGTTTGCTGGCAAAGGCTAATCTGGCCTTTCAGTTCTTGAGCATTACCAGTGGTTTGCACCTTGTTGTGAAGCCTCTGTATTTACATTCATAAAGCCATCTCTTGACTGTAGATGTTGACAATGACATGCCTACCTCCTCAAGAGCATTCTTGACCTGGCTAGATGTTGTGAAAGGGTTCCTCTTCATCCTGAGCAGAATTCTGCGGTCATCCACTTGAGTTGTCTTCTGTGGTCTTCCAGGCCTTTTGCTGTTGCTGAGCTTGCCAGTTAATTCCTTCTTTTTCAGGATGTTCCAAACTGTTGTGTTGGCCGTTCCCACTGTTTCTGCTATCTCTCTGATGGATTTAGTTTGTTTCCTCAGCCTAGTGATGGCCTCCTTCACTCGCATGGACACCTCTTTGGACCTCATGTTGGGAGTTCCAGTGAACAGCTACCAAATGCAAATGTAACACTCAGAACCACCTCCAGGCCTTTTCTCTGCTTGATTGGTCATGGGGTACCCAGGAAACAGGCCACCCCTGGCCATGCAGCTGCTTGTCAGCCATTCGTTCCATTACTTATGAGCCCCCAATGATGGGGGGGTGCATGCCACTGGCTGTCCTTCCTGAATGGTTAGTCCCCCCCTTTTGTCAACCCCCTTGAATTACAGCTGAAAGTCCTGACTTCGCTCCCATCTGGGTGTGTTTCCTTTCAACTTCAGTGTGGTGGTGTACAGAGGCCAACTGCCAAAACAGGTATCCTTGTTCCAATATTTCTGGCCTTGACTGTATATCTTGGGAGGGAATTCCATAGGGTAGGGGCCACCACAGAGAAGGCCTTCTCTAGTGCCCACCAACACTACCAATCATAATGGCCTCCAAAGATGATCTTGACATAGCATGAAATAACACAAGCGCTACCGATATAATGGTTCCAACTACATGGCATGCTGTTCATCTGTAGCCAGCATCACCTTACCCCACCTCCCAGAGGCCATATAGTCTGGGGTGCTCCTAGATCCATCATTGTCGCTGGAGGCCAAGTGGCCCTGGCAGCTTGGAGAGCCTTTTACCAGCTTCAGTGGTTCACTAGCTATAGCCTCTCCTAGACAGAGATAGCTTGACCATGGTGGTACAGACACTAGTAACCTCAAGACTGGATTACTTCAATGCACTCTATGTGGGGCTGTCCTTGAGGCTGGTCTGGAAGCTGGAGCTAGTGCAGAATGCAGCAGGTTGGCTGTTGTTGGGAGCTGCCCCTTTTCAGCATGCAGTTGCTGGGTGAACTGCACTGGCTGCCTATTCACTACCATGCCAGGTTTCAGTTCGTGGTACTAGCGTACAAAGCCCTAAACAACTTGGAAACAGGATACATGAGAGAGTGCCTTCTCCCCAATCAACCTGCCCAGTTACTGAGGTCAGAGGACATACTTCTGGTGGTTCCACACAGACCCATGGCCCAATTGGAGTCCATCAGGAAAAGAGCCTTCAGTGTGGTGGCCCCCTTCCTATGGAAAACTCTGCCTTTGGAGGTCAGGCAGTCACTGACGTGGTGTTGCTTCCAGCGCCTCCTGAAAACATTGTTATTTCAGGAAGCCTTCTTTGAGTGACCAGCCATGGTTTACTAAATTTGGTTTTATCAGAAATCTGTTTCCTTCAGATAGATAGATAGATAGATAGATAGATAGATAGATAGATAGATAGACAGACAGATAGATGGTGTTTTTATTCTTTCCCCTGTCTGCTGATCACCACTCTGAGGTCTTTGGATGTGGAGCAGTATGCAAATACTGTAAAATGAATGAATGAATGAATGAATGAGGAGAGAACAGCTCTGATAGCACCCAATAATAGTCTTCAGACACATGTAGGAAGAAAGCCAGACTATGAAGCACATGGTCTTCGTTGTCTATATACTAATGCCCAGAGTATGGGAAACAAACAGAATGAACCTGAACTCTTAATACAAGAGGGAAATTATGACCTGATAGGTATAACTGAGACTTGGTGGGATGACCCTCATGACTGGAATACAGCAATTGAAGGATATAACTTGTTCAAAAAGAACAGGAGGAACAGAAAGGGAGGTGGGGTTGCACTGTATGTGAAAAATACATATCTCTGCACAGAAATACAGGAGGAGGAGCTTGGTAGCCCCATCGAGAGCATCTGGGTTGAAATAAATGGAGCAAAGAATGAAAGGAACCTGGTGGTCAGAGTCTACTACTGGCCACCCAATCAAGGAGAAGACAAGGATGAAACTTTTGAAAAGCAAATAGTCAATGTTTTAAGGAAGCATGATGTAGTAGTAATGGGGGACTTCAATTTCCCCGATATTTGTTGGGAGACAAATTCTGCAAAACATGGCCCCTCCAGGAAATTCCTGACTTGTGTGGCGGATAACTTCCTCCTACAGAAAGTAGAGGAAGGAACTAGAGGATCGGCTATCCTTGACTTGATCCTAACCAACAGAGATGACTTAGTGGATAAAGTAGCAGTTACAGGAACTCTAGGGGAAAGCGACCACGTTGTACTTAAGTTCTTGGTTCTGAGGGAAGCAAAAGCTGAGTGTAGTCAAACGCGTACCCTGGATTTTAGGAAAGCTGATTTTAATAAACTCAGAACAATGATCAGTAAGGTCCCATGGCAAGCGACGCTAACGAGAAAAGGAGTCCAAGATGGGTGGGAGCTTTTAAAAAAGGAAATTCTCAAGGCACAATCATAAACAATTCCAACAAGAAGAAAAGGTGGAAGACAACAGAAGAAGCCAATGTGGCTTCACAAAAAGCTTAGAGATGACCCAAAAACAAAAAAGTACACATATAGGAAGTGGAAAGAAGGCCAAGTAACAAAGGAAGAGTACAGGCAGGTAGCACAGAATTGCAGGGATGGCGTCAGGAAGGCTGAAGCTGAAGCTGAGGTTAGCAAGGGATGCTAAAAACAACAAAAAGGCTTTCTTCAGCTACGTGCATAGTAAAAGGCGGAGGAAAGAAATGGTTGTTCAGCTATTAAATAAGGATGGCAAAACGATAACAGATGACAAAGAAAAGGCAGAGGTGTTCAATTCCTGCTTTGGCTCAGTCTTCTCCCAAAAGAGGGTCTATGACCCCCCTGGCAAAGAAGTACAGGCTGAAGGGGCAGAATTGCAGCTTGAGATCGACAGGCATATGGTCAAGGAACACCTAATTGTAGCAGCCATATCAGGGGTCAGACTAAGTAGCCTCATGCAGTCTCATGCTTCATGTTCTTGCTGAGCTCCTGCTCTCTGAAATATATGTTTGTAAGCTGACGAGACACAGGAATTTCTTATCATGTCAACAAAGGCTAAGGTCATAGTGATATGTATATCATGTTCTCTGCTGTTCTCTGCTGTTCTCTGCTTATCATGGCTACCCTATAACCCATTTCTTGTATTATAAACAATGTAGGGATGGCGGAGAATTTCTCCCCGAAACTTCGGGGGGCTGAGCGCCAACGTGTTCGGCCCCCCAAACAAGTTTCGGGGAGAAATTCTCCGCACCCCCCCACCCCCCGCACCCCCCCGGGACGGGACTTACCTTTGCCGAATGTCCCTCCCGGTGGCGGGTCCGGCCGGCGGTTCGGCGGGTGTTCATGCGGGGCGGGAGCGGCAGCCGGTCTTTCGACCGGCTGCCGCCCCCGCCATTGCAATGAAAGAAAAAAAAAAATGTCCCCTGATAGGCTACGTGACGATTCACGTAGCCTATCATGGCTAGATTTGCAAAGTCAGCCATGATAGGCTACGTGAATCGTCACGTAGCCTATCACGGGTGACTTTAAAAAAAAAAAAAAAAAGTGTGTACGGATAATGGCGGCCCCCATAGGGAGCCGCCATTCCCCTTCCTTATTTGGTCGCTGTAGTCTACGTCAAGGTTTACATAGACTACGGCGAAAATAAGGGCAACGCTATTTGCGTTGCCCTTATTTTCGCCGTAGTCTACGTAAACACTGACGTAGACTACAGCAACTAAATAAGGAACGCGAATGGCGGCTCCCTATGGGGGCCGCCATTCGTGTACGCGCTTTTTTTTTTTTTTAAAGTCACCCGTGATAGGCTACGTGACGATTCATGTAGCCTATCACGGCTGACTTTCCAGATCTAGCCATGATAGGCTACGTGAATCGTCACGTAGCCTATCAGGGGACTTTTTTTTTTTTTTTTTTACTTTCGTGTTCGCGGCCGAGCGAGGCGGGAAGCCTCCTCCCCGGCCTGAATTTCGGCTGGGCGAGGCGGGAAGCCTCCCCCCCTGGCCTGAACTTCGCGGGGGGAGCAGCGAAGCGCTCCCCCCCACCGTGAACAAGCTGCGAGAAAAGGTAAGTGACTTTCGTCCACCCCTAGTGATAGGCTATGTGACGATTAACGTAGCCTATCACGGCTAGATCTGCAAAGTCAGCCGTGATAGGCTACGTAAATCGTCACGTCGCCGATCACAGGTGACTTTAAAAAAAAAAAGCATGTACGGATAATGGCGGCCCCCATAGGGAGCCGCCATTCCCATTCCTTATTTGGTCTCTGTAGTCTACGTAAATCTTTACGTAGACTATGGCGAAAATAAGGGCAACGCTGCATTGCCCTTATTTTCGCCGTAGTCTACATAAAGATTTACGTAGACTACAGCGACCAAATAAGGAACGCGAATGGCGGCTCCCTATGGGGGCCGCCATTTGCGTACGCGCTTTTTTTTTTTTTTAAGTCACCCGTGATAGGCTACGTGACGATTAACGTAGCCTATCTCGGCTGACTTTGCAGATCTAGCCATGATAGTCTACGTTAATCGTCACGTAGCCTATCACGGGGGCATTTAAAAAAAAAAAAAAAAACTTTGGAGTTCGCGGCCGGGCGAGGCGGGAAGCCTCCTCCCCGGCCTGAATTTTGGCCGGGCGAGGCGGGAAGCCTCCTCCCCGGCCTGAATTTCGGCCGGGCGAGGCGGGAAGACTCCCCCCCTGGCCTGAACTTCGTGGGGGAAGCAGTGAAGCGCCTCCCCCCCACCGCGAACAAGCTTCGACGACAGGTAAGTCTCTTTTGTCCACCCCTAAAACAACGGTGCAAGGAGAAGAAATGTTGAGGACTGCAACCCCACACGGGAGGGAGAGGAGGAGCCATTTCCTATGTGTCACAATATCTATAAAAACAATGTGCTGATGTAAATCGGGGCTTTTGGCTCTTTGGAAGTGATTCCAGCCATAAAGCCCGCGCGTTAAATAAAGAAAAACTCTTTTTCCTTCACTCCGTGGTCTCTCTGATTCTGTGTTCTGCAACATACTTTGAATGAGTTCAAATCTCCAGGGCCAGATGAACTGCATCCTAGAGTCATAAAGGAACTGGCAGAAGAACTCTCAGAACCACTGTCTATTCTCTTTGAGAAATCATGGAGGATGGGAGAAGTGCCAGATGACTGGAGGAGGGCTAATGTTGTCCCTATCTTCAAAAAGGGTAAAAAGGAGGAACCTGGGAACTACAGACCAGTCAGTCTGACATCAATCCCTGGGAAAATTCTGGAGCAGATGATAAAGCAATCCATCTGGAAGCACCTTGACAACAATGCCGTGATTACACGAAGCCAACATGGATTTGTCAAAAACAAGTCCTGCCAGACAAATCTGATCTCATTTTTTGAACAAGTAACCTCCCTTGTAGACCGTGGGAATGCTGTAGACATCATATACCTCGACTTCAGCAAAGCTTTCGACAAAGTGCCCCATGATCTCCTGATGAGCAAACTAGCTCAAAGTGGGCTAGATGAAACCACGATCCGGTGGATCCACAGTTGGCTACAGAATCGGACTCAAAGAGTGCTTATCAATGGGACCTTCTCAAACTGGGGAGAGGTAATGAGTGGGGTACCGCAGGGCTCAGTCCTGGGCCCAGTACTCTTCAACATTTTTATGAATGACTTGGAGGAGGAGGTGCAGGGAATGCTGATCAGATTTGCAGATGACACCAAATTGGGCAGGATAGCTAATCCTTTGGAAGACAGAAACAAAATTCAAAGTGATCTGGATAGACTGGAGTGCTGGGCAGAAAACAACAGAATGACATTTAATAGGGATAAATGCCAAGTTCTGCAACTAGGAAAAAGAAATCAAATACACAGTTACACGATGGGGGATATGTGGCTCAACCACACTACAAGCAAGAAGGATCTTGGAATTGTTGTTGATCACAAGCTGAATATGAGCCAACAATGTGATGTGGCTGCAAAAAAGGCAAATGCTCTTTTGGGCTGCATTAATAGAAGCATAGCTTCCAAATCCCGGGAAGGGCTAGTTCCCCTTTACTCAGCACTAGTTAGGCCTCATCTGGAGTACTGTGTCCAGTTCTGGGCACCACACTTTAAGAAGGATGCAGACAAACTGGAGAGGGTTCAGAGGAGGGCAACGAAGATGATCAGGGGACTGGAAAAAAAGCCCTATGAAGAGAGACTGAAAGAACTGGACATGTTTTAGCCTTGAGAAGAGAAGACTGAGGGGAGATATGATAGCACTCTTCAAGTACTTGAAAGGTTGTCACAGAGAAGAAGGCCAGGATCTCTTCTTGATCATCCCAGAGTGCAGGACATGGAATAATGGGCTCAAGTTACAGGAAGCCAGATTCTGGCTGAACATCAGGAAAAACTTCCTGACTGTATTTATTTATTTATTTATTTATTAAAGTTATTAATCGCCCATCTGACTGGTCACCCAGCCACTCTGGGCGATGTACAACCCACCATAAAACAATTTAAAACAATAAAATTTTACCATAATTTTTTTTTTTAAAAATACCCTAACCCACCCCAAATGCCTGCCTGAACAACCACGTTTTTAATGCATGACGGAAGCTCATTAAAGAGGGGGCATGACGGAGTTCCCTAGGGAGGGAGTTCCACAGAGTGGGGGCCACTACAGAGAAGGCCCTCTCCCTCGTCCCCACCAGTCTAGCTGTCCTGGCTGATGGGACAGAGAAAAGGCCATCTGAGGCTGATCTTGTTAAGCGGCCTGTCTGGTGTTGCTGGAGGCGCTCCTTAAGATAGGCTGGGCCGGAACCATATAGGGAATTAAAGGTCAAAACCAGCACCTTGAATTTGGCCCGGAAAACAACTGGTAACCAGTGCAACTCCTTCAGCACTGGAGTGATGTGATCTCGCCGGCGGCTGCCTTTAATCAGGCGAGCCGCCGCGTTCTGTACCAGCTGCAGCTTCCAAACCGTCTTCAAGGGTAACCCCACGTAGAGCGCATTACAGTAGTCTAAACGAGAGGAGACCAGGGCATGTACTACCGATGGGAGCAGATGGTCGGGAAGGAAGGGGCGCAGCCGCCGTATCAGATGGAGTTGATACAGTGCTGTCCGGCTCACAGCTGACACCTGAGCCTCCATGGACAGCTGGGAGTCCAAAATGACCCCCAGGCTGCGGACCTGGTCTTTCAAGGGTAGCCGTACCCCATTCAACACCAGGTCAACATCCCCCAGCCTCCTCTTGTCTCCCACCAAAAGTACCTCGGTCTTGTCAGGGTTCAGCTTCAGCTTATTCCTCCCCATCCAGGCACTCACCGTCTCCAGACATTTGGACAGGGATTCTACGGCCAACCTTGGTGAAGATTTGAATGAGAGGTAGAGCTGCGTGTCATCCACATATTGATGACACTGCACCCCAAACCTCCTGATGATAGCCCCCAGCAGCTTCACATAGATGTTAAATAGCATCGGGGAGAGGATGGAACCCTGTGGCACCCCACAAGTAAGTGGCCACGGGTCCGAAACCTCCTCTCCCAGTACTACCCTCTGGTACCTGCCGGAGAGGAAGGATCGGAACCACCACAATACAGTGTCTCCAATGCCCAACCCCTCCAGGCGGTCCAGGAGGATACCGTGGTCAACGGTATCAAAAGCCGCTGAGAGGTCGAGGAGAAAAAGGAAGGAGCATTCATCCCTATCCAGAGCCCTCCTCATATCATCTACCAAGGCGACCAAGGCCGTTTCTGTCCCATGCCCAGGCCTGAAGCCCGACTGAAATGGGTCTAGATAATCAGTTTCTTCCAAGTGTGCCTTCAACTGCACCGCCACCACCCGCTCAATCACCTTGCCCAAAAATGGCAGATTTGAGACTGGGCGAAAGTTGTTCAGAACTTGAGGATCCAAGGAGGGCTTCTTTAAGAGCGGTCTTATCACTGCCTCCTTGAGGGCTGATGGCATCACTCCCTCCTCAAGGGAGGCGTTCACCACTGCCTTGATCCCCTCACCCAGTCTCTCTCTGCAGCTCATAATGAGCCAAGATGGGCAAGGATCAAGTAAGCAGGTGGTCGGCCTTACAGATGAAAGCACCTTGTCCACTTCATCAGGAGGAAGAAGCTGGAACCGATCCCACAAAACCGGTTTGCCACAGGCCGCCTCTTGCTCACTAACTGTATCCACAGTGTGCAGAGTAACACACCTAATCTGATCAATTTTATCTGCAAAGTGCCTTGCCAAAGCCTCACAGGAGGCCTTAGAATGCTCCAGTGGTTCCGGAGCCACAGGACCGACCAGGCTCCGGACCACTTGGAACAGCCTCCTGGGGCAGCACTCTGCAGACGCGATGGAGGCAGCATAATATTCCTTTTTTGCTGCCTTCACCGCCACGTGATAGGCTGAAGATATAGCTCTAGACTGTAAGAGCAATATGACAATGGAACCAATTACCTGGGGAGGTGGTGGGCTCTCCCACACTGGAGGCGTTCAAGACGAGGCTGGACAGCCATTTGTCAGGGATGCTCCGACTTGGATTCCTGCATTGAGCATGGGGTTGGACTCGATGGCCTTGTAGCCCCTTTCCAACCCTACTATTCTATGATTCTATGATTCTATGATTCTATGATTCTATGATTCTATGATTCTATGATTCAGTGAATGAAATGCTCATCTCAATGTGCTGTGATAGAACATTTGACTTTGACCTCAGTGATTTTGGCTTGATTCCCTGCTCACTCATGGAGTACATTGAGTGACTTTGGTCCAGTTGCACATTCTCAGCCTAACTCACAGAGTCAGCTGGAGAATAAAATAATATCATCCCCATTCATGCCACCTTGAACTCCTGAAAGGGTGGAAGAGACATGAACAAATAATTCAAAACATGGCTATGACAGGACCATAGCTTAGTGGTAGAACACATGCTTTGCATATGGAAGGTCCCAGTGTCAGTTCCTGGCATCTTTGGTTAAAATGATCTGTTAGCAGAGGATGTGAGAAGACCTTTGCTGATTAGAAGCAGTCTTCTAGGCAAGCCTAGCAACCCTGCTTCCCTTGATTCAAACAATATTGCTGAAAGTGATTCTTTAAAGTCTGTTTCATTAAAGGAGAGGGGCGGAAAACTGTGATTCTGATTAAGAATTCTCATTGTATCACCTGCAATGAAGCACTATATTTATTTTAGACAGTTAAGACTAAAGAACAAAAAATCCTGGTTAGTTGACAGTCCACATAATAAAACGGCTTGATGTCAAGGATCAGAATCCGAAAGAAAGAAAAATGTACGTTTGGGTTTTTTTTATCTATTTGGCTAGGAATACTTTAAAGGCTCAAAGGATATAGCAATACTGTACGTAATGAGTTCCATCTCCCGCAGTTCTGGGCAGAGGTTGAATATGCTATTTGACATATGTCCTAAAGAAGATTGGAACAATTTTAAGAGTAGCTTAGGAAAATCTAGGGCCCCATTTTGCAGTCTGTAATGCAGGGAAAGGACGAGGCCATTTTACAGGGCTTTTTGAGTGGAGGCATTGAACCACACTTAGCACCCTCTGATGAACTCAAACAAATGAAAGCTGTTTCGCCAACACTTTGGAAATATCTAGGACTCTCTCATTTCCCCTTCATTTATTTTACCTTTCATTTAATTGGCAATTTAGACAGCTGGCTTTAAAAAGAGCAAGAATTCTCAAACGTTGTCTGCCTTATCCTTCCCCAAGCGTTCTGAGTCGAACTACACATTATACTAATTGTGATAATGTGAGCTGAGGCTTGACTTCTTCTTTTTTACTCTAGTGTACATGTGCATGGCCCCTTCATGGATCACTGCCTTGTTGTGGCGAAGGGGCTTGCGTAACTCAGTGAAGCCATAAGCTATGCCGTGCAGGGCCACCCAAGACAATGGACAGGTCATGGCAGAGAGTTCTGACAAAATGTGGTCCACTGGAGAAGGAAATGGCAACCCACTCCAGTATTCTTGCCAAGAAAACCCCATGGAACGTATCACAAGGCTAAAACAGATGACACCGGAAGATGAGCCCCTCAGGTCGGAAGGTGTCCAATATACTACTGGGGAAGAGCAGAGGGTATTTCCAAGTAGCGCCAGAAAGAGTGAAGCGGCTGGGCCAAAGCCGAAAGGACACTCAGCTGTGGATGTGTCTGGTGGTGAAAAGAAAATCCGATGCTGTAAAGAACAATATTGTTTAGGAACCTGGAATGTTAGATCAATGAATCAAGGTAAGCTGGAGGTGGTCAAACATGAGATGGCAAGATTGAACATCGACATCTTGGGAATCAGCGAACTAAAATGGACAGGAATGGGCAAATTTAATTCAGGTGACCATCATATCTACTATTGTGGGCAAGAATCCCTTAGAAGAAATGGAGTAGCACTCATCGTCAACAAAAGGGTGGGAAAAGCAGTACTGGGGTACAATCTTAAAAACGATAGAATGATCTCAGTACAAATCCAAGGCAAACCATTCAACATCACAGTAATTCAAGTCTATGCCCCAACCACTGAGGCCGAAGAAGCTGAGGTTGATCAGTTCTATGAAGACCTCCAACACCTTCTAGAACTAACACCAAAAAAAGATGTCCTCTTCATCACAGGGGACTGGAATGCTAAAGTAGGAAGTCAAGAAATCACCGGGATAACAGGCAGGCATGGCCTTGGTGTACAAAATGAAGCAGGACAAAAGCTAATAGAGTTTTGCCAAGAGAACACGCTGATCATAGCAAACACTCTTTTCCAACAGCACAAGAGACGACTCTACACATGGACATCACCAGATGGTCAATATCGAAATCAGATTGATTATGTCCTTTGCAGCCAAAGATGGAGAAGCTCCATACAGTCAGTAAAAACAAGACCTGGAGCTGACTGTGGCTCAGATCATGAGCTGCTTCTTGCAAAATTTCGGCTGAAATTGAAGAATGTAGGGAAAACCACTAAACCATTCAGGTATGACCTAAATCATATCCCTTATGAATATACAGTGGAGGTGAGGAATAGATTTCAGGGATTAGACCTGATAGACAGAGTGCCTGAGGAACTATGGATGGAGGTCTGTAACATTGTTCAGGAGGCAGCAACGAAATCCATCCCAAAGAAAAAGAAATGCAAGAAAGCCAAGTGGCTGTCTGATGAGGCTTTACAAGTAGCTGAGGAAAGAAGGGAAGCAAAAAGCAAGGGAGAAAGGGGAAGATATATCCAACTGAATGCAGAGTTCCAGAGAATAGCAAGGAGAGACAAGAAGGCCTTCTTAAATGAACAATGCAAGGAAATCGAGGAAAACAACAGAATGGGAAAGACTAGAGATCTCTTCAAGAAAATTGGAGATCTCAAGGGAACGTTTTGTGCAAAGACAGGCATGATAAAGGACAAAGAAGGCAGGGACCTCACAGAAGCAGATGAGATTAAGAAGAGGTGGAAAAAATACACAGAAGAACTATACAGGAAAGATCTTAATGTCCTTGATAGCCATGATAGTAATGTTCTTGATAGCCATGATAGTGCGGTCACTGAACTTGAGCCGGACATCCTCGAGAGTGAAGTCAAGTGGGCCTTAGGAAGCATTACTAACAACAAAGCTAGCGGAGATGACAGTATTCCAGCTGAGCTATTTAAAATCCTAAAAGATGATGCTGTTAAAGTGCTGCATTCAATATACCAACAAATTTGGAACACTCAACAATGGCCGCAAGACTGGAAAAGGTCAGTTTACATTCCAATTCCAAAGAAGGGCAACGCCAAAGAGTGTTCAAACTACCGCACAATTGCGCTCATTTCACATGCCAGCAAGGTGATGCTCAAAATCCTACAAGCTAGGCTTCAGCAGTATGGGAACTGAGAACTACTGGAAGTACAAGCTGGGTTTCGAAGAGGCAGAGGAACTAGAGATCAAATCGCCAACATTCGCTGCGTCATGGAGAAAGCAAGAGAATTCCAGAAAAACGTCTATTTCTGCTTCATTGACTACGCTAAAGCCTTTGATTGTGTGGATCACAACAAACTGTGGCAAATTCTTAAAGTGATGGGAGTACCAGACCACCTTACCTGTCTCCTGAGAAACCTGTACGAGGGTCAAGAAGCAACAGTAAGAACCGGACATGGAACAACCGAGTGGTTCAAAACTGGGAAAGGAGTACGACAAGGCTGCATATTGTTACCCTGCTTATTTAACTTATATGCAGAGTACATCACGAGAAATGCTGGGTTGGATGAATCAGAGGTCGGAATTAAGATTGCTGGGAGAATTATCAACAAACTCCGATATGCAGACAATACCACCCTAATGGCAGAAAGTGAAGAGGATCTAAAGAGCCTCTTGTTGAGGGTGAAAGAGGAGAGTGCAAAAGCTGGTTTGAAACTCAACATTAAAAAAACTAAGATCATGGCATCTGGCCCTAACACTTCCTGTCATATAGAAGGGGAAGAAATGGAAGCAGTGACAGATTTTACTTTCTTGGGCTCCAAGATCACCGCAGACGGTGACTGTAGCCATGAAATTAAAAGATGCTTGCTCCTTGGGAGGAAAGCTATGGCAAACCTAGACAGCATAGTAAGAAGCAGAGACATCACCTTGCCAACAAAGGTCCATCTAATCAAAGCTATGGTTTTCCCAGTAGTAATGTATGGCTGTGAGAGCTGGACTATAAGGAAGGCTGAGCACCAAAGAATTGATGCTTTCGAACTGTGGTGCTGGAGAAGACTCTTATGAGTGCCCTGGACTGCAAGGAGGTCAAATCAGTCCATCCTAAAGGAAATCAACCCTGAGTGCTCATTGGAAGGACAGATACTGAAGCTGAAGCTCAACTATTTTGGCCACCTAATGCAAAGAGAAAACTCTCTGGAAAAGACCCTGATGCTGGGAAAGACTGAAGGCAAAAGGAGAAGGGGACGGCAGAGGATGAGATGGCTAGATAGCAGCACCGATGCAAAGAATATGAACCTGAGCACACTCCAGGAGAGTGCACAGGACAGGAAGGCCTGGCGTGCTATGGCCCATGGGGTCACGAAGAGTCGGACATGATTGAACAACTGAACAACAACAACATGTGCACGGTCCTGATTTGGATAAGGACCACTGTGCTTCAGGAAACATAGGTTAAACCTTCTTCCCCACCATTCCCCCCACCATTTTTTTTAAAGGAAAAAAGCCTCCACTAGTGTCAAACATGTCATTTGACACTGAGAGCCTTTCTACATGAGGCATTTATTGTGCGCTCATGATTCCCCAACATTCGCTGCATCATGGAGAAAGCAAGAGAATTCCAGAAAAACGTCTATTTCTGCTTCATTGACTACGCTAAAGCCTTTGATTGTGTGGATCACAACAAACTGTGGCAAATTCTTAAAGTGATGGGAGTACCAGACCACCTTACCTGTCTCCTGAGAAACCTGTACGAGGGTCAAGAAGCAACAGTAAGAACCGGACATGGAACAACCGAGTGGTTCAAAACTGGGAAAGGAGTACGACAAGGCTGCATATTGTTACCCTGCTTATTTAACTTATATGCAGAGTACATCATGAGAAATGCCGGGTTGGATGAATCAGAGGTCGGAATTAAGATTGCTGGGAGAATTATCAACAAACTCCGATATGCAGACAATACCACCCTAATGGCAGAAAGTGAAGAGGATCTAAAGAGCCTCTTGTTGAGGGTGAAAGAGGAGAGTGCAAAAGCTGGTTTGAAACTCAACATTAAAAAAACTAAGATCATGGCATCTGGCCCTAACACTTCCTGTCATATAGAAGGGGAAGAAATGGAAGCAGTGACAGATTTTACTTTCTTGGGCTCCAAGATCACCGCAGACGGTGACTGTAGCCATGAAATTAAAAGACGCTTGCTCCTTGGGAGGAAAGCTATGGCAAACCTAGACAGCATAGTAAGAAGCAGAGACATCACCTTGCTGACAAAGGTCCGTCTAATCAAAGCTATGGTTTTCTCAGTAGTAATGTATGGCTGTGAGAGCTGGACTATAAGGAAGGCTGAGCGCCAAAGAATCGATGCTTTCGAACTGTGGTGCTGGAGAAGATTCTTACGAGTCCCCTGGACTGCAAGGATGTCAAATCAGTCAATCCTAAAGGAAATCAACCCTGAGTGCTCATTGGAAGGACAGATACTGAAGCTGAAGCTCAACTATTTTGGCCACCTAATGCGAAGAGAAAACTCCCTGGAAAAGACCCTGATGCTGGGAAAGACTGAAGGCAAAAGGAGAAGGGGACGGCAGAGGATGAGATGGCTAGATAGCATCACCGTTGCAATGAATATGAACTTGAGCACGCTCCGGGAGAGAGCGCAGGACAGGAAGGCCTGGCGTGCTATGGTCCATGGGGTCATGAAGAGTCGGACACGACTGAACGACTGAACAACAACAACATGATTCCCCACTCATGGTAGTTTGCAGGTGCTTTACATAATGTTGTCATGCTCCAGGGCCTCTCCCATTCTTTGCAACCATTTTAGCATTATCTTCGTTTTGTTTTTCTAACGAGGAAAGTCTGGCATTTCCGTGAATGGCAGCATGAAACCTTGATGTATTTGCAGAATTCTGCTATAGTGAATGTGAGAAGGAACATATAGAAAGGCAGAGAAAGAAACCCCCAGGAAAAAAAAGCATGTGTAAAGGACCCAATCCCACAAAGAATCCGGAAGCAGAAGCTGTCGAGGTCGCCCCTGCTGCCTTCTGAGATCCTCAGGTAGCCAAAATCAACACGCAGACAATAGGGCTCTTTTCCAAGGCTTTATTTCCATTCAACTTAATGACACTTACAGATGCTAATTGCTTGATTCCTACAAGTGAGACTTAAGACAGCTGCCTACTCGGGGGTTCTAACCTTAGGAATCAGTTGATCTCTGTTTGGAGGGGAAGGCAGGAAACCTCTGAACTTATGGGCTAGGAGGAGAGAGTCCACCCCTTTCCTGTGGGGCAACAGGGCACCGCTGTTGCCATCACACCAAATGGGCTGAGTGCCTCCTCTCAGCACCCGCCATCTCCCGCTTGATGCTGTGCCAGCGCCTAGTGTCCAGAAACTGCTGTTGGGCCTCCCTCTCCCTGCCAGGGTCACTATCACTCTCAGGAATGTGTACCAGGAGGGGCTCTCCCCCTGGCTGCTCCTCTGAACAGCGCGTGGGTTCCTCTCCCGCAGTTTCTATCACTTCCTCAGAATCAGAACTACTTTGGGGCTCTCTGGGCTCTGATCCAACCCTGACAAAAGCCTCGGTAAAGTGGCAGATTAAAAGCCATATATAGAAAAGCCCCAAGTGATCTGATATTGAGAAAGGGGAGAGACTGAGTGATTTCAGTCTTGTCCTGGCCCCAGGATGGGGTCTGAAAAATCAAGAAAGAAATGATTAAGCTTGTGCTGGTGTCATAAAACAAAAACCTTTCTAGGATCACTCATCCTCAACATGGAGTGGAAGGGTAATCAAGCCAATTCAGAGTGATGTCCAGGTGAGTCCTCCGCTTGTTTTAAGGTTCTGGGAGGGGAGAACTCAACCCAGGGCTGGATCTACACTAACTGACTTTTTTCACTTCCAGTGAGGTTTCACTGCCCGCCTTTCACACTATGCAGTAGCTGCCTCGAATTATAACCGGAATTTCCCACTTCTGTGCTCCCGCTTTCAATACCCTAATATCCCGGTATTTCCCCTTAATGTGTTCTGATTTTCCGCCTTGGCTACCGTATCCAGTCGTAGTCCCCTCCCCCACCTGTCCATATGCAGCGGTGTTTGTATTTCCGTCCTGTCCAGTCACAGCTCTCGACGGCCCCATGTCTTCTTCCGGCTACTGATCATATAGCTTCCTCAGCAGCACCCGTTTCCTCAGCAACAAGCAAAGGGCTGGATGCGCACATGCTTGTCTGATCTCGGAAGCTAAGCAGGGTTGGTCCCGGTCAGTGCTTGGATGGGAGACCGCCTGGGAATCAGGCTTCCTGCACTGAGCAGGGGGTTGTTGTATCCCTTCAAATGAGATTTAGTTTTACCCCTTCCTATCCCCCACTCTGGATGTTTTTTAAAAAAATTCAGGCATTATCCTCGCAGAATCGGGGCTTCTCCGTGATGTTTTTTTTTTCTAATTGAGGCATGATCTTTGAAGCTTCAAAGCTTCGAAGATCATGCATCAATTAGGAAAAAAACATGGCGGAGAAGCCCTGATTCTGTGAGGATAACGCCTGAATTTAAAAAAAATACATCCTGAGTGGGGGATAGGATGGGGTAAAACTTAGTCTCATTTGAAGGGATACAACAACACCCTGCTCAATGCAGGAAGCCTGATTCCCAGGCAGTTGCCCATCCAACTACTGACCGGGGCTGACCCCACTTAGCATCCGAGATCAGACCAGCGTGCGCAGGAAAACAGCACAGCGCTCAAGTGTGAACCGAGCTTGCACATTCGATGAAGCACTGCAACAAGGAAAATGAGTGAGTGTGAATAATCACATTTTAATGCAAGAGCATTTAACCCAATGAGACACTGAATTCATTGTGATGGCGGGCGCAGTGTAGATCGGCCCCAGGTTTTAAAATCCTCCATGAAAAGCAGTCACAGCTCAGTGGTAGAGCACATGATTTGCAGGCGAAAGATCCCAGGTTCAGTCCCTCACATATCTTGGTAGGGCTGTGGAAGGCCTCTGTCTGAAACCCAGACTAGCAGCTGCCAATCCATGTAGACAATACGGAGCTAGATGGACTTGGTATAAAGTGACTTCCTAAGGGAAGGCCTTCAACAAAGAACTCAGAAAATGGGCAAGGAATGAATACACAAATACTGATTCAATCCAATGCACCTGATGTTTGATTATAACAATCTATTTTGCAGGTTAGGTTAGCCCATCCTCATATGCAAAACAGCCCCGCATATCACAATTAGGGATGGACGAGCCCATCTCCGTCAGGACAGGGGGAGCTTGACGAGCTGCCCCCCACAGCTTGCGCAGCCTGGGCTTGCTCGGTGAGCTTTCTTGCTCACCCCGCCTACCCGCGAGCTGCCCCTCTTCCTTGCGCTGACTGTCAAGGGCCGGTGCGGGGAAGGAGGGCCCTCAGCGACCATCCCCCACCTTCTTGCCCTGGCCTTCTCTAGAGGAGGCCAAGGCGAGAGCTTTGGTGCGCTGCCGTTGCCCTCCTTCCCCGTGCCGGTCCTTGACAGCTGGCGTGAGGAAAAAGGGTGATGGTGGCCAGCCCCCAGCCTCTCACCCTGATCTTCTCTAGAGGAGGCCAGGATGAGAGCGCTGGGGCACCACCATTGCCCTTCTACCTCACTCCAGCTGTCAAGGGCCAGTGTGCGGAAGGAGGGCCTGGGCGGCCAGCCCTCAACCTCTTGCCCTGGCCTCCAGAGGTGGCGGCGAGGGGAAGAGGATAGGTGGCTCCTTCTCCCCTCCCCCCCACAACTTGCTACAGAGGCAGGGGCAAGGGACAAGCTGGTTGTTTTCCATACGGCCAGGAAAACTTACAGAAAACAACCAGCCTATCCTGCACCACTGCTGCTGTAGCAAGGATGGGGGAAGGAGGAGAGGCACTGCCTTCTTCCCCTCTCCTTGCTGAGGGAGCGGGCACCCGAGCTCTTGCCTGACTCAGTGCACCATGAGTCAGGCAAGAGCTCAGGTCCGTGAACTGGCATCCGGGGGGCCGAACCAGCAACTTCTCTCCAGGCTTCAAGCCCCAACCGGATGCTTGTGCCATCCCTAATTACAATTGCCCCAGTTGCCTTGTGAGATGTAGTGATGGCCACTAACTCAGATGGCTTTAAAGCAGGAATATACAAATTCCTGAAGGATAAGGCTATCAGTGGTTACTAGTCATGATGGCTATATATTACTTCCAGTATTAGAAGCAGTGTGCCTCTGAATAGCATTTGCTGGGGAACCTGTGCAAGAGGGTGCTGTCATGCTGGTTGATGCAGGCTTCCCATGGGCTCATCTTATGTTGTTCTGATCTATCCTGATGGTACTATCCTTATGATACTACCATCAGAGTTGCAGTTGGTGGGATACAGGATAGGACCATCTCCACTGGGGCCTCTAGACTATACAGCATTCTGCCCAGGAGGAGATGCAACTGGCTAATGGCAGTTTTGATGTCATCCCTAATGTCAATCCCTAATGTCATTTTGATGTCGAACTAAAGGTGCAATCTATGCATGTTTAGACAGGGGGAAAATCCTACAACTCCCGGCATTCCCCAGCCAGCAGTGTTGGCTGGGGAGTGCCAGGAGCTGTAGAATTTTTTTCTGTCTAAACAAACTTACATAGGATTGCACCCTAAAAGATTATTTTTGAGTGAGGGGGGGTAGCCATGTTAGTGCGTTGCAGCAAAATAACGAAGAATCTTATGCCACTTTCAAGACTAACAACAACAACAAAATCTTATGGCATAAGCTCTAGGCCTTGAAAGTTTATGCCAAGGTGCCATAAGACTCTTTTTTTATTCTTTTTGGGGTGTTCTTATGGGTTGACTGGTCCCTGAGGGTGCAATCCTGTCAGGATGCCCATCAGCCTCTGAATGTGGAGGCTGATGGGCATCCTATGCAGAGCAGAAGGAGTGCCAAGGAAATCTTTGCCTCTGCACTTCTCCCCCTCTGCATTTTTGCTAGATGGGCCTTTTTGCCCATCTAGCTAGGGCTCTGTGGAGGGGAAGGGAAAGAGGCTGGGGAGGGCTAGGGAGAGCTCATATTCCTGCTTCCCCAGTCCCTCCCCTCCCCACCCACAGAAGCACCCCCTCTCCCTCCTCTCCAAAGTTGCTTTTGTTTTGCGACCTCAGAGAGGCAGCTGGTGTGGTTCTCTCCATGCTGGCTAGAAAGGGGAGGGGGAGAAGCAGGGAGCTTGGACTCCTGGGTCTGAATTCAGAGCACTGTCTCTGACCTTTGGTCCAGGAATCCAAACTATCCTATGCCCCCCCTGACACTGGCTTGGGGCCAAAGGATTGCTCTCCCCCTTTATCTGCTGGCCATTTATACTGTGATGATTTGTGGTGGCATTCTTTGTTTTTAACCTATGGTATAGTTGTTTTTAATTGATGCCATTGTTTGCCACCTTGCACATCTCATTTCACAGTTGGAAAGGTGGGCTATAAATATTTTTGATAGATAGATGTGACTATTGCTCTAGCCACTGATGGTGCAGTCCTATGCGAGTTTAGACTGAGAAAAGGCCTACAACTCCCAGCATGCCCCAGCCAGAAATGCTGGCTGGGGCATGCTGGGTGTTGTAGGCCTTTTCCCTGTCTAAACACACATAGGATTGTGTCCTTAGTGTGCTTTCTAGATCAGAGGTAGGCAAACTTTTGGGGCCGTGAACATATTTGGCAATTTGAGAAACTGTTCTGGGCACCACCACAAAATGGCTGCCATGGGACCTTCCCAAAAGTCTGTGAACAAGACAGAGATGAGGCCTGAGCCCCAACATACTAAATAACTTATTTGGACCCACAGATTTCATCACCAACAGAAACCTATTTCACAGCAATCACAGCTGCTGGTAAGGAAATGTGTCAATTACAAGTGGGAAAAGTAGGGCAGGCACCAAGAAAGGTATCCAGGGATGCATTGGTGCCCACAGGAACCACATTGCTGATCCCTGCTCTAGATACGTGAGTCATTTGAAACAATTCACCCATGTTAGCATAATCCAGCTCTATCCTTAGTGGGTTTAACAGAGTGACAGTACAATCCTGTGCATGTCTACTCAAAAGTAAGTCCCAACTCGTTACTCCTAGGTAAGTGAATATAGAACTATTCACTTATAGTTCTATAAGTAGCAGACCTTGGAAGCTGGCATGTGGGTTAAACAGAAATATTGGAACACTTTTTATAAAGAAAATTTTATAGATGTTGCCATTTTCTTTTTTCTATGGTAACTGTGATTATCAAAGGCTGGGCTTGTTATCTAAAACTGTCATCAGGAAAGAAGTTTCATAGATACCAGTTCCACATCACTTGAAAATATCTGACAGTGTGATGGGGATGCTATTGCCATATGAACCTGTTGTGCAAACTGACTTTGGGGAACTCGTATAACAAAGAAGTAGGTTTATTTAAAATGTTTAACTAGGATTCATGTTCATTGTCATTACTTCTTGGCAACTATTAATGCCATCTGCAGTCAACTCAAGAGAGTCATAATACGCCAATAATATGAGAACATCTGAAGCAGGATGTGATATTTAGGAGTAGAGCGTGTTTTTGGTTTCATTGTCACAAGCCAGGAAGAGTTCTTCCTGAGACTCTCCAAAATAGCTGAGTGATAGGAACATGAATAATTACTCTCCAAATCAATCAGTGCTCTGACTGTATTAAAGTCATGATGACACTCGAGGGAATTATTTGGCTTTCGGCTTCCATGCAGGATGTAGACCTGTATCACAAAAATAATAAACTCAAGGATGATCTCCGGAGATATTGATGTTCATATGCCTGTGCATATGAACATCAACATTGCATCAGTGCAATGCCCCCAACAAAAGAAATCATAGCAAGGTTAACTAGCGCTATGCTAGGACGTAGGTATCTGCTCTGCCTCTGTCATTGTTTTGTTAGGGCTGAGTGTCATTGGGCACTGATGAGCCCTTGGTTACACAGGGCGCCATGATTGATCACGTCTGTTTTCAGCAAGGGTTTCAGGGTTTCAGCTACTGGTGCTAATTGTGGAGCCCACCCTTGAGAATCTGTTGGAGCAATTCTATTCCCCCTGGAGAAATTGAGTGGAATACCACCACAATTTCTCTGCCCACAAATAGGGTGGAGAACTTTAAGAGGCCATTTGCGCACAGCTCTGCTTAAATGACTTAATTTGCATGACGCCTGACGGTGTATACTAATGAAACACAATAGAAAAAGAACCATAATTTTCAACTGTGTTTTGTTAAACAAAACATGTTTAAAATATTCACTGCAGCACTGTGCAATTTTTAGCTCTGTCAGAAAAGTGTCTGACTGTGTGGGCAGTACATGCGGCTTTATTCATTTGCAAAGTTATTGAGCACCAGAAATAGCATATATCATAGCTCCATCAGAACTAACAGCTCAGTTTAGTTATGGAATTCTGTTACCTGGGTAGGTGCATTTCTAACAATGCATCACAGGATATAGAGACTATGTAATGGCAAGAGTTGAGCTGAAATTTCCATGCGTCTCTCAGCATAGACATAGGCACCATCCAAGGCCCTGGCTTCACACGCCATGCACTGTCTTCATCGTACTTAGGTCTTTGCCCTCAATCTGTGTTTGTTTGTTTGTTATAAAAGAACTCTCCTCCTCCTCCTCCTCCTCCTCCTCCTTAAAAAGGTGTCCCCAACCAGTCGTGTCCGACTCTAGGGTGTGGTGCTCAACTCCATTTCTAAGCCGAAGAGCCAGCGCTGTCCAAAGACACTTCAGTGGTCATGTGGCCAGCATGACTGAACACTGAGGTGCACAGAATGCTGTTACCTTTCCTGCCAAAGCGGTACCTATTTATCTACTTGCAATTTCTTGCTTTCGAACTGCTAGGTTGGCAGGAGCTGGGACTGAAGACGGGAGCTCACTCCGTCACGTGGCACTCGGGTAGGGGTGGACGAAAGTCCCTTACCTTTCGCCGAAGCTTGTTCACGGTGGGGGGGAGGCACTTTGCTGCTCCCCCCGCGAAGTTCAGGCCGGGGGGGGAGGCTTCCCGCCTCGCCCCGGCCGAAACTCAGGCCGGGGGGGAGGCTTCCCGCCTCGCCCCGGCTGAAATTCAGGCCGGGGAGGAGGCTTCCGGCCTCGCCCGGCCTCAAATGCGAAAGTTTAAAAAAAAAAAAAACGCCCCCTGATAGGCTACGTGACGATTAACGTAGCCTATCACGGGGCAAAGTCAGCCGTGATAGGCTACGTCAATCGTCACGTAGCCTACCACGGGTGACTTTAAAAAAAAAAAAAGCGCGTACGCTAATGGCGGCCCCCATAGGGAGCCGCCATTTGCGTTCCTTATTTGGTCCCTGTAGTCTACGTAAAGATTTAGACTACGGCGAAAATAAGGGCAACGCAAATAGCCGTGATAGGCTGACTTTGCAAATCTAGCCATGATAGGCTACGTTAATCGTCACGTAGCCTATCAGGGGGCGTTTTTTTTTTTTCTTTTATTGCAATGGCACCGGTGGAAAGACCAGCTGCCACTCCCGCCCCGCTTGAACACCCGCCGAACCGCCGTCCGGACCCGCCGCCGGGAGGGACATTCGGCGAAGGTAAGTCCCGTCCCGGGGGGGGTGCAGGGTGCGGGGGGGTTTGGAGGATTTCTCCCCGAAACTTGTTCGGGGGGCCGAACACGTTGGCACTCAGCCCCCCGAAGTTTCGGGGAGAAATTCTCCGCCATCCCTACACTCGGGTCTCAAACAGTCGAACTGCTGTCCTGCCGACCTTCTGGTCTGCAGTTCAGCGTCTTAACCACTAAGCCACCGTGGCCCCCTCCTCCTCCTTAGGGATGTATATTTATTGACCTTTTTAGGCCACCACTTCATGCTTCCAATGAAGTGGGCTCTGTCCATGGAAGCTTATGGCCCAATTTGTTGCTCGTCTTTAGGATATCACAAGACTATGTCTTGCTTTATGGAGAGTCCATATATAGGTTTGAGGAGCAATGTATGTATTGTCTGTAGGTGAAGAAAGCCTGTTCTACTGTGAACACCAGACTTCACATTAAAACATCTCAGTGGTAGAGTACATGTATTGCATGCTGAAGGTTCCAAGTTCAAGTTCATCTAGTTTTGATCGGATAGCAAGTGTTGGGGAAGATCACTGTCCCCAGAGATCTACTGCCAGAATAGTGTTAAATTTTTGAAGTCCATGCATTCATTGTGACAGTCCCCATAGCCATGCCCCCGTGGAGAGTCCAAGGATTCCTGTAGCTGTCTCGATCCATATCAACAAACCAGTTCTAGCAGTTTTTATCTCCACCTGGAGCAGGTTGTTTGGAAAGCTAATGGATCTTAATTGACAACTCAAGACCAAGCTGCGCCAGCTTTGCATCACAACAGGCAGCAATATATGGCTGGGAAAATTCAGTTCCCCCTAGCTACTGTGAAGATTGCAGCTAAACTCAGAGGGACTGGGGATGCCTGAGGGGGGTGTCACATGATGTCAACATCCCTGGAAATCAAAACCCTGTTGATTCTCCTGGACCTCTCAGTGGCTTTCGATACCATCGACCACAGTATCCTTCTGGATAGGTTGTCTGGGTGGGGAGTTGGAGGCAATGCACTGCAGTGGTTCTGCTCCTACTTGGTTGGCTGATTCCAGAAGGTGGTGCTGGGGATTGTTGCTCTGTGCCATGGCAATTGTGCCATGGGGTTCCACTGGGCTCTTTTTTATCCCCCGTGCTGTTTAACATCTACATGAAACCGCTGGGGGAGGTTATCTGAAATTCAATCCAGAAAAGATGGAGGTACTGTTAGTGGGTGGTTCATCTGCCCGGCTAGGTGATATTCAACCTGTTCTGGAGGGGTTGCACTCCCCCTAAAGGATCAGGTTCATAGTTTGGGGGTGCTCTTGGATCCCGAACTGTCACTTGAGGCACAGGTGAACTCAGTGGCATGGAGCACTTTTTAACAGCTTAGGCTGGTATACCAACTATGCCCTTATCTGGACAGAGATAGCCTAGCTACAGTTATCCATGCTCTGATAACTTCTCGTCTGGATTACTGCAATGCATTATACGTGGGGCTAGGGATGTACAAAAATTACTTACCTTTTGGGGATTATGCTGATGGTGCGGGAGGAGGCATTCCGTACCTCCCCCCGGAATCCTCTCCGGGGGGGGGAGGAGCTCCGTTCCTCCTGCCCCTGGAATCCTGGCTGGCCGGCTGTGCTCCACAGCGATTCTGCAGAGCCACCGGCCGGCTCTGCCAGCAGCCGGACATCTGGCCGCTGGCTAGCAGGGACGCAAATGGTGGTGGCCCTAGCCGCCACCGTTTGAGTCCCTGCAGCCAGCCATGATAGGCTACATAAATAGGCTACGTGATAGGCTACGTAGCATCTACACCATTTGCATTCCCCTTATTTTCGCTGTCTTAGTCTACGTAAATGTTTACGTAGACTAAGACGTGCCAAAATAAGGAATGCAAATGGTGTAGATGCTACGTAGGCTATCACGTAGCCTATTTACGTATGCGCATTTGTTTGTTTGTTTGTTTTAATCAGCCGTGATAGGCTACGTAAACGTTTACGTAGCCTATCACGGTGTTTTTTTAAAATTTAGCCGTGATAGGCTATGTAAATCTTTACGTAGCCTATCACGTTTTTTTTTAAACTTGGAAATGGCGGCGGCCGCCAGTCAGAAGACCGGCCGCCGCAGCCGCCGCCACCAGGAAGATCCGCCCCAGGTAAGTCCCGTCCCGGGGGGGTGTCAGGGGGGTGGCGGGCCATTCCGCCACCGATTTCGGGGGGCTGAATGCAGTGGCATTCGGTCTCCCCGAGATCCGTGGCGGAACTTTTGTACATCCCTACGTGGGGCTGCCTTTGAAAATGGTCTGGAAAATTCAGCTAGTCCAAAATAGGGCAGCAAGATTGTTAAGAGGGACTGGCCAGTGAAAACACATTTTGCCAGTACTTTTCCAGCTGCACCGGCTGCCAGTCCATTTCTGGGCCCGATTCAAAATGCTGGTATTAACATTCAAAGCCCTTAACAGCTTTGGCCAGGTTATCTGAAGGATTGCCTCTTCCCATATGTGCCTGTCTGGACCTTAAGACCATCCTCAGCGGCCCTTCTCCATGAGCCCCTGCCAAAGGAAGTGAGGCAGGCAGCTACTAGGAGGAGGGCTTTTTCTGCTGCGGCACCCTGGCTGTGGAATGAGCTCCCTAGTGTGGTTCGCCTGGCACCTACATTGTATTCCTTCCGGCGCCAGGTGAAGACCTTTTTATTTTCCTAGGCATTTTAGCATTTTAGCTTTCTAGACTTCTAGCTCTGTCGTTTTAAATCTGTATTTTAAATTCCTGCACTGCTGCTAGGTTTTATTGTGGTTGTGTTGTCATATTGGCGGTTTTAATGTTCTATATATTTTATATTGTTTTATTGTGTGCCATTTGGTTTTAATTTTTGTGAACTGCCTAGAGAGCTTCGGCTATTGGGCGGTATAGAAATGAAATGAAATGAATGAATGAATGAATAAAACGTGCCAGCGGCATGTCCCTGTGAGCCCTGGCTCCACTATGTTCCTGGCTGGATGAACAAATAATATGTTCTGGTATAAAGACACTCTTCTATCTTCATCAGGCATGGCTTGATGAACACTCTGAAAACATATTGGTAATATAAATAATTGAATCTTTCAATCCAAGATTGAACATTTTTCATAGGAGAAGCCACTCTTGGTGCTCACTAGGCTCTGTGCCCCTCCTATTTCTTATTAAGGTTTTTCAAATTATTATTTTTAACTGCAAGGCTGTCATGCTGCAAAGTGCAATGCTGCCTGCCAATGTCATATTCATGTGGATTTTTAAAAAGTAGTGTTGTGTTTTGGAGCACAGCCCCCACCTCTGCCTCTTAATAAGGTTCTTGGGCAAGCTACTTTTCTTGCAGTCTCATGTCAGCCATTTTGTGAGAGCACCCATGACACTCTCTTAACATTCCAGATGCTCCCAGCAATGCTAAAAGTCTGGGGACCTTGATAATGGATGCATACTCATCACAGAGTTTGGGCAATACGTTCAGGGTCAGTTGAAATGGGAGAGACTCAGGCTACCTTTCCAACATGGTTCTGAATTCAATTCATTCAAAGTTGGTTCCCACTGCTGGAGATGGTAGATACAGCTCCACGGGTCCACTTCCTTCATAGGGTGAAGCTATGAATGGGGAAGCCTCTGATGCCTCTGCATCAGGCATAAATTTAGTAAGCAATACCTGAGGGGTAGGATGTAATCTTATATTAAACTTCAAATTAGCCTGACGAGGTTCAAAAATAGGGTAAGGATGTGCGAACTCACCCCCGACCAGGTTCTCTGGATGCCTGCCTAGCCCCTGCCCCTGTTGCTGGTCCCCGGACCACACTTCAGCTCCTCCCACACTCGGCAAGTGGCCCGTACTCACCCCAGCGGCCTTGTCAAGCTCCACGGTCACCATTGTTTCCCAAAAATAAAATAACGATCACAAAAATGTGCATGTCTTTGTATGCGTGAAAATGTGCATTTTGCAAATGTGCATATTCTCATGAGTGAAAGGTGCATTTTTGTGAAGGTGCATATCTGCATGTTTGCAAAAATGTGCATTTTTTTTGAAAAAATGTGCATTTTTGCATACACGAATATGCACATTTTGCGATCGCCATTTTATTTCTCAAACAATGGTGACCGTGAAGCTCAAAGAGGCCACTTGCGATCGCCATTTTATTTCTCAAACAATGGTGACCGTGAAGCTCAAAGAGGCCACTGGGGTGAATGCAGGCCATTTGCTGAGTGCAGGCAAGGGGCGAACAGGGGCAGGGGCTTGGCAAGCGGGGCTCGGAAGTGCAGGCAGGGGTGGTTCCACCAGATTCCCGGCGGGTCCCCGCGCCGTCCCTAATTTGGGGGGGAAGGTCCATAACTCACTGGTGCAGCATGTGTTTTGTATGTAAATTGTCCCAAGTTGAATCCCTGGCATCTCCAGGTAAGGCTGGGAAAGACCCTGCGTGAAACCCTGAAGTAGGATGGGTGGACTCACTGTGGTCTGGGTCATGCACCACTTGCCAGACCCCCACCCCTGCTTGCCATGCACAGCGAATTGCTGGGCAGTTCACAAGTGCCTGGCGAGTGGTGCGTGGCCACCCGATCCTTCACCGAGCCACCATGCTGTGTAAAAATGTCAGCTTGGCCTTTTTTGTAACGGCCAATTTTATGCAAATGACAGCCATAAAGTGGCCATTTTCGCAAGATTACAGGTGTAAATGGCCATTTACACTGGTAATCTTGCATTAATGGTCTCTTTACAGCCACCTTCTGCCTAAAATCAGCCTTTACAGAAAAGGCTGAACCGCCATTTTGCGGCTTAGTGAGGGATCGTGGATCCCCGTGCTTGCCCAACTTGGCACACACTGAGTTGGGCAAGCATGGGGATATGTGGACTGGGGTCAGGGGGGTCGAGCTGGCAATTTCTCTCCAGGCCTTGAGACCCAGCCAGATGCCTACGACATCCTTACCCTGGAGAGCCACCGCTAATCAAGATGCACCATACTGGCCTAGATGGACCACTCGTGTGATGCAATGTAAGGCAGCTTCCTGTGTTCCTCATGTTCCTTATCATACAAGAGCATAGTATTAGCTGCTGATAAGGAAAAGCCTGAGCAAGCCTATGTTACCCTAGTTACATAGTACACAGGCATAGTACACATAGTACATAGGCCTAGTACACAGTGGTGTAGTGGAGGCAGGTGTCAGGACTGCCCTTGCTGCCTTCTGAAATCTTCAAGTAGCCAGAATCAACATGCAGACGATGGGGCACTTTTCCAAGGCTTTATTTCCATTCAGTCTAATGATGCTTACATATGCTAATTGCATGAGCATAATGAGGGAAACTTAAGAGAGCTGCCTACCAGAGGTTTCTAGCCTTAGTGAATCAGTTGATCTATAGGGGTGGACGAAAGTAACTTACCTGTCGTCGAAGGCCGTTTGCGGTGGGGGGTAGGCGCTTCACTGCTCCCCCCGCGAAGTTCAGGCCGGGGGGGGAGGCTTCCTGCCTCGCCTGGCCGAAATTCAGGCCAGGGGGGAAGCTTCCCGCCTCGCCCGGCCGAAATTCAGGCCGGGGAGGAGGCGCCTCGCCTCGCCGGGCCGCGAACGCGCAAGTAAAAAAAACAAAAACAAAAACGCCCCCTGATAGGCTACGTGACGATTCACGTAGCCTATCACGGCTAGATCTGCAAAGTCAGCCGTGATAGGCTACGTGAATCGTCACGTAGCCTATCACGGGTGACTTTAAAAAAAAAAAAAGCACGTACACGAATGGCGGCCCCCATAGGGGGCTATTTGCGTTGCCCTTATTTTCGCCGTAGTCTACGTAAACATTTACGTAGACTACAGCGACTAAATAAGGAACGCGAATGGCGGCTCCCTATGGGGGCCGCCATTATCCGTACACTCTTCTTTTCTTTTCTTTTTCAAAGTCACCCGTGATAGGCTACGTGACGATTCACGTAGCCTATCACGGCTGACTTTGCAAATCTAGTCAGCAAATCTAGCCGTGATAGGCTACGTGAATCGTCACGTAGCCTATCAGGTGGCGTTGTTGTTGTTTTTTTCTTTCATTGTAATGGCGGCGGCGGCAGCCAGTCGAAAGACCAGCTTCTGCTCCCGCCTTGCTCGAACACCCGCCGAACCGCCGGCCGGACCAGCCACCGGGAGGGACATTCGGTGAAGGTAAGTCCCGTCCCGGGGGGGGTGCGGGGGGCAGGGGGGTGCGGAGGATTTGTCCGCGAAACTTGTTCGGGGGGCCGAACACATTGGCGCTTGGCCCCCCGAAGGTTCGGGGAGAAATTCTCCGCCATCCCTATTGATCTCTGTTTGGAGGGCAGAGGCGGGAAACCTCTGAATTTAAGGGCTAGGAGGTGAAAATCCACCCCTTTCCCACAGGGAATCGGGGCACATCTGTTGACGTTTCCCACCCTTTAAAAACACACACCAAATCTGCACATGGGCTTGACTTGCTACAGATTGAGTCGATGTCAGTGTGGGAAATGGAACGAAATCCACCAGGACCAAACCAGTAAAATCCATTGTGATTTCATCCCCCCAACAGAATTCTCATACATCCTCACAAATGTTCCTGCAAACTTTTAGTATGGGATGAACCAAACTTAAAATTGGGGGTGGGGGGATCATCTTGAAGTTCATGAATCTAAGGTTGGAAAAATAAATTAGAAATTGAGAGAAACTGAAACTGAGAGATTTGTCCATCCCTAGTTGTAAGGCAGCAATAAACGAAAGTCACTTACCTTTTCGCAGGGGTGCTTCGCGTTGGGGGGGAGGTGCTTTGCTTCCCCCCCCGAAGTTCAGGCGAGGGGGGGAGGTGTCCCGCCTCGCCCGGCCAAAATTCAGGCCGGGGAGAAGCGTCCCGTCTCCCCGGCCGCGAAACAAAAAGTAAACAAACAAACAAAAACCCGTGATAGGCTACGTAACGATTAACGTAGCCTATCACGGCTAGATTTCCAAAGTCAGCCGTGATAGGCTACATAAATCGTTACATAGCCTATCACGGGTGACTTTGAAAAAAAAAAGCGCGTACAGAAATGGCGGCGCCCTATGGGCGCCGCCATTTGCGTTCCTTATTTGGTCCCGGTAGTCTACATAAAGATTTACTTTACAGCGTAGTCTACGTAAATCTTTACGTAGACTACCGGGACCAAATAAGGAACGCAAATAGCGGCGCCCATAGGGCGCCGCCATTTGCATACATGCTTTTTTTTTTTTCAAAGTCACCCGTGATAGGCTAAGTAATGATTTACGTAGCCTATCACGGCTGACTTTGGAAATCTAGCTGTGATAGGCTACGTTAATCGTTACGTAGCCTATCACGGGTTTGTTTGTTTTTTTACACTTTACTTTGTAATGGCAGCGGCGGCAGCCAGTTGGAAGACCGGCTGCCGCCCCCGCCCCCGACAAAAGGCCGACGAACCGCTGCCGGGACCCGCCACCGGGAGGGACATTTGCCAAAGCTAAGTCCCATCCCGGGGGGGCGGGGGGGGCAGAGAATTTCACCGCTGATTTCGGGGGGCCGAATGCATTGGCGCTCGGCCCCCCGAAGATTCGGGGAGAAATTCTTCGCCATCCCTACAATAAAGAGTTGGAGGCCAAAGGCAGCTAGGCTTTTCAGTCCAAGGCAGCAGTCAGGAAAAGGAAGCAAGAAAGTAGGCAAAGTCTTTGCACTCAAGACATGTTGCTTGGATTGATAACCTAGCTTGGCTTCAAGAGCTTCATGGGGCCTGGTGTGTCCTGGTTGACCTGGAGAGTCAGCTGATGGCATTCTTGCCTTCTAACAGCATATGATAAGGTTTCAACGAATCCGAGGATTTTTATTTTTGATTGTTTTAAATTGTTTTTGTATGTAAATGTTTTTTATGTTACATGTTATATTGTATTTTTAAGGTTTTAATCTTTTGCAAACTGTCCATAGAGCTTTGGCTATTGGACAGTATAGAAATGTCGATGACGCTAATGATAATGGTGATGATGATCAGTAAACCCCATTGAATTCAATGGGACTTACTCCTAGGTATGCATATACATAGTGTTGCAGGCTAAATCTGCAAGGTTGCCTTCTCTGGAGTAATAGCACAACTCGCATGAGCTGTAGCCAGTCTATACATCAGGGGTGGGAAGATGGTGGATCAGGATTTACCCATAGATCTCTGGGTGATTTGCAGTTGAGCAGTAAGGACTTCTTACTCCCAGTGGTTCAATGGTAACATTGACAAGATGACTTCCCCCTGTCCTGAATTATACTGTTGAAATGAAGAAAGTGTGTGTGTTGCAGGGGTAAAAGGAGTCAATGTTTGTGTGGAAGGACCATGACCTCTGCTCAGGTCCGGTACTCAAAACAAATTCTTAGTCCCAGAAGTCTTTAATTCTGGTAGACCTACAATGAGCAAAGGGCTGGATGTGCCTGATCTCATCTGATCTTGGAAGCTAAGCAGGGTCAGCCCTGGTTAGTACTTGGATGGGAGACCACCTAGGAATCAGGCTTCCTGCATTGAGCAGGGGGTTGGACGCGATGGTCTTGTAGGCCCCTTCCAACCCTATGATTCATACACCTGGAGTTTGCACACCCCAGCCGTACATGTTGTACAGTGGTGGAAAACCTGTGCCTTTCCAGTTGCTGTTGGACTCCCAGCTTTGATCAGCCCCAGCCAGCATGGCCAGTAGTCATTCATTATGGGACTTGTAGTCCAATAACATCTGGAGGCTGGCAGGTTCCCTATCCCTGTTATAGTAGGTACTTTGGTAATGTTTTCACCCATTCTTTTCATAAGCCATCCCTATCCTTTGAGGGCCTTTAGAATTGTAGCAGATCTTGGTGGCAGACGTATGGGCTAAATGCAGATTTATGAATGCATATTGTAAACAGTTCTTAATAGATAAAAAGGTGTCCCCAACCAGTCGTGTCCGACTCTAGGGTGCGGTGCTCATCCCCGTTTCTAAGCCGAAGAGCTTGCGCTGTCCAAAGGCGCTTCCGTGGTCATGTGGCCGGTATGACTGAACACCGAGGTGCACGGAACACTGTTACCTTTCCCGCTGAGGTGGTACCTATTTATCTACTTGCAATTTCTTGCTTTCAAACTGCTAGGTTGGCAGAAGCTGGGACTGAAGACGGGAGCTCACTCCGTCACGCGGCACTCGGGTCTCGAACTGCTGACCTGCCGACCTTCCAGACCAAGCAGAGAACCCTGGGGGGGGGGGGAACCATCCACTACACTTTGAGGGGCAATTCAATAGAAACTTTACCTCCCCGTATACAGCAGCTTTTCCCTTATTGCTTTTCATGGCTTGGAAGTATTATGCTTGGTTTCAACCTTTTCTTTCCCATTTAAATTTTACTTTCGGCAAATATATCATGACTAATAAACATATTTTGGTGGTCTTTGTGTTGGAACAGTTGTTAAATCAGTGTTCCTAAACAACATTTAAAATGACTCTTTTATTAAGTTGGCATGGGGAGCGTTGCTGAATCACTTTTAATATGATAATGCTTGCAGTTTACAGTGCTGTTAAGTGCAGCTTGGCAGCTGAGTTTACATGAATATTTCATCCAGTAAAGGCCATGAGTCCATAATTATACAGAGACCTTCTCTGACAGAGGGAGACAGATGACTCCATTGCCAGTAATTTGCCAAGCTAGCAATAAACTGGTTAAAGACCAAAAGTCAATGGTTTCCAACTGGACAAGAGGCATCTGTAGATCACTATAAAAAGTTGGGCAATTGGCAATAAATACATCTGTGACCGGTCAAAGAGTATCCAGTGTGCATTTCTTGAAATAGAACGACAGGTTCATCAAGCACTTACCTCTTAATTTTTAAAACACCAGTAATTATTTGCAGCCAGTGTCAAATGACTAGGAATGTATAAGCATTTTGTTTCTGTTGCAAATATGCAAAAATATCCTGTTCACAATTCCAGACACAAATGAAAGCAGATGCACTTTTTGTCAAGAGATGTCTGCACATTCCTGAATTTGCAATCATGTTTTAAAAATGTGTATTTTAAAAAAATGTGCACTCTTAAATGTACATTTTAAAAAAAATCATTTTTACACTTCAGTGAATGGGAGAAGTGCACACCTTTGAAAATTATGTACAGAAATGACTATTTCTACTATTTGAAATGCACATTTTTTCCCATTTGAATGAGCCAAAAAACAGTTAAATATGGGAGCAAAGTCAAGTGATACGAGCTTTGAAGTGATTTTTGGAGAATTTAGGTGAGCTCAAAACCCCCTGGTTTTCCCATCCCTACAAATTACTGGCTCCTGAAAGCACATTAACTAATAATCTAAATTCTCCTTTTAATCTCTGATGGCTTCTGTAATTCTTCTTACTCAATAAACCTGTGGGACACACCTTGAATTTGGACCATTCATCCTTTCTGTTTGTATTTAGAAAGGTTTTTTTTGTTTGCTTGTTTTTTTTTTTTGGGGGGGGTGCACAGGAGAAAGTGAGAATCACAGATGCCTTAAACTATGAGATTAGTTCCATAAAAACACATTCCCTTACCACCACAGCATCCTGACCTGAAGTGGGCATTTGAGGTAGGAACAAGAAATTGTGGGTTCTCTCAGTCTTCAAATAGTGTTGCCAGTGATATCCAAAATTTGGTACAATAGGCCTAGCGCTACTAATATGAAACTGTCAGAAGTTTGATTGATAGGAATAATATCCAAAGGCATTCAAGGTTGTTCAAGAAGTCTGATTTCTTTGCCCAGATTTGCCACCTGAAATACGATGGTAGGTTTCCTAGATCACTTGATTTGAGGAACATTAATAATGATGTTGGCTATGAAGGTGATCCCAGTATGTATGATTGAGCTCTCTGGTTTATCTTCTGCTGTTTCAGCTTCTGTAGTTATACATGCTGAGACACAGAAGTTTCCAAAATTTAATCTGGTTCTTGAATCAGAATCACCAAGAGCAGTGTTACAACTTCAAAGAAAACCTTCCCTTGGCATTATCTTGAACTGCTGCTTTCTGTCTTCTGACATCAAGATCTATCTAAAATTTAAACCAATTCACAGCTAGGTTTTTAATAGGTGCAGCCTACCTGACACACAGCAATTATACATCCTTTTTAAATATGTAGGAATGTAAAAAATATAGAAGTATATAAAGATAAGACAAGTGTGGGCAATTCTAAGCTCCAGTTATCTGATCTTGCCATTCTTAATTGTCTGTGTGAATCCTATCCTCCCTTGTGCCAATATACTCACCAATCAAACCTAGTTGATTTTCTGATTTGTTTTGGGTAGGTGCAATGCCTGAAAATTCTGTTCATCATTAGAGTTCCTGTTACATGTCCCACCTCCTAGAGACGTGAGATTGGTGGTTACTCAAGATGGGGCCCTTCCACATCCCAGTTGTGGAACTCTCACCCCAGAGTGGTTACGTTAGCCTCCTCTTTATTGTCCTTGGTAAATATGACACCGTTCTGCTGAGCATTTAATTGTCCTATTTGATTGTCCTCTGCCTTCACAATCAACAACAATAGCTCATAGTTCAAGCTATTATGGCTTTATAATGCTAAAGGCAAGCCTTTCCACAATGCAGATTCAAGGAAGTTCTCAAATTGCCCCAAGCTCTTAACAACTATTCTAAGATCTCTATTACGGAAGACAATCCTCAGGGTAGTGAAGTTGCTGACAGTTTGCCCATGGACACCAATGGTCAAACTTGCCTAACAGTGATGCCCCTCCCTCAGGGCAGCTCCCTTCTACGCTGGCTTCTAAGAGTGGCTATCTTGGCAGAGCATCTTAGTCCCATCCTTAACTCTGCCCACTTCGACTTGTGATGCGCTCTGGCATCTCCCAAGTCGCACCCCTCTTCCTCCTCCTCAGAAACTTGGGTTCTCACCGTGGAGGGGGAAGGTGGCAACTCAGCCTGGGCCATCTGTTTGTCAAAGCCTTGGGAAGATTCTCTCTCAACACCTGGGAGAGGTTCTTCTCCCATTCTCTGATCTAGCTGTTCCAGCTCAGATTCAGAATCGGAGTCTTCAAACATCTCAAGGGGTCTGGGCTCAACCCTGACGTTAATAGCTAATGCTGTTCACTGGTTTTGTGATGAATCCCTGATTTTATTGTATACCTTATCATTTATTGTAGAGCTTTTTTGTAGTTCGGGTATTTTATTATTTTTATTCCATATTGCGGCTGGGGGTAATCTAGCAATTTTTTAAAAATAATAATAATAATAATAATAATAATAATAATAATAATAAAGTGCAACACAGACTGTTGCACTGTAGCAGTTCTGTAGAAAGGCAAAAGAGCATAACATATGATATGCAGACCAGAAAATACTGCACTTCTTCCTCCATCCATTTGACTTCATTCTGTTTCAATTGTTTGTGTATTCTTCTTGCTGATGAGGGGGGCAGTTTTTTAGGAATTTGGTTGCTTCTGGGACAAAAGGAAAAAAACACTGGTCCATCTAGCCCTGGGGTGGTCATCTTGCAGCCTGCGTAGGGATGTTGGAGAATTCCGCCACGGACTCCAATGAGGCTGAATTCTTTAGAATCCGCCCCCCTGGAGTCCGTGGTGGAACAGACTACCCCCCACCCCACCCCCTGAAATCCCCGGAATGGACATACCTGGCGGTGGCTCTGGCTCCGGCAGCGGGGGCTCCGGGTCGTCTTCCAGGCTGCTGCGGCCGCAAATGGCAGCCGTCGTAGTGGCCACCATTTGCGTCCCCGCTTTAGCCATGATAGGCTACGTATATATTTACATAGCCTATCACGGCTAAACCAGGAACGCAAATGGTGTAGGGGACGCCATTTGCATCCCTGCTGTAGCCGTGATAGGCTACGTAAATATATACATAGCCTATCACGGCCTAGCGTAGGGAAACAAATGGCATCCCCTACGCAGGATGCCATTTGTGTGCGCAGCAGCCCAGCAGCAGATGGAGGCCCCGCTGCAGATGGGCTCCGGCCGGCGGTTCCACAGAGTGGACTGGCCACGGAGTGGAGCTGGCCAGGCAGGATTCCAGGGGGGAGGACCGGATCACCTCCCCCCCATCGAGGATTCCAGGGGGAGGACCGGATCGCCTCCCCCCCTGCGGACCTCAGCGGAGCCAGGTAAGTGGGGTTTCGTACACCCCTAAGCCTGCGGCCTAATTTCAAAAGCCTTCTCCATGTGATCCTTTCAGACCTCTGTCAACAGTGATCTGTACCTTGGCAGCCTTCTGAGTGGGAAGGAAGAGGGAAGGTGAAGGAAGAGAATAGGAGGTAGCAGAAAGGGAAAAGGAGTGACCCATCCACTTTGGGCTTTGGACCCACTCACTGCTGGCTTCAACCCTACCTACCACTGACATGCACCCCCTGACAAATTTCCCATGGGGGGATGCAGCCCTTGACAGAAAAAAGAGGTTGCCCACCCCTCATCAAGCCCAGTATTCTTGTCTACCTTGAATGGGAGTGGCTCTTTCTCAGCCAGGTTATCTGAGAACATCTCAGTTAGAGGCACCAGAGATTAAACCAGGGACCTTCTGCTTGCAGTATATGTACTGTCTGCCACTAAGCTACGTCCCTTTCCTATTTTCCACAGAAAAGCTATAGAAAACTGGAAGATCACAGCCTATAATAATAAAGTATTGATGTGACTGAAAGTCAAAGCTGTGTTGCTTCAAATGGGATAGACAAAATGATGGTTGTGTGTGAGTTTGTCGATTGCTGGATTTTTCATCTCAGTTATCTTAGGAGGAAAAGTAAACTTCCTGTGCAAGGGGATGGAGCTTGCTGAGAAGCAGCCAGACCACAGTTCAGTTTGGTAAGGCCACTTAAAGGCTTATTTGCCCTAATCGACGTCATGGAGAGACATGCTGAGGTGGTTGTTATAGAGTCACTTTCCAGCGGCACTTTGAGTTGTTACTTGGATGCAAGGCAATGACTGTAGGCCATCCCTGGCTGGAGGAAAAAAAAAAGGCAGCATGTCAGATAACTACTGGTGGATAGAAATGTACCCAATTTGCACCTTTACCTCACCCCTTCAAATATTAATCATGGTGACATTTCTTTGAATGCAGCGTTAGGCCAAGGTGCATTTCCTCACCACTGCAGTCTCCGATTTCATTCTTGATCTCATCATCAAATGGAAGGCTGAAAACTGAAGTCAATCTTCCCCAGCCCAGTGGCCTTCAGATGTTTTGGATTTCAACTTCCATCAGTCCCAGCCATCATGGGCAATGGTCAAGAATGCTGGGAGTTGGAGGCCACAACATCTGGAGGCCACCAGGTTGGTGAACATTGATTTTATAAGTGTCAGGGCTTGCGGCTGTGCTTCCCTGTGTTTGGAAGTTGTGGTGGACCATGAAATCCTTCTTCCTTCCCCGCTGTTGCATCCAGGAAGCAAAACATTTGCTATAGGTAGTGGGGGTCAGGAAGAGAAGTCTGGAAAAGTGAAGGGCATCAAAATGAGGTGTAACTCTGTATGTGTGCATGCTAGCACCATGTGTAAACACAGGCTGAAAGCAGAATTCATTCCTGACACATTACAAAATTGTTCCTTCGTTTAGTGACTCTGCACACTATGAATACACTTTGCATATCCCATGGGGTTTTTTTCTGATTGATTCTTCCTTTCATCTGCTCAGGAAACCTTTTAAGGATAGATGGTTCTTAAGGCAGTAGAAAGGTGCTTGAGCAGTTCAGCCTTTTTGGATTGCAGTACAAAATGACCTGATCTACTGCTCCGTGAATGAATGGTGGAGATTGGAACATAGTGATCCATTGGAATTCACACCTCTCTGAATGTTGCCGCACAGTTCTTGGCTATATAAAAACACATTTTTAAATGTTTATTTTAACATGAATATTTTGAGAAAAATGTATTCAGAGATGTGTATTTGACTGTGTGTGTGTGCGCACGCACGCACACACACACATTTTTGTGTGAATTATTTTTTAACTCCCAGATTAATGCAGCAACAGGATGGAACAGACTTATGAGTTAACACATGTAAAGGTGAGACAGACTGGAAAAACAGACAGATGAATCCATCTCTACAGAATTCCCTTTTACAGTTTTTAAACACTATTGTCAGAATGGCAGAATTCATATATTAATGGTAGCAGCAGCAGAAGAGCTTCTAACACTGACAGTCTTTTGTGACTTGAAAAGGTATTCCAGTAATATAACCACATCTTAAGGATTGATTTTCACAAACCTATTTCCAGGTGATTCTGTCCACTCATGTGATTTTTCTCAGTGCTGGAATAGCTTTGATCAGGAATTCTTGAGCATTGTCCTCATTTAAGTGTTCTCCTTTTCAGCCATTACACCTTCAGCCAGCCACGATTCCAGAAAAAAAGAAAAGAAGGAGCCCTTTCTATTCTGTGTGACTTAATAAGAAATCATGTATGAACTGCATTTGGCAGAACTGGAAAGCAATTCAGAGTCAGACAGAAGGTGATTGTGGACCTGAAAAGGTCTTGCTTGAATTCTCTTTTTAAATGAACTTCTTTATCGTGCTTCCCCCCCACACACTCCCCACCCCCGGAGAGGCCATAATCTGTATTGCTGACATCATCACACACAGATATATTCAATTCAATGATCAAACAGTCTGCCTGTTGAAGACTAGAGTTAAGGCTCTCTCATGTTGGCTCAGCTCCATAAAGCCAAGAAATTGGAAGCAAAGGCTGATGCCCTAACAGACACCCCTGTCGATCAATAAAGTTGCTGTGCAATGTCACACAAATTCTATTTCTTTATTGCAACTTACCTTCCATGCACCCACCCTTTTCCTCGGTCTTCCGAGGCCCAATCCAGATGGGGAAGATGGAGTGCCTGGGGCCAGCAAAGATGTATCATGTTGTCCTGGTCCTGTATTGCCTCATGAAGCAGCTGAGCCTTATAGTATTGCCCACTCAACCTGCACCACACATGTAATCAAATTGGGAGCTCATTTTAACAAGTTCCAATATACAGTTACTCATGACATCCCTAGGCACATGTCAGGGATGAGGAATCTCTGGTCTATGGGCTGGATGCAGCCCACAGGGGTTCCCCATCTGACCCTCAAGCTTCTTCTGCTGCTATCTCCAATCAGTGATCAGAGATAAGTGAGAATTTAAAGGCATGAAAGCTATTGCATAGAATTACCTGGGGCAACTCTCCAGTTATTGCATGGTCTAAAAGTGAAAGAGATTAAGGGCAGAATTCTATCAAGCTAGCCGGCTGCCTCTGAAGTCAGTGGCGGGCAACTATCCCATGCAGGGCGGATGGAGCCAGAGGGGACCCTGTCCTCCATGCTCTGTCCGCCCTGCTTTTGTGGCTAGACGGCCGATTTTAGCTGTCTAGCCAGGACACCTCAGAGCGGGAGGGGGCGGGGAAGTTGTGCGGTGCATAGGAAGCCGCATAAGCAGCTTCCGCAGTCTCTTCCCCTCCTCACCCCCGGGAATGCCCCACATTCACCCACTCTGCACTCCATTTCTGTGTGTGGAGACCGGTGAGAACCATACTGCATATGAGGGGGGTGGGGCAGGGAGCACGGTTCCTGAAAACCGCAGTTGGAGTGCGGGCTCCGACCTCAGTTCCTGTCAACCGAGAAATCCTATGGCCCTCTAGACACTGTCTGCTGGCCACAGGATTGCTCTCCCCATAAATGAATAAATAAATACCCAGATCTTGATTCAGGCCACAGGTGACAAAATTGAATTTCCTGATAAATTCAGCGGTTTCCTGCTTGTGTTTCTCCTTGAGTTCCTTTCTTCCAGAATGGCTATTTTAAGGTCAGCGGTTGTTTCCTGTGAGGCTGAAATGTCCTCCTGCTAGTTTCTGAATATTGCCATTTGTGATGTCTGATTTGTGCCCATTTATTCATTTGTGAAGAGACTGGCCTGTTTGGCCTGTGTAGAATGTCCAAGGGCATTGCTGGCAGATGATAAATGATAGCATGTGTCACATACAGACGTCTGCAGCCAGTAATTGTGGAATCCAGCTACCTTGTGAATTGTCACTTTGGAAAGCAGTGCCCTGCAAGCAAAATAAACAGAGGACATAATCTTAGATTTGCATATACCATCAGAATTTGAAGTAGTTTCCAGACTGGGGA
The DNA here is from genome assembly GCF_057233095.1 of Heloderma suspectum. NCBI lineage: Eukaryota > Metazoa > Chordata > Lepidosauria > Squamata > Helodermatidae > Heloderma > Heloderma suspectum. The sequence continues at coordinate 32,837,249 of NC_139466.1, read as the reverse complement.
CTTAAGCAACATGAGTTACATGCAATGTATTCACTGATTTGAATATGTGCCACTGTTGCTATTGAAGATACAGGTATAAAGATCAGCATATTGTTATCAACTCCCTACAATATTTCCATAACACAACTGTATATCTGCTCTGCTTAAATTTATCCTTGAGACAGTGCTTTAAAAATGGTGTTAAGAACTGTGAGTACTGTATAAGAACATACGAAAAGCCTTGCTGGATAAGACCAAGGGTCCATCTAGTTCAGCATTCTCTTCACTCAGTGGCCAACCAGCTGTTGACCAGGAACCCACAAGGAGGACATGAGTGCATCAGCACCCTCTCACCCATGTTCCCCAGCAACCAGTACACATGGGTATTCTGCCTCTGCTCCTGGATACTAGTATCTATAAGGCAGAACAAAGAGTCTTGTGGCACAAGGTTTCATAACTTCAGATGCATGAAGTGTTATCCTTAATTGGCAGGTTCCGAAAACACATGGTGGGGGGAGGAATGTCAAAAAGTAGACCAAATCCATAGTTGTTCTTTGGTCCTGATTTCTGGCTTGCTTCTCAACCCAGCATCCTGGTTTGTCCTTTGGTTCTGACTTACTCATTAGCCCTGTATTGGCTAGTTCCACTGTTCCTGGTTCAGCTCTGCTGCAACTTATGGGCCTCTGTGTAGATTGTACCCCAGACAGATTGGAATGCAGTTCAAAATGCCTCTATGAATAGTGTGCCCCCACAAATGGTACACTCCTAGAAAAACTACAAGTTTTGCAGTTTTCTGGAAGTCTTGTAAGACTGCAGACTTATAAGGAAAATAAATCCCTAAATTACTCAGTCTCCAGCTTCATTTGTCTCTTGTGCAAAAGAGCATTTTAATGATTGTTGAGTTTTCTTTTCTTTTTTAAAAAGAAGATAGAGATTGAGACCCATTTTTTTCTTCCTGTGGAAGCAATGATGGCACCATGTGTTGTGCCCATTAGTTCTGAGGAACGAACAATAAAGGGAAGGCCAAGAGAAGAGTGGCTAACGGCGTGGTTTCCTTTTTGTTGATGAAATTTCTCCCTCAGCAATCATAACACTGAGGCAACCATATTGCTGCGCATTCCGTCTTTTGACAGCAGGCACTGCAGTGTGATATTAGGAGCAGAACAATGAAAATGATAAAAAGGACCATGATCTTAGCTTCCTATTATATAATGGCCAATTCTCTCCCAATGTTTATAGTACGTGCCTGATGGTCAGGCAGTATGCCTTTGACATTTTTAAGAAGATATACTTACTGTTCCTGATCGTTATTGCAAGTCTTAAATTATGCATTGTTTAACAGATGTTTTAGCAAAGATCAGATAACTCCTTTAGCTCTAACTGGGATGACAGAATAGCTGGTTTGCCAGACATGTGCATTATACTAGATATATGTATTATTTTCTGGTCAAGGCAAAGAGGTAAAAGTTCTCAATACTCTAAGGGAGCAATCCTATGGCCGCTGTACAGAGGCTAGACAGCCATAGGATATGCTGTTTTCCGGGAACGGACCTCAGAGCCTGCACTCCGACGTTGGTTCCCGTAAAACCAACTTCCCCCCATTTCCATGCTGCATCAGAAGCAGCATGGAACAGCCCTGTCCTCCGCGCTCACAAGAGGAGCATGGAGGGGCTGGAAAGGGGTGTGGCTGGGGACGTTCCAGGGCAGGGAGATTGCGGCTGCCTGTACGATATATCCAATGTGTTGTTCAGCAGCCTCCTTCCCAGCTCCATGCTCCTGTGGCTAGACAGCCATAATTGGCTGTCTAGCAGAAAAAGCAGGGCAGGAGAAGTGCGGAGAGAACGATCCCCCCCCATGCTTTTCCTGCCTTACTTTGGATAGGCGGTCACCTCCAAGTTTGGAGGCAGCTGCCTATCTAGATAGGATTGCATCCTAAATGACTGTGCCCTAGATATTGGTCATGGAACTGACCGGAGGGGAGGCGTCTGTCTACTAAACCCTATGTCACACTCAGGACTTAGTGCAATATGTTTAACTGATTGGAAACAATGACCACAGTGCTATCAGATTTAACTTAGATGTAAGTGAAACATAGCCAGAGAAGTCCAGCACAGTCACATATTACTTCAGAAGAGGAAAGAACTCTAAAATGAGAGGACTGGTAAAGGAAGATGATGGAAGGGAAAGTCAAGAGGGTCACACTTTTCCAGGGGTACTCAAAACCACAAAAAGCCCAGTCAGATTGTATATCAGGAAAAGTCGAACAAAAGGACTGACGAACTGAGGCAAATAGATCTGACAAGAGATTAGGCTCTTCTAAACCTTATTGACAAGATTTGAGGTTCTAGACCTTATTAACAAATTGAAAACCAACAAATCACTTGGTCCAGATGGTATCCATCTGAGAGTTCTTCAAAAGCTCAAATGTGAAATTGCTGATCATCTAACAAAAAATAGTGCAACGTACCCCTAAGACTGGCCTCTGTGCCATAGGACTGGAGAGCAGCCAATGTAACACAAATATTTAAAAAGCGATACAGGGGGGATCCATGAAATTATAGGCTGGTTAGCTTAACACCTGTTATGGGTAAATTGGTAGAAAGCATTAGTAAAGATAAAATTCTCAAGCATTAAGGACATGTCATGCTGTGGGTAGGTGGGGGGAGGATCAACATAGCTTCTGTAAACATAGAGTTCATTGAACGTGTCAATAAACATGCAGATGGTCATCCAGTAGACATTGTTTACTTGGAGTTTCTTTTCCTGATACTGTTGGAATATGGTGTCTGTTTGTTTTTTGTATACCCAACTATGAGTGTCTTGCCTCAAGGCACTTGTAAGACCTCTGTGATCCCTCGGGTCATAGGCTAGCCCATGTCCATGCTATAGGCAGTACCTTAAGACACCACTGGCATTTTTACAAGTTTTTAGGACACTTAGAAAATAGTGGAAAGCCTGCCTGTCCTGCTATGGATGACTTTGAGCTAAGGCCTAAGGCAAACCAGGGGCAAATCCTGGTTTAGCAAAATCAGCAGGCTAATCGTCAAAGCACCATTTTATCTGTCCAACAAAAGGGCAATCCAAAAGCCGAGTCTTATCAGGAGTCGGCAGCACAAGAGATCAGTCCAAGGAAGCAAGGTTTCAAGGTACTGGAAGCTGGGATAAAGATGTTGTTCCAACAGCTGGCTAGTCTCAACTGAGAACTTATGAGCTGAAGCTTCCATAGCCCCACCCAGATACATCAGAGGCTTCTGAAAGAGTCCTCCTCATGAAGAGGGCCCCAATTCATGAGGAGTCCTTTACTTCCAATAGCCTACTTGCTGGAGTTCTTGAGATGTGCATTTTGCCTCTGAGTGGTGGCCTGTGCCTTCACATGCTGGAGTCTCCTCCTCTGACCCCATGGGCAAGGTATGGTCCTTAGGGATCCTGCCTGGGGGTTCCTTAGTGTCCACTGCTGTTGAAGGGCCCATTGTCATTTCCCCGCCAATTCCAGAGGTTCCTGGGCTATCACTAGGGCCAAAGGATCCCAGGAGGTCTTTAGGCTCTGTAATGTCAGTCTCTTCATCCAAAGAGTCATCCTGGCCTGGGCCTGAGCCAGGCATGACACTGCTAAGAAGACCAAAATGTAAACTAAGCCAAGAAAACTCAATCTGCTCCTTAATATGAGCTAGATCTGTGCACAAATGGCCTCTCAAAATTCTCCACCCTATTTGTGGGCAAAATTTCACCAAATTTCTCCAGGGGGAGGAGAGATTCTCAACAGTTTACCACTGACAGGGCTTACCATTGGCAGGGGTTGAAGCACAGATCCTTTTTTTTTCCCGATAAGAGTTGGGGGGGGTTGCCACTGCAAGTGGCACTAGCAGTAGCTGTATGTGCAGTCTAGCCCCCACTTTGCATCCACCACAATGAAGATGTGAGGGCAGTGGTGTTGAGTCTAATTCCAGGGATGATATGGAGCTTGTGCTGGGGCAGAATCTGTCCCCCAATTTCCTGAAAGTTGTCTTCCCCAATGAAAGAGGCCTCCATTGTTCTTCCTCATTCTCAGGGCATTTTGCGTATATTTCTGTGGCATTTTTGAGCTTACATACTGTAAGGTGGCTGAGGGTGCTGTGTGTGTGCTGTGCATTCTCTCTATTGCCCTGCAGCCTCCCAGGCTTCTTGTACTTCCCGATCTGAAAAAAGCCCTATGGGAGGAATGACCTCATGATGTCTTATTCTGGGCAGGAACCAGGAAGTATGGGAAGCCAAGGAGGCTGCCAGCTGCCAGAGAGGTGACTGTACAATGAAAGGAACTCTCCCACACTCCTTAGTCACCTCATAAGTAAGGTAAGCACAAGAAACCCAAACCCAACCCACGAGAATTTCTCTGAAATTTCTTCTCCTTTGAATGTATTTTTGCAAACAATTTCTTTTCTATCAAACATTCAATATTCATGGAAAGTTGGAGGGTATGATCAAATCTCACATAAACAGATTATGGCCTTAACCTTCTAAATATAGGGAAGAGGTGAATATATTGGATGAAACATTTTGTAGAAGGGAAAACAAAGCATGTATTGCAGTTAAAAGTGTGGAGGGTTCATATGCTCTCTATCTTGCAGCTATTAGCCCTTGATACTTTAATTATTGATTCAGTTAAACTCGAGGCATGTAAGATGTTGATAAATATTGCAGATGCTACTAAAATCAGAAGAGTGGTAAAGCTCAGAAGGATATCGTTGGTTTATGTTATAGCTCTGACATATTTGTGAAAAGACCTGAGAAGCATAGTATGGAATGTAAGGGATCTAAGTGTTAAATGATGCATTTGTGTAGAATAGTCCATAAGCTGAACTACTTAACAGGGGAAAGGAGACAAATGCATGTTGATGGAGGCATTTAAATATTCAGGCCAGTGCACAGAAGGCTCACATAACCAGAAGATAAATGACAATGAACTTGCACAAAAATACTATCTTAAAACAATTGCATTGCCTGTGTAGGAAGTTAGGGCAACATTCCCAGAATTCTAAATGACTTCTTCAATATAATCAAGGGACAAAAAGTTCACTCCTGTGACTGACCTAATGTGTCAGTACTGCAGCTCATAAGATCAGACAAAAGCTGCAATCATACACACACTTTGCTGGGAGTAAGTCACATTGACTTCAATGGGATTTACTTCTGAGTAGGCATGCACAGGATTGTACTGCAGGGCTCCAAAGTCTTGTACAGGATCACATTGGCCCACTGTTTCTACTCACATCTAGTGGTCACGTTTGCCCCCCTGTTTGCTGAAACTAAATGCAATGTAAAATCACTGCCTGAACATAAGAACATAACAAGAGTCCTGCTGGATCGGACCAAGGGTCCATCTAGTCCAGCATTCTCTTCACACAATGGCCAACCAGCTGTTGACCAGGAACCCACAAGCAGGGCATGAGCACAACAGCACCCTCCCACCCATGTTCCCCAGCAACATGTTCCCCATAGAGAACATAGATATACTAGTAACCATTGATAGCCTCCTCCTCCATGAATTTGTCCAATCCCCTTTTAAAACCATCTGAAGTGGTGGTCATGACTACATCCTGTGGTAGCAAATTCCATAGTTTAACTATGCGCTGCGTGAAGATGGACTTCCTTTTATCTCTCCTGAATCTCCCACCAATCAGCTTCATAGGATGACCCCGGGTTCTGGTATTTTGAGAGAGGGAGTAAAATGTCTCCCTAGCCACATTCTTCACACCATGCATAATTTTGTAGACCTCTATCATGTCTCCCCTTACCCTCCTTTTTTTTTTCCAAGCATGCAATTTACTTTATTAAATTTTTTACCCCAGGTTTCCTCCAATGAGCAGAATCCAGAGTCAACTGTCCCTTTTAGGAACATAAGAAACTAAGAAGAGTCATGCTAGATCAGACCAATGGCTTATCTAGTCCAGAATTCCTGTTCCCACATTGGTCAGATGTGAAGTCCACAAGCAGGACAGGGTCACCACAGCAACCTCCCACTAGTGTTCCCAAGCAAGTGGTATATAGAAGCATATTGCCTCTGACACTGGATGGCATAGCCATCATGACCAGTAGCCAATGATCGCCTTACTTCCATAGATTTATCTAATCCCCCTTTCCAGCTGTTCAGGTTGGTGGCCATCATGACATCTCGCCATAGCAAATCCCATAGTTTCACTATGTGCTGCATGAAGAAATATCCCCTTTTGTCGATCATCAGCACAACCCTATGAGGTAGGTGTCATTATGATGATTGGCCCAGGACTGCCTGGTAAATTTTGAGGCTAAGTGGGGATTTGAACCCGGTCTCTCCAGTCTAAATCCAACAGTCTAATCCAGGGGTAGGCAATGAGGCACCCATGGGCATCAATGCGCACCAGGCACCTTTCTTGGTCTTTGCCAAGGTGCCCTACCCCTCCCACTTTAAAAAAAATGCTTAACACATTTTGGTGTGAAAAAGGTTTCTGTTGATGCTGAAAACTGTGGTTTCAAAGGAGTTGTTTAGTGTACTGCAGCTCAGATGACACCTCTGCTTTGTTCTCAGTCTTTTGAGCAGGTTATGTTTCCTTTGCCATACCTCCAGGGGCAGCTGTTATGCAGTGGTGCACAGGACAGTTTCTCAAATTGCCCATGGCCCCCAAAAGTGACCCAATCCTGCTCTAATCACTACAATACAGTGACCCTCTATTTTTGCTTATTATTGTTTATTCGGTCAGTCGCTTCCGACTCTTCGTGACTTCATGGAGCAGCCCACGCCAGAGCTTCCTGTCAGCCGTCACCACCCCCAGCTCCCCCAAGGTTGAGTCCATCACCTCCAGAATATCATCCATCCATCTTGCCCTTGGTCGGCCCCTCTTCCTTTTGCCTTCCATTTTCCCTAGCATAAGCATCTTCTCCAGGGTATCCTGTCTTCTCATTATGTGGCCAAAGTACTTCACTTTTGCCTTTAATATCATTCCCATTTTTGCTCATAGGATTCATCTATAATGCTGGGTGATTTTTTCTTTTTATTTTGTGAGTTAACCACAGCACGAAGGAGGAGGACTCAACAAAAGGAGATCTTTCAGTTAAAAAAATATCTCAGACGATTTTTCCCAGTAGAAACACAGCTGAGGACCCTGAAGCCTGACTTATCTGGTAGCAAACCTTATTGAGAAAGAGCAGTCACAGAGCCATGACCTCCTACTAAAGCTGCTGCCTCTTGAGGATGTAATTTAGTATCAACATTGACTCATCTTTCCAACAAATATTAACTGTAGCGGTTATTTTTACATGCTTTCCAGTTAACATATAGTTTGGCCAGGTGCTGTTCTTTACAAAGGACCTCAATTTGAAGAGCTGTCAGAGGAAGGATCTATATTTGAAGGTGTCATGTATTTAAGGGGCTGCTCATCAAAGCTGAAAGGCCGTAAGAAGGGAGAGAAGATTTTCCATCAAGAATTAGTTCCTAGAGACATCAAACTGAGCAGACACACAGGTCACCTGGTCACAGTCTTCCTCACTATGGTTTGTTGTTGTTTATTCGGTCAGTTGCTTCCGACTCTTTGTGACTTCATGGACCAGCCCACGCCAGAGCTTCCTGTCGGCCGTCACCACCCCAAGCTCCCCCAAGGTCGAGTCCGTCACCTCCAGAATATCATCCATCCATCTTGCCCTTGGTTGGCCCCTCTTCTTTTTGCCTTCCACTTTCCCTAGCATCAGCATCTTCTCCAGGGTATCCTGTCTTCTCATGATGTGACCAAAGTACTTCAGTTTTGCCTTTAATATCATTCCCTCAAGTGAGCAGTCTGGCTTTATTTCCTGGAGTATGGACTGGTTTGATCTTCTTGCAGGCCAAGGCACTCTCAGAATTTTCCTCCAGCACCACAGTTCAAAAGCATCTATCTTCCTTCGCTCAGCCTTCCTTATGGTCCAGCTCTCGCAGCCATAGGTTACTATGGGGAATACCATTGCTTTCACTTTGTGGACCTTTGTTGTCAGCGTGATGTCTCTGCTCTTCACTATTTTATCAAGATTTGTGACTGCTCTCCTCCCAAGAAGTAAACGTCTTCTGATTTCCTGGCTGCAGTCAGCATCTGCAGTAATCTTTGCGCCTAGAAAGACAAAGTCTGTCACTGCCTCCACGTTTTCTCCCTCTATTTGCCAGTGATCAATCAAGCTGGTTGCCATAATCTTGGGTTTTTTGAGAATTAACTGCAACCCAGCTTTTTCACTTTCTTCTTTCACCTTCATCAGAAGGTTCCTCAGCTCCTCCTCACTTTCAGCCATCAAAGTGGTATCATCTGCATATCGGAGATTGTTAATGTTTCTTCCAGCGATTTTAACTCCAGCCTTGGCTTCGTCAAGCCCAGCACATCACATGATGTGTTCTGTGTACAGGTTGAATAGGTAGGGTGAGAGTATACAACCCTGCCATACTCCTTTCCCAATCTTAAACCAGTCCATTGTTCCGTGGTCTGTTCTTACCGTTGCTACTTGGATGTTATACAGATTCCTCAGGAGGCAGACAAGATGACTTGGTATCCCCATACCACCAAGAACTTGCCACAATTTGTTATGATCTACACAGTCAAAGGCTTTAGAATAGTCAATAAAACAGAAATAGATGTTTTTCTGAAACTCCCTGGCTTTCTCCATTATCCAGCGGATATTGGCAATTTGGTCTCTAGTTCCTCTGCCTTTTCTAAACCCAGCTTGTACATCTGGCAATTCTCATTCCATGAATTGCTGGAGTCTACCTTGCAAGATCTTGAGCATTACCTTACTGGCATGTGAAATAAGGGCCACTGTTCGATAGTTTGAACATTCTTTGGTGCTTCCCTTTTTTGGTATGGGGATACAAGTCGATCTTTTCCAATCTGTTGGCCATTCTTGTGTTTTCCTAATTTGCTGGCATGCATCACCTTGACAGCATCATCTTGCAAGATTTTAAACAGTTCAGCTGGGATACCGTCATCTCCTGCTGCCTTGTTATTAGCAATGCTTCTTAAGGCCCATTCCACCTCACTCTTCAAGATGTCTGGCTCTAGCTCACTGACCACACCGTCAAATCTATCCCCGATATTATTATCCTTCCTATAAAGATCTTCCGTATATTCTTGCCACCTTTTCTTGATCTCTTCTGCTTCTGTTAGGTCCTTGCCATCTTTGTTTTTGATCATACCCATTTTTGCCTGGAATTTACCTCCGATGTTTCTAATTTTCTGGAAGAGGTCTCTTGTCCTTCCTATTCTATTATCTTCTTCCACTTGCACGCATTGCTTGTTTAAAAATAATTCCTTATCTCTTCTGGCTAACCTCTGGAATTTTGCATTTAACTGGTCATATCTCCCCCTATCACTGTTGCCTTTTGCTTTCCTTCTTTCTTGGGCTGCTTCCAGTGTCTCAGCAGACAGCCATCTTGCCTTCTTGGTTTTCTTTTTCTTTGGGACGTTTTTTGTTGCCGCCTCCTGAACAATGTTGCGAACTTCTGTCCATAGTTCTTCAGGGACCCTATCTACTAAATCTAGTCCCTTAAATCTATTCTTCACCTCCACTGCAATATTAGTGAGCTCATATCTAACTGATCTGTGGGTCTTCCCTATTCTCTTTAGTCTGATTCTAAATTGTGCAATAAGAAGTTTGTGATCTGAACCACAATCAGCTCCAGGTCTTGTTTTTATCAACTGCATAGATGTCCGCCAGCTTTGGCTACAAAGGATGTAGTCAATCTGATTTCAGTGTCGACCGTCTGGTGAAGTCCATGTATAAAGTCGTCTCTTAGGTTGTTGGAAGAGAGCGTTTGTTATACACAGTGAGTTGTCTTGGCAAAATTCTATCAGCCTATGTCCTGCTTCATTTTGTTCTGCCAGACCATGCTTGTCTGTAATTCCAGGTGTCATCTGACTACACTATGACTACCTTTCCTCACTATGGTAACCTGTATTTTATTTCTGTTTAAAATCATAGTTATTATTTCTAAACTTGCCTTGATGTATATATATATATACATTAGCATATGCAAATGCAATGAAAATTTGTGTCCTCTGTTTTGGTGATGCATCCCTCCCTTTGGGGGGGTGATGTATAACTTGCCACCCTATATATGGAGTGTGAAGGTTTGAGGCCTACAGAGGCAAAAGGAAAAATGGTAAGGCTTAGAGGCCTGGAGTTTTTTGTTGGGTGGGAATATCCCTGAGAAGAATAGTTTCATTTCTCCAGTTAAGTTTCTGTTTCGGTTCCCCTGATAAGTTTCATTTCTTCAGGTTTGAAGCAGTACTTTATGTTTGGGGGAGGAGGGTATAAAAAGAGAGAGTCAGTAAGAGCAGCAGCAGAAAGGGGAGCAAGAGCAACAGTGGGAGCAGAGCCTGAAGAGTGAGCAGGAAGAAGCAGCCCAGAAAAGTCTAAAGACAGGTAGGGTAAAGGAGCTTGCATTTTGCAACTTTTATTTTCTTTTAATGCCTTTTGTATCACTCAGCTCTATTATGTAAATACATTTAGTTGTAATTTGTTTGCTTTAAATCTACTAGTAAACTGTTGTGTTAAACCCCAGGTGTCTGGAGTGTCAGTCACCCTATGTCTACATCCTAAACCCCATATTACTGGGAAGGGGAAGTTTAAAAGAAGAAAGGTGGGACTCTTAAGGAGGCAAGAGATCCGTAAGGGGTTGCCCAGGGGGTCCAGGTCATAAGGGGAAACTTGACATGGAGTGTATTCTTTACACACAAGCACACATCCATGCACATCCATGCCAAGCAGGCAATTTTGAAAGGGGTAGAGAGAAAGAGTACTCTGCCTTATATATGCTAATTTATGAAAAGAGCATAGCTCAGGTCCTGCTAAGGCAAGTTCCCATTTTTAATTCAAAGAACCGTTCCTCAAACTCATTAGCAATATAAATCCAAGCCATTGTTTTGATTTGCTTTTGACATGTGTCAGGAAAAGTGATGGGATAGAGAAGTGACATGGCACATGCCTTAGTTACATCCCATCGGGGACTATAGTAACATGCTCAGTGTGAAGCTTCCTTTGAAAATGGTTCAGAAACTTCAAGTGGTCCAGAATGCTGCAGCCACACTGTTGACTAGAGCCAGTGACAGGGAGTATGCGACTCCCTTGTTACAAAAGCTTCCCTGGCTACTGGTCTGTTTCTGGACTGAATTCAAATGGCAGATCATGACCTGTAAAGCCCTAAGGGCAGTGGTGCAGCTAGGGCTTGCCGCAGACATTGCTAGGCTTGGGCCCATGGGGAACTAGCCCTGAATCTTTTTTCCAGGGTCCCAGATGTATTCCTCAAAGGGCTTTTTCTCAGCTTAATGGCCATGCAGACGGCCATTTTCAAGGGAGATTGCAGCATCTCAGCACTCCTTTTTCCACATGCTGCAACATCACCACCACCCAAAATCCTGTTTGTTTATTATGTATTTATCACATTTATATCCCACCTTTCTTCCGTCATGGAACTCATGTGGTTCCCAGGAGGTCTCCCCTCCAAGCACTGACCAGACCCAAACCTGCTTAGCTTCAGCAATGTGGCTGCCTCATGTGCCTTCGGACCATGCCCTGGGACCTTCCCCTGCGTGGCAATTAAGCTGAGAAAATAATGTTTTCCATTGGTTTGGGATGATCTGGGCTAGGGTGCAAATTAGTGGAAGAAATTGTTTTATTTGAGACCATCTGCCTCCTGTGAAATTTAAATAAATCCTAGTAATTATGTCCAAATGCACATATAGAGATATAAATTAGCATATGCCAATTTTATGCAGATTTGTGTCTTATGGGCCTGGGCCCCAAACTTGTAACTGCCTAACATCACACCAGCTTGGGACCAAGTCCAAAACACACACCCCCATGACCAGTCAGAGAGCAGCATGTAATGAGGACATCAAGGCAGCAGAACCAAACTCCATTTTATTCCTGTTTTCATGATGATGCATCATTTAAGTGAGTTTGAGAGTCTTTCTTTTTTTATATATCATAGCTGTCCAATTGTTTTTTTGTTCTTTTGTTATATCTGGAAGGTAGAAGTAGTTGTAATGCATGGAACAATGGTTGGGGGAAAAGAGAAGAGTTAGCTGTGTGCTCTTCACAACTGAAGTCATACACATGCCCATCTAAAGGGAGCTCCCATAAGTAAGGATGTCAGAGAATTCTGCCACGGATCTCGGGGAGGCCGAATGCCAGCGCATTCGGCCCCCCGAAATCGGTGGCGGAACGGTCTGCCCCCCCGCCCCCCCCAGGACGAGACTTACCTGGGGCGGATCTTCCTGGCGGTAGCGGCTCTGGCGGTGGCTCCGGCGGTGGCTCCGGCGGCAGCGGCTGCGGGTCTTCTGACCGGCTGCCACCGCCGCCATTTCCAGTTTTAAAAAAAAGATGTGATAGGCTACATAAGCATTTACGTAGCCTATCACGGCTAGGTTTAAAAAAAAAATGTGATAGGCTACGTAAATGTTTACGTAGCCTATCACGTCTGACTTAAAACAACAACAACAACGCACGTACGCAAATGGCGGCGGCCACGGCCACCACCATTTGCGTTCCTTATTTTGGCATGTCTTAGTCTACATCAAGATTTACGTAGACTAAGACAGCGAAAATAAGGAATGCAAATGGAGGCAGCCATGGCTGCCGCCATTTGCGTACGCGCATTGTTGTTGTTGTTGTTTTTAAGTCAGACGTGATAGGATACGTAAACATTTATGTAGCCTATCATGGCTACCTGCAGGGATGCAAATGGCGGCGGCTATGGCCGCCGCCATTTGCATCCCTGTTAGCCAGCAGCCGGATGTCCGGCTGCTGGCGGAGCTGGCCGGCGGCTCCGCAAAATCCCTGCGGAGCACAGCCAGCTGGCCAGGATTCCGGGAGGGGGGGTGAGGAATGGAGCGCCTCTCCCCCGTCCAGGATTCCAGGGGGAGGGACGGAGCACCTCCCCCCCACCATCAACATAATCCGCGAAAGGTAAGTGACTTTCGTACATCCCTACGCATAAGGCCCTGAAGTCCGGGGTCTAAAATTACTTAGCTGCATCACTGCCTATCCGACCTGGGACCAGACTATATGTAAGATCATGTTCCCCCATACAGATATGTGGAGGCTCTTCTCTTGGTCCCACCACCTTCAGAGCCATGTTTGGAGGGGACAAAAGCCGCTGCACCGGGTGGATCCTGAGCCTGAGCCTGCTTCTGCCCCCGCCCACAGGTACTTAAGGCGGGGCTGCCAGAGGCTGCTCAGGAAGGAGCCTGGGGAAGGAGGACCAGCCAGCAGCTGCACCGGGTGGATCCTGAGCCTGAGCCTGCTTCTGCCCCCGCCCACAGGTACTTAAGGCGGGGCTGCCAGAGGCAGCGCCTCAGCGTGCGCCTCGGCATCGCGCCAAGTGTGACGTTAAGTGCGCACTTAGCGTTGCACTTGGAGTCGCATAGGATCTGAAGACCTACCCACCTGCCTCTCCAGAGTAGGGGTGCACGAAAGTCCCTTACCTGTCCTCGAAGCGTGTTCGCGGTTGGGGGGAGGTGCTTCGCTGCTCCCCCCGCGAAGTTCAGGCCGGGGGGGGAGGCTTCCCGCCTCGCCCGGCCGAAATTCAGGCTGGGGAGGAGGCGGCTCGCCTCGCCCAGCCGCGAACTAAAAAGTAAAAAAAAAAAAAAACGCCCCCGTGATAGGTTACGTGATGATTAACGTAGCCTATCACGGCTAGATCTGCAAAGTCAGCCGTGATAGGCTACGTAAATCGTCTCGTAGCCTATCACGGGGGCGTTTTTTTTTCTTTTATTGGAATGGCGGCGGCGGCAGCCGGTCGAAAGACCGGCTGCCGCTCCCGCCCCAGACGAACACCCGCCAAACCGCCGGCCGGACCCGCCGCCGGGAGGGAAATTTGGCAAAGGTAAGTCCCGTCCCGGGGGGGGTGCGGGGGGCGGGGGGGCAGAGAATTTCTCCCCGAAACTTGTTCGGGGGGCCAAACACATTGGCGCTCGGCCCTCTGAAGTTTCGGGGAGAAATTCTCCGCCAACCCTACTCCAGAGACACCAGCAGCCACAGTACCAGCAGCAAATAGCAGCAGCAGAGGGCAGCAGCTTAAAGACAAGGGGAAAAGGGCAAACGTGGACTTTATCTGCTCCTTCTTAGCTGCTGTTCTCTTTTATTTCTTTTATCTTTTATATTCTTTTAAACTGTTGTGCATTTTATATTCTAACATTTTAATATGTGCCTGGGAGGACTATTGGGCAACTCAGGGGGTGGGGGAGGTGCCACCATAACTGTGGTCACAGGCAGGGGGAGGTATGGCATTGGGGGATTAACAGGCCAGCTGAGGAGAAGATGGGCTAGACACCTTACAGCTGTCCCCTCTTCTGGTTCTTCCCCCAACCTGATGGTTCCTGGCAGCCTTACCAGTCTGCCCTCTGGTCTGGTGGTGCTGCTGCTGAATGCCAGGTCGGCCCAAAATAAAATCTCCCTCATCCATGATTTGATTGTTGATGAGGGGGCTGACCTGGCATGTATTACTGAGACCTGGGTGGGGGAACTGGGAGGGGTCACTCTCTCCCAGGTGTGCCCTCCTGGGTACTCGGTGCAGCACCAACACCAACTTGAGGGTCGGGGAGGGGGGGTTGCCGTGGTCTATAGGAATTCAATCTCCTTCTCCAGGCTTCCTGCTCATTCGAGTGCAGATCTTGAGTGTTTGTACCTTGTGTTGGGTACCCGGGACAGATTAGGGATTCTGTTGGTGTACCGCCCACCCCGCTGCCCATCAGACTCCCTGCCTGAGCTGACGGTGGTGGTCTCGGACTTGGTGTTGAGGACCCCCAGGATGATGGTCCTGGGGGATCTCAACTTCCATGCCGAGGCCGCTGTATCCGGGGCGGCTCAGGACTTCATGGCTGCCATGACAACCATGGGGCTGTCCCAACATGTCATCGGCCCAACACATATAAAAGGACACATGCTTGATCTGGTTTTCTCGACTGGGCAGGAGGATGGTGATCTGAAAGTGGAGGAATTAACATCTGTCCCTTTGTCATGGTCAGATCACTGCCTGCTGAGGTTTAGACTCCTGGCGGCCTTTCCCCTCTGCAAGGGTGGGGGACCTATTAAAATGGTCCGCCCCCGGAGATTAATGGATTCCGATGGATTCCAGTGGGCTCTGGGGGATTTTCCTGCTGGTATGGCTGGTGCTCCTGTCGAAGCCCAGGTCGCTCTGTGGAATGCAGAGATGACTCGGGAGGTTGACACGATCGTGCCCAAGCACCCTCTCCCTCTGAGCAGAGCCCGGCCAGCTCCTTGGTATACACCTGAGCTGAGGGCAATGAAGCAAGAGGGGAGACGGCTAGAACGCAGGTGGAGGAAAACTCGTGCTGAGTCTGACCAAACACAGGTAAGAGCCCACTATCGAGCCTACTCTGTGGCGGTGAGGGTGGCAAAGAGACAGTTCTTTTCCACCAGCATTGCATCTTCTCAGTGTCGTCCAGCGGAGCTTTTCCGAGTGGTTCGCGGCCTGTTACATTCTGGGCCAGGGAGAGAGACGGTGGAACCCTCGGTAGCACGCTGTGACAAGTTTACATGGCACTTTGAGGATAAAGTCGCGCAGATTCATCATGAATTGGACACCACCATTAATGCAGTTCCATTGGTAGAGGCGTTCAGAGCACCGTCTGGTCCAGTTTTATTGGATGAGTTTCAGTTACTGAGTCTTGAGGATGCAGACAAGGTGCTTGGCCAAGTCCGATCGACCACTTGTGTGCTTGACCCTTGCCCTTTATGGCTTATTAAATCAAACAAGGAGGGGTTGTCCGGCTGGGTCCAGGAGGTTGTAAATTCCTCCTTGAGAGAGGGAGTGGTGCCTGCCGCTTTAAAAGAGGCAGTAATTAGACCACTCCTGAAAAAGCCTAACCTGGACCCAGAGGATGTTAACAATTATAGGCCAGTGGCCAACATCCCCTTCCTGGGCAAGGTGCTTGAGCGGGTGGTTGTAGGACAGCTCCAGGCACTGTTGAATGAAACGGATTATCTAGATCCATTTCAATCGGGCTTCAGGCCTGGTTTTGGAACAGAAACTGCCTTGGTCGCCCTGTGGGATGACCTCTGCCAGGAGAGGGACAGGGGGAGTGCGACCCTGTTGATTCTCCTGGACCTCTCAGCGGCTTTCGATACCATCGACCATGGTATCCTTCTGGATAGGTTGTCTGGGTTAGGAGTTGGAGGCAGTGCACTACAGTGGTTCCGCTCCTAGTTGGATGGCCGATTCCAGAAGGTGGTGCTGGGGGATTATTGCTCTGTGCCATGGCAATTATGCCAAGGGGTTCCACAGGGCTCTATTTTATCCCCCATGCTGTTTAACATCTACATGAAACCGCTGGGGGAGGTTATCCGGAGGTGTGGGCTGAGGTGCCATCAATATGCAGATGACACCCAGCTCTACCTCTCTTTCTCATCAAAACCAGGTGAGGCAGTGGCTGTTCTGAATCAGTGCCTGGGCACGGTAATGGACTGGATGAGGGCTAATAAACTGAAACTCAATCCAGACAAGACGGAGGTACTGTTAGTGTTACTGTTAGCCAGCAGCCGGATGTCCGGCTGCTGGCGGAGCTGGCCGGCGGCTCCGCAAAATCCCTGCGGAGCACAGCCAGCTGGCCAGGATTCCGGGAGGGGGGGTGAGGAATGGAGCGCCTCTCCCCCGTCCAGGATTCCAGGGGGAGGGACGGAGCACCTCCCCCCCACCATCAACATAATCCGCGAAAGGTAAGTGACTTTCGTACATCCCTACGCATAAGGCCCTGAAGTCCGGGGTCTAAAATTACTTAGCTAGTGGGTGTTAGTGGGTGGTTCGTCTGCCCGGCTAGGTGATATTCAACCTGTTCTGGAGGGGATTGCACTCCCCCTAAAGGATCAGGTTCGTAGTTTGGGGGTGCTCTTGGATCCAGAACTGTCACTTGAGGCACAGGTGAACTCAGTGGCACGGAGCACTTTTTATCAGCTTAGGCTGGTATACCAACTACGCCCCTATCTGGACAGAGATAGCCTAGCTACAGTTATCCATGCTCTGATAACTTCTCGTCTGGATTACTGCAATGCGTTATACGTGGGGCTGCCTTTGAAAATGGTCCGGAAACTTCAGCTGGTCCAAAATAGGGCAGCAAGATTGTTAACAGGGACTGGCCTGCGAGCTCATATTACGCCAGTACTTTTCCAGCTGCACTGGCTGCCAGTCCATTTCCGGGCCCGATTCAAAGTGCTGGTGTTAACATTCAAAGCCCTTAACGGCTTGGGGCCAGGTTACCTGAAGGATCGCCTCCTCCCATATGTGCCTGCCCGGGCCTTAAGATCATCATCAGCGGCCCTTCTCTGCCAAAGGAAGTGAGGCAGGTGGCTACTAGGAGGAGGGCTTTTTCTGCTGTGGCACCCCGGCTCTGGAATGAGCTCCCTAGTGAGGTTCGCCTGGCACCTACATTGTATTCCTTTCGGCACCAGGTGAAGACCTTCTTATTTTCCCAGGCATTTTAGCATTTTAGCTTTCTAAATTTTTATCTTTGCTGTTTTAAATCTGTATTTTAAACTCCTGCACTGCTGCTAGGTTTTATTGTGGTTGTATTGTTATATTGTGGTTTTAATGTTCTATATATTTTAAATTGTTTTATTGTGTGTTGTTTGGTTTTAATTTTTGTGAACCGCCCAGACAGCTTCGGCTATTGGGCGGTATAGAAATTAAATAAATAAATAATAAAAAAGACTTCTTGGTAGCCACTCCCAGGTAGGGATGTATGGACTGTGTAAAATCTGCTCTGTTCGTGTTTCATGGATTGTCAGGCACATTTTGTTCCGTTATCTGCTCGCCCACAGATGCGCATTTTTTCACTATGCGGAAAAATACGCAATGATTCCGTAAGAGGGTTTGCAACATTTACAAATGTAACATTTAGTATATTTTCACCTTTCTCATGTATGTTTTCTCAGCAGAAATGTGCGTATTTTGCTATGAATAAATATGTGCAAATTTCAGGAAAGTAAAAAAAAAAAAAAAAAAATCCAAAAGTCCACAGACTCTGCACAGCCTGAGGAGGCCAGTCCACAGTGGATTCTGCAGAGTGGATTCTTAGAAATCCGAGCTCATTTTAGTCTTTCTTGATTTTCCCAGCATCCCTACTCCCAGGCTATGAAACTCCCTGCTGTGTTCTTCTCTGTTTGCTTATGCTTTTGTTCATTTGTTTGTTTTTGTAAATGTTATATTATTTAACTGTGTTTTATTGCTTGTATTTGGCTTCGAGATTATTTTGTAAGGAAAAGCAGTTAAGAAATTTCTTAAATAAATAAATATAATTGGCAGAGGGAGCTTTTCATCTCCAGGAGATCCACACAGAAGCAGTGAGAGGGATCCATGTCCACAAAGAGCAGGCCTTAAAGCTTGCTTAGTCTGGACCCAGGATTTGCTGGAGCTTATGAAAACACATGGAAATCTACTGGAGACACTGTTAAGAAGGGTCTTAGGTTTACTATGCTAAATCTTTACAGACAGTGGGTTGGATCCAAGGAACCGAGAGAGCAGGAGGGAAACAGTGGTGTAGTGGAGCCAGGGCACACAGGGTCAAAGTGATGGATGGAAGCTTTCAATTCGCAGTTGAAATTTGTCCATTTCTGAGCTTGCAGCACGATTTGCGGAACCAAAAAAAAGTATTAAGAATGTGTGCATTTGAAAAATGTGCATGAAAAATTTATACTTTTGAAAAATGTGCATAAACACACTTTCATCAATGGGAGAAGAATGCATACATGTAAAAAAATGAAAAATGCACAAAAATACACACTTCTTTCAAGGCACAAACACAGTCTGAAGCAGGGGCTGAATCTACAGATAGCATTTATACCGTTATCATACCGTTATCGTAACTATTGGCACACATGACACCAGTGGGCACCAATAGTTATGAAAATGGTATGAAAATAGTATAACTGCTATGTGTAGATTCAGACACAAATTGGAATGCTCTTAAAAGTGGAACTTGGGCAAGCTCAAGTTTTGCTGATTAACACATCCCTAAAATTGCTTCTCCCCCCCTCCTTCCATGAACAGGAATGTTCCATGAGCAGAATTCTGCCCATAGAATCTCTAGATCCATCCCATTAAATTCCAGCAGAGTCATTCAACGCTAAATATTTGCAGTTGAATATCCAACCTTCTAATCTGTTTTAGCACAATCTGAGATCACTACATTTCATAGCTAAGTGCTGCAGCTGGGCAAATATCTTGCTCAATTTTGTTCCTCAACAATATGTTGTAGGTATGGCTCATCAGTAATTTTTATATACTGTTTCCTTTCATAATGTTGAGACATGATAATGATTTTTTTTGTCATAAACTCCTCCATATATAATCTCACTGATGGATGGTGTACTTATTTAAGCATCAGTGGACAAATAAAGTTATCTACGGGTGACTAACAACCTTGAATAAATACCATTTCAGCTCAGCTCAGGAATCATAATACCTTAGCAATGCAATTACATGCTGGGACCTATTATCCCAATTAATTGACTGTTTTATGCTCACAGCGCTCTAGACTTGAAACATTTTGGAGGCTTGGCCTTCACTTACCCACAGGCCAAAAAAAAAAAAAGTATAACAAGGAACAGCTTTCATTTATGTACCAATATATGTGGCGGGTAATTATACTTTAAGCATAACAAGGCAGATCTCAAGGTTGCCCTTTGATTTAAGTAATCATAAAACTATATATTAAACCATGGAAAAATACAGCTATCTAATTTCCAAACTCCTTGAGAAAACTGTAGCAGTAAAAGCTATTCTGTCACTGGCTTTCCACATCTTTCCTGTAATTCTTTTGGCAAAGGTTAATCTTGATTGTTATTAATTATATTCCAGTCCCAAGCATGGAAAAGTGAAAGAGCATCCACCAGGGGACTTCGGATATGCTGGATGGGTGAACAAATAGAAGTAGTCCATTAACGTCTAGTTGTGTTGCCACTTTGTAACGTGTCAGCCCTGGGCTATGCTTTATGGTTCTGGAATTTGACCACTAGAGTTTACCTTTACTCCCTCTTGTGGTTTCCAAAGCTGTATTGCCGATGCTATAAAATAAAACACAGTAGTTGATCTCCTTATTGTAAGAAGCATTGATCGCCCCTGATTGTATATTATAGCAAAGGGGCAGTCCATTACCCAAATTTATTGCATTTTCTTCCTGGTAATTACTGGAAGCTATTGAACAAGGCAGGGAATTATAACCAGCCACTTCCTGCTCTAGCTGAGGAAGCAAATCCAGATATTTAGTAGATCTGAACAGCTGTAAACAACACATCCTGCTTTCAACAAATTTGGAATGTACAGCTTGAAGTGCACTTGGTGGTGTTTTTTTCTTTCTTTTTTTCAAATTGTCTTTTCTTTTTTTCTGGATCCATACACATAAACGTGGAGTGTAGTTAACTGGCATGCAAGCTTGCATCATTTTTGCAGCCCCCTGCCACCATTTCCCCCCCCCAACAGTAGTTTTGATCATATTAATGGTTTCTTGAGCAAAACACAAATTACATATGCTATCCAGACTTTACTCACAGAGATCAGGTAGTATGGGTGCATACCTGGAAAGCTGACGGAGGGTGGGGGTGCATCCGCAAACCTCTTCCGGCCTGCGGGCTGAATTCCATTTCAGAGAAGCTCTCAGAGGCCATGTGAGGGTGTGGATAAAAGTAAAGGGGGTGGGGCCAAAAATAGCAGCGTATTTTAGCTTAAAGCTCTACCTGCCAGTGACTAAGCCTTAGAACAGGCATTTCAACCTTTTAAAATGGTGGGTGCGTGGGAATTGCATGAAAGCCAAGAAACCGCCAAATGATTGGTCATCAGGGGAAAGAGGTGGGACCAGGTGGAGGTGGCATGGAAATCTTAGGAACTCCAGAGAGCCGTATTACGATCCCAGGCAGGGCAGTTTTTCAGGCCTGCCGGGGGGGGGGGGAGGGTGGCAGTTTGCCCCGGACCCCGCACAGCTGGGAGGTGGGGCCGCTGGGCAAGCATTATTTAATTTTAATAAAATACAAGCCATTCACATCAGCCAAGGCAAGGAGAGCATTTTTTTTTTTTCATTTCAAAAAACATGCTCGCACATGCTCAGACTGTTCCTGCTGCTGTAGAGCCTTTCCTTGGACTGGAAAGGCTTTGGAGTCTGCCTGGTGCCCAGCGCCGGGCAATGCTAGCCCCCTAATTAAGAGGGGAAGCGCCACAAAAAATCGGGTCAGCTCAGGATGTTAGCCTGAGCTGGCCAATCTAAGATGACCCCTTCCCTCTGCAAGGGAGGGGTACTTTTGGGCAATGGGGGGGGGGGTTGCACAGAGGAACAAGGCTGGCTAATTGACTGGCCAGTCAATGGAGTAAGTGGCTGGCTGGCCAGTCAGTGGCCGATCAGAGCCACTTCTGGGTGCATAGGGCGGTCCAAGCCCAGTTGAATGGAGTGGGTGGAGTGACTGAGGGACAGTATCTGCTTTATTTCCGCCCTTCTCTTCTGGGGGTGGGGAGAAGAGACCAGACCATCACTGTTTATTTTTTCATATTTATACTGGTATGTTCTTCATTTAAAAATCTTTCCAGTCTCTGTTTTGGGTGTCTGGAGAAATTCATAGGTGGTGGTGGGTTGTAAAATGCAACAGAAGTCTTTGTTCCCAACTTGTTTACACCGTTCCCCCCAAAAAAATGCCGGGGGGGGACATTACGTGGCCTCTGGTAGAAATTGATTTCTCTGTGTTGCTGTTCTGGATAAATGGAGGTGGGGATGGGCTGGGGTGGTGAACTGATTTTAAATTGGGGCCTTCTTTGTCTTCCATTATACTTGCCTTAAGTAATTAATCAGCCTCCATTTTCTCAGTCTGTTCTTGCCCTTTCCCTTCTTTTGGTGGTGCAAAGTAATGCCTTAGAACATATATTTCCAGCTAAATTCCTCCTGTTTTGTATTTGCTGTTTTTAAAAATTATTATTTTAAACCCTGTTATTATATAACTCAAACTCAGAATTGACTTCAACTGCCTGCTGCCTCAGTTTTCCTGTGTGTGAAATGGGTTCCCCCTCTCCTCCCCTGCTTCCAATCATTGATAAGTGGCCTCTTCCAGAAATTGCTTTCTCTGTGCTGCTCTTCTGGATAAATTGGGGTGGGGTGGGGTGGGGTGGGGTCCAAACTGCTTTTAAATTGGAGGTGTTTTTGTCCTCCTTTATGCTTGCCTTAAGTAATGAATGGAGGCCCATGCCTGGCCTCCATTTTGTGGTGCTATACAATGCTTCTCAGTCTGTTTCTTTTTTACCCTTTCATTTGTTTGGTGGTGGAAAGTAACACCTTAGAACACACATTTCTGGCTAAATTCTTCCTGCTTTCTATTTGCTGGTCAAAATTGTTTTACGCCCTGTGATTATGTAACCTATACTCAGCATTGACTTCAATTGCCTGCTGCCTCAGTTTCCGTATATGTGAAATGGATTGCCACCCCCTTTCTTCCAATCATGGATAAGTTGCCTTAGAACACATATTCCTGACTAAATTCCTCTTTTCTCTGCTTGCTGAGCCACACTTTTAAAAAAAGCTTGTGATTATCTATACCAAATATTCAAGGCCAACTTTTCAATCATTTCTTCCTACAAAGGTCACCCATCACAACAGAACTTCTGGTCATAATCCTTACTCCACATTGGCTGGTTATGTGGTGTATGTCGTAGGCCTTCTTCCAATCATACGCATTTTCACTCTGAAGTCACAATTAGTGTAATGGCGTTTGCACTCTTGACTGTACATAGTATTACACTGGTAGAGGGCATAGTATTTTATTTCTTGTTTTGAACAGAACTATCAGCTCATGTTATTTTGTATTAATATTGTATTCTGTTCCAGGGAATTTGTATTCTGGAAAAAAAACATGTTGAGAAAGCAGCTCAGAACTTGGTTCTGGAATACTTCCTGGCAGTGGTTACTATGCCTCTGAAAGCTCTGTGTGCACAGTTTTTCTAGGAGTAGTGAATAGAGGATAAGGGTGGCTGTAAGGGGAGGAGAAGGCCATACACCTTTTCTCTCAGCAGTTCTAACTAAATGAAAAATACATTTAGTATTTTTAACTAAAAGTACATTTTTAACAATTTTTTCACCAACATTTCCATGTATTTAACTATTTAAATACTTGGCCCAATAACGGAGGGGACGCTGCTCTCCAAACCCACTTTAACATTAGTTTTGAAATATTTTTAATTACCTATTGAAGAAAGATTAAACGTACTAACAGTTATTAGGTACAAATATTCTGATACTTACTTTTTAATTATGTAGGTATTTATATGTATACTATAGTTATCCGAGAAGGTGGGACTCTTTAAATGGGAATTATGGTCTTTCAATTATATACAATTTCAAAACGATTATAATGTTCATTTGTGACAGGGCCCCCCTGAAAATTCCATTGCCCCAGACCCCCAGCTTCTTCTGGGCAGCCCTGCAGACTTTACCCCCAGCCCTGAGGCTCTGCAGCCCTGCTCTACCAGGATGAACTACAGGTAGGGATACTGGAAAAATCCATAACAGAATCAAATGAGTTTGGATTTCTATGAATCTGACCCATAGATTCTGCAGTGGAGCAGCTTTTCCTCAACAGCATGGATTCCACAGACTTGCGGCCAGGTTTTTTTTTTAAACTTTCCAGAATTTTACACAAATTTAGTCATAGAAAAATACGTAATTTTTTTTAAAAAAAACTGGCCAAAAATGCACATTTCTCCTATGGGCTAAAGAATGGAAATGCACATTTGGAGTAGGAAATCTGTGCATTTTCACAGGTGCAAATTTGCACAAAGGCAAATTTGCGTAAATTTAGGAAATTGGGGAAAAATCCGATTCCATCAATGAGCAGAGGATGGAATGAAAGGCACCCGACAACCTGAGAAATGCAGACAGAACTGATTTTTTAAAAATCTGTATATCCCTAGCTACAGGACAAAATCCAGGAGGAAGAAAGAAGGAGCCAGTTGCACTGGACTGCTTTAGCTACCATTGATACAGCCAGCACAGAACTCAGGGACCCTAAACTTGTTATTCCATCTGGCCAATTCTTCCTCCTTTCCAGCCAACTCACCCGAGCTCCATCAATGCATGAACCGAACCCTTGTACAGATTTGCCAGTCATTGCCTCCAGCAGGACTCTCCTGCCACAACAACTCTATTGTGGCTAGAACCCTCCCTACAGTCAATCCTAGGCCAGCCAGGGATCATGGTGCTGCATACTCTACTGTGGAGGAGGGACACAAAGGGTTTCATGCTTGTGTTGAACAGCATGGCAATTTTTTCATGCATGTGCAACCCCTGGGAAGTGCCAAATCTGCAGTGGCAGAGGACTGGGGCTGAAAGACCAAGGGAACGTGAGAGTGGATGGAGGCAAAGTTGTGGGTTAGCTCAGTATGTGAGACCAACATATTTATTGCTTAAACAGTGCAGACATTAAGCCCAGGTGCCTTAACTTACAGTATTTCTTCTCAGGAGGGCCATCATGTCCACCTAGCTATCTTGTTTTGGCTACAAGTGTGGACATTTAGGGATGGATGGATTCATCTATCTTTGGTCTATGTCAGTTTCACATGTATTCATTCATAATTCTGGTCTGTCCCATTTCCACATGCCATTTTTGCATCAATCTGAGAATTTTGTTTTGTTGGTTTTAACAAACACACACAAGAAAGTTTGCATTATTTTTAAATGTAGTTTTCACAAAATATGCCTTTCTGTATGCATTTTATCTTCAACTGTGTGCATCATGTGCATGTTTTAATGTAAATGTGCATTTTAATACAAATTTTGGTATGTTTTTTGAGTCAACAACTGTATCAAAAAATTTGGGGAAGTGCAAAAATTGATGGATAATTGGTGCATTAATCTGGGAAGAGTGTTGGTTCACTTAAAAATGTGAACCAAACAAAATTGTCAAGCAGCTCTAGACACATGATCCACACACTTCCTTCTGGGGTTTTTGCAAGTATAGGCTGCAATCCTAAGCACACATGGAGCTTGATCCTAAACAAATTTACTTGGAAGTAACTAGATCTGACTCCCTATCATGCGTAGGATTTCAGATATACTTGGATATACATCTTATTAGAAGAAATGGGACTTCTCTGTAAATGTAGTTAGGATTAGGCCCTGCAATGCCACAGCCAGAGGAAATGAATCACACCTTGAGTATTATTCTGTTACAGACTTAATATTTACTTTGAATAATCTCCAGGTTCCAAGAGTAACTGCTCTGATCTATTTTTAACTGTCAAGAAGCAGGGAAATTTGACTTTTAAATGACAAAGGCAGCTCCGTTGTTTGGCAACGAATATAGCTATTATGAAAGAAAATGAACTTTACTTCCATTTCATTGTTTTAATAAGATTTGTCCAAGGCTACATCACCATAAGATACTACTTTTCTGGGAGAACTTAAGGCCAGAGGGGCAGGTTATATCATACTTGAACCCCCACCTGATGACTGTAATTGAAAGATGTACGCACCCAAACGTCAAGCTTTCTTTGATGATAGAACACACCAGAGTGGAAAAATGGTATCACTGTAGTTATTCTCAATATTATTTTATTAAAGGTGGTAAAGGTAAAGGTGTCCCCAACCAGTCGTGTCCGACTCTAGGGTGTGGTGCTCATCTCCATTTCTAAGCCGAAGAGCCAGCGCTGTCTGAAGGCGCTTCCGTGGTCATGTGGCCGGCATGACTGATCACCGAGGTGCACAGAACGCTGTTACCTTTCCCGCCGAAGTGGTACCTATTTATCTACTTGCAATTTCTTGCTTTCGAACTGCTAGGTTGGCAGAAGCTGGGACTGAAGACGGGAGCTTACTCCATCATGCAGCACTCGGGTCTCGAACTGCTGCCCTGCCGACCTTCCGGTCTGCAGTTGTTAACCTTCCTCTAATTTAAGAGGGGGGAAGTGTCTTAATTATAGGGAATATTAACCATTGGGCAAAAATGGTTATGATCGGGGGGGGGGGGCCTTGAATCTAGGGATGTGCAAGCATCCCTCCATTTGCCCCTGACAGAGCTCAGTCCTTTGAATGCCCCAAGTGAGCAGGTGTAAACGATTGACATTTTGCATGTTCTTCAAGCAAGGAAGCAAGCACAAAATACTCACTGTTGCTCAACCATCATCAGAACATAAGAAGAGCCATGCTGGATCAGATCAAAGATCAGTCTAGTCCAGCATTCTCTTCACATACTGGCCAAACAGCTACCTGTGGGAAACCCACAAGCAGAACATGAGTGCAATAGCACCCTCCCACTCATGTTCCCCAGCAACTGGTATGTACAGGTATGCTGCCTCTGATACCAGAAGTAGCATATAGCCATCAGGACTAGTAGCCATTGGTCGCCTTCTCTTCCATGAATTTGTCTAATCCCCTTTTAATTTGTCTAATGCCCCTTTTAAGGCATCCAAATTGTATGGCCATCTTGTAGGTCAAATTCCATAGTTTAACCATTTGCTGTGTGTGAGTCCTTCCTTTTACCTGTCCTGAATCTCCCACCATTCAACTTCATGGGATGACCCCCTTGGGTTCTAGTATTATGAGGGAGAGAAAAATGTCTCCCTAACCACTTACTCCATAACTGCTGCCACCTCCAGCACTGTTGCCCTCCTTTTCTTGTCAGCCCCAAGGGCCTACAACCCTTGGGCAGGATAAGAGAAGATGGGAGCTGCAGAGGCAGCAGCACAGAACCTCCGAGTGTCCATGTTCTGCATGGGTCAAGGACTGGGACTAAGTGTCGGGTCATCCCCCATGGGGAAGTGATGGTATTAACTTCGATTTCCACTGTTGGGTGGGCAGGTGGGGAGGAATGGGGCTTGGAATGGTGTATCATGGAAAAGATGGTGACTGGATGGCTAAAACCCTTAACAGGAGCCAGTACCAGCTCCAGATTTTTGAGGGTCCTTGGGCAAGATACTCCCAGTGGGTCCCTCAGCAAGTCTACCTTCCTTAGTGAGTCCGCCTTCTCACCACCATTGTCACCAGCTGCTTGTGTTTCTCATCCTGCCTCAACATTGCTACCACTGGCTTGCTTGGCAGGCAAGGAGCCACAGAGCAGGTAGGCAGGGTAATCTTTTGCTCCTCCTTCTCACCACCTATGTCGCCTGGGCCAGAGTGAGAGGCAGGTGAACATGCAGGTGGCAATGGTGAAGAGGAGAAGCAACTCCAAGGGTTCTTGTCAGTGGGCCCCTGCTGGGGTATGGGCCCTCAGCAGCTGCCCAGCCATGTCTGTCATTGGTGCTGGCTGTGACAGGAACACTCCACACTGCAATATTTTGTTGCAGGTCTGAGACGTGTTATACTAATTATACCTGTAAGAAAGCTAAATGGTGAATATAACAGATCATGTTTGTCCCCTGCTATAAATCTAGTTCTGATAACATAATATATCTTTGTTCTGTGTTGCTGGTGTTTTGGTGTTTTGTTTTGTTTTGTTTTTTGAGGATCGTAATGAGTGGCCGCATGTCAAAATGAAAATAGCCAGGAGCCATGTAAAGCTCAGCCCTGGCAGACTGACTGCAAGAGGTTTGCTGCAGATGCCCAGATGTTCTTTTCAGCTTGCTGCTGGCAAACAGCCCAATTAATATAAAGCAATTTGTGGCAGGTATTTAAAAAAAGTAAGGGAAAGATAAACATTTTAAACAGAATTTCCCTTAGGAATCCCTTTATAATTATAATTGTGTCATTTGAAATGACCTTAATGCTATTTTGTAAATTAAAATAGGCAAGTACGCGCCTATTCGTGCAGCTCAAACCACAAATAAAGCAATACGCCATAATGATTGCTTAGTTAAATAAAATGTCTAGCACCAGCTGCAGAGAGAGAGAGAGAGAGAGAGAGAGAGAGAGAGAAAGAAATATGAAGATATAGAGATATAGCCTCAGTGTCACCCAATTACAAATGACAAAATTAAGAGAACAGTCTACTCAGGAGTAAGTCCCACTCGGTTCAAAAGGACTTTTCCCCCCCAGGTAGCCATGTATAGCAGCTTTCCCCAACATGGATCCCCACAGATGTGTTGGGCTTCAATTCCCATCATCCCCAACCAGCCTAGCAATACTGTCTGAGGATGATGGGAACTGAAATCTAACATGTCTGTAGGTCTCCAGGCTAGAGAAGCCTGGTGTATAGGATTGTGGCCTAAATCTCATTCTCCCCCCCCCCCAATGTCAGATTGAAAGGACAAGTGAACACAGCTAATGGTAATAGGTCCCATAGAGTTCCTGGGGAGACCATAGCTCCCAGCATTCCTGATCATTGCCCATGCAAGGCTGAGACTGATGGGGATTTGGGACTGGTGAGGATTCGAAGCCCAAAACATCTGGAGGGTAGCAAGTTGGGCAAAGCTGCCCTATGTGATTCAAAGGAGGAGTGAATAGGAAAGCCCTTGTAGGTGCTGATAATGTGTATGCAGTGCATATGGAACGACTACCTCAGATGCATGTATGGATAATCAAACTCTTCCATAGGAGATTCTATCATACAAACCTACACTTCCCAGCAGCCTCTTCCCCTTAGTTTTGCTTCTGTGGCAGTCTCTGCTGCCTCAGAAGAATGAATTCCATGCTGCATTTCTTTGTTGGGAACCTGTGGGGGAGGTGGATCAGAGGTTTTGCAGTACTAATTTTTCTACAGCGCACCATTGCTTTTATGCAGGTCATGGCCCATTGCAGCAGCAAGGGGAGGTGAAGGAAAGCCTCAGCTCTGCACTTTACAGGGATGGGGAGACACATCTTTTAATTCTCCGGCATGTTACTCAGTAGCTAAAGTCATGAATAATCAGGAAGGAAGGAAGGAAGGAAGGAAGGAAGGAAGGAAGGAAGGAAGGCGAGCCCAAGGCTGAGAAGAGACAGTGTAATGTAGTGGATTGAATCTCACAGTTGGACCAGGGAAACCTGGGTTCAAATCTCTACCAAGACACTGGATGTCCTTGGGCTAGTCTTCCTCTATTAAGCAGAAAGGTTACAACAGCTGGGGTTGTTTAGCTTAGAAAAAAGGTGAGTAAGGGGAGACAAGACGGAAATGTACAAAATTATGCCTGGTGTGGAGAAAGTGGATAGGGAGACATTTTTTCTCACTTTCTCATAATACTAGACCTTAATGGGGGGTCATAGAATAGTATAGTAGGGTTGGAATGGGCCTACAAGGCCATTGAGTCCAACCCCATTCCATGAAGCTGATTAGTGGGAGATTTGGGACAGATAAGAAGAAATACTTCTTCACTCAGTGCATAGTTAAACTATGGAATTCACTACCACAAGATGTAGTGACTAGTGATGGCCACCAATTTTGATGGCTTTAAAAGAGGGTTAGACAAATCCCTGGAGGAGAAGGCTATCAGTGGCTACTAGTCCTGATGGCTATGTGCTACCTCCAGTACCAGAGGCAGTAAACTTATGTATATCAGTTGTTGGGGAACATGAGCAGGAGAGTACTGTTGACCTCATGTCCTGCTTGTGGGTTTCCCGTGGGCAGCTGATTGGCCATTGTGTGAACAGAGTGCTGGACTAGATGGACCCTTGGTCTGATCCAGCATGGCTCTTCTTATGTTCTTAAGATAGGGATAGGCAACCTAAATTTCATGTGGCCCTCAGCCTAATTTCAAAAGCCCTCTGCATGTAATCAGACCTCTTGCAATGGTGATCTGTCCCTTCCTGGGCAGCCCACTGGGCCGGAAGGAAGTGAGGGAGAGAGAAAAGGAGGTGTCAGAGAGGGGAAAGGGTGGACTCCCCCACTTTTGACTCTGGACCTGCCCACTGCTAGTTTGAGGTTCATCCATCACCAACATGCAGCCTTTACAGATTACCCACTAGGGAATGCAAACCTTTCAGGAAAAAAAAAGGTTGCCCACCCCTGTAGTAAACCTAAGCCCACCTCACAGGGCTACTACGAAGACAAAATGGAGAGGAAACATATCAGCAGTCCTGATCTCCTTGGAAGAAGGCTAGGATGTAAATAAATAACCCAACCCAAAGCTTAGTGTGTTCGAGGCGTCTATTTTCCAGGCAGATTGCCTCCCCGCTACCGCCACCACTGTACACAAGAAACAATGTCTGTACATTTGTTGTGTTCTCTGTGATAGCCTTCACATGCAGCAGCATCCATACAAGGACCAGTTTTACATGCTGCAACCCCACATGTACCCCTCTAGGGGCCACATCTGGATAATGCAACAGCAGAAATGAAGTAGAATACTTGGGTCTTTTCCACAAAATGGTTATCCTGCCTCTAAGCTACGGATGTACAGATTTTGTTTATTCCATCTGTGTTTTGTGGATGGCCAGGCATAATTCATTCTGTTGTTTACTCATTGGCGGAATCGGATTCCCCGCCGCCCACTTCGGAAGAGATGCAAAGAAGTCCACTGCAATTTACATCACTTTTGCTGGCATGTAACAGTTTGTGAATTTTTCTTAGCTCAGCATGTGGTCAATGAGCAGAGCGCACACGCCAAAAGAGGGCTACGCTGTGGAAGTTGAAGACAGATCATAGATGAATTAAATGTTGTGTGTTGGTTTGTTGGTTTCAAATGGTGTATATATTAGCATTTTTCCAGCAACTTTTGTATTATTTAATTTGTGTACAATACCGGAAAGTTTAAAAAATGGTCCACAAGTCTGCAGAAATCTGTGCGACTCAGAACGTGCTGCGGAATCTGTGAGTTGGATTCATAGAAATCTGAAATCATTTGAATCCATTTCAGATTTCTTTGACATCCCTACTTCAGGCAAGGTACCAATTGTATGTGTGTCCATATGATTCCTACATATTTAATTGGGGGGAGGGGTTCTTACATCACGCTTAGTTCTTGGACAGCATAATAGTGTCCCTGACATAAAATGGGCAATTGTTTTTTTTCCTATAATTTTTCTTCACGCTTAATTCTTTGACCGTGTGATGCCTGTGTGGGACTATTATCCATAGCTTGGCTCAATTTCTTGAGTTATATGTTTTGCATGTAAGTTATTTCCTGCTCTCTGTCTGGTTCACTCTTATACGCGGAGGTCTCATGTTGTGGTGGATGGTATCATTGGCAGCAGGGAACTTGTAAGTACATGCAATTGCTATGCACCTTGTATCAGTCTTCCCCAGCCGGATGCTCTCCAGATGGGTTGGACTACAACTCCTATCATCTCCTGGTCATTGGGGAGGAGATGATGAGAGTTGTAGTCCAACCCATCTGAAGGGTGCCAGGTTGGGGAAGGCTGCCTTAGATGCCCATCTGGATGGCACCAGGTTGGGGAAGCCCATTTTTTCTGGGCTGTGCCTAGGGACACCGCAGAAATTCGAGACGGACTAAAATGAGCTTAGATCTTTAAGAATCTGGCCTGCGGAATCTGCTGTGGAGCACCCTCCTCAGGCCACATGGAGTCTGTGGACATTGGGATTTTTTTTTTACTTTCCCAAAATTTACTCATTTTACTAAATTTTAACTTTCCCAAAATTTACAAATAAAATTTACATTTATTTGTAGGACAATGCACACATTTCTGCTGAGGAAAAGTGGAATGGAATGGGGAACAATTCACTAAATGTTACATATTTAGGTCAATTATGTAAATTCTTACGAAACCTCTTTTGTAATTATTTGCATATTTTTCCTCATGACCAAAAAAATATTAGCACCCATCTGTGAGTGGACAATGGAATGAAAGGCACCTCACAATCCGTGAAACACCGACGGAGTGGATTTTACACAGTCTGTACATCCCTAGCTGTGCCTTGTTACCATTGGGGCCCCCACCTCACTACTGGCACCCACTGGCTGCCATCCCCTTATTGTTTGACACCCCCTGAGTCAAGGCCAGCTGCAAGATTGGTGAGCCTCTGGCAAGTCTCCTGTGGTGGCATCCACCTATATCTACACACACACACACACACACACACACACACCACTGACTGCTGATGAGCAGGAGCAGCACAATTCCTGGATCTGGCCCAGGCTGCACAGATCACCCATCATTTTAGTTTCCCACAATGCCTCCAACATAGCATAGCTCTGGAGGCATTGTGAATAGTGGATAGTTAAAACTGGATAGTTTAGATAATGTGGATAGTTAAAATGGCAGCCCATACTGGGGAGATGCCATGTTAAAGTGAGGTTAACATGTCAAAGCTCACAGATCCAGCCACCCAGCATGCATTGGGCTGTGCTGGGATTCAGTTGCCTAAAGTTGCCAAGTGCTGACACCCATTGTGCCCTGGATGCTATCCCATGACACACATACATCAGCTGTGCCCTATACAAAAATAACACAGAATGGTGGCAACTTTTTGTCTTAAAAGAGTTGTGCAACTATACAGGACTTGTTTTATTCCTGACTGTCCAGCTGGGTTGTATAATTGCCTAGTCTGATAGGTAGTCTGCTCCCCTGGCCTCTTTCGAAGTTGCATCTGGCTTGTTTGTACAGTCTGGTGTTTCTTGGCCTGATCCTGCTGGGAATCATGCACATCTGCCATCATGGAAGGAAATTCTGAACATGCCCTTCCACCTTGCCTGTCTTCTTCAGCCAAAAGTGACATACTTACCTCCATGTCAGCTGCTGACAGGGTTGGAACCAGGGACCTTTAGGTCTATGTGTGGCTAATCATGTGGTGAGCCATCAGAAAGGCAGCTTGGAATATTTTTCCTGGGCAGTGAAGAATTCTCAGGTTTTGGTCATTGGACATTGGGGCCTCCTGGACAGGAATGGCTATAAAAGGCTGGAAGCTTGCCTGAGCAATAATGGCTCCTTGGCCTGAGTGTGCCTCTGGGCTCCTTGGCCTGGGTGTGCCTCTGGGCTCCTTGGCCTGAGTGTGCCTCTGGGCTCCTTGGCCTGAGTGTGCCTCTGGGCTCCTTGGCCTGAGTGTGCCTCTGGGCTCCTTGGCCTGGGTGTGCCTCTGGGCTCCTTGGCCTGGGTGTGCATCTGGGCTCCTTGGCCTGGGTGTGCATCTGGGCTCCTTGGCTCTGTTTCCCTCACTTGCCTTTGATAACTTCCTATGGCTTGTCCTTAACAATAGGTGGGAAGGTAGATTGAAAAAGAGCCACAGCAACCATGTGGCAAGTGTTATGTGTAGGGATGGGTGAGGAATTTTAATGTTAACTTACCAAATTCACACTTCCTGAACCTACACCCAAAGCATAATGTAGTGATAGTGTGATATATGCACTCTCCCAAATGCTGCAGTGAAATTTGCAAATTAAAAATATATATCCTAAAATGTGCATAATTGAGGTGGGGCATGGGGCGGGGGGGGGGGGATGAATCCACACTAAAATGCATACAATAAGGGAAAGTGTGCCAAAAACTGTGTATATTAGGGGAAGCTGCACACAAAACCACAGTAAGTTATACATAAAAATACATATATCTGGAAAAGCGTGTACAAAAATGCAAATATTTAGGTAAGTGCACATGAAAATATGTACAAATTTGTGCAGATTTTTTTAAAAAATGAATTCACAAAATGATACAGAAACAGGATGGAACAAAGTTTGACTGCAACCCTGTGGCCTTTAGTTGGCACGTGAGGGGATTTAGGATGCAGGGGATTTCCCCATCTGAGGCCACAAACAGAGCTTTGATCTTGGAGGGGAGAATCTGAGCGGGGATTTCCCCCCACACACACACACTCACTCCTGCCCAGTGGAGGCCGATGGGGCTGTGAATCCATTCCATGTTTCAGTCAAAGCAAGCCAGAACTCCAAAGGATCTATCTAAGGTGCTGAACCTATTTTGGGGATAGGGTTCAGTACCTTGGATAGCTCCTGTAAAGTTCTGAATGAAACCCGGAATGGATCACAGCCCCACCAAAACTGGAGCCACCAGCCTCCACTGCCCCTCCCCCCTCACTGCCACAACACGACAGAGATGCAAAAAAGCCTCTGCTGCTCCTCTCACCCTTCCAGCAAGAGCTCAGCAGGGCACAGGATACCTGGAAGCCTCCGCTGTCAGAGCCCTGTGTCATTTGGGCTAGTGCTGTGCCGAAGATTTTTCCCACATTTTTTTCGACCATTTTCATTCAATTTGATAGAAAAGAAATGGATTTCAAAAATAAACTCAAAGCAGGAAAAATTCTGGAGAACTTCAGAGCAATTCTCATGGGTTGGGCTTGGGGTTCTTGTGCTTACCTTACTTACGAGGTGGCTGAGGCATGTGCATGAGTTTCTTGGCTGTCATTGTACAATAATCTCTGTGGCAGCCTGAGGCCTCCTTGGCTTCCCACACTTCAGTTAAAGCCATCATGAGGAAGACATCATGAGACAATTCCTCCCATGGGGCTTTTTCAGTCCAGGACGTGTAGGTGGCCTGGGAGGCTGCAGAGCCATGGATAGGGATGTACAAAAGTTCCGCCACGGATCTTGGGGAGGCCGAATGCCAGCACATTCGGCCCCCCGAAATCGGTGGTGGAACGGCCCGCCCCCCCCGGGACGGGACTTACCTTGGGTGGATCTTCCTGGTGGCGGCGGCTCCGGCAGTGGTGCGGTAGCGTCACGGCACCGACGGCGGCCGGTCTTCCGACCAGCTGCCGCCGCCGCCATTTCCAGGTTCAAAAAAACAAAAAAACATGATAGGCTACGTAAAGATTTACATAGCCTATCATGGCTGACTGCAGGGATGCAAACGGTGGCGGCTATGGCCGCCGCCATTTGTGTTCCTGCTAGCCAGAGGCCGGATGTCCGGCTGGTGGCGGAGCCGGCCGGCGGCTCCGCAGAATTGCTGCAGAGCACAGCCGGCCGGCCAGGATTCCGGGGGGGGGGGAGGAATGGAGCACCTCCCCCCCGGCGAAGATTCCGGGGGGAGGGACGGAATGCCTCCCCCCCACCATCAACATAATCCGCAAACAGGTAAGTGACTTTCGTACATCCCTAGCCATGGAAAGATGTGGAATAGAGAGAGAAAACACACACAGCACCCTTGGCCACCTCACAGTGATGAGGTAAGCTCAAAAAGACCACCAAAAGAAATTCAAAATTCTGCCTCAGAAAAGTAGAAGCCTCAACACAGTTGATGCTGTTGCCACTTGCAGGAGCAGTGCAATAAGCTGTGAAATAAGCCAAAAACCCTTAGGAAAAAAAGAAAGGATCTGTGCTACAACCACTTCCAATAGTGAGCCCTATCTGTGAGAAACTGTTGGAGAATTTCTCCACCCCCTAGGAGAAATTCAGTGAAATGGTTTGTCTCCCCCCCCCCCCCAATTTCTCTGCCCGCAAATATTCTGGAGAATCTTGAGAGGCCCTTTGCACACAGCTCTGGTTTGGGCATCTCACCCATAGGATTGCACCCTTCATGTAGGAAAAATGAGAACTGAGCAGAATCAAACTTGACAGATTTGCCCATCTCCAATGATGAGACCCAGAGAGCACAAGGTTGTTTCCTATCACAGCTGGGATTTCACCCCTTCCACATCTCTTTAGCATGCCAAAGCCTCATTTAAAAAAGTATGATGTTGCTAGTTACACCAATGATTTAAATCTAAAATGAACACAATGCAGCTCTCTCACGTCCGCCATTCAAACGATAAAAGTACATAATGCTTTAAAGTGAAGTAGCCAAGCTGTCAATCAAAATTCCCAAGAGCCTCAGAAACACTCTAAAATGTAGCACAGGGCTAAGACATTATGCAATAATGAATGGTGAGCACTTCAGTAATGATTCCCTCAAGAGTCAGGGAGTTGTGACCAATAATAAGAAAAGCAGAGATTATGCCTGTCTGTTGGGATTCAGAAACTGTGCTGATAAATACTTAGATAAACAGAATCCTTCTGGCTCAATGTGCATATCTCATAAATACATGATCTTTCTAAAAAAATACACAACAACAGAAGACACCCCCCCCCCCAATATTCTTGCACAGCTCTTCCTCCTTCTCCATAACAGCATTATAAGTTCTGTGTCCAAACTCCCATGGGGTTAGGTTACCCAGGACAGAAATGGCAGGTGGAATATGTATGTAAATGGCCATCGGATTATGTATTGCTGTCACAGACCTTGTGGGATAGAAGGCATTTATAGAGCAAGACCCGGCTTCATTTTAATAAACAAGCAAAAAGCAGCAGGGATGGGGGTGGGGGTGGTAGTGGGGATATGCAATCAAATATCTGTCACTCTGTATGTGAGCATCATCAAATATGTACACTTGTTCTATATATTGAAGATGTTCTGGCGTTTCGTCTGTGTCTCCCTAGGGGAGAAAAATAGGTGTATGTAGAACTGTATAGAAATTGCTTCCTGAAATATTCCACCCAATTTTCAATCAGCAACATTAGGGGCACCATTGAAGCTGTGGGCAAATAGCCTCTCAAAATTCTCCAGCCTATTTGTGGGCAAAGAAATGGGGCAAGGGGGGGGGGATTTAACTGAATTTCTCCTAGGCGAGCAGAAATTCTCCAACACTTTCTCACAGATAGGGCTCACTATTGGCAGGGGTTGTACCACAGGTTCTTTCTTCTTCTTCTTCTTCTTCTTCTTCTTCTTCTTCTTCTTCTTCTTCTTCTTCTTCTTCTTCTTCCTAAGGGTTTTGGGTTTATTGCACTGCTTCTGCAAGTGGTGACCATGTTGAGGCTTCTACTCTTCTGAGGCAAAATTTTGAATTTCTTTTGGTGGTATTTTTATGCATACTTAATTACTGTGAGGTGGCTGAGGGTGCTGTGTGTGTTTTCTCTCTCTATTACACATCTTTCCATTGTTCTGCAGCCTCACAGGCCACCTGCACTTCCTAAACGGAAAAAGCCCCACGAGAGGAATTGCCTCATGATGTCTTCCTCATGACGGCTTTAACTGAATTGTGGGAAGCCAAGGAGGCTACAGGCTGCCATAGAGATTACTGTACAATGACAGACAGGACACTCATGCACGCTGCTCAGCTACCTTGTAAGTAAGGTAAGCACAAAACCCCCAAACCCAACACATGAGAATTTCTCCAAAATTTCTCCTCATTTGAATTTCTTTTCAAAAGCCATTTCTTTTGTATCAGATTGAATGAGAATAGTTGGAGGAAAAATGTGGGAGAAATTTTCGGCACAGCATTAGGCACCAGTACCCCCCAAATATTCCTGGAGTGGGGGGATACTTTCTCCAACAGTTTCTTGGGGGCATGACTGTCAATTAGAAGCAACATGGCTTCTTCCTTTTTTCCTTCTTTTTTTTGAATTTTGTTTTTTGCTGCTGCTGCAAAAAGATACATCAGCAACTGTCTTGGCAGAGTGGGTGCCATTTTGCACCCCGCACATTATATGTTGTCTGACTGTCTTTTATGATTCAAGGTATTTAAATAATGATTTATTTACTTCATTTTTATTCTATCCTTTCTCCAAGGAACCTGGGGTGGTGTGGGTATATCCTGCTTTGCTCCTCTTATCCTCACAACAATCTAGTTGAAGTAGATTAGTCTAAGATATTATGACTGTCAAAAGGGTGCCCAGTGAGCTTCATAACTGAACAGGGATTTGAACCCAGGAGTTCCTGCTCCTAGTCTCGCATTCCAACCACTAGATGGGTGGTACAGTGATTACTAATAGTTCTTCTGTTCGTTGACTAATGTTACCAAATCTGTCTGATATGGGGTGATCAGTCCCAATCAGACCTGGGATCTAGAAGGACAAATGAGTCTTCACACAAGAGCTCTTCTAAACTTATATTGCTTTACTGATTAGCATATAGAATTTGCAGTTCAGATCATAGATATCAGATATCATATATAAATGGAATTTGGTCCCTACCGAATCATACTCACTGCTCACTTCAGTGAGAAGCCAACCCCACTCAGTGAGACTTTGCTCCAGAGATGATGGGATCTCAAGCTATGCATTTTCCTGATGTCTTGGGAACTCCATCTGGGACTGTTCCTAGGCCTACTTTATATCCATTAGTTCACAGTCACTGCATTATGCCACAGATGTTTAGATGTTGATCCACAATTCAATAGACTGCCTTATTGCTGATGGTACAATGATCCTGAGCTGATCATAAGCCTGCTTGTTATTCCACAGGGTGTTCCCATGGCTGTTTTGAGCAATTGTTCCACAGGATACTATATAACTCAAGACCTCCATAGCTCATGACCTAGCTGGAACCCATCACCACACATACTACAGGAACCCATTCACCTAAAATCTAATACATACTATGGATACAAAAACGCTGATACATACATGATAATACATAAATCAAACATGACACAGAAAATGCAATGCCTAGTCTGACGCTAAAACAAAAACCCTATATTTTGCCACCAAAATGATCTTTCTACATGCATTCATTTGTTCATGAGATTTTACATCAGCCATCTTGGAAAATGGCAGATACAGAACTCATGCACTAGAATGGGCATGTCTAACCAAGCTAAATGTGTTCATACATGGACCTGAAACAATACAAATTTCAAGCTTCTCTGCGCATCTCTTTTACACTGGGTGTCTATTGCAGGTCCTGGACTTAATGTTCCACACCTAGCATTGTTCTGGGACACTGGGGGGAGGGGAAATGGCAGCCACCACCCAAAAAACACAAAAAAATCCATTAGAGACTATTCTGCAAAATGGCCCTCTTTTTTTGCCAGGGGGGGGGAGTCAAAAGAAAATTCTCCGACATTTTTCTTTTGAATCACCTCTGTATGTGAGCTAATGGGATCCCCCTCTTCAGGAACCCTTGTCAAACATCCTCAATGCCTGTGTCCTGTGCACACATATCCCCCCCTAGGGACCCCCTTTAAAAAAAACAAAAAAAACCCTCCCCCAAAGAAAACCCAAACACCTCATGGGGGTGGGGGTGTCCCTGTATGCACACGTGTGTAATTTTGCCTGCAGTATTATGATGAATTATATTTGGAGTTTGTGTTTGGAGGGGACGGAGAGAAGAGAGCTTGCCGTAGAATGGAGGAGTTGATGGGAAGATGAAATGACAGTTGCAAAGTGACAGTTGACAGTTGGAAGAGGAGGGCGAAGATGGCGGAGGGCAGAGTGGATTAACTCTATGGGAATGGGCTTAGGAGATGACTAAATTCTAATCACATGCATCCCAGACTTCATTTTACTGTGAATTTGTTTTCATTGTTCCTCAGATAAGCATTCTGTCTGTTGTTAGGCCTGGGTAACTGTCAGTGAAACCCATGCTTAACACTTTCCCCAATACATACACCTACACGGTGCTGTTAGA
Organism: Heloderma suspectum; assembly: GCF_057233095.1. NCBI lineage: Eukaryota > Metazoa > Chordata > Lepidosauria > Squamata > Helodermatidae > Heloderma > Heloderma suspectum. The sequence goes on along the minus strand of NC_139466.1, from coordinate 32,798,127 downwards.
ACAGTATGACTGTGACAATGCAATTTAAAATAATATCTAGAAGAACTGGGTGAAATTCACTGAAGCTGCCCACATTTCTGAGGAAATGGATGATTGACTAATGTTTTATTTGCTTCAAACATGTTATACTGATCTTCAGTAAGTCATACGAATTCCTAAGGACATTTTTTTTCTCAGTGGGAGAGGATTCCATACATTTCTTGGGTAGTCCCCCAAGAACAAGAAACAACATATGTTGTTCTACAGCTTCCTGCAATCAATTGATAGCATTTCCTTTCCCACTGGTAGCATTCTGGAATTTCTGGAAGATACTAAAAAGCAATGGCACTTAAATGGGCCATATTTATAATGCAAATAGTGTTCTGTTTTGTGTGTGTGTTTTATTACAAACACTTTAACAGATGGTTTTGTTTGCTTTTTTTGTTTCTCATGTGCAAAGCTGCGATGTTAAAACCCATCTAGCAACACATATCAATGACGACTTAACACATAGGCATGAAGACTGCGTATTAAGTTTGTGTGAAAAATGCTTACTTCCCCCACCCCAGACTCTTTGTGGATTTCTAGATTATTTACTGGTACTTACTCCCTCACAAACATCTATCATGTCTAGGCTGACCAACAGGACAGTACCATTTTTTTTCATATTTCCCGACCGTCCCATCGTTTTCATATACATGTCAATTTTGTCCCGTTTTTAGTTTTTTGTAAAAAACTGAACGCGTTTATCATAAGGCTCTAAGCTAATCAATGTGTGCAGTAAAACTACTAGTGTGATGAAAGAGAAAGTTCCATTTACTTTATCCAGTCAGGGTCAGGTTTCTTGAGCTAGCGACGATCAAACGCCGCCCCCTTGCTTGTCTGCAGTGGCGGGGAATTCAAGAGTCGGTCGCTAAGCCCCATTCAGGGTGTGGGAGCCAGGAGGGTGAGTCTTACTGTTATTTCTATCATCATTCTGCCCATAGAGATTCTTTCTGCCCTACATTCAGTTTGATTTGGACTTTTCAGACTCATATTTCAGTTCAACAGGATGTTAGCTATTTTTTTATTACAGAAGAACTCTCCGCTGTAATAAAAACCCCATCCTGTTTTTGTCATCCCAATATCCCGTTTTTGTCTCAAGGAAATATGATCAGCCTAATCATGTCCCATGAAGCAGACTGAAGATTGACTAATAGCAAGAGAGTGTAATGCAATGATGGGTGGGGTTAGAGTGAGTGACAGGTAGCAAGTGTCAGTCAAGGTGTTACAGTTAGAAGAAATTGCTGAAGACAGAGAAATTAAGGTGAGTTAGGGAGAGAGAAGTTAGGAGATGAAGGATGAGGTAAAAGGTTGGATAGCTGTGGAAGGAGGGAGCCACTAGGGGGATAGAGTTCAGCACATTTTTGCCAGTTCGGCCCCCTGGACTGTGTCTTGCTCATCTGTGAGCTGGCCAACGCAACACGTGATGAGTCAGGCCAGCTTGCTTTTTTAAAAATGTGCTCAAATTACAGCAGTAAATATTTGCAGAAATTGGGATTTGTGCAAAATCGTGGTGGTAAATAGAGCAATTTGCACAAAAGTGAGGGGGGTAAATGGTCTAATTAGACCATTTACACCTGCAGTTTTGCACAATTCATGCTATTTGTGGCTGCAAATTTGCTCAAATTGCGACATCCACAAATATGTGCAGCCATGATTCACGTATAATAAATTTTAAAGCCAGAAAAGTTCTCGGCAAATGCAAGCCAGGCTCGGTCCATTGTGGGGATCCATTGGGCCCAAAAAGGGCCCATGACAGACAACACTAGGCATCACAGCCCCTCTCCCTGTTAAGGAAGCAAGCAGGAGCAATGATGAGAAAGAGCCAGAGGAGCAACAGCAACTGGTGGCAATGGCCATAAGAAGGCAAACTCACTGAAGGAAGGGCCCCATTGCAGGTGTCTTGCCCAAGGGCCCTAAAAAAAACTGGAGCAGGCACTGGGCATAGCAACCAGTGCAGTAACATGATGGTCGCAGAGGTGAAGGTTCTTTTAATATCCCCTTCCCTGTGCTGCTCTTCTGCCTTGTATTACAACCCAAGCACAGGCTCAAGCCAAGTATCTGATGGGCGATGGGGGCTATTAGGGCTTTCTTTCAGTGTACCTTGTAGCTTGCCCTATGCCTCATGTATAACACAGGTACGGAATCAGCAGTACATGTTAAGCATTTGATGGTATTTACTCCCAGCTTATAGCAGGGGTGGGGAACCTATGACCCTCCAGTTGTTGTTGGACTACAGATACAATCATCCCTAACCATTGGCCATTCTGTCTGGAGCTGATGGGAGTTCGAGTCCAACCACATCTGGAGTTTTACAGGTTCTGTAGCCCTGGTTTATATGATTGAAAATGTAATTCTTTATTTAACACTTTAGGATAAAGCTGTAATCCTGTGCATACTTACCTGAGAGGAAACTCTGCTGTCTGAGTAGACATGCCTGGGACTGCACTGTAAGGCTGCAGTTCTATCCATACTGGGAGTAAATCCCATTGAGCAGAGTGGGACTTAAACCCCGAGCAAAGATTCATAGGATTGCACCAGAAACCTGACTATAAATTTTAGTATAGTTTAGTATATGACTGCTTGGGGGCTCAGAGATCCCTAACACCTATTCCAACCAGTGAGTCATTGTAGTAGATCCTGTAACTTCTGGTTGGTATTATGAAAAAAAAATCATCTCAAAGTTCATTTAACTTCATTTTCCACCTCTCTCCATCTCTCTCTCACTCTTAAAATATTTTCCATGATAAAGAGATTGTAGAACATTTTCTTTTGGATTACGCCTGGCTGGTAATTACTGTGACTTGCTGTAGACTCTACACTAATTCAAAGACTAAGCTGCATGACTTTTTTCCACTTTAAATTAAAACCTTGCCTAATTGGGGATCTCATTAAGAGACATATCGGGAGAGATTCAGGTAATGTGTTTGCTCAACAGTTGCTTGAACAGTTCTCCACTTTAATTTTGGCAAGATTGATTGTTGAGTTCCTTTCTCATGGAAGAAATTGGATTACATAACTTGAACTTCCAATCTCTATAGTAAATAATACTAACATTATTTACTCCAGACTAAACAACAAACTAAACCAATCCCAGGAATGGAACCTTTAAAAGACATGGCAAAATAAAATGTTTGCATCCATTATCATTGTTGCTTTTCTCTTTCTAGTGCTGTGCTGAAAAACTCTTCTGCATTTTTTTTAACCATTCTCACTCAATTTGATAGAAAATACATTGCTTTTGAAAATAAATTCAAAAGAGAAGAACATTTCAGAGACATTATCCTGAGTTAGGTTCAGGGTGCTTGTGTTTACCTTACTCATGACATGGCCAAAGAGTGAGTGTGAATGTCCTGTATTTCGTTGTACAATCATCTCTCTGGCAGCCAGCAACCTCCTTGATTTCCTAGAATCACTAGAATTAAAGCCCAGAGGAAGACATCATGAGATCATTCCTCCCATAGGACTTTTTCAGATCAGGAAGTGGGGGCAGCCTATGAGGCTCCAGAACAACACACAGAGAGAGATAACAGAAAGATAAAACACACACAGCACCCTTGGCCACCTCTCAGTGATTAGGTAAGCTCAAAACCATAACCAAAATAAATTTGAAATAAGCCATACAATGCCCTGAGAATGAGTCAGAAAAAATGGAAACCTCTTTAGTGAGGGAATGACATTTTCAGGAGATTGGAGGACAGATTTTGACACAGCGGTAGCTCTACCTCTTCCCTGGAGGTGGATACAGCACTGCACTCCTAACACCTGCATTATTGAAGATGGAAAATGGTAGGGATGGAGGAGAAATCTGCCATCGACTCCAATGAGGCCAGATTCTTTGGAATCTGCCCCCCCTGGAGTCCATGGTGGAACGGACTAATCCCGCCCCCCCAAAAAATCCTCCCTGGGCGGACCCTACCTGCTGCCAGCTGGTCTGGGTCCATCCACTGCTGCCGTCCGCCCACTGCCCTGGACTGCGGCCACAAATGGCATCCAGTGTAGGGGACGCCATTTGTGTCCCTGCTCTTTTCAGTGATAGGCTACGTAAATATTTACGTAGCCTATCACTGAAACCAACAGGGACGCAAATAGCATAGCAGACGCCATTTGCATCCCTGCTCTTTTCCGTGATAGGCTGTGTAAATATTTACGTAGCCTATCACTGAAACGAACAGGGATGCAAATGGCATCCCCTACGCCAGATGGCATTTGTGGCCGCAGACCAGCAGCGGATGGAAGTCCAGCTGCGGACGGCCCTGGCCGGCGGCTCCGCGGACTTGCCGCGGAGCTGGCCGGGCAGGATTCTGGGGGGAAGGACAGATCACCTCCCCCCACCCCATGGATGCTAGGACCAGAACAGTAAGTGGGTTTCATACACCCCTAGAAAATGGTGGCTGCCAACACAGTTGATGCTGTTGCCACTTGCATATGGAAACACAAAAAATTAAAAAGCCTTAGGAAGAATGAAAGAAACTGTGCTACAATCCCAGGTAATGGCAAGTTCTACCTGTGAAAAACTATTGGAGAATTTCACCTCCCCCTGGAGAAATTCAGAGAAATAGTCTTCCCAGCCCCCACTCTCCCCCACTCCAATTCTCTGCACACGAATAGGGTGGAGAATCTTGAGAGACCATTTATACACAGCTCTAGTGTTTTCAGTCGATACCTCTTTCAGCCAGGAAACTACGAAATGATTGGCAGTCAGGAAAAAGGGGTGGGCCAAGAGAAGGGGGTATGGCTATATGGAGAACTCTAGATAGCCCTATTTGCCCCCTAGGTGAGATGTCTTTGGCCTGTGGGCATGTGATTCATCATGCCTCATCTACTTAACTAAAGGTTGCAGTTAAAGACACAGCTACTTCATCATAATGGGTCAAAGTTCCAGAATAACATGACATGTAATCCAGTCGCCTTGGAAAATATTGTCTTCCCCTCCAGCCATTGCCCGTGTGAATGAGCTGTTCTTTTGCAATAGTGATATATCTAGCTTTGGTCTTTAAAATCTAATGTCTGGCTGAATCAGGTTTGCAACTCTGGGGATGCAAATACATCTAGAGCAGCAGTGTCTGCTGTTGTCTTACTACGTCGTTGGCTTCTGCATAAAATCTTTCCTTTCTCTGCATAAAATGAAATAGGGTATTATTCCTGACAGCCTCCTTTGCAGGCGGCCAATTTGCTGCTCCAGGTTTTGCACTTTTTATTATTTTGTTTAAACACTCTTTACCCTGCTTTTCTATTAAATTGAAGTTTCAGGTGGCTTACAAAAATTAAAAACAAGGACAAAGTAAAAAATAAGTACAGATCACAATTCAAAACAGCAGCACTACACATTTGAAAGTGACAACAGCCACCCATTATTAAAGCCTGCCAAAGACTTCAGTAAATAGAAGTGTTCACCTGGGGTCTAAAAGAAATAGGTGCCAGGTGTTTATGTTTGGGAGCATTCCATCTTTGGAATGCCACAACAGAAAAGACCCCATTCATGGTAGCCATCCACTGGACATCTGAATGTGGAGGCATTCACTGACATTATAGTAGCCCTTGGAAAAACCACGTTACAGGGGAAAGCTCTGTCACCAGTGGAATAGGACAGAAATTCAGGCAATTGTTCTGTTGTGTGTCACGAGTGTCCAGGGCTCAAACTTAGGAGACTTTGGGTTTGTATGCATCTGCCCCATATGGTGAGCCAGTTTGGTATCCTCAGGTCCTGGCCTCTCCCCACCCACCCAGGCTAGTCATTAGATCCTCCTTGACAGGAAGGACTATAAGACAACTAACTGTTGCAGTTAAGGCTTGTTCAAGCAACAAAATCTTCCTGAGCTCTGGTGTGTTCCTGCATCCTTTGGTTGGCCTTCAGTCTTGACTTGCTTTTCAGTCCTGGTATCTGGCTGACCTCAGTCCACAGCTCAGCCCTGACACCGTGTAATGCATAGGCAAGGCAACTGATGATATTAATTGATACCATGGCTGACTCGCTGAAGTTGGAATTTTCCGTGTCTCAATGTGTTTTTTTCTTTTCTTTTTTGCACTTACTTACACTGAGTTTGCATTTACTTTCACTGAAAGTCATCTGCAAATTTGCTTCCATAGCTGAAGGGAAGGGAAGGGAAGGGAAGGGAAGGGAAGGGAAGGGAGAGGAGAGGAGAGGAGAGGAGAGGAGAGGAGAGGAGAGAGAATGAGAGAGCAGATGTGCCTGACACCATCACTTTATATTCTGAAATTTCACTATTCTGCATAATTTGGTAACTTCTGCAAACTTGGATACCTTCCCATTAGGGATGCTGGAGAAATTTGAGAAGGACTGAAATGGGTTTGGATTTCTAAGAACCCAACTGGTGGAATCTACTGCTGACCAGCCTCCTCAGGCTGCACTGAGTCCATGCACTTTTGGATCTTTAAAAAAAAAAAAAACTTTCCTGAAATTTACACAAATTTATTTGTGAGAAAATATGCAAGTTTCTGCTGAGACTGGTAAATATATGTGGGGAAAAGTTAAATAGAATGGAGGACAATATGCTAAATGTTACATACCAATGTAAATTACGTAAATAGTTGTGAAACCTCTTATGGTATTATTTGCGTATTTTTCCACATAATGGGGAAAAAAATCGAATCCATCTGTGAATAGACACCGGGACAAAGGATACTGCACAATCCGCAAAACACGCATGGGGCAGATTTCACAACATACAGACATCCCTGCTTCCTGTTCAACCCTGGGGTCTTTGGAAAAGAACTTTGACAAAAACGTTGTTTGAAAGTTTTGAGTGCTCTTACCTAAACGTTGGTTGGCACTTTCAAAGGCTTTTTAAAGGTTAATGAAGCACGTGTTTCTTCCGCTTTGCAGAAGGGATGATTTTTTAAAGGATTTTTGATTCGTTATTTTGCTCTCAGCAAGGCTTAATCACCATATACTTAATTCCAAAATCCACATTTGGGAAACACCTCTATAAAGAGCAACTAAAATAGTGAGTAAACTTTCACGTTCCTGAGAACTTTGAAATTCTGGACATTGATTATACAAAGCAGGGAATGGGAGGCAGGGGAGGAAGAAAACAAGTACAAAAAATCACCTGGATGTTATAGCCACGAGGCAGGAGTGAGGAGCCCATGGAATACAGCAACCTCTGGAGGCTCAAGCCCCAGTCAGCATAACCAACAATCAGAGATGTTGTAGTCCAGCAACCTGGAGCATCACAGGTTTCATAACGTTTGCATTTATACTCTGTTTCAAGATAGAGATTTCACTGCATATCAGAGATTAAATATCCCTTATACATGCTGCTGCAGACATCAGGTTATACCTAGGATTCTGGGACAAAGAAGTGGTGGCTGAATTTACCCCATTTTTGAAAATATAGAGCCCAGCTTTTACCCAGATCTGTCTCCAGCCTTAAGTGAAACACAATGGTTCCTGTTTCACAGAGAGAAAGAGAAACATGACCATCTTTATATCACCAAAGCCAGAGACTAAATTTGGGTGGTGTCAATGGAAGACAAATTTTGTGTAGTATTAGCTAGTCTGATCTCAGTCTTCTTCTTAAGGTGCCATCTCCTATTGGAGGTTAGCTATCATTACATCTATTTTTTTGTTTTTGATGCCACTGCTCTGTATAGTTGTACAGAAGTACAGCTGAACAATGTTTGTCTTCTATTGATCTTTTCCCTTCCATTTTCTCTTGTATAATGAGTTGGAGTATGGCGTATTTTTCACCTTGGATAATATGACCAAGGTATTGTAACTTTCTTCTTTTGATGTTCTTTACCAATCCTGTTTGTTTGCTTACTCTGTATAGTACGTTCTCGTGTGTTACTCAATTGGTCCACGATATTTTCAACATGTGTCGGTATATCCACATTTTAAAGGATTCGATTTTCCTCAGATTGTTCTTTTAAGTGTCCGAACCTCCACTCTGTAAAATAAGATTGAGAACACGTAGCATCTTACCATCCAAATCCTTGCTCTGATCTCAATAAAGCTTACTGATTTACCTGAAATAGAAGTTAGTTTGGAGAGTCTGAAGTTTCTTGATTTCATCCTCTGGATCCCTTTTTATTTTTTTCACAATGTCTACCTTTTTATTGGAAGGCTGGTGTTAGTGATACCCTATGCATTTTATCTGAAAGATCAACAATTTCACATTTGAGTTGTTTAAGAATTTTCAGATGAATATAAAGAGAAGCTAAATAAAAATATACATTCTATTTCATTGCATATAAAAAATTCAACAATGTTACTAGTCTACTAAAATTTTATGGGCTACAAGCTGGAAACAGGTTGCATCCAATAAAAATTCTCTGCACTCTCAAGAAAAATTACATAGCTAAATAAAGGGGGAAGAAACAGAAAAAGCGGAGGGAATGAAAATGTCTCTCTTACAAAGTCAAATATCTTGATGAAACACTGTTAAAATCCCTGATTGTAAATGACTCTCTCTCTCTCTCCATTGAAGAAGCTCTTGAATAAGAGGAATCACAATACCCCAGGCAGAACAATAAAGTTGTCCACAGGAAATCACATGCTCCTCAAAGAAGGAAACTATCCAGAAATCAAGAATCACAATAAAAGAAACAAAGTACATTTTTAAGGATATTAAAATCAAGTAACTGAACAAGGCCTCTAATTTACAAACTAAGTGCACTTGTCACTTATCAAAGTTCTTTATAAATATAACATATTCCCACACTGGAAGTGTTAGCACTTCATTGACACACACATCCTGCAGAGTGGCACATGCCAACTGCTTGCTAATATGGTGTTTTATTTTCCCCAAGGCAAGAAGTGTTTGCAGTTTCCTGTAAAACAACATGCAAGTGTACACCAGCTTCCTGTCCCTCTCTGCCCACCCCTGCTTTCATGAGCCCAGAGTCCACCAGTGAGCTGGACACACAGAAGTTGAAGGACTTGTGGCCCTGTGGCACTGGGGCCAAGCACCAGCAGTTGTGCTCTGTTGCAGCCCCCAACCCTAGATCCAGCAGTGGGCCAGTACGCCTATCTTCAAGACCTGCACAATGCATGGCGACAGTCCTCCAATGCTAGTAATGCATCCTTGCATGAGATCTTGGAGAGATGGAGGCATGGTAGGCTCCAGGCCAGAGGCCTAGTCCTTTAAGGCAGGGGACTTAAACCTCAGGCCTGGGGTCCAAATCCAGCCCTCCGGAACTCCCAGTCTGGCCCTCTGGAGTTCACCAGATGACCATGAATGCTTCTACATCTCACCAGATGGGTCCTGCTTCCTCCCAGCCCTTGATTGTTTGGTATTTTCCCAACTTTGTGTGTTGTTTTCCCCTATTCTAAACGTTGAAATGCCTCTCCTACAGCTTAGTTACTGGCAGTAGGAGCTTTAGGCAAACATATGCTGGGGTGTATGCTCTTTTTCTTTTTAATGGACCCACCCCATTTGCCTTTGGTTCCACCCCCTTGCCTTCAGCCCCACCCACCACTGGAATGCCCCACCACCACCAAGAGTTTCTCCAAAATTGAATTGGGCTGAAAGAGGTTCTGCACCCTTGCTTTGAGGCTTCCACTTTGTGGGAAGGGGTGGGATTTGAGAAGGGGCTTATGGGTTGAAGCATAAAAGGATTCAGGGCTCCTTCACATGGAGCTTTTATCCTGTTATTGAGATTGCTCACTAGGGGTGCACGAAAGTCACTTACCTGGTCTCGCAGCTTTTCGCGGTGGGGGGGAGGCGCATCGCTGCTCCCCCCATGAAGTTCAGGCCGGGGGGGAAGCTTCCCGCCTCGCCCGGTCGAAATTCAGGCTGGGGAGGAGGCGCCTCGCCTCGCCCGGCCGCGATATTAAAAGTTAAAAAAAAAAAACGCCCCCGTGATAGGCTACGTGATGATTAACATAGCCTATCACGGCTAGATCTGCAAAGTCAGCCGTGATAGGCTACATAATCTTTACGTAGACTACAGCGACCAAATAAGGAACGGGAATGGCGGCTCCCTATGGGGGCCGCCATTATCCGTACGCGCTTTTTTTTTTTAAAGTCACCCGTGATAGGCTACGTGACGATTTACGTAGCCTATCACGGCTGACTTTGCAGATCTAGCCGTGATAGGCTACGTTAATCGTCACGTAGCCTATCACGGGGGCATTGTTTGTTTTTTTTCTTTTATTGGAATGGCGGCGGCGGCAGCCGGTCAAAAGACTGGCTGCTGCTCCCGCTTCGGACGAAGACCCGACGAACCGCCGGCTGGACCCGCCGCCGGGAGGGACATTCACCAAAGGTAAGTCCCGTCCCGCGGGGGGGTGCGGGGGGCAGGGGGGTGCGGAGAATTTCTCCCCGAAACTTGTTCGGGGGGCCGAACACATTGGCGCTCGGCCCCCCGAAGTTTCGGGGAGAAATTCTCCGCCATCCCTATTGCTCACTCACGGACATTTGTGGGTCCTTTAGATGAAGTCGTGAACGTTTAGGGCACATCCAGAGGTATTTCCTGATTATTCCATCTCAAATAAATCCAGTACTAATGAACTATCTTTTAAATTTGGAATGTTACAGGATTAAAACAGCCACTAGATGGAGCCGTTTCATTGAGTTCTATGGAACCTTGAAAATTAAAAGCTTCCCTTCTCAGCAATCGCATGGTCACTATCTGGGAGCCTGCTGTAAACATGGAAAGGCTCCAGATCGGGAGGACTGCAGGGGCAGGGGGGTCTTTAGTGCAAAGGCAGCCTCAGTCTGGTCTTGACACTTGTCAGAGTGAGTTGCTCACTAGGAGCTCTGCTTGGTGCTGCGTGCTGCAACATCTGGCCTGCCTTGCTCCCCTGAGCCCCAGGGGCTCCAGCTTTAGGCAAGAACACGACATCTGCTCTCTTCTAAACCCTGAAGCAAGCACACTCCAGCCCCACTCAAAGATTTGCTTTAAGGCATAGGCTAAATGCATGGAGGGCGACTCTTGGCTCTGCCCCAACATCTGCATATTCTGCATGGCCATCTGGAAAAGAGACCCAGGAACCTTACAAGATTGGGGCTCCCAACTGCATGGAAGCTGTAGCTCCATGCCGGAACATGTGCTTTGCATGAGGAAGGTCCCAATCTTTGGCAACTCCAGCTAGAGGCAGGAAAGAACTCCTGCCTGAAATCCTAGGCAGCCGCTGCCAGTAAGCGTTGGTGACACTGAACTAGATGGACCAATGGTCTGATATCAGTATAAGGCAGTTCCCTACGTCCTTTCAAGCTGACTGCACAAAATCTCTCCTTTTCAGGCATCAGTGCTGAAAGTATGGATGTTGGGTGAGAGCTGGCGGGGCAGTCACTTCAGATGGCAGGTGCTGGTAGGCAGCAGCCAGGTGTCAACCTTTGTGCCCTGTAGCCTGCTCTGTACCGCTAAGTTCACCTGCTGCCTTCAGGTGCAGTAGAGGGCATCGTCCCATCATCAGTAGAGGGCATCGTCCCATCATCAGTGCCGAAGACGGATTTACCACTCCAGTCAGCTTTTGAACATGGAATGGGTCATGGGAGAGAGTGCCATCTTGTCCTTCACCTCAGGCACCAAAATGTCTTGGGCCATCCCTGGTCAGTGGTATCAGAAACAAGGTCAGGAGGAGCAGTCCCCCTCCACATCCTTAGCCTTATGTGTGGGGGTGTATCTGTGCACAAGAAAATCAGTTAGAATAAGCTGTTTAGAAACAAAATGAATATGCAGACAAATGAAACCTCTCTAGCACCATTCCTTTCAAATGGTTTAAAAAAATTTTTTTTTGCAGAAGTTAAATTGACAGCATCCTTTTTAAATGATCGCCTGGTAAATCCAAAGGAAATTTTGCTATTGACTTCAATCGAGTTTAAAAAAAAGACATTATCTTTTATGTGTTACAATGCCAGATCTTTTAGCCTCATTAAAAATTATAGCTGCCATTTTTTTCTCAGAAGGTGAAAGACTCTGTGGCAAGAAAGGAGAATTTTGATGATGTACAGATGAAAAGATTTTAAAATAGGCTGAAAGAAATAAAGGTATAAAATAACTTCTAAAAAAAAATCATGAAATATTTATTTGCTTTTAATGTCCCCAGTCTAAATTATACAGATATAGTCAATATAAACATAGATTACATTTTTAAAAAAGTGGACCCATTCTATTTCATTTACAATGTGCTATATATAACATGACAAAACTATAGTCAAACATTTTAGAGTTTTTTTGTTCAGTGTTTCTGACGCTGTGCTTTTTATGGTTATGTAAAATATGCAATAAAGATTTCTTGTTCCTGGGAGCTAAAATAGCCTGGGAAAAAAATACATGGAGGCTTCCATCTTTTCCCAATCACAGGGACTGAATAACAAAAGTGGAGAAGGAATGGTTTGTCACAAGCTTATATGTGAGATTAGGGGATCCAGGACTCAAGCTTATGTGCCAGGTTAGAAAAGCCAAAACTCAGAAGAGTCAACAATCCATTCACTAAATTTACATTATCCACCCCACCATACAGGTTCTCTGAATGGTTCAGAAAACAAATACAATAATTGAAATGAAATACATTATACACAATAAAAACAGATTTAAAACTAACAATACAATGAAAACAGATTTAAACCAAGAGCACCAGACCATATAACAAGGGTTATTTCAAAGCCCTGGCTAAACAAGAAGGTCTCCATCTGGTGATGAAAAGACCACAAGGATAGTACTAGACAAACATCTCTAGGAAGGATGTTCCATATTTGGGGTGGCGCTGTTGAGAAGGTCCTGGTGGTTACACACTTCACTTCATTTTGCAGGGTTACACAAGGAACTCCAGATTTAGGAAGGTACATATGGCAAAAGATGGTCTTTCAGTTTACCTGGTCCCAACTATTTCAGGCTTTAAAATTAAAAAGCTAAACTTTAAATTGGGCCTGGAAATGGATGGGGAGCCAATGGCCTAACAAACCACCGGCATAATGAGGTTTGGTTACAAAATGTTCTTGCACAAAAATGTGCTTGCACAAACATAACTTTAGTTGGATTCTTCCCTTGTGCATAGTTCAGAACCTAGTTTCTGCTAGCACAGCATCATTTGCACTAACAGAATGACACAGTTGGATACTACCCTTTGCACTGAAACAAGGCCAATGTGGTGTGCAGACCTTGTTTACAAGCACAATCACACTTCTGGGAGTGAGTTATTGTGGGTTATTGTGTTGTCTGAATGCAGCCAGGCTGGTGTGTTAACCATGCAGTGTGGCTTATTTTTCTTGAGAAGCCATGGTTTGTTGCAAGCCACACTGCATGGTTAACAAAGCCACCCTGGCTGCATTCAGACAACATGATATCCCACCCTGTGGAAAATGTGCTGCTTTCAGACACCACGCCAACCCATAGTTCAACAAACAACCCATGGTTCAAAACAACCCACACTCAAGCCCTTAGTGTGGGTTAGCGTGTTGTGTGAACAGTCTCACTATCAGAGGATTGCTCTGCCTGTCAGCTTTTCCTTAGGTGCACATCTAAACATGTGAAGTGGGAATGTGACACATACAGATTTGCTTTTAAGTAATATGTGAGAAGCACTTAGTTAACTGTGCCTCCCTTGCCATTTTCCACTGAAGAAGTATTTACCCTCACTGCTGTAAACAACCACTCAGAAACAATAGAGAGCAGCAGTGTAATAAAGCTTAATTTCAATAACAAGGTTCAGCAACTCAGAAGCTGTATGCCATTCAATCCTCTTACAATAAGAAGAGGATGGTTATTACGTTCATTTAACCTTTAACAAGTAAAAGAGTAATGTGTGTCGTATTTGGGAGGCTATACTAAGCAGTTTATTTCTTTTATTACTCTTAAATAATGTTAAAATAACATTCAAACAAGAAAAAGTAGCCTATTGTGAGATACTAACAATGTGAATTTTAGAATTTAATCAGAATTGTCCCATGTAGAAGGATGGTTAATGCAGAGAGGGCATGTGTAATCTATTTGTGTGCATCACACAGGTAACATTTGAGATTGCTCCCCAAATGATAGATGGTTCCTCTGTAAGCAGAAATTGGCATCTTCATTAAAGACAGTTCAGAAATAAACATCTCAGCTGAGAGAACTGTCGTGTTCATTTTGAGTGGCGATTTGATCAAAAGTTAGAGGAATAGGTTAAAAGTTGTTGAGTGAATGGGCAAAACAAAACTTAAATGGCAGAGAACCACAGGGCACAATCGATTACTTTAACAGTGCTAGGCATGTCTCCTTGAAAGTAAGCTCCACTGAATTCAGTAGAGCTTGCCTTGCGCCCAAGAGCGTGTACATAGGATTGCAGTTTAAATGACAGAGGCTGCAATCCCATGCACGACCTGGTGCCCTCCAGATGTTAAGAGCATAAGAAGAGCTATGCTGGATCAGACCAAGGGTCCATCTAGTCCAGCATTCTGTTCACACGGTGGTCAACCAGCTGTCAACCAGGAAAACACAAGCAGGACATGAGTACAACAGCACCCTCCCTCCCCTGCTGTTTTGGAATACAGCTCCCATCAACCCCATCCAGCAGGGTCAATTGTCAGGGTTGGTGGCAGTTGTAGTCCAAAATATCTGGAGGGCACCAGCTTGGGGAAGGCTGCTCCATACACGTAGCTGAGAATGTTCCATTGAATTCAATGGGACCTCTGGATAGAGATGCGCAGGACCGCAGGAGGATGCTGCACTTACAGTACATTTCCCTACACTGCAGGCAGCTGATTCCCAGCAAATCCTAGTCAGACTCAGTCACCCCACTGCCACGATACTTCAGACCAGAGAATAGGGTCCTGTATGCTTGGAGCTTCTTATATTCACCTCAGAAAGAGGTAATTTGCAGAGCAGCTGGCCCACTAAGTTTTGCCAGGTTGTCATTTTAGAGGTTCAGGCTTGGCCAGAGCAGTGCCCTATTACATAGCACGGCTAGGTAAACTATCAGTCATTACTATGCTAATGAAGAAAATGACTGCACAAAAGAGAGAGCCCTCACCCTGCTAAATGACTCAGATCAAAGAGAGAGAGAGAGTGAAAATAACTCGTAATGGAGAACAAAAGTTATCATGTAGCATAAGGTGCTGTACATCAAAACTTACTAAAAACTTACTAAGGCTTGCCGACAAGATAGTTGTTGTTGTTGTTCAGTCGTTCAGTCGTGTCCGACTCTTCGTGACCCCATGGACCATAGCACGCCAGGCCTTCCTGTCCTGCGCTCTCTCCCAGAGCGTGCTTAAGTTCATATTCATTGCATCCGTGATGCTATCTAGCCATCTCATCCTCTGCCGTCCCCTTCTCCTTTTGCCTTCATTCTTTCCCAGCATCAGGGTCTTTTCCAGGGAGTTTTCTCTTCGCATTAGGTGGCCAAAATATTGGAGCTTCAGCTTCAGTATCTGTCCTTCCAATGAGCACTCAGGGTTGATTTCCTTTAGGATGGACTGATTTGACCTCCTTGCAGTCTGTCTGCAAAACTCTCATTTTGGACTCATGCTGTCAGCTGGACTGTGTCTTTGGAAACCAGTGGCACCCCCCAATTTACTTCCAAGGTCCCCCGAGTCTATAGTTGGGTGGCATGACCTCCCATTTAAGAACCTTTGCAATAACAGCTCAGATATGTTGCACTTATGCCTGGAAAGCTACAGTATAGGTTGGGATGGGTGAGAACTTTGTTTCAGTTCAGTTTTGATAAGAATTTATCAAAATCCACTAAGTTCTCCATAGCTGGAACAAAAAGAACTTGAGATTTAAAAAAAAAAAAATGAACAGGAGAGAAATTGAGACTGACAGGTTTTTCCATCTAGGTCCATTTGCTCTTAAAAGTCTGCCTTTTAAATGTCCAATTTTAGTCCTATGTAGAGTAGACCCATTGAAATGAGAGAGTTAATTTAGTCACAATAAATTTAAGTCCCATGTTTTTCAATGGGTCTACTCTACATAGGACTAACATAGGATACTACCCTGAATTCCCTAAATCAAGTGTTGAATTAGGGTTGTCACTTCTTTTTTCTGACAGGTTCCCCATCTTTAACAGCCACGAGGGAGGGAGGTACATCACGATTCTCTCCATCCTGAGAACATCTGTACCTGCTGAATTTGGCTGGTGCAATTGGACGAACATTTTGTTTCAGTTCATTTTTAAAAAATAAGAATTGACCAGAATTCGAAGTCCTTCATATCTGGGAGAGAAAGAACTTGAATTTTTTTTTAAAAAAAAAAAAAATCTGCATGCAGGAGAAAGTGTAAAAGACAGATTCACCCATCCCTAGTTACAAGCTATAATGAGATTAATTAAACACTATATGTTTCGTATGATCATAGCAATTGAGGCAAAAGAGTAACATTGGGTGATATAAATAAATTAATCACCAAGTGGGGATTTGAGCTTGGATGTCCCCAGTCTAAGCCACACCACACTGCCTCTCACGTTTTGTTTAGGCATATTTAGGATCAAGCTGCCAGAGATAATTATAATTAAGCTATCTAACGATGTAAAGGAAATGCAGCACCCTACATGGCAGGCCTTCGCCTTCCACCCTTGTGCACTTAATACATTTCCCCAGAGGCTGCCGCAGGTTGAGGCTGCGTTCTTCCTGCAGTAATTGCTTGTATACAAAAGTACTGTGGGATATATAAAAAGTATATATCAAACAAATTAGATATATGTCAGAAACCTATAAATAATGAATTAAATATTGGTGTGTTCATAAATATTGCAGGAAAGAGCAATAGATTCCAAAAGAACGCTTCCCTTATGAGTTCTTACTTGAACCACCAGGGCATTTTGTTGCTGAGGAGTCTGAATTATATATTTCTGGGTATACAATTAGTCCGACCATCCAGCTTTCAAATTTATATTTGGAATACAACATTTCTAAATTGAATGAGGAATAGCCCTCCAAAGTATGGCACTAGTCTAGTTCGTATTTATTTATTAACATTCTGATAGAGAATATGGGGTTTGGTGTGTTGGTTTTGTTTTTGTTTTTACAAAGATGTTTAATTGCTTTGTGACTTGTGCAGGCATTTCGACTGAAGAAGGCTGATGTAACATTTAAATGTCAACACTTTCCATGTATATTCTGCATTCTAAAGGTAGTTACACATGACTGCACTTTTTATGCCATGATTGTAACTATGACATGGTGGCCTGTGGTTTGATTTGAGCATTTTATACCAGTGCAGAAGCTCAGCCCTAGATGGCCACGCCCCTTCCCCTGACCACCAATTGTTTAGTGATTTACCGGCATTTATTTATTTATTTGATCTCTATGCCACCCAATAGCCCTGGATGGCCACACCCCTTATACTGGCCATGCCCCTTCCCCTGACCACCAATTGTTTAGTGATTTACCGGCATTTATTCATTCATTTATTTATTTATTTGATCTCGATGCCACCCAATAGCCCTGGATGGCCACGCCCCTTCTACTGGCCATACCCCTTCCCCTGACCACCAATTTAGTGATTTACTGGCATTTATTTATTTATTTATTTATTTGATTTCTATGCCGCCCAATAGCCAAAGCTCACTGGGCAGTTCACAACAATTAAAACCATAAAGTACAACATAAAACAGTATAAAATACAAAAGCTTAAACTACAGTATAGAAGTACAACCAGGATAAAACCTAGCAGCAATGCAGAGATTTAAAACACAGATTTAAAACAGCAGAGCTAAAACACAGGAGTAGGGATGTACGAAAGTCACTTACCTTGTGACATTCGCGGTGGGGGGGAGGCGTTCTGTCCCTCCCCCCAAAATTCTCCCCAGCCAGCTCCGCTCTGCAGCGACTCGGTGGAGCCACCAGCCGGGGCCACCCGCAGCCGGACATCTGGCTGCTGGGCAGCCTGCACAGGGACGCAAATGGCGGCTGCTGTAGCTGCCGCCATATGCATCCCTGTATTTTGCCATGATAGGCTATGTATATATTTACGTAGCCTATCACAAAAAAAAAAAAAAAGGGAACGCAAATGGCGGCGGCTACGGTGGCTGCCATTTGCGTTCCCTTTTTTTTGCCGTGATAGGCTACGTAAATATTTACATAGCCTATCACGGCCTCTGCAGGGACGCAAATGGCTTCCCTGCGTTAGCCGTGATAGGCTACGTAAGTATTTACGTAGCCTATCACGGTAATAATGAAGAAGTGAATGGCAGCCACAGACGCGGCCACCATTAGCAAAGCAGTGTGAACGGCGGCAGGGAAGTGTTCCATTTCGCGCGCTTTTCGTGGGATGGGGGGGCAGGGGGCTTCGTTCCGCCACGGATTTCGGGGAGCCAAATGCACTGGCATTCGGCCTCACCGAGATCCGTGGCGGAATTATCTGACATCCCTACACAGGAGTGCTAAAATGCTGGGAAAATAAAAAGGTCTTCTTCACCTGGCACTGAAAGGAGTACAACGTAAGTGGCAGGCACACCTCTCTAGGGAGCTCATTTCACAGCCAGGGTGCCACAGCAGAAAAGACCTTCTTCCTGGTAGCCACCCACCTCAGTTCCTTTGGCAGGGCAGGGGCTTCCAGAGATGGACTCTTGAAGATGATCGTAGGGTCCAGGAACATACATATTGGAGGAGGCGATCCTTCATATAACCTGGCACCAAGCTGTTTAGGGCTTTGAATGTATACCAGCACTTTGAATTGGGCCCAGACAATTGTGCAGCTTTTTCCCCATTCTAGAAGGGTGAAATGCCTCTGCTAAGGTTTAGTTATTGGCAGTAAGAACCTTAAGCTGAAATAGGCTGGTATTTGGGGTGGTTTTGTCCTGCCTCTTTTGCCTTTGGCACCAGCCCTTTTACTTTAGCCCCACCCACCACTGGAATGCAGCCCCTGATAGCTTCTCCAAAATGGAATGGAGTCCCCAGGTTACACAGCCCTGTTTTGCAGCTATAGAGGCGGCCTGTGGCAAACTGGTTTTGTGGGATCAGTTCCAGCTTCTTCCTCCTGATGAAGTGGACAAGGTGCTTTCATCTGTACAGCCGACCACCTGCTTACTTGATCCTTGCCCATCTTGGCTCATTATGGGCTGCAGAGAGAAACTGGGTGAGGGGATCAGGGCAGTGGTGAACGCCTCCCTTGAGGAGGGAGTGATGCCATCAGCTCTCAAGGAGGCAGTGATAAGACCGCTCTTAAAGAAGCCCTCCTTGGATCCTCAAGTTCTGCACAACTTTCGCCCAGTCTCAAATCTGCCATTTTTGGGCAAGGTGATTGAGCGGGTGGTGGCGGTGCAGTTGAAGGCACACTTGGAAGAAACTGATTATCTAGACCCATTTCAGTCGGGCTTCAGGCTTGGGCATGGGACAGAAACAGCCTTGGTCGCCTTGGTAGATGATATGAGGAGGGCTCTGGATAGGGATGAATGCTTCTTCCTTGTTCTCCTCAACCTCTCAGCAGCTTTTGATACCGTTGACCATGGTATCCTCCTGGACCGCCTGGAGGGGTTGGGCATTGGAGACACCATATTGCGATGGTTCCGGTCCTTCCTCTCCAGCAGGTACCAGAGGGTAGCACTGGGAGAGGAGGTTTCGGACCCGTGGCCACTCACTTGTGGGGTGCCACAGGGTTCCATCCTCTCCCCGATGCTATTTAACATCTATATGAAGCCGCTGGGGGCTATCATCAGGAGGTTTGGGGTGCAGTGTCATCAATATGCGGATGACACGCAGCTCTACCTCTCATTCAAATCTTCACCAAGGTTGGCCGTAGAATCCTTGTCCAAATGTCTGGAGACGGTGAGTGGCTGGATGGGGAGGAATAAGCTGAAGCTGAACCCTGACAAGACCGAGGTACTTTTGGTGGGAGACAAGAGGAGGCTAGGGGATGTTGACCTGGTGTTGAATGGGGTACGGCTACCCTTGAAAGACCAGGTCCGCAGCCTGGGGGTCATTTTGGACTCCCAGCTGTCCATGGAGGCTCAGGTGTCAGCTGTGAGCCGGACAGCGCTGTAGCAACTCCATCTGATACGGCAGCTGTGCCTCTTCCTTCGCAACCATCTGCTCCCATCCGTAGTACATGCCCTGGTCTCCTCTCATTTAGACTACTGTAATGCGCTCTACGTGGGGTTACCCTTGAAGACAGTTCGGAAACTGCAGCTGGTACAGAACGCGGCGGCTGACCTGATTAAAGGCAGCCGCTGGCGAGATCACATCACTCCAGTGCTGAAGGAGTTGCACTGGTTACCAGTTGTTTTCCGGGCCAAATTCAAGGTGCTGGTTTTGACCTTTAATTCCCTATATGGTTCCGGCCCAGCCTATCTTAAGGAGCGCCTCCAGCAGCACCAGACAGGCCGCTTAACAAGATCAGCCTCGGATGGCCTTCTCTCTGTCCCATCAGCCAGGACAGCTAGACTGGTGGGGACGAGGGAGAGGGCCTTTCCTGTGGTGGCCCCCACTATGTGGAACTCCCTCCCTAGGGAACTCCGTCATGCCCCCTCTTTAATGAGCTTCCATCGTGCATTAAAAACATGGTTGTTCAGGCAGGCATTTGGGGTGGGGTGGGGTATTTTAGAAATGTTTTTATTGTGGAATTTTATTGTTTTAAACTGTTTTATTGTATGTTGTACATCACCCAAAGTGGCTGGGTGACCAGCCAGATGGGCGATTAATAAATTTAATAATAAATAAATAAATAAAAATCTTTACTGGTAGCTATTGATAGCCTTATCTTATATGTCACTCTGTGCCATTATGACCCCAACTCCAAGCTGCCAACAAAGGACAAGACAGAGCCAGCTCAGTCAGAAGGAGTGCGAACTGCAGAGGAACTAGTTCCAAACACCAAGCCTGAGCCCCAAAACCTGGAATAAAAATAGCACTATCCTTCCCCCAGGAAAAGAAAAAAAGGACATCCCAAAGATTCCCTGTTTCAAAGCAAAAATGGAGGCTACCAAAATTATTTGGAAAAGAGACTTGGCGTTGGTTTAGAACTAAACAAGACTAGGGATGTACGAAAATCACTTACCTTTCGGGGATTATGCTAATGGTTGGGGGGGAGTCGCTCCGTCCCTCCCCCCCCCAGAATCCTGGCTGGCTGGCTCCGCTCCGCAGGGATTCTGCGGAGCCGCCGGCCGGCTCCGCCAGCGGCCGGACATCCGGCCGCTGGCTAGCAGGGACACAAATGGCAGCGGCTGTAGCCACCGCCGTTTGGATCCCTGCAGTCAGCTGTGATAGGCTACGTAAATGTTTACGTAGCCTATCATGGCTGATTTAAAAGAAAAAAAACGCGCATACGCAAATGCATTCCTTATTTTGCGTTCCTTATTTTGGCACGTCTACGCTATTTGCGTTCCCCTTATTTTCTCCGTCTTAGTCTACGTAAATGTTTACGTAGACTAAGATGTGCCAAAATAAGGATCGCAAATGGCGGCGCCCATGGGCGCTGCCATTTGTGTACACGCGTGTTTTTTTTTTCTTTTAAATCAGCCGTGATAGGCTACGTAAACATTTACATAGCCTATCACGGTGTTTTGTAAAAAATCTAGCCATGATAGGCTACGTAAATCTTTATGTAGCCTATCACGTTCTTTTGTTTGTTTGTTTGTTTTACTGGAAATGGCGGCGGTGGCGGCTGGTCAGAAGACCAGCCGCCGCAGCCGCTGCCGCCGAACCACTGCCGGAGCCGCCGCCGCCAGGAAGATCTGCCCAAGGTAAGTCCTGTCCCGGGGGGGGCAGGGGGGCAGACCGTTCTGCCACCGATTTCGGGGGTCCGAATGCACTGGCATTCGGCCTCCCCGAGATCCGTGGCAGAATTCTCTGACATCCCTAAACAAGTCACGAAATCTCATTGACACATTTCCTGTGAAAGATTATAGGAAGAGCCATTTCGCAGCTTCGAGGGCTTGAGTGTACATTGGCAGGGAGATTTCTGAACTTTTTTGGATATGACCTCCTTTATGACTGAGGGCAAAGCGATCAGTTCCTTTCCCGGTTACTATTTATTGCTTGAAGGAGAGGATCCATATCTCTGTGGTCAAGTACATGCCTTGTATGCAATAGAGTCCCAGGTTCAATCCCCTACAATCTCTAGTTAAACAGCTCTTTCAGAGGAGGGCTAGAAAAGATCTCTCCTTGAGACCTGGTCAGTGGTGTAATGGAACCAGGACTCACAGGGCCAAGTGCCAACACTTTTTGATTAGCAGGGATGATGGGGTCATCACCTGTGCTGTCACCACACTAGGCTTCCCTGTTCTCTCTCTGAGTTTATCTGCAATCCTCACAGTAGCTGGGGGCAAAATGGATGTTCTCAGCAACAGTATATTGTTGTGAGCTATCACTGTTGTCATGCAAAGTATTTTGGGATGGCTTGGTCTTGAATGCATAATGAAGCACCATTAACTTTACAAAAATCAGAGGTGACTCAATATTTAGAGCAAAGGGGGCAATGGCAGAGAGGCCCCCCACAACCAGGCACATTTGCTCACTGCTTCCAAGTTCCACATGTGTTCATTCTTTGTTCTCCTCTGGAAATATCAGTAGAATATTGAGCATCTGCCCTGTTCTCTGCCCCACCAGCTACAATGGGCACCAGATGCCATTAGCAAAAAACATATCTAATACAGAGAGAGAGAGAGAGAGAAACACAGCTACCTGCCATTTTCGGACTCTCCTTGGGGGCATGGCTATGGGGACTGTCGTGATGAACAGTCTTCACTTCAAAAATGACCACTACATCATTGGACCTGCTGCCAGTCAAATCAGACAGTACATGTTTAAAACTGGGAATGCTTCATACATCTTGATGCTTCCCCCCTATTCAGCGTGTGCGTGTGTGTGGGGGGGGGGACAGACCTTCTTTGCTTTCTCAAAAGTAGAGGATGGCCTTCCCATGCAAGATGGCTTTAGTGAAAGCTTTAGTGACTGTTTCAAGGCTTGACAAAGCCCAAGTTATTAACAAGCTGTCATGAGTATCAAAAAGCCTGCTCAATTTAGCTCGGGATAGCTACAGAAGTTACTTAACAGACTGATAGTGCATTGCAAATGTTCAAAGTGCTTTGTATACATTATCTTGGCGATCCTCACAACAGTGCTCTAAAGTAGAGAAAAGTGAGCAAAGTAAGTGGAGAAAAGAGTAAAGTAAAGCATCATTAACTCCAGATTACAGATGGGTTTGATGAGGCTGAGAAAGAAGAATGGCTTGTCTAACGCCAACTAGTAATTTTATAGCTGAAGTGGGAATTTGAATCAGGGACTTTGCAGTCTATATTAATTAATTAATTAATTAATTAATTAATTAAAATATTTCTAGCCCACCCTATATTGATAGATCTCAGAGTGAGATACGATCAATAAAACAATTTGACATAAACCATAAAACAAGCAGTAAGCAGCAACCCCCCTTCTACTGTGTTTAGATCAAGCTCCATGACCAACTGATCTTGAAACTAAGAATGTCATGCCTGAATTTACTTTTTTTCCTCCTCCCTCCCAATTCCCTTTCCTTTTGTTTTGGGTCTTTTAGATTGTAAACCTACGACCAGGAGCTGTATTACTTCTTATCTTTGTAATCTGCTCTGGGAACCTTTCTGGGAATTCTTCCTCTCACAAGACATGGGAGTGAGATATGAGGGAGGCCTTCATAAGGCCTTAATCCATTGACTCAGCCTCAGGTTGGGTAGGCAATGCAAACCACCCACCCTCAGGGTGTACATTTGTTTGTTTGTTTGTTTTCATGCTGTTCAGATTGGCCAGGGATGGCCATGTTTTTCACCTTCCCTGCAGTAGAGTCTTAGGGATCTGTACACAAGTTTATTCTGCATATCACCATCACGACTTTGGCAGGAAGAAAATAAGGGGTGGGGGTGGGGTTGGAATTAAAGCCTAGCAAAACTGACATCAATGTGCCTTTAATTAGAGCAGAGGGGGACAACTTGTGTCCCTCCATATGTTTTAATCTACAGATTACAGGCTGGGTAGCTTAACGTCTGTTCTGGATAAATTGATTGAAAGCATGCTTAAAGATAAAATTAGTAAGCATGTAAGAGAGGCCTTGCTGAAACAGAATCAGCATGGCTTATGCAAAGGTAAGGCCTGCCTTACTAACCTTTTAGATTCTTTGAGAGTCAATAAACATGTGGAGAGGGATGATCCAGTAGACATTGTTTACTTGGATTTCCAAAAGGCATTTGACAAAGTCATAGACTCATAGAATAGTAGGCTTGGAAGGGGCCTATAAGACCATCAGGTCCAACCCTCAGGGGCCTATAAGTTCCTCACCAAAGACTCCTGAGCAAACTCAGTAGTCATGGAATAAGAGGAGAGGTCCTCTTATGAATCACTAACTGGTTAGAGAACAGAAAGCAGAGAGAAGGAATACATGGTAAATTCTCCCAATGGAGGGATGTAAATAGTGGGGTCCCATGGGATTCTTCACCTTGTTCATAAATTATCTGGAATTGGGAGTGAGTAGTGAAGTGGTCAAGTTTGCCAATGACACCAAATTATTTAGGGTGGTTAAAACAAACAGGGATTGTGAGGAGCTTCAAAAGGATCTCTCCAGCTGTCAGGAGCGCCCTAGCGGCCTCTTTCAGTACACTCCAATAGCCAACTCAAGACACAGACAAAAGGATTCTTTTCAAGGCTTTAAAGGATTCTTTTCAAGGCTTTAATCCTTTTACAGCTTAATGACTCTTTCAGATGCTAATCACCAGTGACTAAGCAATGAACAGCAGAGTTGCCTATGCTCCGGGTAGGCAGTTGGCCCCTGTTTGAAGGAGAATCACTTGAAGACCCTGAACTTATGGGCTAGGGAGAGATCCTCCCTTTTTCCCTTGGGTCCATGGGACGCAGCCATTGCTTGCGCGCCAAACGGGCACTATGCCTCCTTTCCACACCCTCCATCACTCATTGCTCCCTGCATCTGCGTCGAGCATCTAGCAAGCCCTCCCCTCCCACACTCTCTCACTACCAGGGTCACTATCTATCTCAGGAATGCCGGCAGGAGGAATCTCTGCTAGCTGCTGTGCCTGTGAGGGATGAGCTGGCTCCTCTCCCATGGATTGCTGATCCTCCTCAGAGAATCAGAACTGCTCTGGGGTTCTATCGGCTCAGTTTCCACCCTGACACCAAACTGGGAGAATGGGCATCTAAATGGCAAATGCAGTTCAGTGTAAGCAAGTGTAAAATTATGCACGTTGGGGCAAAAAAATCCCAACTTCAAGGATAACCTGATGGGATCTGAGCTAGTGGTGAATGACCAAGAAAGAGATGTTGGGGTTGTGATGGACAGCTCTATAAAAATGTTAACCCAGCATGCGGCTGCTGTAAAAAAGACAAACTCCATGTTAGGCATAATTAGGAAAGGAATTGAAAATAAACCTGCCAATATCATACTAGCCTTGTACAAATCTATGATGCAACCACACTTAGAATATTGTATACAGTTCTGGTCACCACAGGTAAAAAAAGATATTATAGAGCTGGAAAAACTGCAGAAAAGGGCAACTGAAATGATCAAGGGGATGGAGCAACTCCCCTATGAGGGAAGGTTATAACAGCTGGAATTGTTTAGCTTGGGGAAAATGTGAGTAAGGGGAAACATGATAGAGGTGCACAAAATTATGCATGATGAGGAGAATGTGAATAGGGAGACTTTTTTCTTCTTCTCTCATAATACTAGAACCTGAGGTCATCCCATGAAGCTGATTGGTGGGGGATTCAGAACAGAGATAAGGAAGGTCTTCTTTGCATAGTGCATAGTTAAACTATAGAATTCGCTGCGACAAACATGTAGTGATGGCCACCATTTTGGATGATGTTAAAAGGGGGGTTAGACAGATTCCTGGAGGAGAAGGCTATCAGTCCTGAAGCCTCTATGCTATCTCAGGTAATCAGAGGCAGTAAGGCTACATACACCATTTGGTGGGGAACATAGGTGGGAGGGTGCTGTTGCACTCATGTCCTGCTTGTGGGTTACCTGTTGGCAGCTGGTTGGCCACTGTGTGAACAGAATGCTGGACTAGATGGACCTTTGGTCCAGCTCTTCTTATGACTCTTCTTACGTTCTTATGATTCCAAATCCCATGACTCCTAGCCAATGTAGCCAATGGTGAGGTATCATGGGAGTTATAGGCCAAAACATCTGGATGGCCACAAGTTGCCCATCCCTTAATTAAAGGCAGATTCAGGGGCACTTCTGGAAATGGGAATCATGATGAGCCCAAACTGAACTTTAACAGAGGGCTTCACCAGAGCAGAAGATCAAGCTTGAGTCAACTGACCAAGGAGTCAAATGCAGAATTGGAAGCCAGTCTAGACTAGTCCAGGGCCCCATCTACATGGCACTGCTCTCACCCTTCATGCCATCGCAACTGTGCAGCATTGCAGCTGCGAATTAGCTTCTGCTGCAATACACTTGCAATTTACTGTAGACTTCTCCAATAGGAAACTCCACTGTGCCCTTTTTCTACCATTATATTTTAATGTGCAGCTGTGCAAGCACGTGAAAGTGGGGGGTGACACTTAGGTTTTAGTAGCTATTTTGTACTTTAGGGGTTCTGTTGTGTCTGTCCACCCCTCATTACATAAGATGTGGGTGATCTGTGCTCCTTCATTACCACACCAACTGTTTGGCAGTTCCCCAGCCTGACACTCTCATGATGGTTCGCACTCACCAAGGCATGAGAGATACGTGCCGATCCATCTTTCCGAAATGGTGACTGGAGCGAAGATGGTTCTGGACTGTCTGCTCCCCCGACACACACACACACACACACACACCGGCCCTTAGGCACTGACTGCAAAACAACCATTACGAAGATACGAAGCTGCAAAAATGTGTGAAAGTGTGATTAAATAAATGAAAACGCCTCTCCATGCCTCTGTAAAAGCTGTGAAGGGATGCGGGAAGTAAAGGGGCATAGACAGAGAGACGCAAGCACTGTGCAGTCCTACAACATGCCCACTGCAAAATGCGAAGTCAGTGTGGGGAAGGGACAGACAGCTTGCAACCACGGAAAACCCACAGCAAACCAAAAGCATTGCAGCAAAATGCCTCCTTGGAAATCCACATTTTCCAGGAGAAAACCATGGATGACTGTGAAGTGGCAACTGCGTTGTATGTCCCAAAGGACCTCAACTCGCAGCCGCCCCAGAGTAAAAGGCTTGTGTAGCCTTGGGCAAAAGAGTGGTAGGAAGGAGCAGAGGCTGCTTTCTCCATTTTCAGTGTGGCTGTGAATCCATGCTGGGTTTCAGTCAGAACCAGCCAGAACTCTAAATGAGCTATCCAAGGTGCTAGACCCCCCCCCCCAGGTTCAGAATCTTGGATAGCTCTTTTAGGGTTCTGGCTTGTTCTGACTGAAGTGAAACCCAGAGCGGATGCTCTGCCCTACTGGCATCGGAGACACCAGCCTCCACTGGCAACTCTATATAGTTCCCTGATGTAGTGCAGAGTATTTGGGGGAGTCTTGGTCTTGGATGGGCAATAAGACCCATTAACTTTACCAAAAAATACCTGCTTCTGATAGAGATGAAAACTGCTAGAGCTGGTTTGTGGATATGGATCAACATGGATGCCTGCATTTTTGGACTCTCCTTGAGGGCATGGCTGTGGGGAGTGATATGATGAGAACCTGCACCTCCACATTTACCACTCCACCACTGGTTGGATGGCATTTGGTTTCTGCTGTGGACCAAATTCTGGTGTAGCAATACATTTTGAAGTGCAGTCGCTCATCATGCTTTATGGGTTGCAACTCCGCTGATCCCTCTCCCTCTCCCTCTTTTTATTACACATGCCTTTTGTAAAGCAAATAGGTCATTTAAGATCAAGCAGCCCAGAATACTTTGGATTACAAAGGCATAGCTGCGACAATATATCATTGCTGTGAAAATCCACCCCCCTGCCCCTGTCAAGTTCCTGAGGATTGCAGCTAAGCTTAGAGGGAACAGTGAAGCTGAGGGGGATGGCAGATTTATTTATTTATTACATTGGTATCCCACCTTTCTTCCATTGTGGAACTCAAGGTGGCTACCTGTGGTTCCCAGGTAGTTCCCCCTCCAAGCACTGACCAGTCCCAAACCTGCTTAGCAAGGTGGCTGCCTCATATGCCTTCAGACCATGTCCTTCAGACCAGAATGTTGTCATCCCTGCTAATAAAAAAGTCCTGGTGCTTCGACCCTGTGAGCTGTGGCTCCACACTACATCTCTGCCTCCAGATAGTAAAATCTCTTGGGTAAAAAAATGCATTCTCCTCCTCCTCCTCCTCCTCCTCCTTTTAAACTATTTAGTTTAGCCCTTGAGCATATGGCAACATGAAAAGAAAGGCTTAACCATCAGGTTGAGCTGTGATGTTCCATTCATCATATCATACATCAGTCATATGAAAGCTTCCCACCCAAGTACTGCTTACATGTGTTTAAAGATGTTGCAGGCCTGGGTGATGAATATTTCAGACCAACAGGAGCCAGGCTCTGAAGGCTGTCCCCACTGTGAAGAGCATTATGGAAACTGGCTGTGGCATTCCTTTTAGCTAGTGAAGTGCAACTCTGATTTACACCTTTTATGCCTTCTAGATTTGAGAAAGGAAAGGATTCTTTCCCTTGATGTTCTTTCGCAGTGGTATAGATGTCAGAAATACACAAGTCGCTTTCTCTCTCTCTCTCTCTCTCACACTTTTGAGATTGCACAGATCTGCCAACTTTTGAGCAATCCAGAAAAGCTCTCAGCTGATCACCATGACTTTGAAGATCCTCCCCTACCCCTCTCCCATTTGTGAAGGAAAGCAGGGTGGCTCTATCATTACATATTTATTTGAGGCACAACCCTATCCTTGTTTAGGCAGAAAAAAGTTAAGTCCTACATGCTAGTTGGGGAATGCTGGGAGTTCTAGGACTTCTTTCTGTTTAAACATGAATAGAATTGTGCCCTTAATATTTCTATATCATGCCTTTTAGGGTTTTCACTCTTACAGAGCAGCAAAACAGCAATACAGTGTCACAGATGCAAAAGGAATATGTAATCCAGTGAGTGGTGGCAGTTGGAGTAATTTGGGGTTGGGTGACAATTAAGCTGAAGTACTTTGGCCACATAATGAGAAGACAGGATACCCTGGAGAAGATGTTGATGCTAGGGAAAGTGGAAGGCAAAAGGAAGAGGGGCCGACCAAGGGCAAGATGGATGGATGATATTCTGGAGGTGACGGACTCAACCTTGTGGGAGCTGGGGGTGGTGACAGCTGACAGGAAGCTCTGGAGTGGGCTGGTCCATGAAGTCATGAAGAGTCGGAAGTGACTGACCGAATAAACAACAACAACAATGACAATTAAGCAGTGAAGACATTGACTCATTATTTCCCCTTTCTGGTCTAGAACAAACAGTCCCACTTGGGGTCCTGGATAAGTCTCACTGTACCTGTACCTATAACAGCAGGCCTCTGAAGGATACAACCTTATACAAGTCTGGGCTGATTTTCTTTCAGAACACCAGTAAAAATTCCCTTGATGTGAGTGCCCTAATACAACAACAAAGAGTCTTGTGGTACTTTAAAGAATAACATATTCATTCTGGCATAAGATTTCTTGTCCACTTCATCAGATGCAAAAAGTGTTAACCTCAAATTGACAGATTGATATACACATACTGGGGGCAGAGGGGGAGATGTAAACTGTGTTTTCAGAGGAAATGGAAATGCAAAAAGTACAGGCAGTAATGATTACCTTAAGAGTTGCCATTCGGAAAACATTGTTGGCTGATTACATAGCTATCTTTGGAATTGCAAGCCAATTAACATATGTAGTTTGATTTTTTTTTTAAGAGAGAGAGAAAAAAAGTTTGTCCTTATTCAGACCCCAGGAAATAGAATTGAAACTCTTGAATTGTACTTCCGCAATTTTGCATTGATATCTGTCTTTGAAATTTCTTTGTTCAAGAATGGCCACACCTTAAGTTCATGGACAGAGCGTCTTGGGAGGTTGAAATTTACCCTCACTGGTTTCTGAACCTAGCCATTCCTGATTTTCAGATTTGTGTCTCTGCAAAAGAATAAATGGACCCCACTGGAAATTCTAATAAATGAGAAGCTCAACTCATGGTGGCATTGTAAGAATGCCACCACTACCTGGAGGAGAAGGCCATCTCCTGGAGGAGAAGGCTATCAATGGCTACTAGTCCTGATGGCTGTATACTATCTCCAGTATCAGAGGCAGTATGCCTGTGTACACCTGTTGCTGGGGAACATGGGTGGGAGGGTGCTGTTGCATTTGTGTCCTTCTTGTGGGTCGACAGCTGGTTGGCCAGTATGTAAACAGAATGCTGGACTAGATGGACCCTTTGTCTGATCCAGCATGACTCTTCTTATGTTTTTATGTTCTTAAGAACTGCTTATTACAATAACCTCTATGACACTTTTCAGTGTGTGAAGTGCTTTCAGATTCTAATTTTTTATGTTAATGACCAAGTTATGGCATCACCCACACACAAGAGGGAGGTACCAAGAGGCTTGCAGAAGGGGGGAAATCAGGGGGGGGGGATCTAAGTAGAAAAAACAAAACAAAAACCAAACAGCCCAAGAAAGACTGAGCATGGTCAGTGGCTGTGGAATGCTTGAAGACTGAGTGTGTTCAGTGGCTGTGGAATGCTTGAAGACTGATCATTCTCAGTGGCTGTGGAATGCTGACTGACTATCTGAGAGAGGGGGGAAAGGAAACTAGAGGGAAGGGAGAATGGTTTGGGGTATGCCAGAATGGGCTGTATGTAATATTACTTTCCAAAGTGATGAAAATATAAGATCCCCAAGGCACTGTTTTCATATTTAAGACAAGGAATTCGATGGTGGATCCACAGAATTTGATGGTGTTCATCGCCAATCTTACTGAACATCTCATCATGGTGTCATCAATCACTGGTTAGATTAACTGATTAAAAAAAAAGTTCATTGACCAAAACCATGCTCTGATATCTTGGACAGCAGATCTGTTTATAAATAGTATTGTTAATGCAAGCACTTTTAAAGTCTTCAAATGGCATGTACTATCCTGATCACGGCTTCTTCTTTTTCTTCTTCTTTTTTCATAGCAGCATGGGGGATGGGCTTTGCAGGAGAGGTTTAACAATGGAGAGGTATATTTTAGGTTCTAATTACATGTTATCTGCAAATGTGTGTAATAGGTCCCAGATGCTTTCTTTTCTATTCTTTTCTTTAAGAAAAGCTGCTTCCGAAGACAGTGACTGTGAATAGAGAAGCAGTGGAGGGGTGATTAACCTTTTCCCCACCAAATCTCCACTCAAAATCCCGCTGGAAAACCTCTTTTCAGTCTCTCGTGGGGTTCAAAACATATGTTTACCCTCACAGCGCATTTACTGGAACCCCACAAACAGGAAATAGCTAGAGGGGAGTTGTTTGGCATGGGCAAGTGGCTGGTAGCAAAAAGCACACACCACTTCTCGAGCTACAGTGGCCCCTTTCTGAAGCTGCTTTCCCCCACCTTTTCCCCTCCAAAACTTCTCTCCAAAAGTTCTATTATCATGTGTGTGTGTGTGTGTGTGTGTTTGGATTGATTTAATACATTTGTATCCCATCCAAAAGCTCCACATCTCCAATCTAAGCTCTAAGACGTTACAGCTTCCATCAAGCTCTAACATAAGCAAGCTCTAGCATAAGCAGGAAACACAATTCACAGCAGATCCATTCAGGTAGTGCTTTGTTTACAGTGGATCCCACTGAGTTCAATGGAACAAAATCAGTGGGTTATAAACCCAGAAACAGTTCAGGAATGCTTCTGACTCCAGACACTGGATCACTGGTGTGAAGGTTTGAGGTCTACATAGGCAAGGAAAAGAAAAAGGTCAAGCCTTGAGGCCTGGAGTTTTTGATGGGAGGGGGTATCCCTGAGAGGAATAGTTTCATTTCCCTGGTTAAGTTTCAGTTTCAATTCCCCAGTTAAGTTTTATTCCTTCAGTTTTGAAACAGTACTTTCGGTTTTGAGGGAGGATATATAAAGAGAGTGAGAAAGCAAGTAAGAGCAGAGTGGGGGAGACCAGAGCCTGAAGAGGGAACAGGAAGAAGCAGATTCGAAAAGTCTAAGTACAGCTAGGGTAACTTTCATTTTGCAACTTTCTTTTTCTTTTAATGCCTTTTGTATTACTCAGCTCTATGGTGTAAATACCTTTAATTGTGATTTGCTTGCTTTAATCTACCAGTAAACTGTTGTGGTTAAAAACCCAGGTGTCTGGAGTGTCAATCACCCCATGGCTACAGTGTAAACCCCACGTTATTGGGAAGGGGAAGTTTAAAAGAAGGAAGGTGGGACTCTTAAGGAGGCAAGAGATCCTTAAGGAGTTGCTCAGGGGGTCCAGGTTTTAAGGGGAACCCTGACAACTGGGATGAAATTTAACCCCTAACCCACTTGTCCCCAAGTGCTTGCTTTTAATTTCTCCCCCGTGAGTGAATGGTACTCAAACAGTTCTATAGAAAAATATAAAGTGCTCCACTTAAGAAGCTACTGGCATCTCTTTCTTTCTCAAAAGGAGCAGCCAATGGGGGAAGAAGTGTGGATCGAGGCCATGGCATGGGGCAAGAGCAATTAAGTCTTTGCCCTCATGTTGATTCCCCAACCTCTGTGATTTATTAGTTACATGGGAGAAAATATATGAACTTAAGGACACAATCCTATGTATGCTGGGACAGAAAAAAAAAGTCCTACAACTCCCAACATTCCCCAACTGTAAAATAGGGCATATGGCTAGTCACCCTATGGTTTGTAGCAGCTTGGGGGGAAGGATGCAGACTTTAGCTGCATACAGGGGCAAAACATTAGGACTTTCCCTCTCCGCAGATCCAAATTATCCTCCTCCTGCCCCATCTGCATGGCTGCTTTATAAGAAAGGAAATTACATCACACGCAGACACAGAGCTCTCAGCTCTCATCCCAGTTGACCCTTAGAAAAGGAAAAGAAGGTGACTATTGTCCCATGACTTGGGGCCCTGGTCACCATCAATGAAGGAGCCCATGCTGGAGAAGGAGTGCCCCTCCTCCACTGTTGGGGAGTGGGCGATACATTTCTCCTCCTCTCTCCAAGGCTCCCGGAAGCCAGGCTTGGGAGAAGGGAAGGAGGTGATGTAGAGTATTCCCTGTACCAGTGGAGGCTGGTGGATCTGATTTCGGTGGGACCAGCCAGAGCTCTAAAGGAGCTGTCCGAGGTGCAGAACCCCATCCCCAAAATAGGTTCAGCACCTTGGATAGCCCCAGTTAGTATTTGGATGGGAGGCTGCCTGGGAATCAGGCTTCCGGCACTGAGTATGGGGTTGGACATGATGATCTTGTAGGCCCCTTCTAACCCTATGATTCTATGAGATCTATGAGTTCTGGCTGGTTCTGACTAAAACACCGAATGGAATCACAGCCCCACTGAAATCGGAGCCACCAGCCTCCACTGCCTTGTACACAGGCAGGGTTTGGGTTGGCAATAGGAAAACATTCCACCCCATTTCTTTTGGTTCCACTACTTGGGGGCATTGGGGGAGGTCAGAGCTGGCTAGGCTTGAAAGGCAGACATGGCTGTACCCCCAGTTCTACTGCAGAAAAGGTCTCAATCCTGGGTGGGGAGGCAGCGAGTGGGGATCACAAAGTAGGCCAATCAGACTGAAGAAAGGACTGGAACTCTCCCCTCCCCCCTGGCCCTCCTCCTGTTATACTTGGCAGGCCTATAGCTAATAAAACCTGTTACATAAAAGCCAGTTTTAAAAGAACAACAATATTAAAATGACTGCATTGCCGATCCTTGTTATTCAAGCATGCAGGTATGTCCAGCTTTGCATCATGTGAAATTCTGTCCCAGCTTACATCTCTGCTGGCTGATGCTTTAGGCTTCATGAAGTTATTTTATGGATTGCCCTTTCCTTACATTATATAATACTGTTCCTCTAATTTTCCCAGACTCCCTTTTCATTATTTGGGCCTGACGTCTTGTACCCTTTAGGATAGAGGTGAGCTTCCTGCAGCCTTAGGGTCACGTGTAGGGATGGCGGAGAATTTCTCCCCGAAACTTCGGGGGGCCGAGCGCCAACGTGTTCAGCCCCCCGAACAAGTTTCGGGGAGAAATCCTCCGCACCCCCCCGCCCCCCGCACCCCCCCCCCCGGGACGGGACTTACCTTCCCTGAATGTCCACTCCCGGCGGCGGGTCCAGTCCTGGGGGTGTTCGAGCGGGGCGGGAGCGGCAGCCGGTCTTTCGACCGGCTGCCGCCCCCGCCATTGCAATGAAAGGAAAAAAAAAAAACGTCCCCTGATAGGCTACGTGACGATTCACGTAGCCTATGACGGCTAGATTTGCAAAGTCAGCCGTGATAGGCTACGTGAATCGTCACGTAGCCTATCACGGGTGACTTTAAAAAAAAAAAAAAAAGGTGTACGGATAATGGCGGCCCCCATAGGGAGCCGCCATTCCCGTTCCTTATTTGGTCGCTGTAGTCTACGTAAATGTTTACGTAGACTACGGCGAAAATAAGGGCAACGCTATTTGCGTTGCCCTTATTTTCACCGTAGTCTACGTAAACATTTACGTAGACTACAGCAACTAAATAAGGAACGCGAATGGCGGCTCCCTATGGGGGCTGCCATTCGCGTACGCATTTTTTTTTTTTAAGTCACCCGTGATAGGCTACGTGACGATTCACGTAGCCTATCACGGCTGACTTTGCAGATCTAGCCGTGATAGGCTACATGAATCGTCACGTAGCCTATCAGGGGGCGTTTTTTTTTTTTACTTTCGTGTTCGCAGCCGGGCGAGGCGGGAAGCCTCCCCCCCGGTCTGAACTTCGCAGGGGGAGCAGCAAAGCACTCCCCCCCACCGCGAAAAAGCTGCGAGAAAAGGTAAGTGACTTTCATCCACCCCTAGTCACGTGTGACCCTCAACTGAATTTCAAAAGCCCTCTCCAAGCAATCAGTTTAGAATGATCAGAGCTGGGCAATGTGTGGCCCTCCAGATGTTTTGGCCAACAACTCCCATCAGCCCTAGCCAGTATAGCCAGTGGTGAGGGAGGATGCAAGATATAGGCCCAAAACATATGGATGTCCACAAATTGCCCACCCCTGGTTTAGACCTCTGGCAAGATGTAGCTGTCCTTCTCCTGGCAGCACACTGAGCAGGGAGGAGAAGGAGAACGAGAGGTGTCAGAAAGAGAGAATAAAAGGGAGAGGGCCTTTTTGGTGGTGGCTCCTCATTTATGGAATAATCTCCCTGACAAGGCCCACCTGGCACCAACATTGTCATCTTCTTGGTGCCAGGTTAAAACTGCCCTCCTGTCTCAGGCATCTGGCAGTGTATGGGTCTCTTGATTGTCTCTGGCTGATTGTTTTAAATTGTTTTAGATATCTGTTGTTGTGTGTGATATTTGTTTCATGTCATTATGTGAATAGTTTTTATATTTTATATAATGTATTTTAATGGTTTTTAATTTTTGTGAACCACCCAGAGAGCTTGGGCTATGGGGCAGTATAGAAATATAATGAATGCATGAATGCCCCCACCCACTCTTAGCTCTGCCTTAGGGGTGGACGAAAGTGACTTACCTGTCCTCGAAGCATGTTCGCGGTGCGGGGGAGGTGCTTCACTACTCCCCCCGCAAAGTTCAGGCCAGCGGGGGGAGGCTTCCCGCCTCGCCCGGCCAAAATTCAGGCCGGGGGGGAGGCTTCCCGCCTCGCCCGGCCGAAATTCAGGCCGGGGGGGAGGCTTCCCACCTCACCCGGCCGCGAACTAAAAAGTTAAAAAAAAAACCAAAAAAACGCCCCCGTGATAGGCTACGTGACGATTAACGTAGCCTATCACGGCTAGATCTGCAAAGTCAGCCATGATAGGCTACGTTAATCATCACATAGCCTATCACGGGTGACTTAAAAAAAAAAAATTGCGTACGCAAATGGCGGCCCCCATAGGGAGCCACCATTCGCGTTCCTTATTTGGTCGCTGTAGTCTACGTAAATCTTTACGTAGACTATGGCGAAAATAAGGGCAACGCAAATAGCGTTGCCCTTATTTTCGCCGTAGTCCACGTAATCTTTACATACTCCTGCCCATGTTAGGATGTTGCCCCTAAACCAACAGTGAAAGATGAAGGGAGGGGAAGTGATAGCTGTGTCAGTGGGACTTACCAGCAGACAGGGTCTGGTCTTGCCATTACTTCCAGTTCCTTCTCTGAGAAACAAAAAGGCCCAAACTTCATACTTCCCACTCAATGCATTTTGTAATACATGAACAACACCTCTATTGGTCTATCTTTTAAGAGATGGGTATATAAGTCTGCCCAATAAACAAATAAGAATAAGAAAATGGCATTTTGAAAGCACAATAAATTATTCATGCTGCAGATGTTTTCTCAAGCACTTCTCCAAATTAGGTTTTAAGAGGCCATGAAGAATCAGAGGG
Source organism: Heloderma suspectum (assembly GCF_057233095.1). NCBI lineage: Eukaryota > Metazoa > Chordata > Lepidosauria > Squamata > Helodermatidae > Heloderma > Heloderma suspectum. The sequence continues at coordinate 32,761,832 of NC_139466.1, read as the reverse complement.
AGGAAAGAGGCTAGTGGATTTTTATTTTTATTATTATTTATAGCCTGTCTTTTTTCTCTTGCAAGGAACCCAAGGCGGCTTACATGGTCCCCCTCTTCTCCATTTCATCCTCACAACAACCCTGTGAGGTAGGTTAGGCTGAGAGTCAGCGACTGGCCCAAAGTCACACAGTGAGCTTCATGGCTGAGTGAGGACTAGAACCCAGATCTCCTAAGTCCCAGTCCAACATTCTAACCACTACATCACCCTGGCTGACAGATGTAGATACATCCCAAGTTAGGGAGGCTATAGCCTTCTTGTCAAGAATATAATGATCAGGTGTTCATTTCAACTGTTGCTGCATCACTTCTCTTTTCGCTTCCTTCTCTGGTCCAACTCAGGACACACTTCAGTAGCCTTCCCCAAACTGGTGCCCTTCAAATGTGTTGGACTACAACTCCCAGAATCCCCCAGCCAGCAAGTTACACTAGAAAGAAGGCTGAATGACAGCAGAAAATAATGTCTGGGCAGCTTTCCCCAACCCAGTGACCTCCAGAAGTTTTGAACTATAACTTCCAGCATTCCTAAGCTTTGGCCATTCTGGATGGGGCTGATGGGAGTTGAAGCCCAAAACTTCTGGAGAGCACCAAGTTTGGAAAGCCTGCATTAGGGGGACAAGATATTCCATCCACTTGATACAATGAAGATGTTTGCTTCGATATATGGAGGGATAGGGAGAAGGAATCATTTTCAAGAAAACTGATTCTTGAACTTTTGGAATAACAGTGATGGGTTGATTGTAACTCATGACATACTTATTGATTTATACCCCACCTTTCTACCAAAAATGGCACTCAAGGCAGCTTACAAAAACAATTTAAAACATATTAAAACAATAAAAGATATTAAAATACAAAAAAACATAATGATTACAGAATAAAAACAGCACCCAACCCACAGATGCACTTAGAGGCCAAAGGCCTTCTTGAATAAAGCAGTCTTTATTCATACCATCATTTTTCATTTTTAAGATTGTACCCCAGTACTGCTTTTCCCACCCTTTTGTTGACTATGAGTGCTACTCCATTTCTTCTAAGGGATTCTTGCCCGCAGTAGTAGATATGATGGTCACCTGAATTAAATTCGCCCATGCCTGTCCATTTTAGTTCGCTGATTCCCAAGATGTTGATGTTCAATCTTGCCATCTCACGTTTGACCACCTCCAGCTTACCTTGATTCATTGATCTGACATTCCAGGTTCCTAAACAATATTGTTCTTTAAAGCATTGGAAAATCTTAGAAACGATAGAATGATCTCAGTACGAATCCAAGGCAAACCATTCAACATCACAGTAATTCAAGTCTATGCCCCAACCACTGATGCTGAAGAAGCTGAGGTTGATCGGTTCTATGAAGACCTACAACACCTTCTAGAACTAACACCAAAAAAAAAGATGTCCTCTTCATCACAGGGGATTGGAATGTTAAAGTAGGAAGTCAAGAAATCACCAGGATAACAGACAGGCATGGCCTTGGTGTACAAAATGAATCAGGACAAAAGCTAATAGAGTTTTGCCAAGAGAACACACTGATCATAGCAAACATTCTTTTCCAACAGCACAAGAGGCGACTCTACACATGGACATCACCAGATGGTCAATATCGAAATCAGATTGATTATGTCCTTTGCAGACAAAGGTGGAGAAGCTCTATACAGTCAGTAAAAACAAGACCTGGAGCTGACTGTGGCTCAGATCATGAGCTTCTTCTTGCAAAATTTCAGCTTAAATTGAAGAACGTAGGGAAAACCACTAAACCATTCAGGTATGACCTAAATCATATCCCTTATGAATATACAGTGGAGGTGAGGAATAGATTTCAGGGATTAGACATGATAGACAGAGTTCCTGAGGAATTATGAATGGAGGTCTGTAACATTGTTCAGGAGGCAGCAATGAAATCCATCCCAAAGAAAAAGAAATGCAAGAAAGCCAAGTGGCTGTCTGATGAGGCTTTACAAGTAGCTGAAGAAAGAAGGGAAGCGAAAAGCAAGGGAGAAAGGGGAAGATATATCCAAATGAATGCAGAGTTCCAGAGAATAGCAAGGAGAGAGAAGAAGGCCTTCTTAAATGAACAATGCAAAGAAATTGAGGAAAACAACAGAATGGGAAAGACTAGAGATCTCTTCAAGAAAATTGGAGATCTCAAGGGAACGTTTTGTGCAAAGACGGGCATGATAAAGGACCAAGAAGGCAGGGACCTAACAGAAGCAGATGAGATTAAGAAAAGGTGGCAAGAATACACAGAAGAACTATACAGGAATGATCTTAATGTCCCTGATAGCCACGATAGTGCGGTCACTGAACTTGAGCCGGACATCCTCGAGAGTGAAGTCAAGTGGGCCTTAGGAAGCATTAGTAACAACAAAGCTAGCGGAGATGACAGTCTTCCAGCTGAGCTATTTAAAATCCTAAAAGATGACGCTGTTAAAGTGCTGCATTCAATATGCCAACAAATTTGGAACACTCAACAGTGTCTGCAAGACTGAAAAAGGTCAGTTTACATTCCAGTTCCAAAGAAGGGCAACGCCAAAGAGTGTTCAAACTACCGCACCATTGCGCTCATTTCACATGCCAGCAAGGTGATGCTCAAAATCCTACAAGCTAGGCTTCAGCAGTATGCAAACCGAGAACTACTGGAAGTACAAGCTGGGTTTTGAAGAGGCAGAGGAACTAGAGATCAAATCGCCAACGTTCACTGGATCATGGAGAAAGCAAGAGAATTCCAGAAAAATGTCTATTTCTGCTTCATTGACTATGCTAAAGCCTTTGATTGTGTGGATCACAACAAACTGTGGCAAATTCTTAAAGAGATGGGAGTACCAGACCACCTTACCTGTCTCCTGAGAAACCTGTACGAGGGTCAAGAAGTAACAGTAAGAACCAGACATGGAACAACCGAGTGGTTCAAAATTGGGAAAGGAGTACGACAAGGCTGCATATTGTCACCCTGCTTATTTAACTTATATGCAGAGTACATCATGAGAAACGCTGGGTTGGATGAATCACAGGTCGGAATTAAGATTGCCGGGAGAATTATCAACAACCTCCGATATGCAGACGATACCACCCTAATGGCAGAAAGCGAAGAGGATCTCAAGAGCCTCTTGTTGAGGGTGAAAGAGGAGAGTGCAAAAGCTGGTTTGAAACTCAACATTAAAAAAACTAAGATCATGGCATCTGGCCCCATCACTTCCTGGCATATAGAAGGGGAAGAAATGGAAGCAGTGACAGATTTTACTTTCTTGGGCTCCAAGATCACCGCAGACGGTGACTGTAGCCATGAAATTAAAAGACGCTTGCTCCTTGGGAGGAAAGCTATGGCCAACGTAGACAGCATAGTCAGAAGCAGAGACATCACCTTGCCGACAAAGGTCCGTCTAATCAAAGCTATGGTTTTCCCAGTAGTAATGTATGGCTGTGAGAGCTGGACTATAAGGAAGGCTAAGCGCCGAAGAATCGATGCTTTCGAACTGTGGTGCTGGAGAAGCCTCTTACGAGTCCCCTGGACTGCAAGGAGGTCAAATCAGTCCATCCTAAAGGAAATCAACCCTGACTGCTCATTGGAAGGACAGATAATGAAGCTGAAGCTCCAATATTTTGGCCACCTAATGCGAAGAGAAAACTCCCTGGAAAAGACCCTGATGCTGGGAAAGAATGAAGGCAAAAGGAGAAGGGGACGGCAGAGGATGAGATGGCTAGATAGCATCACCGATGCAATGAATATGAACTTGAGCACACTCCGGGAGAGAGCGCAGGACAGGAAGGCCTGGCGTGCTATGGCCCATGGGGTCACGAAGAGTCAGACACGACTGAACGACTGAACAACAATTCATACCATCAGAAGGAGAGCAGAGTAGCAGAGAGGGAGCAAACCTAGCCTCCCCTGGGAGGGACTTACACAGCCTGGGAGCAGCCACCAAAAAGGCCCTCGCTTGTGTCACCACCAAATACACCTCTGACCGCAGTGGTCTCGAAAGAAAGGCCTCTCCAGAAGATTTTAAGCACCAGGCAGGCTCCTATGGGAGAAGACAATCTTTCGAGTAGCCTGTCCCAAGCCATATAGAGCTTTTTAGGTTATCACCAGCACTTTGAATTCTGCCTGGAAACACACCAGTAGGCAGTGAAGCTGCTGTAACAAGGGAGTCTTGTGCTCCCTGTAACCCGTCCCTTTCAACAGTCTGGCCCATGCAAACTGGACCAGCTGAAGTTTCTGGAAAGTTTTCAAAGACAGCCCCACATAGAGTCATTACAGTAGTCAAAATGGGATATAAGTAAGGCATGTGTGACGGTGGCCAGATCAGACATCTCCAGGTACTGCTTTGCTAAAGACCAGTGAATGAGTTCATGACCATGATGTAAATTCTGTTTCTATTTCAATAAATGGAGGATGGGAAGGAAATAATGACACAGGCATAAGAAATATAAAACCAAAGCCATCCTTATATAAAAAACAAATACTAATTTTTGTGTGTTGGGGGCAGGACATTGCTGGGATAGGTTTTCAGTGAGACTAACCAGGTACTTTTCATTCTGCTATGGTTCCTGATAGTGCTTGACTCATTTAGGCAGCAATCCTGTATGCACTTACCTGAGAGTAAGCCTCACTGAAATCAATAGGACTTACTTTTGAGTAGACATGTATAGTATCACACTGTTAGACTGCCTTCCTATACACACTCACCTAGGAGGAGTCCCACTGAATTCAGTGAAACTTACTTCTGAGTAGGGAGGTACGGATTTTATTAAATTTGTTCTGTCTGTATTTCACGGATTGTCAGGTGCCTTTAATTCCACTCATTGATGGAATCAGATTTGTTTGGGGGATGTACGAGAATTTCATTCCACTTGCACAAGTGCGCATTAGCACTAACGCGCATTAGCACAAGTGTGCATTTGTGTTAATGTGCATAACTGTGAGGGCAAATTTGTGCAAATTTATTTATTTGACTAGTACCCCACCTTTTTACTAAGAATGGCATTCAACACCCCCCCCTTTTTTTTAACAGTCCACAAGTCTGCAGTCTCTGTGGTACTTGGAAAAAGCTCTAGTGTCTGCAGGTCGGATTCATAGAAATTTGAACTCATTTGAATCCATTGCAGATTTCTCCAACATCCCTGCTTCTCAGTAGAGATGTATAGGATAGTGCTGTAAAGCTGTAATTTCATCCTGCAAGTTAGGCTGGAGGCCGCTGGACAAGAGAGAGGTGCTTCCTAGCTTCTTTCCCCCACAGCTCTTGCAACAATTCCACCACTTCTCCCACCCACCCTTTGTCCAGTGCAGTTGTGGAGGAGGGGCTGTAGCTCAGTGGTAGAGCACCTGCTTTGCACACAGAAGGTTCCAGGTTCGATCCCTGGCATCCCTAGTGTAAATGGGCCAGGTAGCAGGTGACGCGAAAGACCCCCACGCTACCACCACCTCTCTGCCTAAGATCTTGGAGAGCCACTGCCAGTCCATCCTGGGCAAATTGTCTGGCTTGCAGAGCCAGCCCTACCATTAGGCTGAGTGAGGCAGTCGCCTCAGGCAGCAAATACTTGGGCCGGCTCTGCTGGCTTGATATGCCTCTATCTTTATCTGTATCTCTTTATAGGGCAACTGTCCAAGTGCTCCTACCAGGCCTGTAGCAGGATTGGGGGGGGGGGTATGAAGGGCCTGCCCCCTCTCTAGATTTTCTCTGTCCCCCTAATTTTTGTTTTTAACAAACAAGTTATTTATTTACTTATTTTTGTGACATTTATGTACCGCAGAATATAATGCAATCTCCAAGGGTTTCATATAGACATTAAAGAAGAGAGAGTTCACAATTGTGTCTTGAAAAGGCCTGCAAACCAGATGAACTGCCCCTCTACTCCCCCCCCCCCGCGAACTTTTAGGCTGGCTAGTGGCTACGGACCTGGTTCCTACGCCTCTTTCTCCCGGCCCCGGCCCGCCCGCACGCCCCGCCAAGCGAATGCACGGCTCCGCTTTCCTCTCCTTTCCCCAGGCAGCGCCCATTCCGCTCCGATCACCGAAGTTCTCTAGCGGCGGTCTCAACCTGTTGCTACCTCCCCTCCGCCCCTCGACGAGCCGCGTGTCTCCCCTCGCCTGCGCTGTACTAGCTAATCCCCCCCCCATCACCACCACCATTGTCTGTTCACCTAGCCGCCTCACCCCCACCCCACCCCGCAATCCTTTGGAGGCATCCACGCATCTCTCTCCCCACGGTGCAAATCCGACGACAATGGGTGCGTTGAGAGGGGAGAAGCACACGACAAAGGCGGACCCGAGCGGTGCTGGTGGGGAGGCTTGGACGACCCCTTCTTTTCCGCCAGCCCCCCTCACCCACCCCTCCTTTCCTCTTCCTTCTCCCGGTTGGCATCTTCTTCTCGCATCCACCGACCCTTTCCTCCCACCCTGCGCTCTCCCCCATCCCAGAACCACCGCCTCTGTAGAAGGTCCGTCGGTCGGTCCGTCGGCCCGTCCGTGCCTCCCCCCCGCCGTCATTAAGCGCCCTCCCCACATTGCCACAGCGCTCCCCTAGTCGCGTCCCTCCCCTCCAGAGCCGCCCGTCGCTTCCCCGCCTGCCTCTCTCTGCCGCCGCCACCTGCACCGAGCCGGGCAGCCAGGTGCAGGCAAACGGCGTCGGCGCCGGCAGCGCGCATGTCCTGCCTCCTCTCCCGGGCATGCTCATTAGCGGCCGCGGAGGCAAAAGCTGAGGACGGCGCGGCTCGGCGGCTGCCAGTCCGCCCGGCGCAGAGCGGCGGGGCGCGAGAGGGCGGCGGCAGGGCTGGGGACGCTGCGCCCGCGCTCGCCGCTCTGCCTCTGCGGGGGCTGCCGGGGTGCCTCGCTGGAGCTGAGCCCTCGGCGGCGGCGGCGCTGCGAGGACGAGCCGGAGGGAGGATGCGGGCAGCCGGCCGCCGCCGCCGCTGCATCCTCCGCGATGTGGATTTATCTCCGCCTGCAGCCTAGCGGGCGCGCCGGGGAAGAGACGCGGCGAGGGCAGCCCCAGCGGCGGCGGCGGCCGGGCATCGCGATGGCTGGCGAGCGGAGCCGCGCGGCGGGGAGGCGGCGGCGGCGCGGCTGCGGCGGCGGCGGCGGCTGCCACTGAAAGTTCCGGCGGGCGAGCAGGTAAGTTTGGCGGCGCCGAGGGAAGCGGGTGGCTGGCGCGGCGGGGGCGAGCCGGGCGCGCTTGGGCTGGGCGCCCTTGGCGAGGCGGCATCCCGCCCCACTTCGTTCGCCTCTGCTCTCACGAGACCGACATGCCCTGTGCGCGCGGGTGGTCGGAGGAGGACAGGCGGGCAGGCAGAAATCTGTAAGGCGCTGATCCGAATTGCGGGTGGGCGCTGTTGTTGCCCCCGTTTCCCGCGGGCAGCTGGTCGGCCACCGTGGGAACAGAACGCTGGACGAGATGGACCCTTGGTCTGATCCAGCGCGGGCTCTTCATCTGTTCTTACTGGGTAGTAGGCTCTGTTGGATTTGCTTCCGAGTAAAAGGGCTCCGGATCGCTCCTGGAGATGACACGATAGGGGAGAACTCCCCACTTTTATTATTGGCATTGTGCTGCGTGTGCGTGAGAGAGAGAGACACACACATACATACACACACCTGTGCGTGCAGCTTTTGTTTTTTTTTTGTTTTGTTTTTTTGCACACTTGCACAGTCTTCCACACACACATGTGAACTGTGCACTGGATCCATGTGTGGAACGGAGACGTGGATGTTGTGCGTCCAGCGGTGTGGCTTTGATGTGAATTGCCTTTCTCGGACTCGGCGCATGTGACCCGAGGGGTGGTATGCTTTGGATCAAATCGGGGTGCTGAAAAGAGAAGATGCAGTAGGACTCTAGGAGCCATCGAGCTGATATGTGGTCAAGGAAGAACTTTGCATATTTCTCAAAGATAGAACTGCTTCGATGTGATGGTGGAAAGGATGGGTGTTACCAACATTACGTGTCCAGGGCTGTGTGTGCGTGTGTGTGCGTGCAAGAAGAAAATCTTGCGTTCAGACTTGTGTACAGTCCCTGTATTGTCTGTGCTGTTGTGTTTACACAGTGTTAGGGTGTTGTTGTTGTTGTTGTTGTTGTTTTTAATGCGTTGCAGGCTCTAAATACATCCAGTCACCCTCCCTCCCTCCCCCTCTGTCTGTGTCTCTCAAGATACAGCATAAAGCTGAGGTCCACTTGATATGTTTGTAATGGAGTTTTTACTCTGTATCTTGTAGTGTGTGTAACACCCAACTCTGTAAAAATGTGTATGTTTTAATCAAATGTAAACATTTGTTTTGCCTATAGAGGGTCTTCTTTGCTCACACTTGCTAGGTTGCCCTTGTTATTAGCATAATAAGTGGGATAGGTGCCATGTTTCCCCCCTACTTATTTATTTATAGCCTGGGTTACTCTTACCCCAGAAAGATACTCTCTCAGGCTCAGATAGAAGTTAGGGGCTTTCATGACGATATCAAGCACTTGCATTTCTAAAGCACTTTTGGAATATTCCATTTAAATCATCGATATTGCATTCAACAGCCCTGGGAGGCAGCTCACAATTTTTATCCCTGTACTGCAGATGAGGTGGTAGGCTGCTGGCTTGGCTAATGAATTCGTGGCTGAGGTGAGATTTGAACTCTGGGCTTTGGGGTTTGCGCACTCGCTACGCAGCATATTCAAACTCTGTTTAACCCTTTGTTAGAAATGTGTCACAACGCAGACCTTTCACATCTTTCAACTTAGTAGAAATGACTCACCTTAAAATTGTCCCCCAGCTGCTGGGGAAAGGGTGGATGGATGTGCATTGCTGGCAGTTAAACCAAGGCACTTGAAAAGCAGCATTGCTTCAAGGTGTGATCATGAGTTTCTTGCCAAGTTGCAGGGCCTCTTTGGAATCCAAGATAATGTGAATGAGAGGACAACTCCTAGTCACTTGGAGAGTGACCCCTTCTCCTTCCTTTTGTCTAGGAAGCATCTGCTGCTTCCTAGACTTCTTAGCTATGGATTTTGCAGTTTTCTTATTTTGTACCTTGTCTTGTCATTTTCACGGAACACTAGAAGACAATCTGTCAATCAACACAAGTGCTCTTTCCTGCTCTTAACTATCTTCAGTTTCATCTGTTGAGTACTGGAAATAACTGTTAGGGCTCACTATTTGGAAACGAATGATGACAGAGGTCAATGTCATATCGAGGAGAATGAGTGAGCATACTCTTCTGTTTTGTCCGTAGAGAACAAACCAGCATCCGTGGCTCTGATCAGTGACAAAAGTTGTTTGTGGGGTTGATTTTTTTTAAATGCTTTTTATCACACTTTTACCCCACCCCCAACACCAATGGGAGGATTTACCTTTGAGTAGACCATTATACGATGGTGCTGTAAGTTATTGCTTCATATGCTATGGTCAGAGTTAATAGAGGCAGAAATCTGTCTTGGCTCCATGAGGACCTTTTCTGTAGCTTCAGTTGTCAAGACAGATTAACTGTCATGTAAAAATAAACCTGGTTACCAATGCTGCTTTGAAGATGCATCAGATAACTCTGTGTTTGTGTCTGAATGTGTGTGTGGAAATATGTCTGAACCTCCCTTTTGTATTTGCCTTCTTCTGGCGCGTAATTACCAAGCTAAACAACACAGCCCACAATTGATTTCATATGAGCACCCATATTCCCAATGTTGGCAAACAGAACAGCGAATGAATCCTGAGAATGGAGGTATATTAACAGCAAGCTATCGCATGCAGAGAAATAATATATAACGAGTTCCTTTCTCTTGCTTCCCCCACATGCTGTGCATCCGTTTTGGTGATGAGTTTTATGCTCTGAATGATCTAGCAAAGTGAGTGTATCCTCTCTCATGTGAATTACATAGAATTTTATAAAATGGATGTCTAACTACAATATATATTTATATGGGAGAGAGTGCCTTTCCTATCAGTGGGATTTACCTGCAAGTAATACATTTAGGATTGAGGTTCCACATATTTGTAAAGATGTGCAGGGTAGACACAGATAGCATGTCATGGGGGGAAAAATAAAACAATATCTCTCGCATGTGTTTATGCTTGTGATACATAGATTTAAAAAAAGTATTTGTTAAATGGTTGTTTAGTATTACATTTCCCCCCGGTACTACTGGGTTATGGCAGAAGGAATAGGCATGATCTTGACATAAGTTGTAATCGTGTACAAACTTATCTGGGAATATGCTCCATTGAACACAGTAAGACTTCTATTAATTACAATGCAATCCCATGTTATGTCTACTGAGAAGTAAGTCCCACTGTGTTCAATGGGGCTTACTCCCAGGAAAGTATGGACAGGATTTCAACCTTTGTTTGGAATAATTACCTGGTCCATATTGTGTGTGTGTGTGTGTGTGTATTTCAGTTGGGCTTCATCCTGATAATGCAATGGTGTCTGACAATTGTGCGTGTGCTGCTTTGAATAATTGGGGCATCTGCCATAAAACTCATAATTTCCACAATCCGCTACTAAACATACTTACCTAAAAATGAAAATACCACTGATTTCAGCGGAACTTTCTGAAAATGCACTTGGGGCCACAGCCTTAGCCCACATTCTAAGAAGAGAAGTTGTCTCAGTTCTACTGTCAATTAAATCAAATAAATGATGCTTTTAAAAGAACAGTCTGAAGATTTCTGATGGGGGGTGTGTGTGTAAATTCTGATCCACAAAGAAGATCAGAGGTGAAATAATGTTCCGATTGCCTACGTTGCGGATATATATGTTTTAATGTCCCATTATTTATTTATTTGCTTCTGCATAGAGATGTTGCTTTCTCTAACCGACCTGCCTATTTCTCTTGTAATACAGCTAGTAATTAGCAGAATAAATTGCTTAGATATGCAAATGATGAAAGATGTGATTTCTGTTTTTCACCGAGGCTGTGTTTGTATAATGGTGATACAGTTGGCTGTGAAACTGTAATATTCAGCATCCTAGCACATACAAAAGGGTGTGTGTGTGGAGCGCAATCTATTTTGGAAATGGATTTTAATTGAGGGAGAATGACTGACTGTCCTTCTGAAGTGGAAAATGAGGACGAAGTGTTTTGAGAGTTGATATCTTTTTTCTTTTTTTTTCTCATGTTGTTGCCAGCAAGAAAGTACATAATGGAGATGAATTTCCCTCTCGTAATCCATCTGCAATCTAGTTTCAGGGTTAGTGCTGTGGTGTGGAAGAGTCATCTGCTCAGTCTTGATTATGCTTCATACCATCCTACCCTAGGTGTGCCTTTAACATGATCGTGGCCCATCATGACTTGAACCCTGTTTGTAGTCACTGTTCTGTGATATGTCAATTTATCTTATGGCCAAACTAGATGAGATGTTCCTCATGCTTTAGCTCTAGCCTGGCTGGAATTCTGTGGCTTGTTTAAAAACAAAAAAACAGCAGTTGTTAGGGCCAGAACCAGTTCAGGGCCATGACGTAAGTGTGTGTCTAAACTTTTACCCACGAGATGATCCCGGTCCATATCACCTTCCGCAATCCCTGCTAGTTGCAGTGGAATGAAAGCACCCCATTGGCACAGCCTTTCTTTTCAGTGCAGATATGGAGGACTTGGACTGGGACCATGGTATGGGTAAAAGTTTATAGCCCTTTTCCCCCCATGCCATGGTTGCAGTCCCCTTATGCCTGGTATTTGTTCCTTAAAAACAAAAAAAAATGTGCACGCGCCCACACACACAGACACACACAGACACACACCAGCAGCCATACAAGGGCTAAAGATGTGAATAACGTCCTGTCTAGCCTGCCCCATATTTTGTATGCCCCATTCTTCCTCTGTGTCAGGATTCCTTTAGCTCCCACTTCACGTCAGTGCCCCAAAATACACAGACGAGCGGCTTCAGTCTACAGCTTTTAATCCATTACTTCACAAGGTCATACAGATGCAAATTCTTCCATCTACAAAGGAATGCCTTCAGGGGATCCAAATGGAATCCACAAGAGTTGCCCACCATTTGAAGAGGGAGGTGATCTCACTAGCCTAACTTAAGGGGAGGAGGTCCCACTCTTGTTGTGAGGCCTCTAAGCGCAGCTTTTCACACAAAGCCAATTGGGTAGACCATCTAAGTTCTGCCCCTGCCTTCTCTCTCTTTGCTCTGCTCCTGCGCCGGGCATCTATTAGGTCAACCTCCTGTTCGCTGCCTCTCACGGGTGGTGGTGGTGGTGAGGAGGGAGGGACCCTCAGGCTCAGCCATCTGTACATTTCTAACCTGAGAAGCCAGGGAAAACACCTCCCCCATGTCTGATGGTTCTCCTGCAGAATCTGAACTGCTATCCCACCCCTGCACTCAGAAACACCCCTGACACTCTGGGAGCAATTGGGTGTCAGTGGAGTGACATATTCTGTAGCCTCTGTGCCATTGCTTTGTGTAGCAATGTTACTGATGGTGTCTGTCACTGCTCAGGATTATGATAAAGCATGTGTTTATAATAAGACCATGACTTGGAAGTGCTCCATTCCAATCTCAGGGCAGTCATGAACACACTGGTTGAACTTTAGGCAGGCCAAGATCTTTCAGCATCCATTCCCGCAACCCCATCTGTAAAAACACCAGCTTACCATGAAAAGTTGTATGGATGTATTTTTTTTAATGCATTACATTTATATCCTATCTTTCTCCAAGGAGCTCAGGCTTGTATACATGGGGCAATATCCAACTGTGTCTTCCGTTAGCACAAATGGCATTGCACTCGCAAGAGAAACTAGATTCTGAACTATGTGCAACAGAAGAATCCAATGAAAGTTGTGTTTGTGCAAGCGGTTTTGCATAACACTTGTGCAATGTGTTGTGCAGCATGTTGTGCATTTCACTTGTGCAGCCAGTTACACAACTGCTTGTACCCATTCCTCAAGCGGCAGTGCAGTTGGTTGCACGATGTTTTGCACAGCGGGTATGAGCAGTTGTGTAACCGGTTGCACAAGTGGAATGCACAATGTGTTGCACAAGCAATGGGAAGATTCAGTGGAACTCCGCTAGTGCTATTTCAGTTTGTGGAACCATTGGACACTCCCCATGCATGGTTCTCTTCTCTCTTGTTCTCTCTCCCCGCCCCCCTTTATCCTAACACACTCCCTGTGTTAGGCTGAGAGACAGTTACGTGCCCAAGGGTATCTAATGAGTTGACTTTCTTGGCTGAAAGGGGATTTGAACCTGGGTCTCTTATACTCTAACCATTATACCACTGGAAAGATAGGCAAGGTAAGCTCCAGGTGTGCCTCCCTGCAAAAGGAGTTCCATAAGTGTGGCACCAGAAGTTTCCACAGATCTCATTTCAGACAGCAAGGGCACTGGAGGAAATCTTGTGCCAATTGACCTTGGCACACAGTCAGGTTGATGTGGGATCAGGTGAAAATGAGGTGATATTTTACTCATCATCACATGAAGTCCTGAAGTTCATATCATACAAGTGAGAACTGCAACAAAAGGTTACAGTGTGGAGTGCTTCTGTCCAGTGTTCCAGCTGTCTATGCCCTTTTCCTGGATGCTTCATTCCATTCCCCTCTAGGGTGAAGTGGAGCCATTGCACCTGTTGGCTCTGCTGTCAACGTTGCTGGTACCACCTTCCCAATCTCCAAGTGTTCACTAGAAGGTCAGAGGAGGAAGTCCATGTGTGAATGCATAGAAAAGTCCAAATGGGGGAGAGTTATCCCATTTTGAATGAGGTGTTCAAGCCTTGAATTGATTAAAGTACTTCCAGGCCGTAAAGAAAGCTGAAACTGGCTGTGTGCTGATTATTAGAAGAATCTGAAAATGGGTCATTTTCATACCCTGCAGTCAAAATGTGGGGTGTGAAGGTGGCCTCATGGGAGTCTAAGCAAGGAAAGCTGCATGTAGGTTGCAGTTTTGGGCTGTGAGTGTTGTGTTTCCTCTTCAGGTATGGATTCATGAGAGAATCCAGAAGTGCTAAGAAAACATATATGGAAAAGTTCATCATTTCAATGCATGCATGCGCATTGCCCCCAAAGAGGACAAATGAATGTACAGAATTTGGGTAAAATTTGCTTATGCCGATATCTATCGACACCCATTTAAAAATAATTCCTAGTGTTTTAAGGAGAAAAAAACAATACATCTTACCAGAGTGGGGAAGACTGTGGCTGGAATTCTGGGAGTTGTAGGCCTTTTTTTTTATGCATAGGATTGCACATTTAGGGCACAGCCCTATTAGGATGGCCATCAGCCTCCAAACTTGGAAGCTGATGGGCATCCTATGTGAAGCGTGGAGGCACACAGTGACTTTCAGCTTTCTTGATGGCCTAGAAGTACTTTCACCAAAAATGTGCTCCTCCTGCTCTGCATTTTTGCTAAACAGGCTTTTTTGCCCATCCAGCTGGGGCTCTGCAGAGCGGGAGGGAAGGAGGCTGGGGTGGCCAGAGGATTCTTCGTAAGCCAGACTCCCCAGTCTCCTCCCACCCCCACCCCCTGCCCACAGACCTGCCCACCTCGGAGAGGCAGCCAATGTGGTTGTCTCTGCACCAGCTGCGAGCGGGGGGGGGGGGCGAGGGAGCTCGGACTCCTGGGTCTCAGGTCAGAGCAGTGTCTCCGAGCACGGATTTAGAAATCTGAATTATCCTATGGCTCCTCAGAAGCTCTATAGGGATCGTGGGATTATGGTCGTAGTGTCTTAAAACTACTGTCTAGGTAATTTTAATAATTTACTGCTTCTGACGTCCTTTTTATTATTGTGCTAAGGTTTTGTTCAAGCCTGCACACCTTTGAATAAATACAAACTGTAATAGGAAGAATGGTATAAATAATCTCCAAGCCATTTATGGATTTAGTTCACATTTGCGATTGTAATGTAAAAGTGGAAAATGTGTTAACTATAGTACCCTCTGCCAACAGAATTCAACTTTATGTATTTTATTTTAATGTTTTTTGTTGTTCACTTGTGCGTGTTTTTATTGTATTTGGAAAGTTAATAACATTTAATAATTAAAAAAGGTTGCACACCACCTTGATTGCTTTTTAACAAATAAGGTGCTGTATAAATGTTAATAATAAACTCCGTCTGCTGTGCAGGTGCTATTTGTTGATGGGCAACTTCAAGGCCCCTGTCCTCCCTTTTTACAGTTTCTTCTTTTTAAACCAGACTTGGACTGGACAGACCTTCAAATAGAAGACACCTTCAGACAGAGGATTGTCCTCTGTAATGTAGGACACATGGCCACTGTAGCACATACACTACTGCATAGCATATATACAACCAACAGATGTCCACAAAGGGAACTCATTCATTATTGCTAGATAAAAAAAAACAGTAGACACAGCACAGCTGAAGCTGAGCACGTAACTGCCTTCAGCAGAAAAGGTAAGCACTGATTTCAATGTTTGCTCCTGAAATCAATGGGGATCTTACCTAAGCCATGTAGGAGTAGGGGAAAATTGGTCTGAAATTAAACAAAATTTGCAAATGCAAATTTATATCTATAGACACAAATTGAGAAAGAATTGCTATAATTTAAATAGAAAGGTGATATACCTTGCTGGAGTCTGTAAGACTGACTAACTGGGCACATTTCTCGGAGAAAGAATTCACAGCAGTGAGGTCGATCAACCAATGTGGGATGGTTTTGTATGCGTGCTCTCCCCCAGTTTAAATAGTGAATTACGAAGTGTCACCTTTTTAAATGCTTCTTTGCAAACAGTACATACTGCGTAGTTGTTTGTCTACATATATTTCCATAAAGTATCTTTTGCATAAAACATTTTTGAAGCTGCTTAACTTTACTGCTGAAGTCTTGGATGGAGGGAGGAAGGAATAAGAACAATGTGAAACCTGTGTGGAGATGTAAAATTTCCAGAAATGTTTTACTTTTTTTTTTTTTAGTGCTCTTTACAGAACTAAAGTCACTTTGTTGCTTTAAGACAGCCTTCCCCAACTTGATGCCCTCCAGATATTTTGGACTTCAGCTCCCATCAGTCTTAGGCAGCATGGCCAATGGTCAGGAGTATTGGGCACCATAGTCCAAAACATCTAGAGAGCACCAGATTGGGGAGGGCTGCTTAAGGAACATAAAGCAGCCTTTCTGTTCCTAAAATTATTGTATGAATGACTTAGTTTGCTCATACAAATTATCATTATATTTTAAAACGTTTAAAAGTAAACTCCATCAGTAAATTTATAATCATTGTCTGAACAGATGAGAACTACATTAAATCAGAAACACAGGAATCTATAGAACAAAACCCAAGCTGTCAAGAATGCACATTTACTGTCAAAAATGTACAATGGTAACTCTACTCACATATTTGGGAACTGAGCATAAATATCTATCAGTCCAATATACTTTAGATCAATAATTTTAATAAGGAATGAAAGAACTATGATGGAAATCTTAAGAGAGGATTAAAAAAAACATTTTCCCGCATGGCTTCATTATTTCCAGACATTTTACATCTCTAATCTTTCTATAGAAGTGTTCATATTAGATAGTTTTTAGAAATCATTTTGTGGGGAGTAAAGGGTAGGTAACAATATATACATACTTTGTCTTAAATTCTAAAAGAAAATATTTCATAATCCAAAGCTGTTCAATTTTTCCAAGTTTTTTTGGGGAAAAGCAAAAACGGTCCTTGGGGGAAAAAAACCGAAAAATGGAGCTAGGCTGGTCTGTCCCTTCCATTGAAGGCTGCAGTCATAGGTGGAGCTTCTGAGAGACTCAAGCTAACTGGCCTACTTGAGCCCTCTGTTGCTGCTGGGCCCTTGCTGGAACAACAGCTCCTTTCCTGGGGATCACCCCCAGCTTAGCAGTGCCTAGATAGAGCTGTCCAAGGTGCTATTTCCCTTGCTGGAACAACAGCTCCTTTCCTGGGGATTGATCCCAGCGTAGTAGCTCCTGCATAGTGCTGTCCAAGGTGCTATTTGCCTTGCTTTGCTCCTGTTTACCTGGAATAACTACTAACTGAACATGATGCTTGCCTTGCCAGTCATAGCTTCCTTCTCCCAAAGCCTCCTTTGGTGCCATTTACCTTGGGGCTCAACCCAAGCTAGGGCAGACTGCAGGGTCGATCCTCACTGTCAAAGACCATCAGCCCTACTAGGCAACCTCCTTGTCAGGCTTACCAGCATGAGCTCAGTATTCCTCTTGCCAGGTGCTTTTGCCAATTATTTCCAAGGAGGTATTTAGATTGATCTCTGTGTGGGCAGCAGACTCTCACAGAGGGGTGAAACCAAGTGATATTTTCCCTTTGGGGCTCTTCCTTTAGGGGTGGAGCAAAGGTGTGACACTTATTTTACATTCTGATGGTGTGTGTTTTAGTTATATATGCTAACTCATAAGGGTAGGGGTTAGATGAGACTACTAGTTGAGAGCTAGTTGGCCCTATTTTTAAGGACCTTCTGTGAGGGTGGGGAATTCAAAATGTGTTTAATGGCAGCTCTTGACAGAAGCGGACACCAACTATTCTATCAGCATTGAGTAAGATTGTTCTCAATATACCCAAATGTACCTGCTCCTAGATGTATCTGCTCTGATTCTTAGGCCATCTTCAGATGCCCTCTTCTGGGTCCTGCCACCAAAGGAAGCTAGGGGGGTGGCTACAAGAGAGAGGTCCTTCTTAGTGGTGGCACCCCACTTATGGAAAGAACTCCTCAAAGAGGGTCACCTGGCACCAAATCATTATCTCTTCAGTGCCAAGCTAAGCCTTTTCTTCCAGGCATTTTAGAAACCTAGTTCTAGGTTATTATAGCTGTTTTATTGATTCCTGTGCTGCTTATTGTTTATTACATTTTATTCTTTTAAATATTTGTATTGCATTTTATATTTGTAACTGTGTTTTAAAATGGCATTTTAGTTTTTTGAACTGGTTGTAATCTGCCCAGAGAAAATTAGTTATTACACAGATTAGAAATGTACTAAATAATAAATGAAATAGATCATCATTGATCTTCAGTCTCTGTTGTGTTTCAGAGCAGTATAGTGTAATAGTTGGAGTAGCTTTCCCTAACCTTTTGACTTCCAGATGTGTTGAGCTGCAACCCCCCATCATTCCAAGTCAGCATGGCCACATTCAACACACCTGGAGGGCACTGGATTGGGGAAGGCTGACCAAGACAGTTAAGTTAGGCTGGGGGCTCAAGCCCACATGAAAGCCTTAATTCTGGTCTTAATCTGGCAGGGTTTTTTTTTTAATCATTCAAGGCCAACACAGACACTACTTTAAATCTATGTCTGTCAGCTACATCTTTTGTTCATATTTTCTCTAGAGTAGGCACAGGGCAATCTGGGTTTTTAAAGATCCAGACTGGGGCATCTAGATCTTAAAAGCCTCCCTACTCCCCATGCTAGGGTCCCAATCCGAATTGCCCCCCCCACCTTCTCTAGAATAAAAATGGGAAAAAAAAGACATAGCTCCTAGACACAGATGGAATGGAATGTGTGTTTGGGCCCTCAATATAATCTTAGAGAGCAATCCTATGGGCCCTAGACAGAGTCTGGGGGGCCATAGGATAGTTTGGATTCCTGGATCTGAGTTTGGAGTCAGTGTGCCGACCTTGGACCCAGGAGTCCAAGCTCCCCACCCCCTACCCCTTTCAGCTGGTGCAGAGGGAACTGTGCGTGCTGCCTCTCCAAGGCTTCAAAGTTGACCTTGAAGAGAAGGGAAATTTGGTGCCAGTGGGTGGGGAGGGAAGGGGGCAGTTTACGGTGTATCCCCAGGCTTCCCCAGCCTCCTTCCGTCCCTGATGCCTCAACTAGATGGGCGGAAAAGCCTGTTTAGAAAAGATACAGAGCAGGAGGAGCATGGAAGCAAAGATCACCTCTGCTGCACCTCCTGCACTTACAGATGGCCATAAGCCTCTGAGTTCAGTAATCTCTTCTTTAAAAAAAGAAAGAAAAAAGCTTGAATCCAGTTGTGAAGGTGTGAAGCCTTCAGAGGTGAGGGGCGGAAAGGTCAGGCTTAATGGCCTGGAGTTTTCTGTTGAGAGGGGGTAACCCTGAGAGGAGTAGTTTCATTCTCCAGTTAAGTGTCGGTTTCATTTCTCCACTTAAGTTTCATTTCTTCAGGTCTGAAGCAGTACTTTCTGTTTTGAGGGAGGAGGGTATATAAAGAGAGGGAGAGAGCCAGTAAGAGCAGAGATAGCCAGAGACTGAAGTGAGAGCAGAGTCTGATGAGTGAGCAGCCTAGAAAAGTCTAAGGACAGCTAGGGTAAAGGAACTTGCATTTTGCAAGTTACATTTAGTTGTAATTCGTTTGCTTTAAATTTACCGGCAAACTGTTGTGATTAAACCCTGTGTCTGCTGTGTCAATCACCCCACGTCTAGGGCCTAAACCATATGTTATTAGGAAAGAGATTAAAAGAAGGAAGGTGGGACACTTAAGGAGGCAAGGGATCCTAAAGGAGTTGCTCAGTGGGTCCAGGCCATAAGGGGAACCTTGACACCAAACATTAATAATAACGCATTTAAAAATAGGGATGGGTGAACAAGCAATTTTTGTGTTTTGAACACCAATCTGAAGCTTGCCTCTCACATTCATTTGCACATTTTTTATTTTTTTATTTTTAGTCAAATGGGGAAAGTGCACATTTCAAATAGGGACAATGTGCTGCTTTTTTTTAAAAGCACTCTGAAAATATGCACTTTCCCCCATAGAGTAAAGCATAAAAATCTTCACTTTAAAAATGCACACTTTTAAAAGTGCAATTTTTTAAAAAAATCACATTTTGTTCAAGCACAAATGTGTGTTAGTAATTTGCAAGTGTTTTGGGGAGATACATTCTCCTGATCACATTCATATACAGGGGATGCAGAGAGGGCAGGTTCATATAATTTCCAAACATAAATCATAGAATAGTAGAGTTGGATGGGGCCTATAAGACCATCGAGCTCAACCCCATGCTCAATGCAGGAATCGAAGTCAAAGCATCCCTGACAGATGGCTGTCCAGCCTTACCTTGAATGCCTCCAGTCTGGGAGAGCCCACCACTTTCCTAGGTCATTGGTTCCATTGTCGTCTTGCTCTAACAGTCAGGACGTTTTTCCTGATGTTCAGCCGGAATCTGGCTTCCTGTAACTTGAGCCCATTATTCCATGTCCTGCACTCTGGGATGATCGAGAAGAGATGCTGGCCTTCCTCTCTGTGACAACCTTTCAAGTACTTGAAGAGCGCTATCCTATCTCCCCTCAGTCTTCTCTTCTCAGGGCCAAACATGCCCAGTTCTTTCAGTCTCTCCTCATAGGGCTTTGTTTCCAGGCCCCTGATCATCTTTGTTGCCCTCCTCTGAACCCTCTCCAGTTTGTCTGCATCCTTCTTAAAGTGTGGTGCTCAGAACTGGACACAGTACTCCAGATGAGGCCTAACCAGTGCTGAGTAGAGGGGAACTAGTACTTCCTGGGATTTGGAAGCTATGCTTCTATTAATGCAGCCCAAAAGAGCATTTGCCTTTTTTGCAGCCACATCACATTGTTGGCTCATATTCAGCTTGTGACCTACAACAATTCCAAGATCCTTCTCGCTTGTAGTATGCTGAGCCAAGTATCGCCCATCTCGTAACTGTGCATTTGGTTTATTTTTCCTAGGTGCAGTATCCTGCCCAATTTTGTGTCATCTACAAATTTGATCAGCATTCCCTGCACCTCCTCCTCCAAGTCTTTAATAAATATTAGGGCTGTGCACCGTTTCAGCCCGAGGCCCAAACCCTGAGTTGAAGTGGGCCACTTTGTGCCCCTTCCAAGGCGAAGCGGAGGAGGCATGAAGTGGCCCCGTGCACTTTGGAGCTTCGGCCCCCGGCCTAGCCCCCCCACTGATGCTCCCACACAACCACCTGCTCCTTACCTGGGCTGCCTCCTCCGCGCCGCTGCCTTCTCTGCTGTGCCGCCTCCTGCCACCATCCACCACTAGCTCCTGAGGCCTGGACATGTGACTGTTCTTGCAGGGAGTCGCCATTTTAAAAATGGCCACTCGCTGCGCATCCAGGCCTCAGGAGACAGCAGCGCAGGCGGCATTGGCGGCACCACAGAGGAGGAGGTGGCCCAAGTAAGGAGCTGGGGGTTGTGTGGGGGCATCGGGTGGGCTGGGCCGGGGGCCAAAGCTCCGAACCCCGCTTTGAGTTCGGGGCCAAGGTGGGTTGCCCCCCCCCCAAAACTGCCCGAACCGGATTGGGCGCGCCTCGGATCAGGGGGTCCTTGCACAGCCCTAATAAAAATGTTGAAGAGCACTGAGCCCAGGGCTGACGTTCATTACCTCTCCCTAGTTTGAGAAGATCCCATTGGTAAGCACTCTTTGAGTCCAGTTCTGTAGCCAACTGTGGATCCACCTGATGGCTGTTTCATCTAACTCACTTTTAGCTAGTTTGCTAATCAGGATATCATGGGGCACTCTGTCAAAAGCTTTGCTGAGGTCGAGGTATATTATGTCCACAGCATTCCCATAGTCCACAAGGGAGGTTATCTGATCAAAACATGAGATCAGATTAGTCTGGCAGGATTTGTTCTTGACAAATCCATATTGGCTTCAAGTAAGCACTGCATTGTTTTCAAGGTGCTTACAGGGGGCTTGCTTTATAATCTGCTCCAGAATTTTCCCGGGGACTGATGTTAGACTGACTGGTCTGTAGTTTCCAGGTTCCTCCTTTTTATCATTTTTGAAGATAGGAACAACATTAGCCCTCCTCCAGTCATCTGGCACTTCACCCATCCTCCATGATTTCTCAAAGAGAATAGACAGTGGTTCTGAGAGTTCTTCTGCCAGTTCCTTTATTACTCTGGGATGCAGTTC
This sequence comes from Heloderma suspectum, assembly GCF_057233095.1. Lineage (NCBI taxonomy): Eukaryota > Metazoa > Chordata > Lepidosauria > Squamata > Helodermatidae > Heloderma > Heloderma suspectum. The sequence continues at coordinate 32,740,074 of NC_139466.1, read as the reverse complement.
ATCTGGCCCCAGAGATCTGAACTCATTCAAAGTAATTAGGTGTTCCTTGACCATATGCCTATCGATCTCAAGCTGCAATCCTGCCCCTTCAGCCTGTATTTTGCCTTTGCCAGGGGGGTCCTAGACTGAGCCAAAGCAGGTATTGAGCACCTCTGCCTTTTCTTTGTCATCTGTTATCATTTTGCCATCCTTATTTAATAGTTGAACTGCTATTTCTTTCCTCTGACTTTTACTATGCATGTATCTGAAGAAAGCCTTTTTGTTGCTTTTAGCATCCCTCGCTAACCTCAGCTCATTCTCAGCTTTAGCTTTCCTGATGCCATTCCTGCAATTCTGTTCTACCTGCCTGCACTCTTCCTTTGTTGCTTGGCCTTCCTTCCACTTCCTATATGTGTGTTTTTTTTTGTTTTCAGGTCATCACTAAGCTTTTTGTGAAGCCACATTAGCTTCTTCTGTTGTCTTCCACCTTTTTTTCTTATTGGAATTGTTTGTAATTGTGCCTTTAGAAATTCCTTTTTTAAAAACTCCCACCCATCTTGGACTCCTTTTCTCGTTAAAGTCACTTGCCATGGGACCTTACTGATCACTGTTCGGAGTTTATTAAAATCAGCTTTCCTAAAATCCAGGGTACACGTTTGACTACACTCAGCTTTTGCTTCCTTTAGAACCAAGAACTCAAGTATAACATGATCGCTTTCCCCCAGAGTTCCTGTAACTGCTACTTTATCCACTAAGTCATCTCTGTTGGTTAGGATCAAGTCAAGGATACCGATCCTCTAGTTCCTTCTGTAGGAGGAAGTTATCCACCACACAAGTCAGGAATTTCCTGGAGGGGCCATGTTTTGCAGAATTTGTCTCCCAACAAATATTGGGGAAATTGAAGTCCTCCATTACTACTACATCATGCTTCCTTGAAACATTGGCTGTTTGCTTTTCAAAAGCTTCATCCTCGTCTTCTCCTTGATTGGGTGGCCGGTAGTAGAGCCCGACCACCAGGTTCTTTTTATTCTTTGCTCCATTTATTTTGATCCAGATGCTCTCGATGGGGCTACCAAGCTCATCCTCCTGTATTTCTGTGCAGAGATATGTATTTTTCACATATAGTGCAACCCCACCTCCCTTTCTGTTCCTCCTGTTCTTTTTGAACAAGTTATATCTTTCAGTCACTGTATTCCAGTCATGAGAGTCATCCCACCAAGTCTCAGTTACACCTATCAAGTCATAATTTCTTAATTAAGACCTGCAACAAAATATGTGAAGTGGCTCTCCTTAGGATGCCAGCCAGCCATGCCCTCTTTCTTTCTTTCTTTCTTTCTTTCTTTCTTTCTTTCTTTCTTTCTATTCTTCCTCAGCCAGTTTTCCACTCCCTCACCCAACAGTTGGCACTCCGAGTCTTCACTGGGCTTTTCTGGGTCCCCGCCCAACTACTTTTCCCCCCTCTAAATAATGTTTGTGTACTTGTGCAAACCATTAGATTTTCTATGCTGATACTTCTTGCCCACAGGTGTATCTGTCTTGGCTACTTAAGAATCCATACTTGGAGAACTCAATTCACTATTATATATGATATTTGGCTTCAAAGGTCTGTTCTCTTTTTCTTCTTCTTCTTCCTCTGACAGAAACTTCCAATGTCCTTTGATTAGGATTTGAGTGTTCACCCCCCCCTACCCCGACTATGAAGGATCAAGGCAAGCTTTGCTGATGTCTCTCCCTGCTTTCTTACTCCTTGTTTCCATGTGAACAAGTGGAATGTAGCAAACTTGATAGAAATTTCAAAATAGGGATGACTTTACAAAAAAATCTTTTTACCCTGTTTCCTGCTTGTCAGGCCCCTGTTACCATGGGAACTGGTTCAGAAAGGCAGCGGGTAGTCAATAGTTGAGTGAGAAGTGTTACCCATTACACTTGGATTCTGGCTGCCTGTTGAGTGAGATTACAAGCTTACTGAAGAGTCTTTAAAAATGGAGTTTTCAAGGCAGAGACAACATGTCTAAGTGAAGTAACCCACAGCCTGAGCCAAGGAGAATCTCCCCCTACCCTCGAGCAGTAGGTAAATTAAGCAGATCTATGTGTTTTAGTATATTTTTGTACTGTACTTGTCCTAAGATGCATGGACAGAGCCAGCATCAAAGGTAGGCATAGTAGGGCACTTGCTGAGGGCCCACAACCAAGCAGGGGCCCACTGACAAGAGTCCCCTGGATTTGCTCCTTGTCTTCACCATTGCAACCTGCTTATTCATCTCCCTCTTGCTCTGCCCCAGACAATGGTAGGAGGAGCAGTAGATGCCACTCTCTGCTTGCTCACTGGCTCTCTGCTTGTGTCAAGATGCCCCTGTTGCCTACTGAATCCTCCAATAGCCAGAATCAACACTCAGACAAAAGGGCTGCTTTCCAAGGCTTTAATTCCATTCATCCTAATGAAGCATACAGATGCTAATCGCCTGAGACTCAGAGGAACTACAAAGGAGCAGCCATCTAGGGGTTTCTAAGGGTTAGGATGTCAGTTGATCTCCATTTGGGAAAAACGCAGCAACTCTCTGAACTTAAGGAGTGGGAGGGGAAGATCACCCCCTCTCCCTTGAGGCTTCTGGGCGCAGCTGTTGACGTCGAGCCAATCGGGCTGAGCACCGAAGCTCGGCTCCTGCAATCTCTCGCTTGTGCCTGTGCCTGCGCCTCACATCTAAAAGCTGAAGTTGTCCCTCCCTTTCCATGCCTGGGTCACTGTCACTCCCAGGGATGTGGGCTGGGGGGGGGGTCTTCCCCTCCAGCTGTGCCTCTGAAGTCTGAGATTGTTCCTCCCCCATGAATAGTATCTCCTGCTCAGAATCAGAGGTGCCTTGGGACTTTATGGGCTCAGATACAACCCTGACAGCCTGTCAGCCACACAAGTGGTAGCAATGATGGAGGAGGAGGAGGAGGAGGAGGAGGGGTGATGACAAAGGCTGTGAGAAGGTAGACTCACTGAGGGATGGGGCCCATTGAGGGTGTCTTGCCCAAGGGCCATCAAAAACATGGAGCTGGCACTGTGGACAGTAAGCCCTGCATTTGTCCTGAAAAGGGCCAAGGCTCAGCATGTGTTCAGATGAATGCGCACAGAGGTCTTGAAGGCACTCGGAGTGCAGGTGAAGGAAAAGGCAGAGGTGGTAGCTGCAGGTGTTCCTAGCCCTTGGAGAACTCTTTTCCTGCAAGGACTGGAACTACAATTCCCAGCATCATTGATGGGAAAGTGATTCTCCATGAACTGTTCCAATGAAGGAGAAGGTCTCCCTGGGGAAAAAGATGCCCTGGGGGCTGGAATGCCTGCAGCTGCCACCTTTGCCTTTCTTTGCACCTGTCCAAAGTATGTTTCTTTGTCCTTTGGGGGCAGGAAATGGGGAGGCAACAGCGATTCACCCCCATCTTATTTGTGAGTCTTGAGGAGGGCTGTGCACCCATTTCATCTCTTTTACTTCACTTCTGTACTGCCCAAGAACCAAAGCTCTCTGGGTGGTTCACAAAAATTACAACCATCTTTATACCATCTTTAACATACAAAACTTTAAAAGAATTTAAAACCGCTGAAAAAACAGTTAAAATAAAATATCGGGACCTCATAAAACAAATGAGATAAATGCCCTAAAATTTGCCATCAAATGCCTGGGAGTTGAGGAAAGTCTTAATCTGGTGCCGAAAAGATGACAGTGTTGGTGCCCGGCAGACCTCAGTGGGGAGAGCATTCCAGAATCTGGAGGCTACCACTGAGAAGGCCCTCCCCCTTGTTGCCATGTTCTGAAACTCCCTCAGAGGGAACACTTGGAGGAGGGCCTCAAGTTGACTGTAGTGTAGTTTTTCTTGAATGCCTGCAAAAGCCCTACTTGGGAACCCCTTCCTCTTACCGTTGCAAATCCTGCCATTGCATTTTGCTGGTTTCTGAGACTTTGCAAGGCACTGTCTGGATGCTTTCAAGCCAATCTTCACATCTTTATTTTATGTTTATTTAAAATACTTCGCAACAGCCCTTCATCAAAAGGATTCCATGTACAAATGTGTGACTCAAACTCATCGCACAAACACATACATCGCTGCTAGCTTTGAATTGCAGCTAGCTGCAGAACTTCGTTTGCCATCACAGCTGAACCTGGAAAACTATGGGTTGCCACTAACTAGGACTGGATGCTTCTGATCTCTTCCCTACACATGCAGAGGAAGGGGAGGAGGGAATGTGCAAGCCTGAGGCACATGGTTGCTTATGCATGCAACACTAAGCCCTAGTTTAGCTCTGTGTCTGAACACAGCTAGAATGCATAAACCTTGCTGATTAGTTTTCTGGTCTGCTATATGGGGAAAGCAGTCCCTTGACAGCTGCTCACTTTACTCCATTCTGTAGCAGTAAATGAAGGGATCCTAAATTTCATTGCAGCCTTCCCAAGTCGAGGGGGAGGGGGGAGGAACCATTTGAATTCCCCCCGAAGTAATTAAAGCAAAATAGATACAAAAAGGCAGCTCTTATCCAGGGCCGTTTAATCTGTTTTAGCTTTAAGCTGTTTTTACTCTCTGTAACCTGTGTATTTATGCTGTGTTATACTTCCGTTGTAGCATGTCTTAAATTGCTTTATTTCTTGTTGTGAGACACCCTGAGAACTACAGGGCAGCCTATAAATACTGGTGATGATTATGATGATGATAAACAGTCTTATCTCCTGATATTGCCTTGCTCAAGGTCCCTCGAAAACCTGGAGCCAGCACAGTTTAAGATCATGCATTAAATGGATCAGGTGAATTATATTTTAACTACCTATGCTTAGAGGGTGGGGGAGAATCATTAGGCCTCTTTTGAGTGGCAGCAAAGGAAGAACAACATGGAGTTGCTTTATTCTCTTAGCACTAAGAAATTGCAGTTTTATTTTTTTAAGAAAAAAATCCATATATATATACATATATATATATATATATGCCTTTCACGTTGTATGTCTCTCTCTGCAGCATACCAAACAACACATGTTTTTGTTAAACCTTTGCCTTGCTGCTCTTGTTAACTGAAATAATTTAGAGGTTCCGGAAGATCTGACAGCTGAACCTCGATAAGATGATATAATTTGGCTCCTTCTCTCTTATTAAGAAATCATCAAGTAGTTTCTTCCCTCCCCTCTTGCTTTTTCTTTGTGGCCATCCCTCTTCAATCCTTCCTCCTTGTGTGATACATTTGACTTGCATTGTAAGCTTGTGGGTAGGGCCGCGCCTGCTTAATTTTTATGTTGTGCATCGTGTAGCAATAGGTGCAGAAGAAATCATGATAATGATTTTAATCATAATCTGGAGCCTGCAAGGCTGAAGCTGCCATTATGCTGTATCTGCTGCATGCCCCCTCTTGTAAATTTCAGGTGGCAGAACTTTCTATCTATATTGCAATGCGCAGTGAGTTTTGTGATGGTCTCAGCAGTGACAAAGCCCTGTGTGTGTCACTGAGACAATGCTATGCCTTGGCAAACTCATTCATTAATTTAGGGGTTAGACAAATTCCTGGAGGAAAAGGCTATCAGTGGCTACTACTATTGATGGCTACGTGCTACCTCCAGTACCAGAGGCAGTGAGTCTATGTACACCAGTTTCTGGGGAACATGGGTGGGAGGGCGCTCTCGCGCTCATGCCCTGCTTGTTGGCCTCTGGTCGACAGCCGGTTGACCACTGTGTGAACAGAATGCTGGACTAGATGGACCCTTGGTCTTATCCAGCAGGGCTCTTCTGATGTTCTTATTTTCTTATTTTCTTAATTTATTCATTTATTACATTTCTGTACTATCCAATAGCCAAAGTTCTCTGGGCAGTTCACAGATAAAACATAATGTAATACCTTTCACATTTAATTTTTTTAAACAGTTTAAAAACAAAGTGAAAAACAATTGACAATAACATTACCAGAACCCAATAAAAAGATGAAAGCACCCCAGCATATACTGCCAAATGCCTGGGAGTACATTAAAGTCTTAACCTGACACCAAACAGGTCACAATGTTGGTCCAACATGGACCCCATTGGGGAGAGCATATTCATGCATGTTCTTGAGTGCTGGAGAATGAAAGTAGGTACATGGAATGCTTAAGGATTGATGCTTGTTCCAGCTCATGTCCGTAGCAGATTGTGAACTGGGGGGGGGGGGGTGCAAAAAGATTCACGCAAATTTCCAAATGTATGCATAAGTTGTGTGTATTTTTGAAATGTACCTATTTTTGAAATGCACACATTTTTCTCCTGTTGATTAAAGCCTGTTGGTGTGTGTTTTCAAAAGCATGCATTTTTTCCATGCACATTTTCCAAATGGATGCATTTTTTTAATGCATTTTTTTTTTGTTCTTCCACAAATGACACTGCAAACTCAGAAACGTATAGAGTGTGACTGCAGATTGCATTGGGGTCCTGCATTCGGTTCTGGGGGATTAATTCTGGGTAAATTCTGGTCCAAACTGAACTGAATTTCTCACACACCCCTACTCTATGCTACCTTCAGGATCAGAGGCAGCATACCTCTTTGCGTAGCGGTTGCTGCATAGCAAAACCAGGACCAGGCTATTGCCCTTATGCCTTGGTTGTGGGCTCACTACAGGCACCTTGCTGGCCATAGTAGGAAGTCAGATGCCAGACTAGATGGACCTTTGGTTTGATCAAGCAGGTCCGTCTTTATCTAAGGATTCTCCACTTAGTGTGCTTATGAGCAGACTGCTGAAATTGGGCTCTGTTGTTGACGCCCATGTCTTTAAAGCAAAGCAAAGTTTAATTTAATTTCATTTCTTACATTTCTATACAGCCCAATAGCCAAAAACTCTTCAGGCAGTTTACAAAGCTGAAAACTTAAAAAAAAAAAAATACAATAATATTGCCAGGCTTCCTCTTATGACCTGGACCCCCTGAGCAACTCCTTAAGGATCTCCTGCCTCCTTAAGAGTCCCACCTTCCTTCTTTGAAACTTCCCCTTCCCAGTAACATGGGATTTAGGCTGTAGGCATGGGGTGATTGGCCCTCTAGGCACAGGGTTTAACCACAACAGTTTACTGGTAAATTAAAGCAAGGAAATCACAACTGAAGGTATTTACACAATAGAGCTGAGCGATACAAAAGGCCTTAAAAGAAACTAAATGTTGCAAAACGTAAGTTCCTTTACCCTAGCTGTCCTTAGACTCCTATACTTATACTTATTTCATTTCTATACTGCCCAATAGCCGAAGCTCTCTGGGCGGTTCACAAAAATTAAGCCTCCTCTAAGCTGCTCCTTCCTGCTTTGGTCTTCTGACTCTCCTCTCACTGTCTCTCTTGCTCTCCTTTTATACCCTCCTCCCTCAAAGCTGAAAGTACTGTTTCAAATTTGAAGAAATGAAATTTAACTAGGGAATTGAAACTGACACTAATCTGGAGAAATGAAAGTACTCTTCTCAGGGTTACCCCCTCCCAACATAAAACTCCAGGCCTCTAAGCATGACCTTTTTTCCCTTTGCCTCTGTAGGCCTCAAGCGTTCAAAAATATAATAGAAGAACCAATGCACAGAAATGTAACAATTTTAAACATTCAGCTGTAAATCCCAAGATCCATTAAAACCTTATCAAATGCTGCCAAATGCTTGGAGGAGAAGAAAGTCTTAACCTGGCACCAAAAGTATGACAACGTTGGCACCAGGTGGGCCTCACTGGGAGAGTGTTGTGTAATCAGAGGGCCACCACCAAGAAGGACCTCTCCCATGGTGCCATTGTTCCTCGAAGGAGGTACTTGGAGTTCCTTTAGCAACTGACTTTTATACCCACTATTCTGGATACTTGTAGCAGGAGAGGAGGATATAAATAAAATTATTATTAGCAGAGCTGATTGCAGCGGATCTGCCATACGGCCACCAGTAACACAGGTTCTTCACAGATCTTTTCTGTTTCTGACCTTGTGGATAAGTTCTGTGGAAGTCTTCAAATTAAATCTTAACTGGATACCAGTGTTCAGTGCATCTCTCTACTTGAAACCTTTTGAAAAGTTCCCCCCCCCGCCCCCCAAAAAATACTGGCTGAGAAACTGGAATTATTTTATAATTCCAGTTTCTCATTATTATTTAATTTTACAAATCTATAAAAGCGGTGACAGGGGAGACCCAAGTAATTATCAACCTAATTTATAGACCTACATGTCTATTGGACATTTTTGCTGACATCTTCACAAGATTTGCAAGTGATTAACTGAAAGATTTGGTGACCCAAAATAGCATCTTTGTTGAAGGACAGGCAGGATTTGTGGGAAGGGGGCGATCAACAAGTTGACCATTGTTTACGACTCTGCCTCTGGAAAGAAGAAACATTGCATGCTGCTTTTGTGGTTTTTGTCTTCAGGATTTGATATAATAACCCATGATAAGTTATGGTTCAAACTAGGGCTGCATTGTTTAATTGATTTTTTATTTTATTTTAAACAAGATGCCCCCAATTTAATCAAGCAGCAAATTATGGGCTGGATTGAAATGACCCAAAGGCTTCTTCCACGCATGTGTCCAACTTACAGAGAAATGTTGCATGGGGAAAGTAACCCCATATCCAGAGGAGTTTGTCCTTTTGTGTAAGCTGTTGTGTAAGCCTTTCTTTAAGATCTTTTCTGTGGACCACTGAAGTTCATGCACTACAACTAGGGATGTCTGAAGAATTCATTTCAGTTCATTTTTTATCAGGATTTACTCAGTTTGCACCTTCTGGACTGAACATGGACTTGGACTCAATCAATGGTCAAAATCCGTACATTTCTGAGCCTGCAATGTGATTCATGGACCGCCCCAAATGCATTTGACAGCATGTGTACATTTCATAAATGCACATGGAAAAATGTGTAAATGCAAAAAAATTGCATAAATATGATTTAATCAATGGGAGACAAATGCGTACATTTCAAAACTGATGTGTTTATTTGGAAAAAATACTCATGAAAATATGCACAGATTTTCATGCAAAAAGAAAAAAAGGCAAAGCTCGCAATCTGATATAGACTCGAGTTGGAATGAGGATCGAGATGGAATTTGGAAAATGTCGACCAGCTTGAGCTTGACTGATTTCCATATCCCTAGCTACATCCTGTGTCTGCCTTGTTTCTCCTACTGTGACCTGACCCCCCAAATGTCATGGCACTGTCCACTTTGCATTTAAGCTAGAGAGATAACAGAAATGCACTGTCAACCATTTTTTTCTTTCTGCTCATTGTTCTTTGGATCCACACCGATTACACATTGCAAGAGCCGTCATAAAAGGCTTTCCCTCCCATGTGAGTAACTAAAAGGAATGTGGTAACTGTTTGCATCAGTTAGAAACAAATGGCGCTTTTTGGCTAGAACTGAGGTCTCTACTACGATGCCTATGGGCACCACTGTACCCATGGACTCCTCTGTTGGCACCTGCCAGGCTCCTGACTTACTTGTGTGTTTTTTTAATTTCTTAAGATTTTTTTCTTCTCTTTTTTAAGGCTGGCATGCTGCAAAGTGAAGTGCTCCCCTTCCAGAACCAACTCTATTTGCGTTGAGCATTTTGGTGGTCAGACGCCACGGCTTCCTTGTGTTTAGGTGTTTTGGGCAAGTTACTTTTGCTTTAGTCTCACCAGTGTGTCTTCTGGAAATGAGGGTTTTGCCACTGGCCGTGCACACCATGGCAGCTATTTTATGAATGCCCCACCCCATGGCATCCATTTTGTCTAAATGTGCCCACTGACCTAAAAAGACTGGGGACCCCAGGTCTAGAACCATTTTTTCCCCTCATGTACATGTATACAGATACACTCAATTAATCCAGTGCATGCTTACCTGGAAGTAAGCCCCACTGAACATAGTGGGATTTAATTTCAATTAACATGCATAGGATTGCAGGGTAAGAATTAATCTGGTGATAACCCTAGTGCAAAGGCTTCTCCACTAATATTGTTACCAGTGAAACCCAAGTATTTTGAGAGACGCCTGAGAATATGGGGGGGGCAGGAGTAATGTAGTAATACCTTTTTCTTCAAGAGAGATCAAACAAGCTTGCTTGGGTTGTCCCCTTTTCTTTTCAGCTTCTCCATCTATAACTAGTGTAAGTCTGAACTTTTCTGATGCTTGTTCTTTCTTTCCCTCTGTGGGCAACAGACAAATTCCTTTATTGATGTATGCTGATTACATGGCTTTGTTATCTTTCACACTGTTTTGCTCTAGATGCCTCCTGAGAACCTTAGGCCTTCTTTGTGTAAAAAGGAATCTCTTAAATTGGTTTTCTCATAAAGAGGGACTTCAGTAACCTTCCTGATGTGTAAAAGGTAAGTAGATGGAACCTCCTGAGAGCAAGGCTCAAAGTAGGTGGGCGGAGGTGGAATTCCACCTCTTTTCAGGGGGACCGAAAACCATCCCACTTATTTTCCATGTGTGTAAGTGAGCCTGGGCTGATTTGAAATAAAACCATCCTACTTCCGTTTTCACCCATGTTTAGCTCTGCTTTCTAAACGAGTTTAATCCTCTCTTTATTTAGGTGGTTTGAGTGGAAAGCAACTCTGGAAAATGTCCAGATTAGTTAAGTGGTGGGACCCGAAGGCCCACCGAGTGGACTATGTGCTGCAGGGTGGCCAGGCGTCCTACTTTGCAGAGGACAGTCCTGTATTTGGAAGTGGGCTCTACTTTGCAGAGGACAGTCCTGTATTTGGAAGTGGGCTCTACTTTGCAGAGGACAGTCCTGTATTTGGAAGTGGGCTCTACTTTGCAGAGGACAGTCCTCTGTTTGGAAGTGGCCTCTACTTGATGGGTTCTCAGCCCAAGTATGGTTTCAAGTCAAAGAGCCATAAAGAGGGAGAGCACAGAGAATTTGCCCTTCAGCAGTTAGCACCTGGATGGCAAACTGAGCAGGCATACAGGTCATCTGGTTTCACCTGGCCTGCCTACGTGATGTGATGTTAACTTGCCAGCTGCCAGTCTACTGAGGAGAGAAGGAAATTTATCCACAGAGTTCTCCTCCTCCTCTCCAGAGTTGCGACAAAAACAAGGGAAGCAGTGGTGCACTGGATCCTTTTAGGGTTACACCACCCAACTCAGTGCATGCTCAGAAATGGCATTATTTAGATGCAGAGTACACATGCTCTGAAACCGCGCATGCTCTGAAACTCGTAATCAATTCCAAACCTGGTAGCAAATCCATAATCCAGGCTCGCTACAGAGGTGGGCATTATGAGTGCACAAATTTCGAACAGTGAGCCAACTAATTAAGAAATTCACTAGTCTGAACCAAACCATTCCTTTCCCCTCACCTTTCCCACTGCGGCTCTCTTGTGTTTCTGTTCTGTTTTGTTTTTAACTTACTTTCATTCAGTCTGGCACACAGCCCTACACACACACCTCCCTCCCTCCTTCCTGACCCATGAGTGAAGCTACGTGATTAACCTGAGGGGCTTTCATTATTTATTTAGTTAGGTGTGTATGTATGTATGTATGTATGTATTATAGTTCTATTCCACCCAATAGCCAAAGCTCTCTGGGTGGTTGACAAAAATTAAAACCACAAGTACAGCATAAAAACAATATAAAATATAAAAGCATTAAAAACTTTCTAAAGAATTCTATGCTGTAAAAGCATCGAAATAAAATGAAATAAATAAATACTAAAACTACAGTGTAAAAGTACAACCAGCATAAATCCTAGCAGCAATGCAAAGATGCGGTAACAAATGTAAAACAGCAAAACTAAAAGACTAGAATGTTGAAATGCTAACCTTCCTGGGAAAATAAAAAGTCCTTCACCTGGCACCTGTGTAGGTGTCAGGCGAATCTCTCTCGGGATGTCATTCCACAGCCAGGGTGCCACAGCAGAAAAGGCCCTCTTTCTGGTGGCCACGCACTTCACTTCCTTTGGCAGGGGTGCCCAGAGAAGGACCCCTGAAGATGATCTTAGGGTCCGGGCAGGCCTATATGGGAGGAGACGATCGTTCAGGTAACCTGGCCTCAAGCTGTTTAGGGCTTTGAATGTTAATACCAATACTTTGAATTGGACATGGACATGCTGGACATGGACTGGCCACCAGTGCAGCGGGAGAAGTACTGGCCTAATATGTACTGGCCTTTCATTAACGGTTGGATCATATCCTGCAGCAGGGAATCCATGATAATGTGTTATGACTCATATAGAATACATTGATTTTTCAGAAGACTTGGCTTACTAATATGTCCTCAGACTTGTGGGCCATCAACCTTTTTTTGCAAAGTGGCTGTCAGGGTGGAAACTGAGCCGAGAGAACCCCAGAGCAGTTCTGATTCTGAGGAGGATCAGCAATCCATGGGAGAGGAGCTCGTTCTTCTCTCACAAGCACAGCAGCTGGCAGAGATTCTTCCTGCCGCCATTCCTGAGATAGATAGTGATCCTGGCTGTGAGAGAGTGTGGGAGGGGGGCTTGCTAGATGCTCGTCACAGACGCAGGGAGCGACGAGCGATGGAGGGCGTGGAAAGGAGGCGTAGCGCCCGTTTGGTGCGCAAGCAACGGCCGCGTCCCATGGACCCAAGGGAAAGAAGGAGGATCTCTCCCTAGCCCATAAGTTCAGGGTCTTCAAGTGATTCTCTTTCAAACAGGGGCCAACTGCCTACCCGGAGCATAGGCAACTCTGCTTTTCATTGCTTAGTTGCTGGTGATTAGCATCTGAAAGAGTCATTAAGTTGTAAAAGGATTAAAGCCTTGAAAAGAATCCTTTCGTCTGTGTCTTGAGTTGGCTATTGGGGTGTACTGAAAGAGGCCTCTAGGGCACTCCTGACAGCGGCAAGAATAGGTTGAACAGGTAAGTGAATGTTCCCATTGTCTGCAGCTAGCATGGCAAAGAAGGTGGATGTTCGGGTGGGGAGAGAGCATTGTCCTTCCTATCTGCCATGATTAGCCCCTCTACATTTGAGCACGTTTGAAGGAGCAAGCAACTCCTGCACTTTAATGCTAGGACACATTATTTCTTCTTTGAGTGATGCTTTGTGCAGCCACATTCGACCAGCAATTCATCAACGGTCGCACTTTATTGCTGAAGAGAGCTGCCTCCCCCCACCCTTCCAAGTCTAAGCAGCTAGAGGCAGGGTAATTGAAAATCTTTAAATACAAATGTGTGATGCATTCACATGCGGCCGTGCAAAATCCCAGCCACATTTAGCTGACACATGGTCTAGTCAGTATGGTGTAGTGGCTAGAGTGTTGGGGAGAGCCCTGGTTCAAATCCCCTTGAGATGAAGTTGACCATCTGATGCTGAGCCAGTCACTGACTCTCAGCCTAACCTACATTACAGGGTTGTTGTGGGGATAAAAGGGCATGGGGAGAGAATGATGTAAGCTACCTTGGACAGAATGCAAAATATCAAGGGTCTTGATATTTTATTGGTAATATGGGTGTTATAGTCCAAAACCTCTGGAGAGATCAGGTGGTCTACCCTTACTCCATAAGAACAGGTTTACATTGTGTCAGACTGACAAATGATCACTTGCGAGCAGTTTTCTGCCATCACTGTGTGGGCAGAGGTGTTGAGCTGCACAGTGGTCGTGAGTATATCTTCACATTGAGTCAAGCTGGGGCTGGGAATGGCCATTGTATAGAAATCTGGCCCTTTTTATGCTCACAGGATTTCCCCAGAGCCCACGGCTCAGCTGAGCCACATGCCTTTCCCAGAAATCCAGGAACTCTTCTGGGGGCGGGGCTGTTGTCCCTTAAATCAGCATTTATACAAATTGTGGCTGTGATTTGTGTAATCTATGCAAATTTTGGCATAACTTGTGCAAATCGCACCTGCAATTTGTGCAAATTGAAGGTGCAATTTGCACATGTTAAGCATACTACGGCTGCATTTTGTGCAAATTAAGCAAATTACAGGCAGAATTTGCAAAAAAAATACACAAATTGCCACTGCAATTTGCATAAATGTCAGTTTAAGGGGGGAAATGAAAATTCATGAGTTGGCCCAAAACGATCTGCATCGAGTCGGACCAGCTCATGGGTAAGTGAGCTGAAGTCCAGGGGGCCAAGCTGATGAAAGGTTGGCAAGCTTCACGCTCTGGACGGATTCCTCTGACATCCCTAGCTGGGGCTGTCTAACTGGAAAGGAACCAGTTAGGGCATGGGGCAGAATATCAATGGACATGGTATTGAGAAGGAAGACTGATCGTGTTCTCCTAGTTCTCAACGGATAGCAGAACATTCACAGTGTGCACCTTTGAAGCTCATGTTCTTTGAAATTGCATTTGACCTTCTCTTCATTACTTCTGTCTTTCCTGGTCTTGCTCAGTCTTGGGTATTTCTTTCTTGCTATCTTGAGAAATGTGTGTGGCATTTCCTGCCCTTCATTGGTAGAAATAATTAAAGCTGGGTGGCAGATAGATAGCAAGACAGGGAAAGATTTCCAGTAACTGCACAACCAACATTTCTTTTTGAGTAGTATTCAAGAGCTATCATTGTTAGGAATATCCATTGGTGGAGGGGAGGGGGAACAGCAAATGCCTGTGGGCATTTTTCCTTTTTGCGGGTTAATGACTCGAAGCACAGCGTATTTTTTCTCCTGTCGGCCAGCTTGAAATCTTGGATAATTACATTACAATTGGATTGCATTACCATTTCTAATGCTGAAATATTTGTTTCTTTTCCTCTTGGATTATAGAACGACTGTTAATGCATAAGTAATGGAATGTTGACATGTAACAATGACAAGTCAATGACTAAATGCTGTAGCATAATCAGTAACCAGTGTCAGTCCCTACTGTGGAAAACAGCAGTAGGTCTACTTACATTTGTTCACTAGGTCGAGGATTAAAAGGAAATCTTATTGATCCCAGATGCGGTGTTCATAGACTTTCCTTTTCTTTGAGTGGAACAATGCCATTCCTTGGCCATGTTAGTCTTCTGAAAGTACCTACTAAAAGCCAATGGGGGAGGGGGTTCTTTGCCTCCTTACTAGCCCGGTTGGGATCCTCCATTGTATCAAAAGCTCATTGCAGCACATGAGCTCATCTGGCATAGGATTGCTCTGTCAGCCGCTAACATAGGAAGCCGCCTAATATTGAGTGGAACCATCATTCCATCTAGCCTGGTATTGTCAACACTGACTGGCAGCGGCTCTCCAGGTTCAGGCAGGATTCTTCCCTAACCCTACCTGGAGATGCCAGGGATCAAACCTGGGACTTTCTGCATGCAAAGCATTGTTTTACCACTGAGCTACATAATTTTGGAGCTGTGAATGGCAGATAGGATAAAAGAATAAAAACACCATGCTAAAATAATTACTATTTTTTAAAAAAAGAAACCGAGTTCTGATAAAACCAAGTTCTGATAAAACCACAGTCAGTCACTCAGGGAAGAAATAACAATGTTTTCAGGAGGCACTGGAAGCAACACAATGCCTGACCTCCAAAGGCAAGGAATTCCACAGGAAGGGGGCCACCACACTGAAGGCTCTCCTCCAGGTGGACTCCAGTTGGGCCAAAGGTCCTTGTGGAACCACCAGGAGCACACCCTCTGATGACCTCAGTGACTGGGCAGGTTGGTAAGGGAGAAGGTGCTCCCTCAGGTATCCTGTTCCCAAGTTGTTTAGTACGCTAATACTAGAACCTTGAACCTGGCCCAGTAGTGAATATGCAGCCAGTGTAATGATTACGGAGATAATGTATATTATCTCCGTAATCCTTTCACTGTTGTAAGGTGGGTTACTGAGATAATATACTGAGTATATTAACTGCTCTGTATACTTGAAAGAGCTGGTTCCAAATTTGAATGCCCACCCCTCTAGTAGGCTTCATACTGTGTCAGTGGGCCCGAGCTGGCTTACCTGGTGGTAGAGGAAGGCAGCAGAACTGCTTTGATCAGCACTGGGCAGCTAGGTCTGGGAGCTGCCATTTCAGTTTTCTCCCTTGTCTCTGAGTGATGCTACATTGGGAGCCTTGTAGGAAATGAAGATGGTGGTTCTTAACCCAGAGTGCTGGAGAAAAAAGAGAGAGCACAGAGTAGGTGTCAGTGGTGGGCCCTTTCGGGATACTGGGAGCCTGGCCACTGCCCAAGGATGTGGGGATGATTGATCGAAGTGCTGCATAAATGCATTTATTAGCTTAATAATAAGACAGGGTATCCTTCTGATGAGGATGCACTACTGTCCTGCGATGCTCTGGTCTTGACTTCTACCACAGAACATGAGATGAGACGTGAAGTTTTACTATTCCTGCCCAAGTACAACTGGTTGATGAGCCATATGGCTGGAAGAGTAGGGATGTAAGGTGGATTTTAGGTGCCATGTTACAATATGAGGGAAGGGGGGCATGTATCCTAATATTTCTTGGTCAGAAGGCACTTGTTTTGCCAATTGTTTTGTCAATAGGCAGCAGCTCTTTTTGGTTTTTCAGAGGCAATGAACATGCCAATGGGAGAAGAAAAGAAGTTTATTTAGCTAAAATAGGATAAGAAAGCAATACCAATGCATGCAAAGCATAAAGCATTAGTCCTTTCAGCTACTTTACAAAATCCAGACATCCCTAAACATAACACTATTTCAACCAGCGAACATTATGCTAATTCAAATTTGGAAAAGGTAAAATGTCGAAAATGTTTTCGTTTAGACTGGCTGTGCAAATAAAAAGAGTTGAACCAGACACCAAAAAGAGCACAGCGTTGGCACCAGGCATGCCTCCTGTGGGAGGTCATGCCAAGTTGGGACGCCACCTCAGAGAAGGCTTTCTTTTGTGGATGATAAATGCCCTTCTCTTATAGAAGGAGTGCAGAGTAAGGCCTTCTCAGATGATCTTAATGCATGGGCAAGTTGATAGAGGACATGTTTGCTGTAACCTGTGTGAAGTCGACAAAGAGCTGCTGTGATTACATGAATAGCATGAGCTGTGGTGTCTTCCATCCATCCCTCCTTGCCTTGGAAAGTCAAGGCAGTAATTTATACCATTGGTATGGTATGAGTCCTGGACTTCATGATGTGTTATGAGTCCTGGACTTCATGAGTCCAGTTGAGCTGTGTGAGGGGCTATTGTGTGGGAATCAAGCATCATCTGAGCCATGGGGTTCATAACCAAGCATTCTTGCAGTATGCTTGGCAGTGGGACAATGCCAGAGATCAACTCCACTGTGTAGTAGCTCTTCTTGTCTGGAGAAACCACAGTTACATATTGTTTCTTATTAGCTAATGGTCCAGCTGTGCAAAAGGCATTCCTCATCTTGTTAGCCCAGTCTTGTCTTCCTAGCCTAACTTTACACAGTTGTTGATAATTAAAGAAGTTGCAGGAGTCCAAGGGGGGGTCCGAGACTCCCCCTCTGCCCGTTTGACCCCCTGGACCTTGCTCTCCAAGCCACCACTTACTAGATCTATGTGCCGGACACTCATGTGACCTTTGAGTGCCCAACGGCCACCCTTAGCAAGCTGCCATTTTGTATAAAAATGGCGGCTAAAGTTTCTCCATAAAAGTAACGTTACATAAATGGTGGCCATAAACGGGCCATTTACACACCGTTACAGGCGTAAATGGACCATTTACATCTGTAACATTGCGTAAATGGCCCCTTTACAGCCGCCATTTAAGCAACATCACTTTTACGGAGAAACTCGAGCTGCCATTTTTGTGCAAAATGGTGGCCCGCTAAGGGGACAGGCAGCCCCATGGCACTAGTCGGGCTCTTGCCGAGCCATCCAGGAGCCAGCCCGGCAGACGTGGGTAGCAGTGGCTCAGCAAGTACCCAGCGACCATGGATGGAGGTGAATCCATCCATCCCTACCGATAATGAAAATCTGCGTACTTAGCAAAAAGCACTAGTCAATTTTAGCGTCTTCATGAGAACTTCAGCAAACTTCTGACCTGGAATTCTGTTGTTGTGACTTATGACATAATAGCTCATTCTAGGTTTAGAACTCAAGTGACCATAGACCCAAGGAGGAACAAATCAGGATAGCTGAATTGTGGACAGACCCACAGTCTTCATGCTCCATATTTGAAGGTGTGATATCATGCATCCTGGTCCCAGGACATAGTCTGAAGGCACATGAGGCACCTACTTTGCTGAAGCTAAGTAGGTCTGGGTCTGGTCAGTACTTGGAGGGGAGACCACATGGGAACCGCATGTAGCCACCTTGAGTTCCACAATGGAAGAAAGGTGGGGTATAAATGTAATGAATAAATAATAAATCTTGATGCAAACCTTATTGAATACTGGCTGTCAAACAGAAGGCAGCAGGCTTCTCTAGTTTTCATGGGTGGGTCGACTCGAGAAATTACTTAGTTGCTTTATAACTTTGTGCAGCACTTTTAATATACAAAGTAGAGCTGTGTGCAAAAGGCCTCTCAAAATTCCCAATCCTTTCTGTGGGCAGAGAAGTTAAGGAGACAATTTTACTGAATTTCTCCAGGGTGAGGAGAAATTCTCGACAGTTTCTCACAGGTAGGGCTCACCGTAGGCAGGGATTGTAGCACAGCTTCTTTTTTTGTAAGGTTTTTTTTTGGGGGGTTGTGCTCCCACAGCAAGTGGCAATAGCTGTGTTGGCAGGCTGGCCCCCGGTTTCCATCTGCCACAATGCTTCTGTGAAAAGGACAGAGTTGTGTCTCACTCCAGGGAAGAGTGGAGCTAGTGCTGAGCCAAAATTTCTTGAAAGTTTTCTTCCTCCAAGAAAGAGGCTTCCATTGTTCTGCCTCATTCTCTGGGTGTTTTATAATTTATTTTTGTGATGTTTCTGAGATCACCTAATTACTGTGAGACGGCCAAGGGTGCTGTGTGTGACTTTTCTTTCTATTATGCCCCTCCCCATTGCCCTGCAGCCTTCTAGGCTGCCTGCACTTTCTGATCTGAAAAAGCCAAATGGGAGGAATTATCTCATGATGTCTTCCCCTGGGCTTTGATTGAAGTGCAGGAAGCTGGGGAGGCTACGGGCTGCTGGAGAGATTATTGTAGAATGAAAAACTACACCTGGGCATACTGCTTGGCTCCTAAGAACCTCAAACCCAACCCATGAGAATTTCTCTGAAATTTTCTTCACCATTGAATTTATTTTCTATCAAATCGAATGAGAATGGTTGAAAATATGTGGGAGAAAGATTCAACATGGCAGTCATAGAAAGTATGTGTTTCCATTTTCACTGCATATTTTATGTAGATAATGATGCTTGGCCCACCTTTATTGACTGTTAGGATGCTTTTGTCTGGCATAGAAAGTGGAAACCTAGTAGTCCAAAATACCCTGACTACTAGAGATGTGGAAAAGGGTGTGCGCAGATGTGCCAACCATTTGAAAACCCAGGCATGAGGCTTACTTAAAAGGCCAATGACCCATCACAGAGCAGACAAAACTACACATGAGTTGGAACATTTATTTTAGGGACACGTGAACCAGCAAAACTCCAGCTTGCTGAGGTTCTCTGAAATTCACCTCGAAACTCATTTTGACTCATTTCCATTTCAGATTCTGATCTTCTTTTTCTCTGTGCACGAAAATGCATGCATGTTTCCATGCTCATATTTTGAAATGTACAGATGCACCGTGTGCATATTTAAATGTACATAAGTTTCTCCCATTGAGTAAAGTGTGTTTCTGTGCATTTTTCAAAGTACTTCTTTTTCAAGCACATTCTTCAAAGGTATGGATTTTTTAATACACTTTTTAATTGTTCTGCAAATTGTACCACATGCTCAGAAATGTATGGAAGTTGACTGCAAATTGCATTCAGGTCTGCGTTTAGGTCCAGGAGGTGTGAATTTGGTAAATCCTGATCAAAAGTGAACTGAAATGAATTTCTCATTAATCCTTAGTTTTTCTGTGGAGTTCCATTGCGCCTTCACACAACTCTGCAACCCTACAAGGCAGTCTGGTACACACTCAGTCTTACTATTTAGCCTAATATTTAGCCAAAATTGGCTTCCCCGCAATTTCTACACATGGGTTCTACTCCTGCCCTTTGGGGCAACATAGAACAAGTCTGCTCCATCTTCTGCATGACAGCCTTTCAGATATCTGAAGACAGCTATGATGTCTCCCCTTAATCTTCTCTTTTCTAGGCTGAACACACCCAGCTCTTTCAGCAGTTCCTCTTAGGAACTGGTTTCCAGACCCCCTCACCATTCTGGTCATCCTCATCTGGGTGCACTTATAAGAGAGCTGACTTACCCATAGGTCAGTTTGGATTGCTTGTTTTATAGGATCCTGCTTCTGGCATATACTAGTATGTGACTGATTGATTGACAGACCCAACTGACTTGGCATTAACTCAGTAGGGGTGCAGAATGGGGGTGGCGGCAGCGGCAAGGAGGAATAAATAAGTATATGCTCTTAAAGATGTACTTCTCACAACCCTTTGTGGTAAATGCCCAGTTCCCTCTTTGTGTATTCCCAATCATGGCTCCTTCAAAGCTTGGTTTCTGCAGTGATGAACTGAGCAATTTAAAAGTCCATTACAAGGTCACAAGTGGGCCCTACAGACAAACCAAAGCTGTAGGAAGTACAAATCCAAATTGCTTATAGGTTAGAAGCTTACTCTATGCAAATTTATAAAGGTTATTTCCATAAAAATGTGACCTCCATTTAAGGCCGATTCCAATTCTTTCTCTCTCTCCTTCTTCCCGGGGAGCTGCAGCTAGAAGTATGATAACTGCCTTATCTGCAGAGTAAAGCAGGAGATGTTCTTCTGATCATTATCCTGGGAGCTGAGCACCCACACTGCAATTGAACTGAGATGCATGGCTCATTAATTAATGGGAAACCCAAACTGTAGCAGCTCCCCATTAAATACCACCTATATGAAAAGGTAGTTTTTTTCCCCAAAGCGTAGCTGATGGTTTTAATCATTTCTTGCTGCTCTTTCATCCTCTGTAGCAGATGAGGCGTCTACTGCAGGAACAACAATAATGAGCAGAATGTATAAAATGCTGGCGTGGCTTTGTAGATGGTCACAACAAAATAGTCATTTGAATGGATTGATCTCTAGCACATCTATTGGAAGGAAGATGCTGACACTTGTCACCACAAGTGTAAATGACCTCCTCTGTACAGTTAATTTCACAGTGTCGCTTTATGATCTGTGGCTGGAGAGAAAAGAGATGGAAAGTGGATGCCGTTTTTCTCATGCTGCTGAAACAAGTTCAATTTCTTTCTAATGTAGGGGAATCTTGCCCCCTCCACTCTTCAGTGTGCAGCAGTGCAACGTGATTTTAACCACACCCATCCTTATTTTTTTATATAATAGGTAGACTGAAAGGTATTGGACTAACCTCCTTCAAAGAGTAGTCGGGGATCTTTGAGTATAAATGTACTGCATGCTGTCTGGACGCTGTTAAAATTTGACTGTTTTGTTGCCTTGAGACTAGGATGGCCGACCTCTAAAAGCTGGAAGAGAGGTACCCAGGTTAGATCTTCAGGGGTATGGTAGAGATGTGCTAACAACTCCCGTACTATTGTGTCAGAATTGGATCCTCCTTTCCCTTCTCAGTCAACACCACAACAGACAAAGCTTCAGGTTAATACAACTTTATTTTTCTGGAGCCTAGTCTCTCTACAAATGCAGATTCAAGGAAAACTCTCAGGATGCCCCCAGGCTCTAAACAACTAACCAACAATCTCTAAGCAGAGGAGATGAACCAGAGGGAGAGGAAGTTGCCAGTAGTTTGGGGTATGAACCCAGCCAAGGCAACTTTGCAGTGATCCCCCCGCCCCTTAGGATGGTTCCCTCCTATGTTGACTTCCAAGAGTGGCTATCTCGGCAGAACATCTCAGCCCTGCCCCTAACTTTTCCCATGTTGTGTTGTGCCCTAGCATCCCTCAAGTTACACCGCTCCTCCTCCTCCTCGGAAACTTGAGTTCTCATGGTGGATGGAGGGGGCAGCAACTGAATCTGGGCCATCTGTTGGTCAAGGTCTTGGGAGGACTCTCTTCTAGTATTTTGGCTCACTAAGGAGGGTCCCTCCCCCAGCTGGCTCACTAGGGAGGGTCCCTTTCCTGGCCTCTGATCTAGCTGCTGCTCCAGCTCTGATTCAGATTTGGAGCTGTCAGACGTCTCAAGCCACTTTGACTCATCCCTGACATACTGGCAAGAGTGATGGTCTTGGCAGAAGGGCAGCATACAAAGGAAATGGGAACCAATCCCTTCTGTTGTTGATGAGCCAATGTACCCTCATGCCACAGATATATCTCCATGGGTGGGGAAATGATGATAGTGGAGAGATTGTAGGGACTGATCTAGTTAGAGAGGTATGGTGTGCTGACCACATAACTTTTCTGTCCAGTGTGAAAGTTACAGGCGTGTTCAGATGGAAACTCTGGAGGTGATCTTACAATGGAGAAAGAAATGAGGGAGGCAGGTGGAAATATTGCAGGAAATGGGTTATGTCATCTACCCTTATATTGACTGGGTAATGAGGGCAAGATAAAATGCCTAGAAATGGCTGTGCCTTAGAGTGTGCATTCAGTTGAACTGAAAAGCAAGCACGCAATCCTTGATTTAATCCTAAATGGCATGAGATGTGTTAGCAAGGTCTCAGAGCAATCCCAACACTATGGAACTCAATGTGCGCACTGCCCAAAAGTCCAATTCAGTTGCATTTTATTTTAGGAAGGTGTATTTCTTAAAAAAATGAGCGTTATTTAGAAATTGTATAATAGGGCATGGCTCTTTATTGGGTTCCCCATGCGGCTAATAGCACCCCAAACACTTTATTCAAATAAGTGATCCATCCTCTGGGCTGCGGTATCATTTTGTTAATGCAAGGGGCTTTTACGCTGGTGGCTGCCATTCAAGGCAGTGCAGTGTTTGACATCTCTCTTCTGAAGTGGTACAGTCTGTTCTGCAGCCTCATTCTCATGTAGACCAGACCTAAGATCTGGGGCATCTTAAGTTGCATTCCTGACCTCGCTCTGTGGCCTCGAGGAAGCTGCTGTCGTTCATCCATTCATCGTCATCACTAAAATAAGTACTGTGGTTTCTTATGCAATGGCGGTTGTATAGCACTGTGCATTTGCTATTGTAGAAATGATAAACACTTGTATCTCCTAGAATTGAACCATTCCTAAAATAAATACTCAAAGCACTCATTCTAGGGGTGCACGAAAGTCACTTAACTGGTCTCGCAGCTTTTCGTGGTGGGGGGGAGGAGCTTCGCTGCTCTCCCTGCGAAGTTCAGGCCAGGGGGGGAGGCTTCCCGCCTTGCCCGGCCGAAATTCAGGCCAGGGGGGAGGCTTCCCACCTCGCCCGGCCGAAATTCAGGCTGGGGAAGAGGCGCCTCGCCTCGCCTGGCCGCGAAATTAAAAGTTAAAAAAAAAAACACGCCCCCGTGATAGGCTACGTGACGATTAACGTAGCCTATCACGGCTAGATTTGCAAAGTCAGCCATGATAGGCTACGTAAATCGTCACATAGCCTATCACGGGTGACTTAAAAAAAAAAAGCGCGTACGCAAATGGCGGCCCCCATAGCGAGCCGCCATTCGCGTTCCTTATTTGGTCGCTGTAGTCTACGTAAATCTTTACGTAGACTACAGCAACCAAATAAGGAACGGGAATGGCGGCTCCCTATGGGGGCCGCCATTATCCGTACGCGCTTTTTTTTTTTTTAAGTCACCCGTGATAGGCTACGTGACGATTTACGTAGCCTATCACGGCTGACTTTGCAAATCTAGCCGTGAAAGGCTATGTTAATCATCACGTAGCCTATCACGGGGGCGTGTTTTTTTTTCTTTGATTGGAATGGCAGCGGCGGCAGCCGGTCGAAAGACCGGTTGCCGCTCCCACCCCGGACGAAGACCCAACGAACCGCCAGCCGGACCCGCCGCCGGGAGGGACATTCGGGAAAGGTAAGTCCCGTCCCGGGGGGGGGTGCGGGGGCGGGTGTGTGTGGAGAATTTCTCCCCGAAACTTGTTCGGGGGGCCGAACACGTTGGCGCTCGGCCCCCCGAAGTTTTGGGGAGAAATTCTCCGCCATCCCTAACTCATTCTAAAGAGAGAACGCGTGGTTGATGGAACATTGACGGACAAAGCTGTTGTTGCTTCATATGAACAAGCAAGAGGGGAGCAATTAACTTGAGCTAGATAAATAAGGTGAGGTTTTTATTTAATTAATTTTAATTTATATCTTGGCTTTTGGATCCAAAGATCCCCCAAGGTGGCTCTTCCAGATTGTAAAAACGCACACAAAACCTGATTTATCACAGACAAACCAATCAAAATAATTTATCACAGCCATGAGCAACTTTAAACTTAAAACCATATAAAGAAAAACAATAAAACCAGAGAGGAAGAACAAAATCCAAATGTTAAAACTAGTGATGTGGCTGAATTTTGTAATTCATCTGCTTGCTGGTCGAGCCTTGTCCGTTCGTAATGCTCACCTTTTTAACAAGCCTGGACTGGTGGTTTCACGAATTCATGATTGAAGGCAAGCTTCTGAGCATGTGCAGTTTGTATGAAAATAATGCCATTTCTTCACATGCTCTGTGTTAGTCAGATTAATGCTTTCCTTGCCTAATCTGGTACTACTTCCCTTACCACCGCTATGGTGCCATTTTGGCTCTGTGAGAACAAGGAGGACTTGGCAGCGCCCCCCCCCCATTTTTAATCATCCTGCGGTCTCCTTAGCAGCTTCCCTCATCATCACCACAGCTCCGGCTCCTACATGATTCCACACAACAGCTCCCAAGATGTACTTTGTGCATGTGCAAAAAGCTCATTTAAATGGAACGAGCATTTGCTTTGAGGGAGAGCCCTCATCTGAGACTACATGAATGAGTTCATTATTTTCTGAGTAAATAAGTAAACTCCGGGTAGGTCTGCCCATCATTAATTAAAAGTCACTTCGAAATAATTCCCTGAAGGCCTTACAAAACACAACACTTTAAAAAAATCAGAATCCTGAAGCAATTGGGATTGGAGTTTGATGGGCTTTCCAAACGGTGATTTACACTGAGAGGGCAACAAAGGAAAAGTCTCTACACATTCATGGAGGATAAGGCTACCAATGGCAACTAGTCCTGATGGCTATATGTTGCCTCCAGTATCAGAGGCACAGTGCCTATGTACACCAGTTGCTGGGGAACATGGGTGGGAGTGTACTGTTGCACTAATGTCCTGCTTGTGGGTTCCTGGTTGATAGCTGGTTGGTCACTCTGTGAACAGAATGCTGGACTAAATAGACCCTTGGTCTGATCCAACATGGCTCTTCTTATGTTCTTACAGCTACTTTTCTAACTTCAGTGGTCCCAAATGTTCTGCCTTTTACTCCAAGGAGCTTAAGGCAACCTATATGGAGACATCCCATTTTATCCTCACAGCAAATCTGGTGAGGTAGGTTGTGTGGAGAAATGGTGACTTTTCAAGGCCATCCTGTAAGCCAGGGTTGGGGAACCTCTTCCAGAAAGAGGGCCAAATTCAGTTTCAAAGAATGCCAATGCCAGAGGGCTGGATTTGGGACCCCAGGTGAGCCTGAGCTTGAGGTTCTGCACCCCTGCTGTAAGCCCTCTGGGTGGTCTTCCAGGCCCATGTATGGCAGCACACAGGCTCCAAGTTAGCGATGAATGAAAAGAAATAAAATAATCTTATTATTTAAGATAATAAACAAGGCTCTTGCTATTTTTTTATTGCATTCACAACTTTCAGAAGTGATGCATTAGTGACTAAAAAACCTTCTTAGCACCAATTGTAAAAGCAGCCTTAGAGATTTGATGTCCTAGTATCCATTCTCAGTTGGTCTGGATAGTTGACAGGCTGATTGATTTCTGGTGTGTGTGTGTGTGTGTGTGTGTGTACCTGTGTGTATTGGTGTTATGATTCTAGAGACTACAGGAGAATCTCACCACCCTCTCTTCCTCCCCCTACTCAATTGCCTTGCATGATCTTGTTAATACCATTGGGAATTGCTTCTAAGCGAGGCACATAAGGTCAGCATGTTAGATGATTTAGATGTGGAGAATGCAAGAAAATATTGGTCGCCCAAAGGTATTTTTAGTAGGGCTGAGCTGAAAAGGTGGTGGAGGTGCTTTTACATTAAAGCTACCTACCATAGCGAAAGATGCATTCTGGCAATTCTTACAGAGGTTGCCTGCAAAATGCTCCTCCATAGTGAGGGTGATAATGATCTAGGAAGCATTGTTCTCAGTCTCAGCTGCCATGTAGCCAGTCAGGATGGCTGTGTAGTTTTGAAGTCATCATGTTCACTATGTGATCCCTGACTAGCTGGGATGAAGACTGCATTTTTCCAACCTAGTGTCCTCCAGGTGTTTGGGATTACAACTCCCAGCATTCCTGATAATTGACTATGCTGGCTGGGGCTGATGGGAATTAAAGTCCAAAACATCTAGAGGGCACGAGGTTGGGAAGGCTATTCTATGATAATGTTTTTTGTGTGTTTTTAATGGTGATGGAGCAGCAGATCATGAAATGATATACAGTGTAAAGGGTAAGGGAGGCAGGTAATTTCCTGCCCCCTCTGCTGAAAGTGTTGCTTTTACTTTTTAAATTAGTGATTCAAGTTTTTAGCCCCATTCAGACCTTATCTGCATGGAACCAAACACACAGAGAAAGGGGTGGAGGATTTCACTGCTGCCCCTGCCACTGGGTATACCACTGGTCCTGCCTTCTTGATGTATATATCTTCAGTTCAAGGTCTGTAAAGTACTGTACGTATGCTGTACATAATTGGGTTTCATGTGCAGTTGGAGGTCCCATTGGCATGGAGCACTTATGCATATACAGTGGAACATGAACAGGTGCCCCTTTGCAGATGTCTTGGTCCACTCCTTCTCCACAAGTTTAGTGGACACATAGAAAAGGTCAAGTTGCTGTGTTTTGATGCAGCTCTAAACTTTGTGGTTCAAGTTAGGGAAGCTTGAGGAATTCAGTCTTCAGAAATTTGGGTATGAACTGTCCTGATCTGCAAGTCCTGATCTAATATGTGGATCAGAACTTATTTATCCACCAGATTATGAACTTCCAGAGGATTTGACTCAGTTGTCAGCCCAAACATATAAAATTCATTTGGAAATGCAGTTTTTGAGAGAATTTAACTTGAAT
This sequence comes from Heloderma suspectum, assembly GCF_057233095.1. Taxonomy (NCBI): domain Eukaryota; kingdom Metazoa; phylum Chordata; class Lepidosauria; order Squamata; family Helodermatidae; genus Heloderma; species Heloderma suspectum. The sequence goes on along the minus strand of NC_139466.1, from coordinate 32,713,096 downwards.
TTTTCATGCCAATTTTCTTTTTCGGTTTTCGTTTTAAAACAGGTTAATGTGGAAACTGTTTGGGATGTTGGGTGAACTCATGAAGACGTGAAATGGATATGAATCAGATAGATTGATTCACCCATCTCCAATCCTAGTTCACAACACAACGTCCACTCCAATAGTTAAATCTAGTTTGAACAGAGTTGTTGCATTTTGATCTTTCCTCAAAATATCTTCGTGGAACACAGTCCACTGAAATGTTTGTCTTGTAAAGAAACCAGTGAAGCAGCAACATTTTAAATCAACTGTTTCTTCAAGCTTGCTTTATAAGCAAAAAGGCTTGATGGTTTATATAAAACAAATGGTGATATCTTAGCAGTGGTTCAACTGTGTTAAGCTTTTATCTCGCGGGGTGGTTGTTGTTGTTGTTGTTGCAAAGTCTGCTGTTTAGCTTGGATCCCAGCATTGCTAACTCTGTTAGAAGACAAGTGAAATTAGCCCTTCAAATGTGGGTATCAGAATCATAAAACTCTAGAGCATGGGGTTGTGTTCAGAAGAATTGTGGGCTGGAGAATATATTTTCATACACACTATGTACATCATGACATATGTTCATGACAAATGTTCAACCTCTGAAGGAAGACCTACAGCAAGGGTGCAGAACCTCAGGGCAACAGACCAAATCTGGCTCTGCTTGGGTCCCCAGAGGGCCACACCCCTTCCCCTGGCTCCACTTGGAATACTGTGTACAGTTCTGGTTAACACACCTAAAAAAGATATTGTAGAGCTGGAAAAGTGTAGAAAAGGGCAACTAAAATGATCAAGGGGCTGGAGCATCTCCCCTAAGAGAGAAGGTTACAACAGCTGGGATTGTTTAGCTTGGAAAAAAGGAGGGTAAGGTGAGATATGATAGAGGTCTACAAAATTATGCATGGTGTGGAAAATGTAGATAGGGAGACATTTTTCTCCCTCTCTCAAAATACTAGAACCCGGGGTCATCCCATGAAATGGATTGGTGGGAGTTTCAGGACAGCTAAAAGGAAGTTCATGGATCACTGCCTTGTTGTGGCGAAGGGGCTTGTGTAACTCAGTGAAGCCATAAGTTATGCCGTGCAGGGCCACCCAAGATGGACAGGTCATGGCAGAGAGTTCTGACAAAATGTGGTCCACTGGAGAAGGAAATGGCAACCCACTCCAGTATTCTTGCCAAGAAAACCCCATGGAACGTATCACAAGGCTAAAAGAGATGACGCCAGAAGATGAGCCCCTCAGGTCGGAAGGTGTCCAATATACTACTGGGGAAGAGCAGAGGGTATTTCCAAGTAGCGCCAGAAAGAGTGAAGCGGCTGGGCCAAAGCCAAAAGGACACTCAGCTGTGGATGTGTCTGGTGATGAAAAGAAAATCCAATGCTGTAAAAAACAATATTGTTTAGGAACCTGGAATGTCAGATCAATGAATCAAGGTAAGCTGGAGGTGGTCACACATGAGCTGGCAAGACTGAACATCGACATCTTGGGAATCAGCGAACTAAAATGGACAGGCATGGGCGAATTTAATTCAGGTGACCATCATATCTACTATTGTGTGCAAGAATCCCTTAGAAGAAATGGAGTAGCACTCATAGTCAACAAAAGGGTGGGAAAAGCAGTACTGGGGTACAATCTTAAAAACCATAGAATGATCTCAGTATGAATCCAAGGCAAACCATTCAACATCACAGTAATTCAAATCTATGCCCCAACCACTGATGCCGAAGAAGCTGAGGTTGATCGGTTCTATGAAGACCTACAACACCTTCTAGAACTAACACCAAACAAAGATGTCCTCTTCATCATAGGGGATTGGAATGCTAAAGTAGGAAGTCAAGAAATCACCAGGATAACAGGCAGGCATGGCCTTGGTGTACAAAATGAAGCAGGACAAAAGCTAATAGAGTTTTTCCAAGAGAACACGCTGATCATAGCAAACACTCTTTTCCAACAGCACAAGAGACAACTCTACACATGGACATCACCAGATGGTCAATATCGAAATGAGATTGATTATGTCCTTTGCAGCCAAAGATGGAGAAGCTCTATACAGTCAGTAAAAACAAGACCTGGAGCTGACTGTGGCTCAGATCATGAGCTCCTTGTTGCAAAATTTCGGCTGAAATTGAAGAACGTAGGGAAAACCACTCAACCATTCAGGTATGACCTAAATCATATCCCTGATGAATATACAGTGGAGGTGAGGAATAGATTTCAGGGATTAGACCTGATAGACAGAGTGCCTGAGGAACTATGGACGGAGGTCCGTAACATTGTTCAGGAAGCACTGCGGTCACTGAACTTGAGCCGGACATCCTCGAGAGTGAAGTCAAGTGGGCCTTAGGAAGCATTACTAACAACAAAGCTAGCGGAGATGACAGTATTCCAGCTGAGCTATTTAGAATCCTAAAAGATGATGCTGTTGAAGTGCTGCATTCAATATGCCAACAAATCTGGAACACTCAACAGTGGCCACAAGACTGGAAAAGGTCAGTTTACATTCCAATTCCAAAGAAGGACAATGCCAAAGAGTGTTCAAACTACTGCACAATTGCGCTCATTTCACATGCCAGCAAGGTGATGCTCCAAATCCTACAAGCTAGGCTTCAGGAGTATGCGAATTGAGAACTACCGGAAGTACAAGCTGGGTTTTGAAGAGGCAGAGGAACTAGAGATCAAATCGCCAACATTCGCTGCATCATGGAGAAAGCAAGAGAATTCCAGAAAAATGTCTATTTCTGCTTCATTGACTACGCTAAAGCCTTTGATTGTGTGGATCACAACAAACTGTGGCAAATTCTTAAAGTGATGGGAGTACCAGACCACCTTACCCGTCTCCTGAGAAACCTGTACGAGGGTCAAGAAGCAACAGTAAGAACCAGACATGGAACAACTGAGTGGTTCAAAATTGGGAAAGGAGTACGACAAGGCTGCATATTGTCACCCTGCTTATTTAACTTATATGCAGAGTACATCATGAGAAATGTCGGGTTGGATGAATCAGAGGTCAGAATTAAGATTGCTGGGAGAATTATCAACAACCTCTGATATGCAGACGATACCACCCTAATGGCAGAAAGCGAAGAGGATCTCAAGAGCCTCTTGTTGAGGGTGAAAGAGGAGAGTGCAAAAGCTGGTTTGAAACTCAACATTAAAAAAACTAAGATCATGGCATCTGGCCCTATCACTTCCTGGCATATAGAAGGGGAAGAAATGGAAGCAGTGACAGATTTTACTTTCTTGGGCTCCAAGATCACCGCAGACGGTGACTGTAGCCATGAAATTAAAAGACGCTTGCTCCTTGGGAGGAAAGCTATGGCACACCTAGACAGCATAGTCAGAAGCAGAGACATCACCTTGCCAACAAAGGTCCGTCTAATCAAAGCTATGGTTTTCCCAGTAGTAATGTATGGCTGTGAGAGCTGGACTATAAGGAAGGCTGAGCACCGAAGAATTGATGCTTTTGAACTGTGGTGCTGGAGAAGACTCTTACAAGTCCCCTGGACTGCAAGGAGGTCCAATCAGTCCATCCTAAAGGAAATCCACCCTGAGTGCTCATTGAAAGGACAGATGCTGAAGCTCAACTATTTTGGCCACCTAATGTGAAGAGAAAACTCTCTGGAAAAGACCCTGATGCTGGGAAAGACTGAAGGCAAAAGGAGAAGGGGACGGCAGAGGATGAGATGGCTAGATAGCATCACCGTTGCAATGAATATGAACTTGAGCACGCTCTGGGAGAGAGCGGAGGACAGGAAGGCCTGGCGTGCTATGGTCCATGGGGTCACGAAGAGTCGGACACGACTAAACGACTGAACAACAACAAAAGGAAGTACTTCTTTACACAGCACATAGTTAAATTATGGAATTTATAGGATATAGTGATGGCCGCCAATTTGGATGACTTTAAAGGGGGGTTGGGGGTTTTCCTGGAGGAAAAGACTATCAATGGCTACTAGTCTTGATGGCTACATGCTACCTCCAGTACCAGAGGCAGTGAGCCTGTGTACACCAGTTGCTGGGGAACATGGGTGGGAGGGTGCTGTTGCACTCAGGCCCTGCTTGTGGGTTCCTGGTCAACAGCTGGTTGGCCACTGTGTGATCAGAATGCTGGATTAGATGGACCCTTGGCTAATCCAGCATGGCTCTTCTGATGTTTTTATGTTCCCTTCTCCCTGACTGCTGATCCTTGGGTGGTTTCCTGGCATTTGCACAGTCCCCCCGCCCCATTCTGGAAAGTTGAAATGCCTCTTCTAAGCCTTAGTTAATGGCAGTAAGAGCTTTAAGCTAAAATATGGCTGTATTTTGGCCCTGTATTTTGGCCCTATTTTGGCCCAAATTTTCTGTTTGGCCTTGCCCCCCACTGACATGCAGCCCCCAAGAGCTTCTCTAGAACTGAATTTGAGCCTCGGGCTTAAAGAGGTTCAACATCCATGGCCTATAGCGTAGTGACAGAGAACAGGCTTTGCATGCAGAAGGGCGTTCTTAGATAGTAGGTGCTGGGAAAGTATTGGAATAGATGGACAATGTTGGTCTTTGGTATAACAGAGTTTCATGTGTTCAGGTTATGTTTCTGATTACAATTGGCATGACAAACTTGACTGTTAGGTAAGTTTAGAACAAAGTGGAGTACATAAAAAAAAAAAAATTAAGCCCTCCTGCATAATTACAAGGTGGATGTTAGAACTTCCATTTTTAATAGATTTTGTTGGTATGCCAGAGGTGCACAGACATTAGGCTGCGATCTACTGGGAGCTATCTGGGTGATTTTCAGAAGATCAGCAAGAGTTCAATTCTACGGATGTATGAGCAATTCATTTCAGTTCATTTTTTATCAGGATTTGTCCAGTTTGTACCTTCTGGACTGAACACAGACTCAAATGCAATCTGCGATGGAAGTCCGTACATTTCTAAGCTTGCAATGTGATTCATGGACCCAAACAAAATGCATTCAACATCATGCGTACCTTTGAAAAATGCATACAAAATGATATGTACTTCTGAAAAATGCACACAAACACACTTTAAGAAGAACGCATACATTTCAAAAATGCGCACAATTGATGTGTACATGTGGAAAAATGCACACAAAGGTATGCATGGATTTTCATGTGAAAAAAAAGAGTCCACAATTTGATATGGACATGAGTCGGAACCAGCTTCGAGGTGGAATTTGGAGGACTTCAGTGAGTTTGGGTTTTGCTGATTTGCACATCCCTATTTAATTCTTATTCCCTTAACAATAGCAACCACAAAAAATCCCTCCCTCAAATGAAGCTGCTTGCATGAAGAAAGTGTGTGGGAAGTGGGGCGAGGGGAGAAGCTGATTGTTGTAAGAAAGGACTGTGAGCTTAGTTCTGGTACTGAAAACCTTTTCCTGAACTGAGCAGGTTCTCCTGTTCCTTAGTTCTAAATGTATATCTGCATTGCCCCCAGGCACTCTTTTGCACCTGGTTCAAATTGGGGACCTCTGAAAATACCATAAGGCATGATCCCTGATGCACACTCCATTAATACAGCTGTGACATGCTGGCTGGGGGACGATGGGAGTTGGTAGTGCAGGACCTATGGTGAGCACCAGGTTCAGGAAGCCTTCCTTAGTGGGTGGATTTTTGGTGCATTTAAATACAAAGACATAGTTCTGATGGCCTAATAGGAGAAAAAAAAATAGTGCTAAAACAGGAAAAGGATAGTATTGCTCAGAGGCATATTAAGTAGAAACAGCAAAAATAAAAATAACAGCTGTGCAGCTTCTTGTATCATATTTATGTGTCTTGCCTAACATGTAACAAAATTTAAATTCACAGTTAATTGGATTTCTGTTGCATTTAGTGCATTCAACACATTAGATTATCTTTATCAATATGCAGTAGACGTACAGCTTGGTGAATGGCAACTTCAGAGGCACTAATTCCATTTTTTTATGAGCCTGTTGTTGTTTTTTAATCCTTTTGCACACCATGCTGAAAACATCTCCCTCTGTGCAAAAACATAAGCTCATGATGCCATTTATCTGCATCTCCTCCAGAAGGATTCGCTCAGCAGGTGCTACAGGATGCACACTTGTATCGTTCCGAACAGAACGTCTGTTGCCTTGCCCTATGGAATTGGCTTGTTTTTTAAAACAAGCCTTTAAAGCTATAGGGTGATCATTCACTTCCTTCTCTGAGCCGTTTAAGTCCATAACAACCTCCACCAAGTTGTTAGGCCTTCTGTTCTTCCTTCTAATATTTTGACTTCCATCTTTGTCTTTTGCTTTGCTCCACTGTGGTGAGTAAGACCCTTCACTGGATTCCTAGATGATCTTCTGGGTTTGTACTTTTCCCCTCTACCCCAGCATTGGCTTCAGGTTTGAGGGGTTGGGGAGAGCCCAAAGCAATACACCCTCAGGAGTGCTGGGCCTAGGTGGCTAGACTTTCTGGTGTCATCACGTTCATGCCCTTGATAATCATACCTTGGTGGCATTGCATTGTGGAGGAATTAAAATGGTGTTGCTGGTGAGTCCAGCTAGCTGGGGCTGGCACTCCTGTCCGTGCCAGGCAAAAATAAATAAATGAATGAAGACAGGCAGACCACACATGGTGACAAGGGGTCCTCCCAGGCCTTGACTCTTATCCCAGGACACTGGCCCTGCACCACCCCTCAGAAAGTGGAAGCTACCGTGAGCTCAGCCATGCCTGCTGTGTTTCCCTGGCCAATAATGGCAGCAAGTCTTACTGGTGTGTTTTCTTTCTTTTCCTGACAGAGAGGGCAAAGGCAAGACCCTGTACAGCCACCATCGCAGCATGAGAGCCAGTGTGGTATAGTGGTTAGAGTGGTGTAGAAGTTCCAGTCCCCATTTGGCCATGAAGGTTCTAGTCTCCACTTGGCCATGAAGCTCACTGGGTGATGTTGGGCCAGTCACGGATTCTAAGCCTAACCTACCTCACAGGGTTGCTGTGAGCACAAAATGGAGAGTAAGAGGAAGAGGAGGACGATGTATGCCACCTTGGGTTCCTGCAAAAAGTGGGATATAATTGTAATAAGTAATAATTATGATGGTTGCGCACAGATGCTAGTAGTGCTGCTATATTATTATTATTATTATTATTATTATTATTATTATTAATATCCTGCCTTTTCCCCAATACTGGGACTCAAGGCGGCCTTACAACGTTAAAACTGCTACAATTAAAACCTATAAATAGAAATATAATATAATATAATTAAATCATCAATATTAAAATTGTAAAGATATTAAAACATTAAAAGACAACCAAAACAACAAAAATTGTATCCATATGTCTCATTTTCCCAGGTCCAGACTAGTTATCCCCAAAGCCATGCTGGAACAAAAAAGTTTTTGCATGCCTGCGAAAACATATCAAGGAGGGTGCCACTCTCGCCTCCCTGGGAAGGGAGTTCCAGAGCCTTGGGGCAGCCACCGAGAAGGCCCTCTCCCGTGTTTCCACCAGGTGTGCCTGTGATGATGGTGGGATGGCGAGAAGGGCTTCCCCTGAAGATCTCAGGGCATGAGTAGGCTCATAAGGGAGAATACGGTCCTATAGAGGTTGCGCATCATTTATCTCTTGAAACTGTAGGCTCTTAAGTCTGAGAGGGTGAAGAACAACCCCTTTTAGCACAGTGCTGTGGGAATGCAGTGCAGAGTTCTTGTCCCGCTCCTGTTTTCTGAGCCTGGCTGGGGAGCTGTCCAGCAGTGTCAGTGGTTCACCTTGTACCAAACAGGAAGAGAGTTTTCCAGATGATTGTTTGGGCAGAAGCAACTCTGAAGGCAGTTGCATCTCGGAGTGCACAAGCCGGTCAGTTTTGCTTTCTCCTATGTTTGAATTTTTGACTCCTGACTCCTTGCTATGCTGTACAGAAATAATTTGCGTATTTCGGCAAATTCTTCTTAAACAAATTCTCACCCATCTGCACCAGCCAACTTCAGTAGGTACAGCTTTTCCCAGTAGGGAGAGGACCGTGTTGTACCTGCCTGCCATATGGCTGTTAAAGATGAGGAGTGTGTCAGAAAAAAGAGGTGGAAGCCCTAACTCAGCAGCACAAACATGTCTGAATAGATAGGAATTCATAGAATCATAGAATAGTAGGGTTGGAAGGGGCCTATAAGACCATCAAGTCCAACCCCCTGCTCAATGCAGGAATCCAATTCAGAGCATCCCTGACAAGTAGCTGTCCAGCTTCATCTTGAATGCTTCCAGTGTGGGAGAGCCCACCACATCCCTAGAGAATGGGTTCCATTATTGTATTGCTCTAACAGTCAGGACGTTTTTCCTGATGTTCAGCCAGAATCTGTCTTCCTGTCACTTGAGCCCATTCTTCCGTGTCCTGCACTCTGGGATGATCGAGAAGAGATCCTGGCCTTCCTCTCTGTGACAACCTGTCACGTACTTGAAGAACTCTATCCTATCTCCCCTTAGTCTTCTCTTCTCAAGGCTAAATGTGCCCAGTTCTTTCAGTCTCTCTTCATAAGGCTTTGTTTCCAGTCCCCTGATCATCTTCATTGCCCTCCTCTGAACTCTCTCCAGTTTGTCTGCATCCTTCTCAAAATGTGATGCCCAGAACTGGACACGGTACTCAAGATGAGGCCTAACCACTGCTGAGTACTAACTAGTACTTTACGTGATTTGGAAGCCATACTTCTATTAATGCAGCCCAAAATAGCATTACCCTTTTTTGCAGCCACATCACATTGTTGGCTCATATTCAGCTTATGATCTACAACAATTCCAAGATCCTTCTTGCTTGTAATGTTGTTCAATTCAAAGGCAGATGCTGAAGAACTAAGCATTCAAAGCCGGGGGGTGGGGTGGAATTCTAATTAGATCTAGCATTAGATCTAACAATTTCAATTTGATCTCTGCATAAAATGGACTGTACACTAAGACATATGTAACAGACTCAACCTCTCCAATCCCACATGGACAAAAACATGCAGCAAAACTTTCCTTGTAGCACAGCTTCCCCAGACTGACACCCTCCATATGTCTTGGACTACAACTCCCATCATAAGAAAATAAGAACCATGCTGGATCAGACCATGTAGTCCATCATTCTCCCAGTGGCCAACCATCTGCCCATGGGAAACACACAAGCAGGATATGAGGATAACTTCACCCTTCTGTTCCTGTTTCCCAGAACGTGGCATCCATAGATATTCTGCCTTTGATACTGGAGGTAGCATATAGCCAGCAGGACTCATAGCCATTGATGGACTTATCTTCTGGCCAACATGCCGTGCTGGGTGGGGATAATGTGTAGTCAAACACCTGGAGAACACCAGATTGAGGGAGGCTATTGTAGCAGGACAGAGATTAATATATTGCACATAGCTAGGGATGGTGCAGGTGCCTGATTCGGTGGGGGAGTCTGGCGCACTCCTCCCCCCACCTGCACCTCCAAGCCATTCCGTCCTAGTCTCTGCCCCCACTTGTCCCCCACACACACTTGCCAAGCTGCCTGCATTCACCCAGGCACCATTGTCTGGCATTGCAATCACCATTCAAACCAAACAAAACATGATCGCAAATATGCACATATAGAGCAAAACGCAAAAAGGTGCCATGAATATATGCAAGATTGCAGGCATTAATAGCCCATTTTAGCTTTAGGGGCATGTGGGAGCAGGGTGGGTGGGTGCCTGGAGAACCTGGACCAGGGAGGGGGGGGTCCATCCCTAAACCGTGAAGGTTTAATGCTTTTTAATACTTCGGCAAAAGTAATGCACTTATGCCTGTTTGGGAATCTCAAAGAAGGGAGCAGACTGCTCACCAGAATGGACAGAGAGGGGTGCAGAGAGGTCTTGCACCCTGTTCCAGAGTGAGAGAGGGGAGCTGGCTCCACCACAACTCAATTCGTAGCATTATCGTAAAGCAGGAGTGCTGAACCTCTTTCAGCCTGAGGGCCAAATCCCACTTTAAAGAAGCTCTTGGTGGGGTGGGGTGACCCATTCCAGTGGTGCGCAAGACCAAAGGCACAAGGAGAGAGGCCAAAATACACCCCCCCCGCATATTTTAGATTAGGGGTGCAATGCTATGCATATTTAGGCAAAAAACTGTCTTCCAACTCCCAGCATGCCCTAGTCAGCCATCTGGCTGAGGTATGCTGGGAGTTATAGGACTCTTTTCTGCCTAAATATGCATAGGATTGCTCATAATTCCAGTAACTAAGCCTTAAGAGAGGCATTTCAACCTTTTAGTATGGGGGGAAAAAACTGCACAAAGCTGGGAAACTACCAAGTGATCAGTGGTTGTGGAAAGGGGGCATGGCCTAGGGAGGGGGCATGGCCTCCTGCACATGAGGTTCTGCACCCGTCCAACCATATCAGATTCCTATTGGATATACTTCCAGGTTATCAGTCAAATCACATGCTGGCAACCCTGGATTTCTTTAGCCAGCCAGCGTGATTGGGTATTGACACTTTCACAATGACATGTAACCATCTGGAAAGACCTAATTAATTTGTTGTTGTTGTTGTTCAGTCGTTCAGTCGTGTCCGACTCTTAATACTCCCTAACTAAATCTAGATTGGTAGACCTTCAAGAGGAAGTTTAGCCCTGCAGTTTTATATATCTGTATGACTATATGCAGGTCACTGTTGATAGCACGTGATGCTTGGTGTCAGTTGTGTTTTCGTGTTTTATTGTTTGCTGATGAAATAATGTCCCCATCCCCACCCCAAACCATAAAGCAAGCATGGAACCTACCCCCCCCCCAGATTAACTTGGACAGAGTTTTTAATACCAAACTGCAAATCAGCTACAGCGTGTTTGGTATATTACTGGAAAGAGATTCATGTGCCACTACAACACTATAATATACTTCAGTGTCACTTAAAAAGATGTAGCATTGACTGGAAAGTGGAATGCAGTGAATAGTCAGTTGTTTTCAGAAATACTATTAAACTCTCATAACTATTGCTCCCAGTGTCTTGTTTTAATTTCCCTCTGTGCTCGGATAGTTAGCAGCCTCATGTTGTCCCCCACCTGTTTGCTCATACAAATAACTCCTTATAATAGTGAACTATGCCCTTGTTCGGACCAGGTTATGGTAAGCCATAATTAGTCTTTGGTGCTGCCTGTAGCTTCTGACACGTTGGGCCTCTTACTCAATTACAACATGTTTTTGTTTTAGTTGGTGCTGTGCCGAACATTTCTCCTACATTTTTTTTTTTACTACCCTCATTCAACTTGATTGAGAAGAACTTGCTTTCGAAAAGAAATTCAATGGTGAAGAAAAATTTTGGAGAAATTATCATGGGTTCAGTTTGGGGTTGTTGTCTGCAAGTGTCCAGTTTTTCACTGTACAATCCCCTTTCCAGCAGCATGTAGCCTCCTCAGCTTCCCACGCTTCAATTAAAGCCCAAGGGAAGGCATCATGTAGTAATTCCTCCCAGAGGGCCTTTTCAGATCAGGAAGTGCAGGCAGCCTGGGAGGCTGCAGAGCAGTGGAGAGATGTGTAATACAAAGAAAAGCGCACACACAGCACCCTTGATCACCTCACATTCATTCATTCATTCATTTAATTTCCTAATCGCCCATCTGGCTGGTCACCCGGCCACTCTGGGGGACATACAACAGTACAACAGTTTAAACCAATAAAATTCTACATTAAAATATCGTATTTCTAAAAATACCCTAACCCACCCCAAATGCCTGCCTGAACAACCACGTTTTCAATGTGTGGCGGAAGCACATTATAAAGGGGGCATGGTGGAGTTCCCTAGGGAGGGAGTGCCACAGAGTGGGGGCCACCACAGAAAAGGCCCTGTCTCTCGTCCTCACCAGCCTAGCTGTAGGGGTGGACGAAAGTCACTTACCTGTCCTCGAAGCTTGTTCGCGGTGGGGGGGAGGTGCTTCGCTGCTCCCCCCGTGAAGTTCAGGCTGGGGGGGGAGGCTTCCCGCCCTGCCCGGCCGAAATTCAGGCCGGGGGGGAGGCTTCCTGCCTCGCCCGGCTGAAATTCAGGCTGGGGAGGAGGCGCCTCGCCTCGCCTGGCCGCGAACTCCAAAGTTTTTTTTTTAAAAAAACGCCCCCGTGATAGGCTACGTGACGATTAATGTAGCCTATCACGGCTAGATCTGCAAAGTCAGCCGTGATAGTCTACATTAATCGTCACGTAGCCTATCACGGGTGACTTAAAAAAAAAAAAAAGCGCGTACACAAATGGCGGCCCCCATAGGGAGTCGCCATTCCCGTTCCTTATTTGGTTGCTGTAGTCTACGTAAATCTTTACGTAGACTACAGCGACCAAATAAGGAACGGGAATGGCGGCTTACTATGGGGGCTGCCATTATCCGTACGCGCTTTTTTTTTTTTTTTTAAGTCACCCGTGATAGGCTACGTGACAATTTACCGCCAACTCATTGGGGTCCGCAGCAGATTTCTCCGCCATCCCTAGCTGGGAGCCCTCTGAGTCATGAAGCAGCCCAGAACAGGAAAGACATCATGTCTGAGAATGATCCATTTGAACCCCTGTAGGTTTTTATTTTTTATACTTCTGCAAAGCTTGGGGCTCCTCCAGTCATGTTGATTCATCAGTCTTGATTCTCTCTGGCCCTATTTTGCTTCCATTTCAGTTGGCACTCACCACCTGAGTTTGCTATTAGAGGGACCGAGGACTATGGATGTACAGATTTTGTAAATTCTGTTCGATCTGTGTTTCATGGATTGTCAGGCACCTTTCATTCCTTCATCCACCCATCACCAGTATCGGATTTGTTTCTTTCAGAATTTGCGCAGATTCACATTTGCACAATTGTGCAGTTTTGCACATACTAAAATGCACAAATTTCCCTGAAATGCACATTTTCATGCTTTTGCCTATGGGTGAAATACGCTTTCTTCACAGGTTTTTTTTTTTAATTTTGCATATTTTTCTATGACAACATTTGTGCAAAATTCGGAAAAGTTAGAAAGCTGGTCCGCAAGTCCTCAGAATCCACCCAACCAGAGAAAAGCCGGTCTGCTGAGGAATCCATGGGTCGGATTCCTGAAAATCTGAATGCAGTTGGTTCCATTGCAGATTTCTCTGACATCCCTAGTGAGGACAGATTTTAGCATTTTGTTTTTAAGAGGACTATGCAAAAGATTCAGAATTCAGTGTATCAAACAAATGTATATTGAACTGATTTCTAGACAGTTGTCAGACATGCTAAATGACATCATCTCCGGGGTCTTTCTATGGTCAGGTGTAATTTTATTCTTCATTGGTCTACTCCACCATCATGAAACTTGAGTCTTCCATAACTATGTGCTCTTTTATTTTTCATCTCTGAGATCACTCAGTAACTATAATTCTCCCTCTCCCTTCCACCCTGTATTAGAATCATAGAATCATAGAATAGTAGGGTTGGAAGGGGCCTATAAGACCATCAAGTCCAACCCCTTGCTCAGTGAAGGAATCCAAGTCAAAGCATCCCTGACAAGTGGCTGTCCAGCTTCATCTTGAATGCTTCTAGTGTGGGAGAGCCCACCACCTTCCCAGGGAATTGGTTCCATTGTCATATTGCTCTAGCAGTCAGGAAGTTTTTCCTGATGTTCAGCCAGAATCTGGCTTCCTGTCACTTGAGCCCATTATTCCGTGTCCTGCACTTTGGGATGATCAAGAAAAGAATCTGGCCTTCCTCTCTGTGAAAACCTTTCAAGTCCTTGAAGAGCACTATCATATCTCCCCTCAGTCTTCTCTCCTCCAGGCTAAACGTGCCCAGTTCTTTCAGTCTCTCCTCATAGGGCTTTGTTTCCAGTCTCCTGATCATCTTGGTTGCCATCCTCTGGACCCTCTCCAATTTGTCTGCATCCTTCTTCAAGTGTGGTGCCCAGAACTGGACACAGTACTCAAGACGATGCCTAACCAGTGCTGAGTACTAACTAGTACTTCATGTGATTTGGAAGCTATGCTTCTATTAATGCAGCCCAAAATAGCATTTGCCTTTTTACTGAGTTTCCGTTTAATATATCTGATTTTGAAATCACATCAATATAAATGGTAGGACACCAGTATAAACTTTCAGTGCAACTTTAATCCTGGAATTAGGCTTGATGGCAAATTTGATCATCAGCATGGATCGCTCAGCAGTAAGTCTGTATACGCTATGCATTATTTAACCAAGAGTCCTTTTAAATCTATATTGATCCATGACACACTTGCATTATATTGAAGGTGTTAAGATGACATCACTGAACTCTTCTGGAAGCAGATGATACATTTCAGCACCAAGTGTAGCTAGAGGTGTTTCCTGACAACTCTTAATTAATAGAGGTTACATAAACAAATTTTAATTAAACAAGCTTACTTAACCTCCAGTGATCTCTCTGTCTCTTTGCTGGCCTGCTGAGTCCCTTCCTGGTTGTTGTTATTGTATCTTCCCTTGGTATGACCGAGTTATTTCTCCTATCTGCTTTCCTATTTTTTCCTTAGTTCCACCTGCATTGAGACACCAAATGTTCTTTTTGACCATTCTAACGAGAATGGGAAATGCTAAGACCCTCCTACTGAGTAGCTTGCTTTCAAGTAAGTTCCATTTGAAGTAAATGAGATTTGCCTGCAGGTCAATTATTTCTAGATGTAGCATTTCCAGCAGCTTTTTGTTGTTGCTGTTAATTGATAGTAGTAACTCCATTTATTAGGATGGCTTTATTCTGTAAACTAAGATTAAGGCTGTTTGGTTGGTGACCAACTCAGGTTTGCTGCTGTCGAGCTTTCAGGGTTCATACTTCTATCCATGTCTGAACCAAATGGGGAGGGGTGGAAGGAATTCCTACCGATGTTTGTTGTGTCCGTCTAGTGATGTATGCTGGCTTTTCATAGAAGAAATGCCAGGATGAAAAAAGAGGTTCTGTAAGTGAGCTGATGAGTTTGTTGCTGAGTTTGGTGTCTGGGGCTTGTTGTTGTGTTTCTTGTGCAACAGATTATATAGTGGAAGCCCTGGAGCTGAAATTTGGTATTTGTAGTGTTCATAAGAAATTATAATGGAAGTGTTGGGTGAAAAAAGCAATTTTTTTTTAATGTTTTGAATTCCGGGTCATTGGTTGGTCATAAGCCTGTGTTGATTCCTCTATTTGGAAGCAAATCTATGCTAGCAAATTGTTAAAATTAAGAAGATTGAAGTCATCTGCTATATGGCCATGCCTGCAGGTTTGCTGTGAATCTAAACTGCTGCTAAATTGCAGCAGCCCTGCAAGAGTAGATTAATGCCCTCCTTGGTAAAACAGAATCATCCTTTCTGCTGAAATGCCTTTGCTGAGGAGAACACCTTTGCATTCTCACAGAAACTTTATTTTGCCTCTTCTCATCCTGTTCTGAGTCTCTCTTGCACTTTAGTGACAACTAAACCAATCCCTCTTGTCTCATTTTTACTACATAGAAACCACTAGTATTTTTATTTTTTAGCATTCTATTTCGTAGGACATTTTATTACAGTACAACTAGCACTATATTTGCACTGTGTTGGGGCATAATGGTTGACAGTAGCTTGACTAATCACATCCTTGTAATGTATGGGAAAGGTTGTAACCCTCAAGGTGCCTGCTTGTCAGGGATGAGTCTGAGCCCCTTGAGATGCCTGACAGCTCCAGTTCTGAATCAGAGTTGGAACAGCTAGATCAGAGCCTTGGGGAGAGACCTGCCCTAGAGCCCCAAGATGGTGGGAGAGATTCCTCAGAAGGCCTTGACAAATAGATGGCCCAGGCTGAGTCCCTGCCCCCTCCCTCCACCATAAAAACTCAAGTTTCTGATGAGGAGGAAGAGGGGCATGACATCGCAAGGCAAAGTGGGAAAAGTTAGGGACAGGGCTTAGACGCTCTGCCAGGACAGCCACTCTTAGGGAGCAATCCTGTGGCCACTAGTCAGCAGCTAGATGGCTATACCAACCTCGGAGCCCATGCTCTGAGGTCAGTTCCTGGAGAACCAACCTTCCCCCCCTCCCGTGCTGCCTCACAGGCAGCTCGGAATGGCCCTGCGCTCCATGGTTGGAAGAGTAGTGTGGAGCGGCAAAAATGGGGCATTCCGGGGTGGGGAAAGCAGAAATCCTGGTATGATACATCCTATGTGTCATCCAGCCACTGCTTCCCACGCTCCACCTTCGTGCAGCTAGACAGCCAAAATCTTTGTGCAGCTAGACAGCCAAAACAAATGCAGGGTGGCTAAAACATGGAGGGGATTATCCCCTCCGTGCTTCTCCTGCCCTGCATTGGATAGGCGGTTGCCTCCGAGTTCGGAGGCAGTCACCAATCCCCATAGGATTGCGCCCTTAGAAGCCAATGTAGGACAGAGCCACCCTAAGGGAGGGGCATCTCTGCGAAGCATGTTTGGCCATGAGGTTCATAGGCAAACTGTCAGAAACGTCACTATTCTCCGGTTCGTCTCTTCTGATCAGCAATCGCAAATTAGTTGTTTAGGGCTTGAGGCTGTCTGAGAACTGCCTTGACTCTGCATCTGTAGAAAGGCTAGTTTCTCTAGCATGCAAAGTTGTATTAGCCTGAAGCTTTGTCTCTTTGTGGTGTTGATTGTGAAGGGGAAGGATGATACAATCCTGACAGTGCTGTGACAAAACACTTGGATGAATAGCTCACATCCTTTACAGCTTGGCACCACAGTGATAACCAAGTCTGTTTCTGGTTGACTCTGTGAGTTCCTTCTTGTCAGTTTCGTATAGATACTTTTTAGTTTATTGTCATGAGGACTCACAAAAGACTTATCATGGGGACTTGCCCATTCACAAAATGGCTGCCATGGTGGGTGTGGCTGGTCACAAAACACCCATTTCTGAGAAGGCAAACTGGTGAGACTAAAAGAAAAGTAACTAGCCCCCAAACAAAAGTACAAGGTAGAGGTAGAGTCTGAGTTACAAAATACAAAACTGCTATTTTGAACCCAGTGTTTTCTACTCGAACACTCATTTCACAGAAGGCAAACTGTTGACTAATTATGTTAGCTTAGAGACGGAAGCTTAGCTGCCCCCAGGGGCAGCAAATTGCACCTACTCTACACTCAACCATCATTCAAGGGAGAGGATAAGTTGAGCATAGTCTCCTCCTCTGAAGTGGCTGGAGACGGGTGAGTGGGATTTCCCCCATGAAGTAATCACAAATTGCTCACTTGTGGCTATTTGGCTCCTGTTGGGTTACCAACTTTCTTATAATGTAACCGGATCTAACAAACTTACTTGTTTCGAGCTGTAAAAATCTAAAAACAATTGTATCTTGGATCAGATTTTTATACCTTGCTGCTAAAACACAGATGCACACGATGCACAACATATCCCAAAGCCTTGGTAACTCATTGACAAGCTATACAGTTTTTATTTAGGTGTTAGATAAAGAGTGAGATGTGAATGTTCCCAGAGCTCTTTGGGGGGATGGGGATGGGGATGGGAAGGGTCAGCCCACAGATCCCATGGAAACAGCTTGCTTTTTATACCACCCTGGTGAGTGACACTGTCGTTTTGTATACAAGTGTAGCTAGTTTCATCTGATAAATGCTGGAAGGTATGTTACGCAGACATATGTCCTATAGATTTCTGTGGGGGATTGGCTGCCAACATGGAGAAAGCCTGCTTTGACAGATCTGATAACACTCTGTAATCTGAGAGAACATCAGAATCAAACTTGCAGAATCGAATGAGGGATGTGTGGCTTTTAAAATACTCTACCCACTGTCATTTTTAAATACAAACCATCTGCTGTTTACAGATGTACCACTTCCAGTGGTGTTATTCAATGGTTCTTCAGTGCCAAGAAAATGCAGTTTCTTGTTCAACCGCACTATTCCTAAACAAGTGGATCTTTAAAAAAAAAAATTGGGGGGTTGCTGGCTCCATAGCATGCCTGTTTCAATATTTTGCATGTCAACAAATGTCAGTCTAATTTCCAGATTTAACTCCCCACCCGCCATCCCAACCATTCAAACTTTGGAAAAAACATCAGAGCATATTCTTTATGGACTGTTATGTGGGACAATGGTTTTGAAATAAAGGAAATCCCTTAGACACTTGGGATCTCTGGTGTTCTGGAATAAGAAATGGTCAAATTTGAGTCTTTGGGCCATGACACAATAACTTGAACAATATGTGGATTTAAAAAGCGGTTGACTCTGGATTCCAACTCTGGCTTGCCTCTCCCCCGAGTTCCTGGATTGCACATCATGCTAAATCTCCCAGGGTTGGAGTATCCCTGGGATTTTTAGCTGCTCCTGCTTCCTTCGGGAGTGATTGGGCAGTGAACTTGAGCACACTGCCACATTGACAAAAAACAAAACAAAACAGGATTGTATGTTAAAGAAACACACACACACACATACACACACACACAAACACACATACACACATCTGGATCATTGTAACATGCAATCTGGGCCACTGAGGTCATTTTGGAAGCTGAGAGCTTGCTTCACCACCACCTAGTGAGACTATGGTTGAGGAAGATTTGGGATCAGGGATTTTCTGTTTCCGGGCTCACTCTGCCTTGTGTTACACTAAACTGCGTAGGCTAGAGCAAAGGCAGTAAAGATGTTGTGATAACTTGTTGGCCTGGGCTTTAATTAGAGAAGTTTCTCTGTGTTTTGGAGGCTCCAGTTATTTGCCTCTTAGAACCCATGCTATGCTCTACCATTAGCTGCCACTGACTGTAAAGTAAGTGTCAGGCTGTCAGCTCCTGCAAGACTCCTGCTTGCCTCATTAATACCACTGGAACAAATTATCACTTCACAGCCCAGAAATTTTGTGTAGCTGTTGAGGTGATTGATATAACAAGTCTAGAAAATAATGATGAAATGCACGTTCCAGTAGACAGGATCTTCAAAGGCAATTAAGTGTCACACCTAAGGAGGCTTGCTAGAACATTTTCTTTCAAATAAATGGTCAAATAAAAGTATAGTCCACCTTACTTTTATTACCCTTAATTAACATTTGCATACAGTAATAATATCTGGTAACAAAGAATCAAATCAGTTAAGTGAAAAGCAGTTCACTTTTGAGTAGGATGGAAAGAAGAAAATAGGAACATAAGATGCTGACTTCTACTGACTCCATCCATTGGTCCATCTATCTCTGGACTGTCCACAGGAGGGGTAGGCAACATGGTGCCCATGGCATATATTATGTGCCCACCAAGGTGCCCTGTTGCTCCCACATTTTTTTTTAATTAACAACAAATTTTCTTACTAGTAGCTGGAATCACTTCAAAGCAAAATGAAGGCCTCTGCCTTGTACTCAGTTTGGGGGGCATTTTTCTTTGTGACTAGCCATTCCAAAATTTATCTGGGGATGTTATTAATTAAGAAATTTGGATAGGCTTCAGCATCTTCTAGCCTTAAGGTCAAGCAACCCTGACAAGTCTGTTGGAAAATAATTTTCAAAGTCAGGCTTAATCTAATCAGATGCCCTATCTTTGCACCACAATTTTATTTTAAGATGCAGAGTAGATTTTATATCTGTGCTCTATGATGGTTGGTTTCTATCTGTAGAAAAGTAACATGAACTTTGCTTTGAAGAAACCATTGTGCAAATATTATTATTTAGGTTTGACTTAGGGATGTATGGACTGCGTAAAATCCTCTCTGTCTGTGTTTCACGGATTGTCAGGCACCTTTTATTTCATCATCCACTCACAGATGGATGTGATTTTTTTCGTCATGGAAATAATTACGTAAGAGATTTCATAGCAATGTACATAATTTACCTTAGTACGTAACATTTAGTGTATTGTTCCCCATTCCATTCAGCTTTTCCTCAGCAGAAAGTTGTGTATTTTCCTATGAATAAATTTGGGGGAAGTAAAAAAAAAGTCCGACAGTTCATGGACTCTGCACAGCCTGAGGAGGTTGCTCCACAGCAGACTCCACAGGTCGGATTCGTAGAAGTCCGAGCTCATTTTAGTCTGTCTTGAATTTCTCCAGCATCCCTAGTTTAAGTATAAAATATACTATATTGCATACACACACACATGCACACACACACACACACACACACACACGTGTGCCGCCCCCCCCCCCCCACAGATGTAGATATACAGTCAGGGCCAGAAATATTGGAACAAGGATAACTGTTTTGGCAGTTGGCCTCTGTACACCATCACATTGAAGTTGAAAGGAAACGGACCCAGATGGGAGCGAAGTCAGGACTTTCAACTGTAATTCAAGGGGGTTGACAAAAGTGGGGCACTAACCATTCAGGAAGGACAGCCAGTGGCATACACACACACCCATCATTGGTGGCTCATGAGTAATGGAACAAACCAACATCACTTCAAACTTAAGGATCACCTTTAATACCTGGATGAAAATCCTTTGCAGTCCATGACTGCCTGAAGCCTGGAACCCATGGACATGACCAAATGCTGAGTTTCCTCCCTCGAGATGCTTTGCCAGGCCTTCACTGCAGCTGCCTTCGGCTGCTGCTTGTTTGTGGGTCTTTCTGCCTTCAGTCTTGTCTTCAGGAAGTGAACAGCATGCTCTGTTGGGTTGAGATCAGGTGACTGACTTGGCCATTGAAGAACATCCCACTTCTTTGCCTTGAGAAACTCTTGGGTAGCTTTTGCGGTATGTTTGGGGCCATCATCTACAATATGAAGCAGTGTCCTATCAGTTTGGCAGCATCCGGCTGAATCTGAGCAGAAAGTATAGCCCTATACACTTCAGAATTCATCCTGCTGCTTTGATCAGCAGTCAGGTCAACAATAAACACCAGTGACCCAGTTCCATTGGCAGCCATACATGCCCATGCCATAACACTGCCTCCACTGTGTTTGACAGATGATGTGGTATGCTTTGCATCATGAGCTGTTCCTTTCCTTCTCCATACTGTTCTCTTCCCATCATTCTGGTACAAATTCATCTTGGTTTCATCAGTCCAAAGAATCTTATTCCAGAACTGGGCAGGGTTTTTAGGAGTTTGCTGGCAAAGGCTAATCTGGCCTTTTGGTTCTTGAGCATTACCAGTGGTTTGCACCTTGTTGTGAAGCCTCTGTATTTACATTCATAAAACCGTCTCTTGACTGTAGATGTTGACAATGACATGCCTACCTCCTCAAGAGTGTTCTTGACCTGGCTAGATGTTGTGAAAGGGTTGCTCTTCACCATGAGCAGAATTCTGCGGTCATCCACTTGCTTTGTCTTCCATGGTCTTCCAGGCCTTTTGCTGTTGCTGAGCTTGCCAGTTAATTCCTTCTTTTTCAGGATGTTCCAAACTGTTGTGTTGGCCACTCCCACTGTTTTTGCTATCTCTCTGATGGGTTTAGTTTGTTTCCTCAGCCTAATGATGGCCTCCTTCACTCGCATGGACACCTCTTTGGACCTCATGTTGGGAGTGCCAGTGAACAGCTACCAAATGCAAATGTGACACTCAGAACCACCTCCAGGCCTTTTATCTGCTTGATTGGTCATGAGGTACCCAGGAAACAGGCCACCCCTGGCCATGCAGCTGCTTGTCAGCCATTCGTTCCATTACTTATGAGCCACCAACAATTGGGGTGTGTGTGTGTATGCCACTGGCTGTAGTTCCTGAATGTTCAGTGCCCCACTTTTGTCAAACCCCTTGAATTACAGCTGAAAGTCCTGACTTCGCTCCCATCTGGGTGTGTTTCCTTTCAACTTCAATGTGGTGGTGTACGGAGGCCAACTGCCAAAATAGTTATCCTCGTTCCAATATTTGTGGCCCTGACACACACACACACACACACGTACAGTGCCTTACTTTCATATCTAGCTTTATTCAGTGGGGTATATATTATACACCTCAGTTCCTCCTATTTACTAGTTTACATTTTTTTCTCATACCCATCCCTTGAAAATCACTTCCCCTATCTATCCCCGCTCTGCACTGGATGGCCACAAGCCTCCAAGTTTGGAAGCTTATGGCCTTTCTGGTAGGATTGCGCCCTAAGACGACACAGGCCAGAGGAAGTTTTAGGGGGGAGAAGCAGGAACCCTATTCAAATTACTTTGAATCCTTTGTCAATGCAATTCTAATGCTATTCTTAAACTATTCCATTGATTCTATTTTCTAAATGCTTAAGTTGCCATGTCTTCGGTATGATGATACTATTTGCTGTATGAATAAACAATTGATTCATAAACAATACATGCAACAATTGATTCATTTCAATTTAAATCCCCTCTTTTTGACTCTTATAGATAATATCTTAACACAGCCATCTTGTGGTGCCCAGGACAATTTCTCAAATTACCAAATGTGTCCAGGGGCTCCAAAAAGTTGCCTACGCATGGACTACAGTAACCAGCAGTGGCTTTCCAAGGTTTCAAACGGGTGTCTTTCCCAGCCCTACCTGGAAATGCAAGGGACTGAACCTGGGACCAGACACTGAACCTCCATGCAAAACATGAACTCTGCCACTGAGATGTGGCTGTTCCCAGAAATGGCTTTATTGGTTGAGCAGTTGGCTGTTGGAAGTTGTAGCTTGATTGAGATCTGTGTATCGGTTACTTGATTAAAATGTTACTAGGGATGGCGGAGAATTTCTCCACGAATCTTCGGGAGGCCGAGCGCCGAGGCATTCGGCCCCCCGAAAGTGTTGGGGAAATTCTCCGCCCCCCCCCCCGGGATGGGACTTACCATGGCCGAATGTCCCTCCCGGCGGCGGTTCGTTGGAGGTGGGGGCGGCGGCCGGTCTCCTGACCGGCTGCCACCGCCGCCATTACAAAATAAAAAAGTAAAAAAACACAAAAAAACACACACCCGTGATAGGCTACGTGACGATTTACGTAGCCTATCATGGCTAGATTTCCAAAGTCAAAGTTATTTCCAAATAAGGAACGCAAATGACGGCGCCCATGGGCCGCCGCCATTTGCGTACGTGCTTTTTTTTTTCCCCAAAGTCACCCGTGATAGGCTACGTGACGATTAACGTAGCCTATCACGGCTGACTTTGGAAATCTAGCCGTGATAGGCTACGTTAATTGTTACGTAGCCTATCACGGGGTTTTGTTTTGTTTTTTCACTTTTTCTTTCGCGGCCGGGGAGATGGGGCACTTCTCCCCGGCCTGAATTTCGGCCGGGCAAGGCGGGGCGCCTCCCCCCCGGCCTGAATTTTGGCCGGGCGTGGCAGGGCGCCTCCCCCCGCTTGCCTGAACTTCGGGGGAAGAAGCGAAGCGCCTCCCCCCCACTGCGAAGCAAGCTGCAGGACAAGGTAAGTCCCTTTCGTACATCCCTAAATGTTACTAGAGCAATAGGACGATGAAGTTTGTCATTTAACTATCTTCAGTGTTGCTATTGGTATTTATAGCCCAAGCCAAAAGTATTTGATGTGGCAAACATTTTTTGCTCAAGAAGAAGTCATTTTCCTAAAATTGTTGGGATTATTCGGCAGTGATGCCTCTATTAGGCAATTAGAAGAGAAAAACAAAAAGGGCAAAACAGAATGAGCATTTACCAGTCCCACATGCACACAGGCTATCTTAATAAAAGGAAACCACACTCTTCTTTGGTGAAGAAAAGGTAAAATGGTTTACTCACAGTATTCTTGCATATAAAATGCAGGTACAGCATAGAGTTTCAAAAACATTTTCTTCAGTCCCACTGGCAGGAGCGAGAGAGCAAACACACATGCTCCCAATGTGGAGAAGGTCAGAGAGAGAGAGGAGGAGGAAGAAGGAAGGGGAGGAACAAAAGGAAGACATCACAGGAAACCACACTGTAGGCTATAGAGATCTTGGGGCTAGCTGTGATGAAAATTCCCATGAACTAACTGCAATATTGCCCCCTTCCAGTAACTTGCAGGTGAGGTTGCAATATTCCCAACAGAAATTAAATTGGGTTAGACTATACTTTGTCACTTTGCTGATTAATCTGGTAATCAGCTGCATGATCTCTTGTCTGTGCACATTGGATAGTGTGGATGTACCATACAGGTAGAAGCACAAGAACTGTTACAACACCTATCTGCATGCTATAGCACTGCATGAATTCCTAAGTATTTGCAGAAAGCTGGGTTTTCAGTTAAGTATTACCCAAAAATAGGACATGCATTTGTGAAAAGAGAGGACAAAAATAACTAATTTGCATACAACTGGCATGTGCTGAGGTATATATCTAGATGAACATTTATAAATAATGACTGCTTGTTCAGTCTTCTGTTCAGGTATTAACTGCTGATGGGCAAATCCAAGGCTCCTGCTCTCCCATCTTATGTTTCTCTCTATATATAAACTGGGCTTGGACTGGACAGCCTTTCAAAAAGAGGACACTTCCCAACTGAGGACTGTCCCCTGTAAAGTAGGACGCATGGCCACCCTAGAAAAATGGCTATTTTTCTTCCTTGAACTCCTTCGGATCCAGCGATATTGTTTGGATCAAAAGCATTAATTCAAACTATTATTGTAAAGAACTACCTTTAAAGATGAGTGGAATCTTTTTTTTTTAATGAAATATTGTCCGTTATAATATTTAACTCTGAATAAAATCATGTTTGTCCCCCAAAGCCCCACCCCACCAGAATCACATATAACTTTATATAAAAATAGGACCAATTATTAAAATATACTCTGTGTAGAACAACCATAACACTAAGGCTATAAATAATCTTTATTGCGTATTACATGTCAGAAGACCATTCAAGGTGCATGTAATTGTACTATTAAAATGAAAATTCAACTTCCCAGTTATTGAGGGTAGTAAATTTAGGAAAATTACAAAACTTTTCCTTGTAGTGTGATTTGATAAACCACTCTTTCTATATGCCCACCCAGAGTGGATAACAATCAATGTGTGTGTGTGTGTGTTTTAATTGGATTTTTAAACTTTAGACTGGATTAAATAATAACTTGGCTATTATTAAATCTGAATACTACAGGCAAGCAACAAAGTTAGCCATTAAGCAGTGTGTTCTTCAAGATTAGTAAAAATGAAATTATATATATACACACGCGCAAACACACACACACACACACACACACAGAATCTCTTCATACATAATATAAATAATACTATATAGTTTTAAATTAACATATTTAATTAACTTGATTGCAAGTTAACATGCTGGGTGTGACCAGAGTTGCACCATTGTTTAGGGAATACAGGACATATCAGTGGAAAACTTAAACCAGCCTTTTTTTCCCTAGCTGATTTAAATCACCTTGATTTAAGTTGGTCCACGTTGCCATGGATGGGTTGGGAGACTGCAAGTGTGGCAGGCAATCTGGACAGAGGGAGAACCTAAGAAGAGCCCTGCTGGATCAGACCAAGGGTCCATCTAGTCCAGCATTCTGTTCACACAGTGGCCAACTGGCTGCCTCTGGGAAGCCCAGAAGCAGAACATGAATGCAATAGCACCCTTCTGCTCATGTTCCCTAGCAACCGGTATTGAGAGACATACTGCCTGTGATTAGGGATGTCAGAGAATTCCGTCATGGATCTCGGTGAGGCTGAATGCCAGTGCATTCGGCCCCCCGAACTCTGTGGCTGAATGGCCTGCCACCCCCCCGCGGATCCCCCCTGGGATGAGACTTACCTGGGGCAGATCTTCCAAGCGGCGGCGGTGGCTCCAGTGGCCGTGGTTCTAGCGGCTCTGGCGGCGGCGGCTGGTCTTCTGACCGGCCGCCGCCGCTGCCATTTCCAGTCTTGTTAAAAAAAAAAAAAAGACATGATATCTTTTTATCATGGCTGGGTTTAAAAAAAAAAACACGACGTGATAGGCTACGTAAATCTTTACGTAGCCTATCATGGCTGAGTGGGTTTAAAAAAAAACTGCGTACGCAAATGGCGGCGGCTATAGCCGCCGCCATTTGCGTTCCTTATTTTTGGCCATCTTAGTCTACGTAAATATTTACTTAGACTATGATGGCAAAAATAAAGGGGAATGCAAATAGCATAGCGGGCGCTGTTTGCGTCCCTTTTTGATTCACCATTTTAGCCTACGTAAAGATTTACGTAGGCTAAAACGGTGAATCAAAAAGGGACGCAAATAGCGCCCGCTACGCTATTTGCGTTCCCCTTTATTTTCGCCATCATAGTCTACTTAAATATTTAAGTCTACTTGAATATTTACGTAGATTCAGATGGCCAAAAATAAGCACGCCAGGCCTTCCTGTCCTCCGCTCTCTCCCGGAGAGTGCTCAAGTTCATATTCATTGCATCCGTGATACTATCTAGCCATCTCATCCTCTGCCGTCCCCTTCTCCTTTTGCCTTCAATCTTGCCCAGCATCAGGGTCTTTTCCAGGGAGTTTTCTCTTCGCATTAGGTGGCCAAAATATTTCAGCTTCAGCTTCAGTATCTGTCCTTCCAATGAGCAGTCAGGGTTGATTTCCTTTAAGATGGACTGATTTGACCTCCTTGCAGTCCAGGGGACTCGTAAGAGTCTTCACCAGCACCACAGTTCGAAAGCATCGATTCTTCGGCACTCAGCCTTCCTTCTAGTCCAGCTCTCACAGCCATACATTACTACTGGGAAAACCATAGCTTTGATTAGACGGACCTTTGTCGGCAAGGTGATGTCTCTGCTTCTTACTATGCTGTCTAGGTTGGCCATAGCTTTCCTCCCAAGGAGCAAGTGCCTTTTAATTTCATGGCTACAGTCACCGTCTGTGGTGATCTTGGAGCCCAAGAAAATAAAATCTGTCACTGCTTCCATTTCTTCCCCTTCTATATGCCAGGAAGTGATAGGGCCAGATGCCATGATCTTCGTTTTTTTAATGTTGAGTTTCAAACCAGCTTTTGCACTCTCCTCTTTCACCCTCAACAAGAGGCTCTTGAGATCCTCTTTGCTTTCTGCCATTAGGGTGGTATCATCTGCATATCGGAGGTTGTTGATAATTCTCCCGGCAATCTTAATTCCGACGTGTGATTCATCCAACCTGGCGTTTCTCATGATGTACTCTGCATATAAGTTAAATAAGCAGGGCGACAATATGCAGCCTTGTCGTACTCCTTTCCCAATTTTGAACTAATTGGTTGTTCCATGTCTGGTTCTTACTGTTGCTTCTTGACCCTCGCACAGGTTTCTCAGGAGACAGGTAAAGTGGTCTGGTACTCCCATCTCTTTAAGAATTTGCCACAGTTTGTTGTGATCTACACAATCAAAGGCTTTAGCGTAGTCAATGAAGCAGAAATAGACATTTTTCTGGAATTCTATTGCTTTCTCCATGATGCAGCGAATGTTGGCGATTTGATCTCTAGTTCTTCTGCCTCTTTGAAACCCAGCTTGTACTTCCGGTAGTTCTCGGTTCACATACTGCTGAAGCCTAGCTTGTAGGATTTTGAGCATAATTGTATGGTAGTTTGAACACTCTTTGGCATTGCCCTTCTTTGGAATTGGAATGTAAACTGACCTTTTCCAGTCTTGTGGCCACTGTTGAGTGTTCCAAATGTGTTGGCATATTGAGTGCAGCACTGTAACAGCATCATCTTTTCGGATTTTAAATAGCTCAGCTGGAATACTGTCATCTCTGCTAGCTTTGTTGTTAGTAATGCTTCCTAAGGCCCACTTGACTTCACTCTCGAGGATGTCTGGCTCAAGTTCAGTGACCGCACTATCATGGCTATCAGGGACATTCAGATCTTTCCTGTATAGTTCTTCTGTGTATTCTTTCCACCTCTTCTTAATCTCATCTGCTTCTGTTTGGTCCCTGCCTTCTTGGTCCTTTATCATGCCCGTCTTTGCACAAAACGTTCCCTTGATCTCCGATTTTCTTGAAAAGATCCCTAGTCTTTCCCATTCTATTGTTTTCCTCGATTTCTTTGCATTGTTCATTTAAGAAGGCCTTCTTGTCTCTCCTTGCTATTCTCTGGAACTCTGCATTCAGTTGGCTATATCTTCCCCTTTCTCCCTTGCTTTTTGCTTCCCTTCTTTCGTCAGCTACTTGTAAAGCCTCATCAGACAGCCACTTGGCTTTCCTGCATTTCGTTTTCTTGGGGATGGATTGAGTTGTTTTCTTGGGGATTTCATTTTTTTGGGGATGGATTAAGCCGAAATTGTGCAAGAAGCAGCTCATGATCTGAGCCACAGTCAGCTCCAGGTCTTGTTTTTACTGACTGTATAGAGCTTCTCCATCTTTGGCTGCAAAGTACATAATCAATCTGATTTCAGTATTGACCATCTGGTGATGTCCATATGTAGAGTCGCCTCTTTTGCTGTTGGAAGAGAGTGTTTGCTATGATCAGCATGTTCTTTTGGCAAAACTCTATTAGCTTTTGTCCTGCTTCATTTTGTACACCAAGGCCATGCTTGTCTGTTATCCTGGTGATTTCGTGACTTCCTACTTTAGCATTCCAATCCCCTGTGATGAAAAGGACATCTTTTTTTGGTGTTAGTTCTAGAAGGTGTTGTAGGTCTTCATAGAACTGATCAACCTCAGCTTCTTTGGCCTGAGTGGTTGGGGCATAGACTTGAATTACTGTGATGTTGAATGGTTTGCCTTGGATTCGTACTGAGATCATTCTATCGTTTTTGAGATTGAACCCCAGTACTGCTTTTCCCTCCCTTTATTGACTATGAGTGCTACTCCATTTCTTCTAAGGGATTCTTGCCCACAGTAGTAGATATGATGATCACCTGAGTTAAAATCACCCATGCTTGTCCATTTTCGTTCGCTGATTCCCAAGATGTCGATGTTCAATCTTGCCATCTCATATTTGACCACCTCCAGCTTACCTTGATTCATTGATCTTACATTCCAGGTTCCTAAACAATATTGTTCTTTACAGCACTGGATTTTCTTTTCACCACCAGACACATCCACAGCTGAGTGTCCTTTCAGCTTTGGCCCAGCCGCTTCACTCTTTCTGGCACTACTTAGAAATTCCCTCTGCTCTTCCCCAATAGTATATTGGATACCTTCTGACCTGAGGGGTTTATCTTCTGGCGTCATATCTTTTAGCCTTGTGATATGTTCCATGGGGTTTTCTTGGCAAGAATACTGGAGTGGGTTGCCATTTCCTTCTCCAGTGGACCACATTTTGTCAGAACTCTCCACCATGACCTGTCCGTCTTGGGTGGCCCTGCACAGCATAGCTTATGGCTTCACTGAGTTACACAAGCCCCTTTGCCACAACAAGGCAGTGATCCATGAACGGGCCCTGCCTGTTCGGCATAGAACAAATGAATTGCTATTAAAGCTCGAGCTTTGAACTTTTTTTGAACTTTCAAAATTTTCTACACATCCACGCTGCTCAGCCTTCAGTTTAAAACAAAAAAGAGCAAAATCGGTCTGGTAGATCTTGAGTAATAAGCCTTACACTACTGTATTCTTATATAGATATGATCCAATGATTTCACAGCCCCTAATCAATTGACTAAATGCAGCAACAAAAATCCCCTCCCATCAATTGCTGTTTTGTGAACATTCTTCAAAGGTACCTTTATGAGGGTGAGAGAGTATATGATTAACTGTAGTTAACACAAGTTCTGGCCTCTTTTTAATTTTGGAAGAGCCTAAGCCATCTGTTGTTTTGAAGCACAGAGATTTAGTAATCAACTACAACAGTAAGAAAGAACTTATCTCGGGAGGTTATTAATTTAGAAACTTGGATGGGCTTCAGCATCTTCTAGCCTTAAGGTCAAGCAACCCCAACAAGTCTGTTGGAGAATTATTTTCAAAGTCAGGCTTAATCTAATCAGATGTTCTCTCTTTTAACCACAATTTTATTTTAAGATGCAGGGAAGATTTTATATCTGGGCTCTATTATTGACCATTGGTTTCTGTCTTTAGAACTGTAACATGAACTTTGCTTTGAGGAAACCAATGTGCAATATTATTATTTAGGTTTGAGAATAAAATATATATTTGCCGTACAGCACATATATTTTTGCAGTCCCTTACTTTCTTATCTAGCTTTATTCAGTAAGGTATATATTAGTGTTGTGCTGAAAATTTCAGTTCTTCCATTTTCAGCATTTTGTGGTAGGGTGGGGGTGAAATGAAAACTCTGGTGAAAGAGGCTGGGAGAGGTGAGAATTTTGAATAATGTTGTCCTCAGGGAAGAGGACAGGATTTCCACTTACCTTTTAAAGTGTAGGCAGTGGCTAAGGGGACTTTCTTTCTTTCTTTCTTTCTTTCTTTCTTTCTTTCAAAACAACTCCTGCACTTGCAGGAACCCAGGATTCTTCTCCAACACAGCAGGTCTTGCTAAACTCCAAGGAGACCTTCTTTGCAAAACAAGAGCAAACTGGACCTTTAGAGCTTTAGAAAAAATTTGTTCTTCCTTGCAGCAATACAGAGCAAGCCAGATAAGCATTTTTCTAAAGCTCCAAAAGTCCCATTTGTTCTTGTTTGCAGCATCCCAGGACTCTTTGCATAGCTTCTGCAGCCTGGGAGTTCTTCCTTAATGACTATAGGAGAAGGTGAGGTCACATGGTCTCATGGGAGTTCAAGAAGTGCTGCTGGGCTGGAGAAGCAAAGAGTCTGATGTTGAAGGTGTTTTTCAAGTTAAAAAAAGGAAGAAATAAAATCCTTCAGCCACCTCCCAGACTTAAAAAAGGTATGTGGGAACTCTGTCCCTCTCCCCAAGGAGAAAATTCTTCAAAGTTCTCCCCCACACTGCTAAAGACCCCCCCCCCAAAAAAAGCCTCTTTTGCAGGGAGAGAGAGAGAAAAATCCTGAAAATGGGGGCAGGAGTCAGCACGGCACTAGTATATATTATACACCTCAACTACTCATATTTCTTAGTTTGCATGTTTGTTCATACCAATCCATGAAAAGTCACTGCCCCATCTTGTCTGTTTTTGACTCTTGTAGATAATATGAGAACACAGCCTTCCCCAATGTTGTACCCTCCATAGGTGTTGGACTGCAACTCCCATCATTCCCAGCTAGCATGGCTAATGGGAGTTGCAGTCCAATACATATGGAAGGCACCCGGTTGGGGAGAGCTGTGTTAATATTTTGCTTCTGTGGATTGCTAGCCTTGCCTGTCTTGAGGATACATTTTCCTCCTTGAGGTTCCAAGAAGCTAAATAACTGCACTAGAGATGTCCATCACTGGGAAATCCAGCTCTTTTTCGGCTTGATGGAATTCTGCGGCATGTATAACTCACGTTGTGTCTATGAGTCAAGCTGTGGGCTGTTTCCTGAACTCCAAGAATGTTTTGGCACATTGGGGGGGGAGGTTCTGCTATTTGCACAAATTAGGGCCAAATTTGTGCAAATTATGGCCAAATTTGTGCAAATTATGGCCAAATTTGTGCAAATTACACAAATTCAGCCATTATCTGCATAATTAGCACACATTTCGCCGTGGCTCAAACAATTTGCTCAGACATTTGAAGAAATTGCACACCTCCCTCCAAGTGCACAAAATTCCTAGCAAATCCACAAACTGGCCTAACTCACTGCAGATTGAGTCAGAGGCTGCAGCAGGAACATAAATGAAGGGGGGTTAAGAAAACTAGTTGAACTCCCCTCCAAATGGATTTCTCCAACATCCCTACACTGCACCCATGTTAGTAAACGTGTGTACATGAACACTAAGGCACCACTGTCATTAGACGCCCTTCAGCTGTCGAAGTATTTTCTTCTGAACTATTAATAAGGGCCAGTGTGGTGTAGTGGCTAGAGTGTTGGACTGTGAGTCAGGAGATCTGGGTTCTAGGCCCCACTTGGCCACAGAAGCTCACTGGGTGACTTTGGGCCAGCCACAGACTCTCAGCCCAACCTACCTAACAGGGTTGTTGTTGTGAAGATAAAATGGAGAGGAGGAGGATTATGTATGCCACCTTGAGTTCCTTAGAGGATAAAAGGTGGGATATAAATGCAATAAATAAAAATAAATAAATAAATAATAAGACTACACCCCTCATATGGAATAAACTCCCCAAAGAGATTCACCTGGCACCTGCATTGTTGTCTTTGGCACCAGGCAAAGCCCTTTCTTTTCTCTCAGGCATTTTAGAGACCTAGTTCTAGATTATTATGGCTGTTGTATCTATTCTTGTGCTCTTTATTTGTTTTGCATTATATTATAATTTATTATTTTAAATGTTTGTATTGTTTTTTATATATGTTTTAACTGTTATATGGCATTTTAATTTTTTAGCTGTAATCTGCCCAGAGAACATTTGTTATTTGGCAGATTAGAAATATAATTAATAAATAAATAAATAATTGTAGGACAATTGCATTCTTTCTAGTGCAGGGCTTGGGCAGCTTCTGCCTCTCCAGATGTCATTGGATTGCAGCTCCTATCAGGCTTTACCATTGACTATGCTAGCTAGGGCTGATGGGAGTTGAAGTCCAACAACATCTGCAGTCCAATAACATCTGGAGGGACACAAGTTCCCCTGTTCCAGTGTATCTATAATCAAAAGAATAATCAGCCTCTTAGCTTCTAAGGCTGTGGGGGACAGGCTGTTGCGGAGTAAACCAATACAGCATACAGGCAAGTGACAAAGTGTCTCCAACCATGACCATATTTCATGTCTCTTGCTTTCTTTTTCTTTTTTTAAGTAAAAGTTTCTGGGATAAGGATTGGGGCCACAGTGTCAAGGAAGGTGAGGTTATACATGCTGTGGTTCCAAAGAAAAACATCTACTCCCAAGTTGCCCCAGGAGATAAGCTGCCATTGGTTTGGATCTAGACTTCAACATACTTAGAGTAGACCCACTGAAATCAATGGAGCTTAAATTAATCATAACTAAAGCCCCATTGATTTCAGTGGGTCTACTCTAAGTATGATGAAGCCTGGATCCCATTGGCTCCAGTGGGAGATAGATTCCTTCCTGAGTGAAAAACAGCAGGGGCAGGTAGGAGCTGATTTTTATTAGGATTGTGGCGTGCCAGAAAGTATTACACTCCTGTCCTGTGTACTGCAATCCTGATCATCATTGCTCTCTCTCTCTCTCTCTCTCTCTCTCTCTCACACACACACTTTTTTTTTACTTTGTGTAAAAATGAAACGAAAAAACCAAGAACACATTCACATCTTGTCTAGTTCAGTCCTTATTATTTGAAGGTGGGCTTTTTAGAAGAATCACATCATGCAGCCAAAGAATATTCAGTCTGTTGCAAATGTGAGAGCTGAGAATCATAGAGATAAAGAGAGCGGCACAGTTCAGACATCATGCCAAACCATGGTTTCCACTAATCATGGTTTGTACTAACCATAGTTTCTTAGAACCGAAAACAACAAGGGCAGACAACAGCTCCCTGCTAGGGATGGACGAAAGTCCCTTACCTGATCCCACAGCTTGCTTCACGGTGGGGGGGAGGCGCTCTCTCCCTCCCCCTGAAATTCTGGCCAGGGGGGAGGTGCCCCATCCCTCCGGCCGCGAAACCTCCTCTCCTGCCGGGACGCAAATGGCGGCAGCCATAGCCGCCGCCGTTTGCGTCCCTGCAGTCAGCCGTGATAGGCTATGTAAATGTTTACGTAGCCTATCACGGCTGACTTTGAAAAAACAAAAAGCGTGTATGCAAATGGCGGTGCCCATGGGTGCCGCCATTTGCGTTCCTTATTTTGGCACGTGTAGTCTACGTAAACATTTACGTAGACTATGGCGAAAATAAGGGCAATGCTTGCGTTGCCCTTATTTTTGCTGTAGTCTACATAAATATTTACGTAGACTACACGTGCCAAAATAAGGAACGCAAATGGTGGCACCCATGGGCGCCGCCATTTGCATACGCGCTTTTTTTTTCCCTCAAAGTCAGCCGTGATAGGCTACGTAAACATTTACGTAGCCTATCACGGGGTTTTTTTTAAAATCTATCTGTGATAGGCTACATAAATCTTTACGTAGCCTATCACGTTTGTTTGTTTATGTTTTACTTGGAAATGGTGGCGGCGGCAGCCGGTCAGAAGACCGGCCGCCGCCGCAGCTGCCGCCGCTGCCGAACCGCCTCCGCAGCCGCCAGCACCAGGGACATCAGACCGTTTCTCCACCAATTTCGGGGGGCCGAATGCGCTGGCATTCGGCCTCCCCAAGATTCATGGAGAAATTCTCTGACATCCCTACTCCCTGCATGCCTTATTCTTTTGCAAAATCACCATTTTTTTTTTGCCACTGCAGCGGCAGGGGAACATGGCTGGGGCCACAAAAATGGCTATGGGGGTGGCACATGTTGCCCACATATGAGTTAAACCATGATTTTAGCATCTAGCCATATAGGCAAGCCATGGTTGCCTATGACAGACATAAGTGTAGTTTATTAATTCAGACATCACATCATAATTCGTGCAAACCATGGTTTGCAAACCCTCTTGAAATCATCTTTTCTGGCTTGGTGGCCAAGTGCAAACCATGTTTATATATTGCACCAAAATATTGTTCAGCTTCCTTAACTGTGGTTTGGCATGATGTCTGAAACTAAGTCAGTGAGTTCACTGGAAGACAATATTTTTGAATCATCAGCATCATCATAGGTATGTGTGTGGGTATTATTCATAACAGAAGCAGCAGTATTATGTGGTACATATGTATATAACACAATGGGGGAGGCAATGAAGCCTGAAACTACAACTGTGTGTTGTAGTTTGAGCAACCCAATACTCAGTCTGGTCCATCAGCCCAAAATATATATATATATATATATATATATATATATATATATATATTACATTTTGTGTAACTGGTGCTACCATCTCCCAAGAGCTCAAAGTTAAAATTAAATATTGGAATAAATTATGCAGATAAAGAAAATTAGCCTGTGTTCACTTATGTAGTGGTTGTTATTCCACATCTATTTCTTTTTTATGTTGGGTGAAATAGTGATAAGAATGAAAGAATGCTCTGGCAAAGAAGATGTTTGGGAAGACAGACTGGAATCTAGAAGCAGAAGAAGGGAGGTGAACCAAGTTCTGCACATTGGGTTGAATTCAAAGAGCTTTCAGATAAAGAAAGATAGGCTTGTAGCCCTATTTTTCAGATGTGTGCACAATGGCCAATGCAGTGCTATAATAGGAGTTATCATGCTTCTGCTTGTGCAAATGGTTGTGTAAACACATGCACAAACAGAACATCATATCTGGATGCTCTAGCACAGGGATGCACAATATGCAGCCCCCGCTGCCCCCCTTCATTTTTATTTTATTTTTTTAAAATGGCATCTGTAAAGTCTACAGATCACTCAAAGAGTCAAAATTAGTGAAATACAGTCAGGGCCAGAAATATTGGAACGAGGATAACTATTTTGGCAGTTGGCCTCTGTACACCACCACATTGAAGTTGAAAGGAAACACACCCAGATGGGAGCGAAGTCAGGACTTTCAGCTGTAATTCAAGGGGGTTGACAAAAGTGGTACACTAACCATTCAGGAAGGACAGCCAGTGGCGTACAGCCCCCCCCCCCCATCGTTGGTGGCTCATAAGTAATAGAACGAATGGCTGACAAGCAGCTGCATGGCCAGGGGTGGCCTGTTTCCTGGGTACCTCATGACCAATCAAGCAGATAAAAGGCCTGGAGGTGGTTCTGAGTGTCACATTTGCATTTGGTAGCTGTTCACTGGCACTCCCAACATGAGGCCCAAAGAGGTGTCCATGCAAGTGAAGGAGGCCATCATTAGGCTGAGGAAACAAAATAAACCCATCAGAGAGATAGCAAAAACAGTGGGAGTGGCCAATACAATGGTTTGGAACATCCTGAAAAAGAAGGAATTAACTGGCAAGCTCAGCAACAGCAAAAAGCCTGGTAGACCATGGAAGACAGCTAAAGGGGATGACCACAGAATTCTGCTCATGGTGAAGAGGAACGCTTTCACAACATCTAGCCAGGTCAACAACACTCTTGAGGGGGTAGGCATGTCATTGTCAACATCTACAGTCAAGAGACGGTTTTATGAATGTAAATACAGAGGCTTCACAACAAGGTGAAAACCACTGGTAATGCTCAAGAACAGACAGGGCAGATTAGCCTTTGCCAGCAAACACCTAAAACCCTGCCCAGTTCTGGAATAAGATTCTTTGGACTGATGGAACCAAGATGAACTTGTACCAGAATGATGGGAAGAGAACAGTATGGAGAAGGAAAGGAACAGCTCATGATCCAAAGCATACCACATCATCTGTCAAACATGGTGGAGGCAGTGTTATGGCATGGACATGTATGGCTGCCAATGGAGCTGGGTTTACTGGTGTTTATTGATGACCTGACTGCTGATCAAAGCAGCAGGATGAATTCTGAAGTGTATAGGGCTATACTTTCTGCTCAGATTCAGCCGAATGCTGCCAAACTGATAGGACGCCGCTTCATATTGCAGATGGATAATGACTCAAAACATACAGCAAAAGCTCCCCAAGAGTTTCTCCAAGGCAAAGAAGTGGGATGTTCTTCAATGGCCAAGTCAGTCACCTGATCTCACCCCAATAGAGCATGCTGTTCACTTCCTGAAGACAAGACTGAAGGCAGAAAGACCCACAAACAAGCAGCAGCTG
Source organism: Heloderma suspectum (assembly GCF_057233095.1). Taxonomy (NCBI): domain Eukaryota; kingdom Metazoa; phylum Chordata; class Lepidosauria; order Squamata; family Helodermatidae; genus Heloderma; species Heloderma suspectum. Next base: position 32,676,779 of record NC_139466.1, on the reverse strand, counting down.
AAGGCAGCTGCAGTGAAGGCCTGGCAAAGCATCTCGAGGGAGGAAACTCAGCATTCGGTCATGTCCATGGGTTCCAGACTTCAGGCAGTCATTGACTGCAAAGGATTTTCATCCAGGTATTAAAGGCGATCCTTATGTTTGAAATGATGTTGGTTTGCTCCATTATTTATGAGCCACCAACGATTGGGGGGGGGGTATGCCACTGGCTGTCCTTCCTGAATGGTTAGTGCCCCACTTTTGTCAACCCCCTTGAATTACAGTTGAAAGTCCTGACTTCGCTCCCATCTGGGTGTGTTTCCTTTCAACTTCAATGTGGTGGTGTGAAGAGGCCAACTGCCAAAACAGTTATCCTTGTTCCAATATTTCTGGCCCTGACTGCAGTTTTGACCGTTTGGGTGCTCCATAGCCACTATTGACACTATTAAATATACATATAATTTTTCAGCACCTGTGTGGATCTCCTGAAGTTGCCCAGCCCTGCTCTAGGACATGGCATCAAACAACATTTCTGTGAGCACAAGATACCATCCAAATGCAGAAGGTTTTGACCTTCTTGGGAAACATTTCACTAACAAAATGAAAGGTTTTCTGGTTTCTGATGAGTTAGTTGCCACTGACTCCACTTCACAAACCTGCTCTGATTTTAATATGGGCTTTTATGAATTTACTCCCAAATAAATTATAGGAAGCATCCTTGAGCTGAGCTACCTTGCTTTATTTGGTTTTAAGGGTAAATACTTAGTCATGCTTAGAGAAGACCCACTAAAACCAGTGAGATGAACGTTCCCTTGATTTCAGTGGGTCTGTTCTAAGTATGACTAAGGCTGGATCCCACCCATTCTGTGTACTATTCCACAGGGGTAGAGGTGGCTACCTAGAAGGCATCTCAGTGGAATACTGTCAGCAACCTAGACCACTTCTCATTTTAAAATGTTGAATGATGCAGCAGATTCCACTCGACAAGCTAGATCCTTTCATGCCTATCAGAACAACGTGTTCAGAAATACTGTAAGAAAAAGGCTGCAGTCTGTCCAATGTACATTTACTTCCAAGTAAGGCCTGGTGGGCTTGGTGGGAGAATCATCTGAGTAAGCATACAGAGGGTCAGGCTCTTGGTCTCCTCTTGTTTAGCTGGATGCAATTCTACGGAGGTCAACTGAATTCAGAACATTTTGAGATCAACACAGAGTTGTGGAGTTTTAGAACCCTTGGAGTTCAGTCAATCCACAAGTGAAATAACCCTGCTTTACTTTATTTGCTATTGTGATCTTATCTAAGACCAGAAGGCATACAAGTGCAAAAGTAATTAAAATTTGAGCCAGGAAGGTTGAGGTGCTTTTGCAATTTTCCAAAGCAATGAATGATGTGATCAGATGGGGCTTATCATTGCCAGGCCTGATTCGTATGTGTGACAAAGTGTGTATGAGTTCTGCTAAATCTTGCAAGAGGCTGGGCCAAGCAGGAGGCTGGAACAAAATCCTGCTGTCAGGAATGAGCTCTTTGAACTAGGTTCTGACTATTGCCTGCCACCCGTACTTCCATTTCTAGAGAGGTTCTGTTCTCTCTCTCAAGCGAGATGAACTGCCTAAGACCTACTTTTATTTTGCCAAGTTTTAGTGTGGGTTAGAGAGCTGTCTCCTTTGTTTTTATGCCGAATTGTTTTATCCTGCACTTGGCTTTATTGTATGAAAATGAATTTAGTAACTTGCATTCTTTTTGCTGTTATTTGAATGGTTTCTGTTGGGTTGGATCCAGATTAACTTAGTCACACGTCAGTCCTATTCAAATCAGTGACATTTAGGACACAAACCTATGCATATTTGGACAGAAAAAAAGTCCTACAACTCCCAGCGTTTCGCACCATCATGGGAATCGTAGGACTTCTTTCTGGCTAAGCATGCATAGCATTCCGCCCTTAAGGGCACAATCCTATGTGTCATCTGGCAGCCTCCTCCCCCGCTCTGCCCTCCCGCGGATAGACAGCCAAAATCGGCTGTCTAGCCGCAAATACAGGGCAGGAGAAGCATGGAGAGGATTGTTCCCTCCACGCTTCTCCTGCCCTGCATTTGTGGCTAGACAACCGATTTTGGCTGTCTAGCCATGAGAGGGTGGAGTGGGGGAGGAGGCTGCCGGATGACACATAGGATGTGTCATACTGGCATTTCCGCCTTCCCTGCCCTGGAACGCCCCCCAGAATGCCCCATTTTGGCTGCTTCATGCTCCTCTTCAAAGCGTGGAGCACAGGACTGTTCCACACTGCCCATGAGGCAGCGCAGAAGCGGGGGAAGGTCGGTTCCTGGAAAACTAGATATCCTATGGCTGTCTAGCCACTGACTAGTGGCTACAGGATTGCTCCCTCCACTAGCTAACTTGTCCCATTGATCTCAATGGGACCAGAGCATGATTGACCAAGTTTAGATCCAACTAGACTTGTTGTTATATGTTTTAGCAACTATCCTGTAAGCCCTTTTGACTTGATTTTATGAAGAAAGTTGGGTGTCATTTTTTAAAATAAAATAAGTGGCTTAGTACAATCAATCTCCATTTGCATTCAAGGGGCCATTTATGCATTGTGAAAAGAGGAAATGCAACCCACCCACCCACCAAGTAATTTAAAAGCCCCTGCTTCTCGGGTTTCTTTATCAGGGTCGGCACCAAGGTCAGGCATGATTGGGCACCTGCCTGGGGTGCACAACCCAGCAGGGGCTCACTGACAAGAGCCCCCCCAGACTTGATCCTCCTCTTTACCATTGGAATTTATTCACCTGCCTCTTGCTCTGGCCCAGACAACGGTGGTGGAGAGGAGGAGAAGCAGTAGATTCCAGTGCTCACTGGCTCTCTGCCTGTCAAGCAAGCAAGGGGTAGCAATGATGGCAAAGAGGATAAGGAGCAATAGCAGCTAGTGATAAAGGTGGTGAGTAAGTTGACTCACTAATGGAGGGGGGGCATTGAGGGTGTCTTGCCTAAGGGCCCTCCAAAACCTGAAGCCAGTACAGTTCTTTATCTTTAAATTGGACTTAGTATGGACAGCAGTCAAATTAAACATAGGGTGTCTTCAAATAGAGGACTGCCCTCTCTAATGTAGGACCCATGGCCACCCTAATTTGCATTCATGCCTCAACGATATGCTGCCTGTTTGCATGGCATAGCTGCTCCTTTATGGCCAGCATCCACACTGCAGCAGTAACTAGGATGGCTATGTGTCCTCCTTTACAGAGGCCAGTCCTTTATTTGAACAGCTTTCAGAGAATGGTCCTTTATTTGAAGGGATGCCCAGTCCAAGTCCAGGTAAAAGGTAAAGAACCCTAAAGATGGAGGGAGCGAAAAGGGCCTTGTAGGTGCCCCTTCGCAGGTAGCACCTGGACAACAGGAAATTGAGCAGGCACACAAATCACCTGGTCATTCTTCTCCACTACAGTGAAATGTGTTGTTTTTCAGTTTAACTGATATCATTGTTTCAAAATGTTCATATGTAGATGTAAATTAGCATATGCATATTTTAGGTCATTCTGAGTCCTCTTCTGTCTTCTCTTCGGGGGTTGATGCATTTCCTTTTTGGGGAGGATGTTCAGGTGCTCATCCTAGCGGTAATGTATGTATGTTTTCATCATGTGGGCAGCCTGGATTGTGTGTCAGTATCAGCAGCTCTGATGGAAGGAGCCCCTGGGACAGAAAGTACCCGTGGGATCAAAATGGACACTGTGGCATTGGAGCCTGCCAGAGGGGGAGGAGCAGTTTTGTAACGGCAACTGAACTGCAAGATAGGGTATGACCATGCACGCGTTCCCAATATGGAAAGTAAATGACTGAGTTTAGGTAAAGCCAAGGGCCCAACCTTGTGCGTGCCTAGAACTTGCAAGGTTCTAGCCTGCAAGACCTTTCTCCTAATCACAGAGATGTGCTGGTGGTTAGCAAGTAGTGACAAAAGGGGCTATAGCTCACTGCATGGCCGACTCAAGACATTTTGCTGCTTGAGGCTAAGAATAAGATGGCGCCTGTCCCATTCCATATACAAAGCCGGCTAAACTGGCAGCTGAATCTTTCTTTGACTCTGGCAATGGGACAGCATCCTCCTCCATGCCTGAAGGCAGCAGGCTAGCTTAGGGAGCACAGGTTCAGTCGCTTGGGACGGAGCTCTCTCCTCCAGTACCTTGCTGCCACCCCCCAACATCTGCCGCCTGAAATGACTGCCTCACTCTGTGTAATGGTACAGCCGGCCCTGGCTAAGTGGTAGAGCATTCCTTGATGGGGTTCAGTTGTCAGCTGAAGAACTTACCATTTCGCCAATCATTGTATGGGCTTTATTTTTCACTTTTGTTGTTCTTCGGTTTTCCCTTCAGTTTCTCTTGTGATTTGATCTCTGCTGTTGCTTTATTGCATTTTTGTTGCTGTTGTAGATTAATTTGGAAATTATGTTTGCTGTTTTGCTTATGTTATTTATTTTCTTATTGTCAAGATTTATACCCTGCCTTTCAGTTGAAAGAAGCTGTCAGGGTTCCCTGTATGACCTGGACCCCCCTGAGCAACTCCTTAAGGATCTCTTGCCTCCTTAAGAGCCCCACCTTCCTTCTTTTACCTTCTCCTTTCCAGTAACATGGGGTTTAGGCTGTAGGCTTGAGGGGATCGACACTCTAGACTCAGGGTTTATCCACAACAGTTTACTAGTAGATTTAAAGCAAAGAAATCACAACTAAGGGTATTTACACAATAGAGCTGAGTGATACAAAAGGCATTAAGAGACAATAAAAGCTGCAAAATGCAAGTTCCTTTGCCCTAGCTGTACTTAGACTTCTCTGGGCTGCTTCTTCCTGCTCCCTCTTCAGGCTCTAGTCTCCATAACTCTGACTCTTACTGGCTCTCTTGCTCTCTTATATACCCTCCTCCCTCAAAACTGAAAGTACTGCTTCAAACCTGAAGTAATGAAACTTAACTGTGGAAATGAAACTGAAATGTAATCAGGGAAATGAAACTACTCCTCTGAGGGATACGCCTCCCAACAAAACTCCAGGCCTCTAAGCCTGACCGTTTTTCCCTTTGCCTCTGTAGGCCTCAAACCTCCACAGATGCTTAAAGTGGTTTATAAGAGATTGCAATAATACAAACCAAAACCTCTGGAGGATAGCACCTGTTGTGCTTCCCTTTCATTCTTCAGTTCCACAGCAACTGACAGGAGGGAAACAAGCCTATGACTATACCACCCTGAACATACCCAATCTCATCTGATCTCAGAAGCTAAGCAGGGTCCAGCCTGGTTAGTACTTGGATGGGATACCACCCGGGAATACCAGGTGCTGTAGGCTTAGGGAGGGACCATAGCTCAGTGGCAGAGTACATGCTTTGCATGCAGAAAGTCCCAGATTCAATCCCTGGCATCTCCATGCAGGGCTGGAAAAAATCCTGCCTGAAACCCTGGAGAGCCACACAGCTAGTCACTGTTGACAGGTGGATGGGCTAGGCTAGTTGGGTCAAAGTTCAGACGAGGTATAAGACAGCTTCCTATGACAGAGACCCTCTGCATATGCTTAGAGTGACTGCTTCTCATGTTCCAAAGCTGAGCTCTGAGCTTGTAAAGAGATTCCAGAGTGGAACTCTGGCTCCAATTTAAGCCCCCTCCCCCCGTCAGAATGCACAACAAAAACTTCTTTCTTTAAGCTGAAGATCTACAATCAGAAAATTATTTAGAGCCTACCACCACCACTGCAGGCAGCGTTAGCTGTGAATTTCCCATCTTTTTCCACCCTGATCTTTAGCCAAATAGTCAAGATCTCATGCATTTCCCCCACCCAGCAACTGATGGGTTTTTTTAAAAAAAAATCCTGGCCAGCAGTAGTCTGACTGGAAAGCAGTAGGTGGCATGGACATTTTACGCTCTTTGCAGGACCCCCATAACTACTTTAAATGCGCCTTCAAACTTGCATCCTGTAAACATGATGGTGAAATGGAGGAGGGGGGATGTTCTAGCTCAGCCCTAATTTAGGAATCATGGTCTTAATTTTTTTGGATCTTGATTTTTCAGAATTGAGCAAAACTAGTACCTGTTAACAATGGAAGTAATTCACAGTTTGTCCGAAGAGAGAGATTTTTGCTTTAGTAGGGAATGTACCTGACAGTTGAAACTTGCCAATTCACACCAGCTGTAATGCAGACAAGGATGCTTATGCTATAAAACTGAATATTGCAGTGTATCTGCAACAGAGAGAGAAGTAAAAGGCGGGGGAGGGGAGGTAATTTGCAAGCTAATTTATGAGCTTGAAAACAAATTTCACCATGCTCCAAGGATAACAAATACCTGCTTTCTCCCTGAGTGTAATTACTGAAGCTCAGCCGAATGGAAATGGAGCAGAATGCATTTCCACATTCAGTATTGTTAACCTATCATTAGTGGTTACCATAAATATTGTTACAAGGTCCTGCTATTTCAGCAAACCTATTAATGGCTATTTTTGTGTGCCAGTGGTGGCTTTTATCATTAAAGTTCCTAGCCATTCCTGCCAGTGTAATGAGAGTGTCCCTGGGTTCAGGGAGAGTCAAAATGTATAGCTGATTTAGATATCCGATCATATTTAATACCAGATTCATTAACCTTTTGAAAAATCTGAGATGAGATGTTAAGGTTGCATTGCCAGCTTTCAGTTTTGTGGATATGCTGGAGTACATCCTAAAAGGAAGAGACAGAGCTGATAGCATTTGAGCCTAATTGCAGCAACTTTCTTTGCATACTTGGAACATATGTGCACTGGAGCAAAGTTTATCTGAAGCTTTTTTTGTTGTTATTGTTCTACTGCACAACCAACCCCCCTCCCCAAACCCTGAGTGCAGAAAAGCGCAACTGAGCAATTCCCTTATGAGGAAAGCTTATAGCATCTGGGATTGTTTAACTTCGAAAAATGCAAATGAAGGAAGATATCATAAAGGTGTACAAAAATTATGCATGGTGTGGAGAAAGTGGATAGGGAGACATTTTTCTCCCGCTCACATAATACTAGGACCCAAAGGGGTCATCCCATGAAGTTCTCATGGTAGGAGATTCAGGACAGATAAAAGGAAGTATGTCTTCATACAGCACATAGTTAAACTATGAAATTGCTACCACAACAGGTAGTGATGGCCTCCCGTTTGAATAGCTTTAAGAAGGGATTAGATGAATTCATGGAGGAGAAGGCTATCAATGACTACTAGTCCTGATGGCTACATGCTACCTCCAGTATCAGAGACACTATGCCTATGTATGTCATTTGCTGGGGAACATGAGCAGGAGGGTGTTGTTGCACTCATGTCCTGCTTGTGTGTTTCCTGTGGCCAGCTGGTTAGCTACTGTGTGAACAGAATGCTGGACTAGATGGAGCCTTGGTCTGTTCCAGCACGGCTCTTCTTATGTTCTTATGAGCATCCTTTCACCCTGGAACGTTTCCTAAGGGAAGGCAAGAAAGGATGGGAAGAAGGAAAGAAAAGGAGCTTCCTGTTTACAAAAGGAGCTCAAAAAGGTTACGAATCCTTTCTTTCAAATGCGATTGGTTAATTTCTGTTGCTGGAGGGGGAGTGGTAGCTGAAGAACTACTATGGGAGGCAGATGCTGGATTAGATAGATTCATGAGTTACGTTGAGCATGGAATCTTAATTAGCTTAGTCTGGTCAGCTTTCTGCGCTCCTGTTCCTATCTGTCCATGGAGCCTAGCATTGTTGCCTTTCTGATTTCAGGCAGAGGTCTTTCCCATTACCTGCTACCTGAACCTTTTTAACTGGAGATGCCAGGGACTGAACCTAGAACCTTCTGCACACAAATGATGCCCTCCACCATGGAGTTATGTCCGTACTGGTGTGATCTAGAATGGGTGGGCATCTTGTTGCTGTCCAGATGTTTTGGCCTAAATCTCCCATCAATCCTGACTATTGACTATACTGGATAGTTGTAGGCCAAAACATCTGGAGTTGTAGGCCAAAACATCTAGAGGGAAAGAAATTGCCCACCACTGATCTAGAACTCTGAACTGTGTCTGTGTGTGTTGATTACCACTCTCTTTCTCCTTACTCAGGAAACAGTGAGCTTAAGGCAAGGGTAAGCCACATGGTGCCCTTGAGATGTTTTGGACTACAAGTCCCATAAGCCCCAGCCACCATGGGCAGTGGTCAGGGATTGTAAGAGTTGTAGTCCAACACAGCTGGAGGGCAGCACATTATCCCTAGCTTAAGGAATGATGGAAGTTGTTTGACTAACCTTGTTTGGTTGATCAATTGCCCTGTAAAGCTGGCCCAAGACAATTTGCTGCCTGAAGTGAATGGCAAGATGCCCCCCCCCCAACACACAGAGATGTCCATACCTGACCCAGACTAGTATTTAATTTTAGCTCAATACAAGTGACAAACTAGCCTCCTCCACTGCACTTGAGGACAGTAGGCTAGCTTAGGGAGTGGAGGGCCGCCCATGTAACACACTCAGGTCTATTTGCTAACATTTCACCACATCTCCCTACTACCCAGCATCTGTTGCCTGAGGCAGTTGCCTCACTATGCCCAATAGTAGGGCTGGCCCTGCTGTCTTGAATAGTTGGGGGGATAGGGTAAGCTGCTTTAAAATAAATAATGCGATACCGCATCATACTCCAGAATATTCCTGACATCTGTGTTTGAAATAGGTAAATTTTAAATCCTGATTGATTGATTGATTTTATTTTCTTAAGATAAAAAGCATATTATCAGTGGAATCCTATTCATGTTTACTTAGAAGTGACCTCCATTGAGTTCAATGGAACTTACTCCCAGAGAGGTGTATATAGGATTGCAGCCTCACCTACTACATTCACATCCATTACTTGTTACAATGCCAGCATTCCTTTAAGATGAAAAACAAACCAATATCCATTCGCTTTCTGCTCTATCAATCTATCTATCTATATGTTTAATGTAGCTCAGAGGGCCTCTGAAAAAGAAATATTCCATACTATTAAATGCTAAGTAAAAATCTTAATTTGTCTTTTTCAGCTTTGTACAACATAGATGAATATTAAAATCCACTGTTCTGCTCTGTTTGATCGGTGTCGTACTAATTTTCCCCATTTTTCTTCCTTTTTTGCACTTGCCCTCTTATTGCAAACAGACATGTATGACAGGATTTAGTTTCAGAAATTCCTGCACCCCCCTCCCCCCACTCATCTTCTTCTGATACCCTCCTGCATTGTACAGAGCTTTTGTTTCAGCCTATTAGCTTGTTCTTATCCTACTGTTCTCTCCAACTACATCCAAGGATCAATGTGTGGTCTCTAGCAGCCACACTTTAGGCAGCTATCCAAGAAAACTGAACCCAACAGCTAGCCTTCTGTTACTTAAGGCATAATGTGTAGGAAATACGAATTCAGGCCAAATATCCCATGTATCATCAGTCTTGTGTTTTTATTTTTCTACCCAAAGTTCTTCCCAGCTTTCATTTCAATCCTGAGTTGAGCAATCTGGCTATTATAGCCTTGCTGCTTTTATTGTTTAAACAGATGACACATCATTAATTTCACCACAGATCATCATAGGTTGGCTCTCTACAGGTAACCTTATAAATTACTGACAAACGGCAGTTGCGACACTCATGGCACAAATAAAAGAAATCGTGTGTTGTATCGTCCAGTGGATATTGATCTGAAGGCCATCAGCAGATTGATTTTACAATAACGACAGGATAAAAGAAGTGCTGGGGGAGGGAAAAGATGGGGATGATATTGTGATGAAAGAAAACAAAACAGAAAGGGGGGAACCTTTGTTCTTAGGTTGAACAAGAACATTGTCTTGTTTCTAATTTTAAAAGGCTGAACTTCGATTGAGCTATTATTACTTTAGCATAGAAACTAATGATTATATAGTTTCCCATTAAATGGAAGCTGCTATAAACATAGAAATCTACTCATCATCTCTCTAGACTGCCTGCGGACTTGGGAGGTGATAGGTCTATCTGGCTGCCCACCCTTGGGGTATGGGCAGATGTCATGCAGGATAGGAAAGGGTCTTTGCTGAAGAGAGAGAGAGAGAGAGATTCCTACGTTTTGCCAATCAGTTGTGGTGGCTTGTATGCCCCCGATCTGTTCTCCCATACACCCCAGTCATTATTTTTAAACTGGAATTGGTCAGGAGAATTCTTCAAGTAAAGGACACATGGCCACCCTAAGACAAAGATAAAGAATTCCCATGGATCTGTCTTGTAGCTAAGGATATAAATCTTAATGGATGGATATGCCTGTCTTAAACAGCTGCTGGTTTTTCAGTGAAAATTCTATAAATAAGTACAGCATCTGATTCTTTAAATAAGTACAATGTTTAAATAAGTACAATGTCTAGTTTGTTATGTTATGCGTCCTTAAGATTTAGGCCCCCCCCCAAAAAAAAAAACCTTGCTAGCATGGTCAAGGTTGTTGTTTATTCAGTCAGTTGCTTCTGACTCTTCGTGACTTCATGGACCAGCCCACACCAGAGCTTCCTGTCGGCCACCGCCACCCCCAGCTCCCCCAAGGTCGAGTCCATCACCTCCAGAATATCATCCATCCATCTTGCCCTTGGTTGGCCCCTCTTCCTTTTGCCTTCCACTTTCCCTAGCATCAGCATCTTCTCCAGAGTATGCTGTCTTCTCATGATGTGGCCAAAGTACTTCAGTTTTGCCTTTAATATCATTCCCTCAAGTGAGCAGTCTGGCTTTATTTCCTGGAGTATGGACTGGTTTGATCTTCTTGCAGTCCAAGGCACTCTCAGAATTTTCCTCCAGCACCACAGTTCAAAAGCATCTATCTTCCTTCGCTCAGCCTTCCTTATGGTCCAGCTCTCGCAGCCATAGGTTACTACGGGGAATACCATTGCTTTCACTATGTGGACCTTTGTTGTCAGTGTGATGTCTCTGCTCTTAACTATTTTATCAAGGTTTGTCATTGCTCTCCTCCCAAGAAGTAAACGTCTTCTGATTTCCTGGCTGCAGTCAGCGTCTGCAGTAATCTTTGCGCCTAGAAAGACAAAGTCTGTCACTGCCTCCACGTTTTCTCCCTCTATTTGCCAGTGATCAATCAAGCTGGTTGCCATCATCTTGGTTTTTTTGAGGTTTAACTGCAACCCAGCTTTTGCACTTTCTTCTTTCACCTTCATCATGAGGTTCCTCAGCTCCTCCTCGCTTTCAGCCATCAAAGTGGTATCATCTGCATATCGGAGATTGTTAATGTTTCTTCCAGCAATTTTAACTCCAGCCTTGGCTTCATCAAGCCCAGCACGTCGCATGATGTGTTCTGCTGCGTACAGGTTGAATAGGTAGGGTGAGAGTATACAACCCTGCCGTACTCCTTTCCCAGTCTTAAACCAGTCCGTTGATCCATGGTCTGTTCTTACTGTTGCTACTTGGTTGTTATACAGATTCCTCAGGAGGCAGACAAGATGACTTGGTATCCCCATACCACCAAGAACTTGCCACAATTTGTTATGATCCACACAGTCAAAGGCTTTAGAATAGTCAATAAAACAGAAATATATGTTTTTCAGAAACTCCCTGGCTTTCTCCATTATCCAGCGGATATTGGCAATTTGGTCTCGAGTTCCTCTGCCTTTTCGAAACCCAGCTTGTACATCTGGCAATTCTCATTCCATGAATTGCTGGAGTCTACCTTGCAAGATCTTGAGCATTACCTTACTGGCATGTGAAATCAGTGCCACTGTTTGATAGTTTGAACATTCCTTGGTGCTTCCCTTTTTTGGTATGGGGATATAAGGTGATTTTTTCCAATCTGTTGGCCATTCTTGTGTTTTCCAAATTTGCTGGCATACGGCATGCATCACCTTGACAGCATCATCTTGCAAGATTTTAAACAGTTCAGCTGGGATACCATCATCTCCTGCTGCCTTGTTATTAGCAGTGCTTCTTAAGGCCCATTCAACCTCACTCTTCAGGACGTCTGGCTCTAGCTCACTGACCACACCATCAAATCTATCCCCGATATTATTATCCTTCCTATACAGATCTTTCGTATATTCTTGCCACGTTTTCTTGATCTCTTCTGCTTCTGTTAGGTCCTTGCCATCTTTGTTTTTGATCATACCCATTTTTGCCTGGAATTTACCTCCGATGTTTCTAATTTTCTGGAAGAGGTCTCTTGTCCTTCCTATTCTGTTATCTTCTTCCACTTCCACGCATTGCTTGTTTAAAAATAATTCCTTATCTCTTTTGGCTAACCTCTGGAATTTTGCATTTAACTGGGCATATCTCCCCCTATCACTGTTCCCTTTTGCTTTCCTTCTTTCTTGGGCTGCTTCCAGTGTCTCAGCAGACAGCCATCTTGCCTTCTTGTTTTTCTTTTTCTTTGGGATGTTTTTTGTTGCCGCCTCCTGAACAATGATGCAAACTTCTGTCCATAGTTCTTCTGGGACCCTATCTACTAAATCTAGTCCCCTAAATCTATTCTTCACCTCCACTGCATATTCATGAGGAATATTAGTGAGCTCATATCTAACTGATCTGTGGGTCTTCCCTATTCTCTTTAGTCTGATTCTAAATTGTGCAATAAGAAGTTCGTGATCTGAACTACAATCAGCTCCAGGTAGGGATGTTAGAGAATTCCACCATGGATCTCAGTGAGGCCGAATGCCAGTGCATTCAGCCCCCCGAACTCCATGGCAGAACAGCCTGCCACCCCCCTGCCCTCCCGCGGATCCTCCCCCAGGACGAGACTTACCTGGGGCGGATGTTCCGGGTGGTGGTGACTGCGGCGGTGGCTGCGGCGGCTTGTCTTCCGACCGGCCGCTGCCGCCATTTGCAGTGTTGTAAAAAAAAAAAACCCAACAACCACGTGATAGGCTACGTAAAGATTTACATAGCCTATCATGGCTGGGTTTAAAAACAACAACAACAACCGCGTACGCAAATGGTGGTGGCTATGGCCGCCGCCATTTGCATTCCTTGTTTTTGGCCGTCTTAGTCTAGTAAATATTTACGTAGACTATGATGGCAAAAATAAAGGGGAACGCAAATAGCGCCCGCTATGCTATTTGCGTTCCCCTTTATTTTCGCCGTCATAGTGTACGTAAATATTTACATAGATTAAGATGGCCAAAAATAAGGAACGCAAATGGCGGCGGCCATAGCCTCCGCCATTTGCGTACGCGGTTTTTTGTGGTTTTTTCCCCAGAGCCCTCCGCGGCTGGAAATCTGGCTGCGGACAGCTCTGGCCTGGCTGGGCCTGGCCGGCTGCTCCGCGGAGCTTCCACGGTGCACAGCTGGCCGTGGAGGATTCCGGGGGGAGGAACGGATCGCCTCCCCCCCCGTCGAGGATTCTGGGGGGAGGGACGGAACGCCTCCCCCCCACCATCAACATAATCTGCGGAAAGGTAAGTGACTTTCATACATCTCTAGCTCCAGGTCTTGTTTTTACCAACTGCATAGATGTCCGCCACCTTTGGCTACAAAGGATGTAGTCAATCTGATTTCAGTGTCGACCGTATGGTGAAGTCCATGTATAAAGTCGTCTCTTAGGTTGTTGGAAGAGAGTGTTTGTTACACACAGTGAGTTGTCTTGGCAAAATTCTGTCAGCCTATGTCCTGCTTCATTTTGTTCTCCCAGACCATGCTTGCCTGTAATTCCAGGTGTCATCTGACTACCCTCCTTAGCATTCCAGTCTCCTGTAATGAAAATAACACCTTTTTTGGCGTACTATCCCATAGGTGCTGCAGATCCTCATAGAACTGATGTACTTCAGCTTCTTCAGCATCTATGGTTGGGACGTATATTGGGATCACTGTGATGTTAAATGGCTTACCCTGAATTCGAATTGAGATCATTCTGTCATTTTTTTGGAGGTCTGTGTATTTTGTCCTGAACCACTATTTGGATGATTTATTATACTTTAAGCACAGGGTATTATATATGTTCCTTCACGTTTGACCTTGTATTTCTGATGAGCAGAAGAAAACGTATGCTTTTTTTTTTTGTAAAAATGAGATTTACACAAGATGGCAAACGTTAGATAGTGTACTCCAGGATCCATTTTCCAGTGAAGTCCTGCTCATGTTCTGAATAGGAGTAAGACTGTGTGTTAATGGGCTTGAGCTGAAATGAGTTCTTAATGTTACATTTGCATTATTTCTGGCTTGGCTGTGAAAACTTGAGTTTCGAATTCCCAAATGCAGAAATGTGCATACATCACTGATAAGGAAGCTATTTTAAAGCTCTGTAAATTCCAAAACGTCAGTAATTGCAGTTGAGAACACTGAACTTCAATTTTCAGAGCTTATCATTCACAGGCTGAATTTCAGTCCTCGGCTGCAGGTTTGTGAGCATAAAGTAAGTTAATGGTAGATTTTTTTACTTTAGATTTGCTTGGAATACCTTATGCTCTGTTATATCTTTTCTTTTCCTCTTTGGGCCACGGCTCTCAGCAAGGACCAGACTAGACTGGAATTCCAGTCTGAAGTTGTCGAAGATTTTTTGGATTTATTTCCAAAATCCATTCACTTACAAACATGCTAAAAACAATTGTGTTTTAGTAGTAGTAATAAGGAGGCTAGAACCAGGGGAGATAGGAAACTGATAATTTTTTATTTATTACATTTCTATTCTGCTCTTCCTCCAAGGAGCTTATGGTAGTATTCATGGTAGAGTTCACAACAACCCTGCAAGCCAGGGTCCCCAGGGAGCCTCACGGTTGATTGAGGATTTGGACCTGGGTCTCCCCAGTTCTAATCCAACACTCGTGCTACATCACACAGGGTCTCAAGGTATACAAATTATTTTTAAAAATGCATACAGCTGTGCTGGAGCATTGGAGGTGGGGAGGGGGAATCAAAACAGATACAACAGGGCCATTGAAACTTTTTCAGCTTGAGAGCCAAAATCAGTTTCAGATAAGCTCATGGGTGGGGTGGGGCGGGGTGGGGTGTTACATTGCAATGGTGAGCAGGACTGAAGGCAGAAGGGGTGGGTCAAACCACAAAAACTACCCGCATATTTTAGCTGAAAGCTCGTATTGCCAATAACTAAGCCTTAGGAGAGGCATTTCAATTGTTTAGAATGGGAGGGGGGACTGCATAAAACTGGGGGACCAGCAAATGATCAGTGGTTGAGGGGAAGGGTGGGTGGGGGCAGGTGGTATGGTCAATAGTTGAAACTCTCTGGGCAGTTCACAACAGCTCACAAAATCACAGGTTCAAGATAACAAAATACAGCATACAATTTCAATAGATAAAATTTAAAACAATTTAAACAGCTAAGAACAATTTCAGTAAAATACTAGACCTGTTAAAGACAGCTGTCATAAATGCCCCATCATATGCCATTAAATTCCTAGGAATAGAGGGCAGTCTTAACCTGGTGGTGAAAAGATGACAATGTTGGCACCAGGCAGGCCTTAGTGGGGAGATCATTTCATAGTCAGGGGGGCCACCACTGAGAAGGCCCTCTCCCTTGTTGCCCTCTTCCGAGCCTCCCTTGGAGGTGGCACTCAGAGCAAGGCCTTAGATGTTGATGGTAGTGTCTGGGTAGGTTCTCGTTGGGAAAGGTGCTCCATCAGGCATTGTGGTCTCGGACTAGTAGTTGTAAGGCATATTTTCTCCTTCTGAGGCAGTCTCATCTTTGCATGGTAGAAGACAGTGTCAGCTTGAGATGTCCTTTGAGATCCCCAAACTTCCTTGCCATGGTCGCTACCATTGTCACAGTCCAGTAGGTACTGAGCATGCTCAGTGTGCATGGAATGCTGGGGGACTTGGTGGAGGGAGCGTTTGGGTAGGGGGAGGAGAACAGATGGTGGGCTGGGAAAATGGTCTGCAGAATTCTTTTCTGATTAGGAGCATTCCACGCTGCAACATTCTGTTGCCCATCCCACTTGTTGGGGGAACATTGCATCATTTCAGTCTATCTGCTGAGCTGTGGAACATGAATGAAGATTCTTAGCCGCCCTCCCTGGAGGCACCTGCTTGTCGACAGCAGAGAAAGTGATCCTTATTGGTTCTTTATCAGCTCTTAAGATGCCTTTCAGGCTTCTCCACTGTATATATAAGCAAGGTGACGGTATCTTTATTACCAATTAAACTTTTAGTGCTCCCGTAATCTGTCACAGAAGTGCAGGCATTCATCGGCTGAAACCTGTTGTGATTGCAGCAAGCAATGGAGGGGGTTTATGCTATGGCAATGAAATGGAAATAGAAAATAAACAGAGCATGCTACTACTGTACTGAGAGTGCAACAACAAGGAAGGTAAAACAAACGAACAAGAAACCTTGCCCTTGGTGAAGTGAATGTCTTTTTAAGAATATCCATTGGACTCGATGGCCTTGTAGGCCCCTTCCAACCCAACTATTCTATTCTGTGATTCTAATATGAAATACTGAGGTGGTAGGCGAGATTAAGGTGTTTTTGTGATGTTCCTTAACTTCTATTTATAGGGTACAGTAGGTAGAAGGGCTGGTGTTGAAAAGACAGTAGATTTATGAAACCCATTACCCCAAAGAGCCATTAGGGAGTCATTTATAATTATTTATTTAGCACATTTCTAATCCACCCAATAACTAATGTTCTCTGGGCGGATTACAACCAGTTAAAAAACTAAAGTGCCATTTTAAAACACAGCTAAAAATATCAATAAAAAGGTAAAGGTGTCCCCAACCAGTCGTGTCCGACTCTAGGGTGCGGTGCTCATCCCCGTTTCTAAGCCAAAGAGCCAGCGCTGTCCGAAGACACTTCCGTGGTCATGTGGCCGGCATGACTGAACACCGAGGTGCACGGAACGCTGTTACCTTTCCCGCCAAGGCGATGCCTATTTATCTACTTGCAATTTCTTGCTTTCGAACTGCTAGGTTGGCAGAAGCTGGGACTGAAGATGGGAGCTCATTCCGTCACGCAGCAGTTGGGTCATGAACTGCTGACCTGCCGACCTTCCAGTCTGCAGTTCAGCGTCTTAACCACTAAGCCACCGCGGCCCCAAAAATATAAATACAATACAATAATTAAAAAATACAATACAAAAAATAAGATACAATATAATGTAATAATTTATTATTTGTTTGTTTATTTCATTTTTATACCATCCAGTAGCCAAAGCTCTCTGGGCAGTTCACAAAATTAAAACCACAAAAATACAACAGAAAATACCATATACAATATAATAGATTAAAACTGCAAGATAAAAATACAACCAAAGTAAAACCTAGCAGCAGTGCAGATACTGAAAGTGCAATAGCAGATTTAAGAGAGCAGAGCTACATTAAAAAAAAAAAAATGGAATGCTAAAATGCTGAAAATGCCTGGGAAAATAAAAAGGTCTTTACCTGGTGCCAAAAGGAGTACAACATAGGTGCCAGGCGAACCTCTCTAGGGAGTTTGTTCCACAGCTGGGGTGCCACAGCAGAACATGGCTTTTTCCTGGTAGCCACCTGCCTTACCACTTTAGCTCCTGGAGAAAGACCCCTGAAGATGATCTTTGGGTCATGGCAGGTACATATGGGAGGAGGCGATCCTTCAGATAACCTGGCCCTGAGCCATTTAGGGCTTTGAATGTTAATGCCAGCACTTTGAATTGGGCCCAGATAGTGACTGGCAGCCAGTGCAGCTGGGGAAGTACTGGCATAATATGATCTTGTTGGCCAGTCCCTGTTAACAATCTCATTGGCCAGTCCCCATCAACTCCAATAATTTGGAGATATATGTCCTAGTCCCTTGACGGGGTAGCCTATAAGGAACCCCAGAACATATGCCTGAGGTCCATAGCCTTTGCCCAATGGAAGACTACACAAAAGCATATACTGCTGCAATAGCTCCTTGTGCTGGGGGATGCTGGGAGGTGTAGGACATTTTTCTGTCTAAATATGCATAGGATTGTGCCCTAAGTATGAGTTGAATTCCGATTCAAATAATCTTTCTGGCAAAACAGACACCTGCAGGCACTATTTTACGATGAGCATTTTCACTTTCGATACTTGCAGTCACCAAAGATCTCAGTTAGATAAGCCAGCCTTGCAATAAGTCTAAGTGGGTTATTAGATGACAAAAAGGTTTACTAGACACCTTGACCACATACACGACTTCAAATTTAAAACAAACACTTAAAATATTTTTAATCTACAAACACTTAAACTATTTTTAATCTCAATGTTGAGTGGTGTTGCTTTTACGCTATTCTGTGGTTAATGGATTTTATTTTTCAGTGAAAACATGAAATGGAGGGTGGGGATTTTGTCATTTTTATTCTATCTTCATATAACTTCAAAGGAGCCATTATTCTCTTATTCCTCCACAAAAGGAATAAAAGAACATAAGGGAAAATCAAAATGATGCTCAAAGTGGAAGCTGTGTGTTTTGACTTTGCCAAAACAAGTGCAGTGGAAATGCATTTGTTCCTAAAGGAGGTGATATATCGAAATGCACTGAGCATATTTATTTTTTCCAATATATATTTCTTCTTTCAGCATCATTTTGAAGCTTTGCTTCTTCCTTCCTTTCTCCTTAATTCCTTCCCCCCTTTGTTTCCAGTCACCTTGCTGCTGCTTCCTTTACTGTCTCCATCTCCTCCTTCTCCTCCTCACACAGAAAGTTTATATTCTTAGCCTTTCCCCACATTCTGATATTCCACTCCTGTTCCCTCCCTCCTGAAATGGACACCTTTTTCACACAATAGAGAAATGTGGAAAGTTCTGCCGAAAGTGGATCTGTGTGCCGTGTGCTAAGTCTATATCCACTCCACTGTACCAAGTGGATGCCAGATACAATCTTTGCCCTGTGCATAGTGCGACTTGCCAGACCTAGAAGAGCAAATCCTTATTTGAAAACCAGCTTCCACATATCAGGGGTGTTGAAACCTTTCATGCCAAGGGCCACATTTGATTTTGGAGAAGCTCTTGGGGGCTGCATTCCAGTGGCAAGGGAGGTTGAGGGAAAAGGGGACACTGGGGCAAAATAGCAACATATTTCAGTTTAAATCTCTTACTGCCAGTAAGTAAGCCTTCGGGAGAGGACTTTCAATCTTTTGGAATTGGGCAGGGAGAGTGGACTGCACAAAAGCTAGGAACTCACTAAAGAATGGGTGGTTGGGAAGAATAGGGTGGGGGCAGGGGAAGGGAATGTAGACCTCTGGAATGGGACCCCCAGGTAGGTCAGGTTTTGTCATGCCCCCACTGGAAGAATCATCCGTAGAGGAAGGGCTGGAGCTCCCAGAAACAGAGAGCATTCCAGGTCAGTCACTGTCACCAGACCAGGAGGAGCTTGCACCCTTGGGGGAGATGGCTGTGGGTCCACCCCCATCAAGGGGAGGGGACTCTGCCTCTGAGGCAAAGGCTGAGCAATCCCCTGGCCTCCAGGGGTGTCATCGCCTCAAGTGATGGGCCGGTGGGGCTCCTGTGAGAAGGAGTGCTCACTTTCGAAGAAGGACTCCTCAGGAGAAGGGGGCTCCTCAGGAGAAGGGCTCTGAACAGGGAGCTCTAATTACTGCAGCTGAGCTCTGGGTGGGGCTCAGCAGACTTTTTGGTTACTGTAGACATAGACAGTGTTGGAACAATGTTGTCCATCAGTGCCTGATGCCTGTGCCTTGCTTTCTGGACTGTGGCTTATTATTGACCTGCCATGCTACTGACCCTTGGACTCCCAATTGACACTGCTTCTAGACTGTGCTTTGAGCTTTGCTTGTATCGCACCTAGGGATGTACAGATTGTGTAAAATCCGTTCTATCTGTGTTTTGTGTGTTGTCAGGCACCTTTCATTCTATTGTCCGCCCATTGACAGAATCAGATTTTTTTAGTTTCCGAATTCAAATGAACTCACACGTACAAAAATGTGCAAATTCCCACAAAATGCATGTTTTCACACTTTAGCCTATGGGGAAAAGCACATTTTTGGCCGGTTTTTTTTTAAAAAAAATTTGCGCATTTTTCTATGATGAAATTTGTGCAAAATTCCTCAAAGTTAGAAAAACAGTCGAGAATTCCGCAGAATCCACCTGACAGGGGGAAAGCTGGTATGCTGCAGAATCTGCAGGTCAGATTCATAAAAATCCAAACTCATTTGGTTCCGTTGCTCATTTCTCCAACATCCCTAATCTTGACCGCTCCTGCCTTTGCCTGATCCCATACTGGACCGGAACTTTTGTGCCTGAAGATTTGCCTGCTTTGTTGCCATACCTTTTTGATTGCCCCATAATTTGCTGCAACACTGAGTCAGATTCATCCATAGCAGGACACTTATGTCTATGGTAGGGATGGCGGAGAATTTCTCCCCGAAACTTCGGGGGGACGAGCGCCAACGTGTTCGGCCCCCCGAACAAGTTTTGGGGATAAATCCTCCGCACCCCCCCCCGGGACGGGACTTACCTTTGCCGAATGTCCCTCCCGGCGGTGGGTCCGGCCGGCGGTTCGGCAGGTGTTCGTGTGGGGCGGGAGCGGCAGCCGGTCTTTTGACCGGCTGCCGCCGCCGCCATTGCAATAAAAGAAAAAAAAAATGCCCCCGTGATAGGCTACGTGACGATTAACGTAGCCTATCATGGCTAGATTTGCAAAGTCAGCCGTGATAGGCTACATAAATCGTCACGTAGCCTATCACGGGGGCGTTTTTTTTAAAAAAAAAAAAACTTTGGAGTTCGCGGCCGGGCGAGGTGGGAAGCCTCCCCCCCGGCCTGAATTTCAGCCGGGGCAAGGCGGGAAGCCTCTCCCCCCAGCCTGAACTTCGTGGGGGGAGCAGCGAAGCGCCTCCCCCCCACTGCGAACAAGCTTCGACGACAGGTAAGTGACTTTCGTCCACCCCTAGTCTATGGAAGCATCTGTCCAGTTCATCAAATATGTGATGATAGAAGACTCTTGTCCATGAAAGTCTATGCCATAATAAGGTTGCTAAGGTCCAACAAGACTAGCGACATAGGAAGCGTTGACCTTTGCTTGCATCTGGACCACTCCTGCTTTTGCCTGATCCATACTGGACCAGAACTTTTGTGAATGACCATTTGCCTGCTTTGTTGCCTTGCCTTTTGGATTGCCCCATAATTTGCTCCACCTCAGAGTTTGCTGCAGCCAGTGCAGGACAGATTTGGCTCACAGACTGGAGGTTCCCCACCTTGCCATATACAGAACATGCCCATTGGGATTAGACCATAAATCTGATTGGCTTTAAAATGATGACTGTATCACCTATGAAAAATTTGTGTAACCGGCCTTCAGAGTACAGGTGATGACAGCATTCTAAAGGTGTGCCACCAACAGCTAGGATGGTATAGATCTTAGAGTGAAATCCTATGCATGTTTAGATAGAAAGAAGTCCTACAACTCCCAGGATTCCCCAGCCAGGTATGCTGACTAGGGAATGCTGAGAGTTGTGGGACATTTTTTCTGCTTAAACATGCATAGCATTGCCCCTTTAGGGTTCTTTCCCCCCATCTCTGATTGATCTGGAAGGGGTGGGTGGTTGTAAAATGTCTTGGGGATAGACAGCACTTTATTGGCTAGGCATCTGAAGTGGCTCAAGAGAACTATTTTAGCAAAGAGCTGACAATCATTTACACCTAATAAATTAGCTCAATAAATGGATCTACCTGTTTGCATCATTGAGCCCAGAAATAAACTCAACAGAGATTTTGCTTAGTGGGCTTGTTTTTACTTGGCTAAATGACGAATGCAATGCCTGTCGACAAACTGAAGCATGGTTGTTTTCTAAGTGGTGACATATTGAAAGGCTTATTACAAATTACTCACAGATATACATAACTGAGCCTACATGCATTTATTTTTATTGGGGTTTTTAAATAGAAAGCAGATTCAGGATAGTGGAGTTTAGAGTGGAGAACCAGCAGGTTGGGAAAGAATGCTTGACCTTCTTCTGCTTGTCATTTCTCTGCTCCAAATCACCATCCCCAGTTGCCCCCCCTGCCCCAAGATTAGGACAGAGGAAACTGCTTTATACTGGGTTGGTTCACACATCACAATAAGCCACCTTGAGAACAAGCCACCATGGGCTGGTAATTCAATCTAGAACCCACGATGGTGCAGACAATCAGCCTGTCTGAGGCTTGTTGTGGCTTGTTTCCAACTTACTCCTTCTTCCCACTCTGGGGGTCTGGGGAACCCTTCACTGGGGTTATGGGTGCCTGTGGGGGCCACACTTTTTGCCCCCTTCCCTTAGAGACTAACACATTCATTATGAAAGACTAGGCTGCAGACAGAGCACTAAGAGGAGAGATAGCCAGAGCCTGAAGTGAGAGCAACGCTTGGAGAGTGAGCAGGAAGAAACAGCCTGGAGAAGTCTAAGGACAGCTAGGGTAAAGGAACTTGATTTTTGGAACTTTTCTTTTAATGACTTTTGTATCCCTCAGCTCTCTTGTGTAAATACCCTTAGTTGTAATTTGTTTGCTTTAAATCTACTAGTAAACTGTTGTGGTTAAACTTTGTCTAGAGTGTCAGTCACCCCATGACTACAGCCTAAACCCCATGTAACTGGGAAGGGAAAGTTTAAAAGAAAGAAGGTGGGACTCATAAGGAGGCAAGAGATCCTTCAGCAGTTGCTCGGGGGGTCCAGGTCATAAGTTGGACCTTGACACCCTATCTCTGTGTATTCTATACTCCCAGATGGGGCTGCTCCATAGTTTGAGAGCCTCAGATGCCAAAGTTAGCAAATCAATATGGCAAGAGTTTTTTTTCTTATTCCTACCATTCATATATGTCTCGACTACCCACATGTGTTACATATTGAAATGAACAGTTTCCTAAATTGGCCAACTTCATACAATCACTGTACATTCCTATGTCCCCCCCCCCCAATTGCTGGTTATCTAGAATACAGTGCAAACTTCCAATTTTAAGGTTCATGGTCCCTGGGGAGAACCCTGTCTACATTTCTCCTTTTCTCATCCACCTCAGACATTGCTTGCACTGTGTTAGCAAATTTCAGAATCGTGCTGTTTTCTGGGATCTGTTGAAGGTAGCAGGAGGCATGGAAATGCAATGCCTTCACAGATGGGGGAGGAGGTTGAGCAATGATCTTGCAGTGAACCAAACCAGACAAGGAAGTGGGCACAGGAAGGCTGGAGTGTTTGAATCACCAGGGGCAGAGCAGAGCAGCTGGGTAGAGCAGATGTTGCTTCAGCAATGGCCCTTGTTCCCTGTATCATTCCTCCTGTTATACCTAGCTAGATTGATTTAGATCTAGCTTTTTTATTATTATTATAAGCACATGGAAACTTTGCAACACTAAGAGCTATTCAGTCATGCTGGATAACTCGGCAGGAGTCCATACCTCAGGGGTGTCAAAAATTAACTAGGCAGCTCATGTAATAGCTAAGTTCAGAAATCTCTCCCGATTTCAAGCATTGTAATTAAAAATAAATAATGAGCAGGCTTGTCTTGTACTGAGTTTGAAGTCTTGGCACAGATAGCGCATGTATCAGAGAGAGATGGAAGGATGGGCAGAAGAGCGAGAGAAATGTCCTACCTTGGTCATTAGAAGAAGCCTATAGCATAGGGTGGGGTAGGGTGGGGTGGGGGTTGAACTTCAAACCCACGGATGTAATCTGGCCCATCTGGAGTCTCAGTCCTCAGATGGCTACAGCCCTTCCCCAGGCCCCACTTACTTTCCTCTGACCACGTACCATTTGGTAGTTTCCCAGCTTTTGTGTGTGTGTTTTCCCCCATTCTAAAATGGTAAAATAGCTCTTCAAAGGCTTACTTAATGGTAGTAAGTGCTTAAAGCTGCAATTATGCTGGTATCTTTCAATCTATTTTCTGTGTGTTTTGGCCTAGCCCACCACTGGAATGCAGCCCCACTTGAGAACTTCTCCAAAATTGGATTCAGCTCTTGGGCTGAAAGAGGTTCCATACCCCTGCTATGGCATGTGCTCTCACAGATGGGGTCAAGTCTAGTAAAACAGGGTCACATTTGATTAAGCATGGTCAGGTCCGGAAAAGCAGAGCCACCACAAGGTACAGAACTGTCAGCACTCTGGACAGCGTACTGTAGAGGATACTCACTGAAGTGTCCCTCACAGGGAGGGCTGTTGTTCCAGCAAGAAGACTATAGTCAACTGAGCCTTTAAGAAGACTGGCATGCCAGAACTTTCAGAGGCTCCACCCCCTCTGGATGTTACCTGTAGCCCTTAAACAGCTCACAGCTATTTCTGTTGCTCTTGCTCCTGCAAACCTGAGGAACAGGAGAAGCTGTGGGGAAGTCATACTCAGAGTCTACAGTTGAGAAGAGGGCTACATCTTCAGACCTGGAAGGTATCTGAGTAAATACTGAAGGTTCTCCTTGAAATGGGACAACCAGTGACTCATCAGTCTCTGCATCCTTAGGATGCTGCTAAGCTACTGTCCTGAGCAAGCAGCTGGAGCAAATAGCTCAGTGAGAGCTGCTAACCCACTAAAGGCCTGGAAGAACTCTGAGGGCGTATACACTTGCTGGCCCTGATTGTCCAGCAGCTGGGTCTGCTTCTTTATTGGCTGCAGCTGGGGCTTCCTTCTCATGAGTAGACCCTTGCTGCTAAGTAAACTCTGCATGAAAGGATCTTTTGGCAGCCAGGTGGGTTTTGACAACTTTGAGCATCACAGCTGGTTTGTTGCTGAAGGTGCCCTGGAGAGCCATGGGACAAGGGAGGAGGAGAATCAGAAACTACAGCAGGGCTCAGGACTCCTCCAGCACACTTCATTCCATCCCACACATTTTTCCTTTTGAACTGACAGTGAACATTCTGTGCCAGCCAAGCATGCTTGGTCTTCAATAAGCTGTTGTGGGGGAGGGAATGAAGGTGGTTGTTTTCTGTTTTTACTTAATTGTATTTCTGCACACTTCACGGTTCCCCCGAGCATGTCAATACCATCCTTTTGTTTCTCAGTGGCCATGTTTCGGCTCTATTTATGGTGTCAGCCACCACCTGAAATTGCCATTAGAGGAAGCAATGAGCATCCTCATTACAATGCTCATCTAGAACCCAAAGAAAAGGATGGACAGGTCTTCTGGTCTCAGTGGGATGCTTGTCTCCATCCATCTGTACCAGCTGTTGTTCTTGACCAGTTGTGCATAAGTCGATCTCAAGTGGGTCCACTATCTTGAACCCAGTCCTCAGGGATTGTGGCCAGTGTTCTCAATAACTTAAGTGGGGTGGATATAGGAGGTTTCTTACTGGCTGTGCAGTTTGTTTCCAAAGTATATGAAGTGTTATACATTTTCCATAGTCTAAAGTAGCGAAAGTCACTGCTCTTTAGAATTGGTACAGATGCAATGAAAAAAACAACTCTGGGACAGATTCCAGAAGGGGAATGGTGTTAGTTCATTACAGCATACACAAAAGAGTCTTGCAGCACCTTAAACAAAATTAAGTTTGTGGAGAGCTCACTTCATCAGATGCATGAACCATTATCCTCCATTGGCAGACACACACCTGTATAGTTAAGGTGATTAGGATTCTACAATTATAAAGTCTGCATATTCTAATCATGATATAATCAAGACAATGACTGTGTTTGGACAACATGCCATGGCTTGTCGTGGGTTTTTTTAACCCATGACGAGCTGCAATATCCAAAGCTCATTACCCAAATTTCACATGCAGCCTCCTCTCAGGGGTTTCCATGTCATGCAAAGCTGGCAAGGGCATATTATGGGAGGGTTAATAACCCTAAAACAGACCATGGATTATGCAAGGGTTGTTTAACCATCACATAACCCATGCTTGCCTGGTTCACATGAGGGGGTTGCCTATTCAAAATGGTAGCCCCATGTGCCCAGCCTCACTGTGGGCTGTCCTGTCATATGAACAACCCCAGTTTGTCCTCCCAACTGCCTGAAATTTGTCAGAGAATCTGTGGAGA
The DNA here is from genome assembly GCF_057233095.1 of Heloderma suspectum. Taxonomy (NCBI): domain Eukaryota; kingdom Metazoa; phylum Chordata; class Lepidosauria; order Squamata; family Helodermatidae; genus Heloderma; species Heloderma suspectum. The sequence goes on along the minus strand of NC_139466.1, from coordinate 32,651,007 downwards.
GGGTTATAAGCTTGGTAAAACATTTTTTAAAAACCCAATGAAAACAGCTGAGATACATTAATTTAAAGATTTCTCTTTAAATGAATTTCTTCCATTTCTGACCATCTTCTGAACCCCCACAAGTTGGGGTTTTCTTGCATTTCCTGGTTGTAGACCAATGGCCTATCTCAGGCTTCTCCAACTTGGTACCCCCCAGGTGTTTTGAACCACAACTCCCAGAATACCTCACCATTGGCCATGCTGTCTAGGGCTAATGGGAGTTGAAGTTAAAAAATCTGGAGGGCACCACATTCCAACATTCTGTAGTCCAACATTCTGTTCCCACAGTGGCAAACAAGATGCTTATAGATAGCCCAGAAGCAGGACATGAGGACAATAGCATTCATTTGCTCCTGCTCCCGATCAACTGGTATTGAGAGATATACTGCTTTCAGTACTGGAGGCAATATATAGCCATTGTGACTAGTTGCAGCCCTGCCTGCCCCCCGCTTCCCTTGATGGGATTATTTAGTTATGATGCCTCCTGTTAGAAAGGCAATTAGCATGGAAAAAACAAAAGGCAAAACAGGATGAGCATTTGCCAGTCCCACATGCACACAAGCTCCTTAGAATAAAGGAGATTGCACCCTTCTTCAGCGAAGGAAAGTAAAAACAGTTTACTCACAAATGTTTTTGTATATAAAATGCAGGTACAACATCATTTTTTTTTTAAAGTTTGTTCAGTCCATTTTATGTTCAGTTACAACAAGAGCAAACACATGTGCTCCCAGCAATGGTGGAAGTTGGCGGGGGGGGGGAGCAAAAGGAAGAAATCTAGGGATGTACGAAAGTCACTTACCTTTCGCGGATTATGTTGATGGTGGGGGGGGAGGCGTTCCGTACCTCCCCCTGGAATCCTCGATGGGGGGAGAGGTTATCTGTTCCTCCCCCCCGGAATCCTCCACGGCCGGCTGTGCTCCGCGGCAGCTCCGCGGAGCAGCCAGCCAGGCCCAGGCAGGCCAGAGCCATCTGCATCCAGATTTCCGGCCGTGGAGGGCTCTGGGTAAAAACACAAACAAAAACCGCGTCCGCAAATGGCGGCGGCTACAGCCGCCGCCATTTGCGTTCCTTATTTTTGCCCTCTTAATCTACGTAAATATTTACGTAGACTATGACGGCGAAAATAAAGGGGAACGCAAATAGCGTTGTTGTTGTTCAGTCGTTCAGTCGTGTCCGACTCTTCGTGACCCCATGGACCATAGCACGCCAGGCCTTCCTGTCCTGCGCTCTCTCCCGGAGTGTGCTCAAGTTCATATTCATTGCATCCGTGATGCTATCTAGCCATCTCATCCTCTGCCGCCCCCTTCTCCTTTTGCCTTCAGTCTTTCCCAGCATCAGGGTCTTTTCCAGAGAGTTTTCTCTTCGCATTAGGTGGCCAAAATATTGGAGCTTCAGCTTCATTATCTGTCCTTCCAAGGAGCACTCAGGGTTGATTTCCTTTAGTATGGACTGATTTGACCTCCTTGCAGTCCAGGGGACTTGTAAGAGTCTTCTCCAGCACCACAGTTCGAAAGCATCAATTCTTCGGTACTCAGCCTTCCTTATAGTCCAGCTCTCACAGCCATACATTACTACTGGGAAAACCATAGCTTTGATTAGACGGACCTTTGTCGGCAAGGTGATGTCTCTGCTTCTTACTATGCTGTCTAGGTTTGCCATAGCTTTCCTCCCAAGGAGCAAGCGTCTTTTAATTTCATGGCTACAGTCACCGTCTGTGGTGATCTTGGAGCCCAAGAAAGTAAAATCTGTCACTGCTTCCATTTCTTCCCCTTCTATATGCCAGGAAGTGATGGGGCCAGATGCCATGATCTTCGTTTTTTTAATGTTGAGTTTCAAACCAGCTTTTGCACTCTCCTCTTTCACCCTCAACAGGAGGCTCTTGAGATCCTCTTCGCTTTCTGCCATTGGAGTGGGTTGCCATTTCCTTCTCCAGTGGACCACATTTTGTCAGAACTCTCTGCCATGACCTGTCCATCTTGGGTGGCCCTGCACGGCATAGCTTATGGCTTCCCTGAGTTACGCAAGCCCCTTCGCCACAACAAGGCAGTGATCCATGAAGGGGGCAAATAGCGTAGTGGGCGCTATTTGAGTTCCCCTTTATTTTCGCCGTCATAGTCTACGTAAATATTTACGTAGATTAAGACAGCAAAAATAAGGAACGCAAATGGCGGCGGCCGTAGCCGCCGCCATTTGCATACGTGGTGTGTTTTTTTTTAACCCAGTTTTTTTTAAAAAAATGATGTGATAGGCTACGTAAAGATTTACATAGCCTATCACATCGTTTTTTGTATTTTTTTTAACCCAGCCATGATAGGCTACGTAAATCTTTACGTAGCCTATCACATCTTTTTTTTTTTTTACAAGAGAAATTGGTCGGAAGACCAGCCACCGCCACCACTGCCCGGAAGATCTGCCCCAGGTAAGTCTCGTCCTGGGGGGGGGGGGATCTGCGGGGGGGCAGGGGGGTGGCAGGCCGTTCTGTCACGGAGTTCGGGGGGCTGAATGCACTGTCATTAGGCCTCACCGAGATCCGTGACGGAATTCTCTGCCATCCCTAAAGAAATCACAGGAAACCACATTGTAGGCTATAGAGATCCTAAGGCTAGCTTTGGTCAAAATTCCCATGACCTACTTAACTGCAACACTGCCTCCTTCGAACAACTTGCAGACGAGGCTGCAATATTTCTAACACTTACCTGGCTGAACACATTGCATAATCAGACATCATGGAGCTTGGCAAGCCCTGTAAAGATGTTTCTGGCGGTCAACACCTAAGGTAACCATGGATATTCTTTGATATCATTTCATGTTATAAACCTTTCAGTTTTCCATTGTTCAGTTACAGTGACACCAAAATACCTTGTCTGTCAGATGAAAATGCACAGCTGATGCTTTTCTTTAAATCCCTGCCTGTAGGGTCCAAAGGGAAGATGAATGTAGACTGAAAAATAACAAAAGGCTATACATGTGTTTGAACCCTTCTTATTGTGCAGCCATATGTCTCTGAAGACACATAGCTGTGCTTTTTTAAAAAGAAACGTTATGTCTACAGAGTTGGTGGGTGTTTATTTATGTTTTGATACAATATTTAAAAGCTGCCATTGCTTAAAAGCCTCCAAGTTGTCTAAGAAAACATTTTAAAAATAATATAATGTTATTTCCAAATAAACCAAAACCCACCCAACTCCTGCTAAAAAACAGTTAGTGGAAATATGACTCAGATAGCAGAAACAGGATGAAAAAGTCATCAGGTCAATTCAGAAGCCCTCTAGAAGAGGGCTTCCTTGACCTGGCATTTAAAAGCCAATGTGGAAGGAATGAGGGAACATCTTTAGTGGCGGAGCTTCATAGCTTTGGTGGCAGCACATAGAAGGTTCTGTCTTGCATCCTGCCCACCCTGTTTCAGTTGACAGGAGCACATGAAGCAGGTCCTCCAAGAAAGATCTCAGCTGGGTTCATAGAGGAGCAGGTTAAGGTACCTGTGGACCATCTGGTCCGCTGACTTAGCCTACAATCCTATTCTTACTTAGCTGTGAGTAAGTTCCATTGAACTCATTGGAAGTTACTTCTAAGTAGACATGTATAGGATGTGTCTGTCTTCCATCATGCAATGCAAGGGAGCATACATGAGAGTCCCAGGTGGTCTCCCATCCAGACACTGACCAGGTGTATACCTGCTTAGTTTGCCTGCAGGAAGGCAAACCTATTGGTCAATTCTGAAGCCATACAGTTCTTTCATGAGGTTAATACCTATTTGTTATCTCGGCAACAAGGATATAAAGAAACACTATTGTTCAGCTTTCAGACTGAAGTCTTTATACAGGTGTTGTGCTTTAGGACTCATCAAGCTGAACACACCCCATCAGAATGTGCATCAGCCTATAAACTGGCCAGTACTGTTCATCGTTCTAAGCAGGCAGAAAAACAAACAAAATGAGGTTTATTAAGCTGCTGGTGGGCTCCACTTGGCTTGGTGGGTCATGAGTTGGTAGGCCTGTTGAAAAGGGATAACTGGGAAAACAATTCTTAAGTCTTCTGTTTAAATTAGGTAGTTCAAGTCCCATTTCTGTATGTGATGGTGTGAAGGAACAGAACTGCCCTCCATTTTTATATTTAGTTTGGTTTTGGGTTGTGATGGGGTTAAATTGCATGTGTGTGTGTGTACTGATCAGTTTTAGCCAAAAGGTCAAAGGTTTTGTTAGAATATAGGAGCCAGGGTGTCTCCTTCGGAAAAAGAAACAGAAAAGGTTTCCAGGAAGTTCAACAGAAAGTCAGAGGAAGAACTTGGGAAAATTAATTTAGGGCAAAAGTGAACAAGAAACTACCCTTCTGATTGGTTTGTGTTGGGGAGGGAAAATAACTAATTTTAAGGTATAAAAGCCTGAGAGAGAGAGAGAGAGAGAGAGAGAGAGAGAGAGAGAGAGAGAAGTCAAGAAAAAAGGCAAGCAGAGTCATATCTGCTGGAAGTAGAGAACAGGATGAGAGAGTACTGGACCTATGATAATAAGCTTATGCTTGGATAAGGAACCTTGATAAAATAGGGACACTGTCTCGTTAAGTTATCTGGATGTATTTTCCCCTGGTTATTTCATTACCCTATTGTTCATATAGTTTTTTGTGTGTTGTATGTGTGTAGCCATTCGGATTTTAAAACTTTTTCCTGTTAACAATTTTCTACAGTATAATTTAAAATTTGTCATTTTTTTTTTGGATTACCCACCCCACTTCTAATAGCTAGCCCCCGTGCTACCTGAAGTAGTTACCTGAGGCCCAGAGAATTTTAAGGCTGGTTTGGTAGAAGCAGCTGGGGTAGTGGGGTGGGGATGGGGAGATTTCAACTTGTGAACTGGGTAAATCCTGATCAAAAACAAAATTAAATGAATTTGTCAAACATCGCTAACCTGATGTAGACCCACAGTCCTTTGATGAACTTTCTGTGAACTATGTTGATTTTTGTAAGGACAAAGCTCCCCTCACACCCCCTTCTGTTTTTTTGATGAGCATTGTAGCATTGATTCTAGGCCTGGCCTTGCCTTGCCTTGCCAAACAGCTCAATAACACTGTGTTTGCAAAGATTGTTCTGCTATGGCTTGATGATGATGTCATGTGGCCAGTGGTTCAGCATCTTCTGTGTGCTGTAAGGCAGGCAGATTGGTTTCAATGCACACATAGACATCTGGAATGTTGTTATAGAAGATTGTGCAAGGCTGCATCAGATTATCCTAAACATTAGAAAATCTGGCTAATTTAAGTGTACCAATTGCTTTGGAGGTTCCAGGGCTTTGCACCAGATGCAAATGTTGGTTTAGGTTGGTTTTACTCCTATATACTTATGTGCAAACAACATTCGGCTATGCTTGACAAGATTTAATTTGCTACTCCTTGTTCTAAAGTGTTTCCAGGGTAATATAAACTCTGATGTAACAGCGTCAGCTGTTTACTGTACCTGGTTGACCATGCTTGCCTGTCATTTGTCAGGTTGATGGCAAAGTATCTCTGTTGCTTGTTCATTTTGTTTAATTGTGTGTTTGCACTGAAGCTGAACTGATGAGGTGAAATGCTTTTACTAAGATTTAGTCTAGGGTGATATTTGCCTAGGAGAAAACTCCCTGTATGGAATATAAGACCTGTACTGGTCTGCATGAAGCTTAGATCAAATAACTTGTTCAAAGAATGCTAATAAAGGTCTCCCATCAAAGCTATCTAACAGCTCAGGTCTGATAAAGATTTTTTACTTCCTTATTAGCTCGTAGGGTTGTGCAGAACAGCAAAATTCAAGCTTGCCAAAGGTCTCTGAATTCCATCTCAAAGCTCATTCTGACTGGTGTCTGTATCACATTGCAAGCATTGGGGGGGGGGGTTCCTTTTTGCATGAACATCCATGCATATTTTCCCAAATGTGCACATTAATTGTACGGATCTTTAAGATGTACACATTCTTCTCCCATTGAGCAAAGCATACTTGTGTGCATTTTTCAAAAGTTCACATTTTTCACGTGCGTGTTTCCAACACTCTCAAACACTTTTTTTTTGGGGGGGGGGGTTCTGCAAATCACATTGCAAATTTGGAAATGTACGAACGTTGACCACAGATTGCGTCCAAGTTAGGTTTGGAAGGTGCAAACTGGCTAAATCCTGATCAAAAATGAACTGAAACAAATTTCTCCTACATCCCTATTAACTCTGTATCTTGCTCCTTCCCTAGCAAGTTAAGGAGAAGGGTCTAGCAGGGCAAGTATCCATGGTAGGGCACCTGCTGAAGGTAGCAGACAGTGGTCAGGAAAAGGGGTTCACTTCCAACTTGAGATGCTGGTGGGAAGAACAGTCTTGCTGGCACATGCCCCATGAAGTGGGCATGGCTACACTTCAACATCTTCCACTGGGGCCACTGGGGTAGTCTCCCATTTCCAAACTGGAGGAGGTGTTACTTGGCAGCAGCAAAGAACAACTTTTGTCCATTGCATTTGGCCCCACCAGCATTGACCCTCTTGCCTTAAAGTGCTTGGGAGCACTTGCTAAGAAGAAGTTTGGTGCTGATGGGGCTGAAGAAACACATGAGAGGGGCGGTCGCTCCATGGTAGACTGCATGCTTTGCATGATGAAGGTCCTACCTCACCCCCCGCTGCTGAAATTGCCACTTCCCAATTCAGCTGCTGCAAAAAAACTCTCCTCCATCTTTTCACTTTAAAACAAGGTGCATGGCAAGTGTGCGCTTCATTTTAATGCGTAAGCTCCTGGAAATTTGTACAAATGCAAGGCTCACTCTCCCCACGCACCTTGTTTTAAAGGGGGAAAGCAGATTGGTTTGGCTGCCACCGCTGTGCCAACAAAATTCAGTGGCAATTTGGGGATCGGGGCTGAAAGGGGATGCAAAATGTCTGGGGAATGCATGCAGCTGCATGTTTTCCACCCCTGGTATGGGATAGGGAAATGCCTCTGATAAACGTAGATCCTTGGGGCTTCTCTGTCTAGACCTAAAGGTTTATGTCAGCCTGGCAAGCTTCAGTGGTGTTATCTATCTGCATATATCCATGCTACGTTGAGCCTATGGGGGTCTAAAATAAGCCTTGTTGCTAGTAACCATAGGACATTTGGGGGTATGCTTACATTGTAATAAATAAATACATAAATCCTGGGTTCTGTTGTGGTGTAGGCTCTTACAGGACTTGTTTAAATCTGTATAGGCAAATGTTGAGAAGAAATGCATCCCGACTTTCTCTGTTGACCTTGAATGCTCTTTCCACTGTGTGGACCCGTCACTGTATATATCACAGATTGCTAATAACAGGCTTCCTTGTGTACACAACAATATTAGAGTACTTCAACAAGGAAAATGTGAATTCATCTCTTGTCTGGTCATATGCTATCTTTTGCCTAAGAACAGATCTGCAAGTGTACACTGGTGCAGCTAGCTCATTTTAGATCCTGGACTTAATGATCTTATGGCAACTCACTCCAGACATTCATGTGCATTACACAACTAACATTTTTTCTCCTCCCCTGCCCTCAACCACCATCCAGTGCTTTACACCTCCTTCTACATTTCTAATACGTTAGAACAACAAGACAGTCTGCCAACCCTGATTTTTAAGAAAAGAAACCAAAAATCTCAGAGCACGTACAGTTCTGCATTTTAAGGGCACAGTCCTATGAAGATAGACGTCAGTGTCCGAACCCAGAGGCTGGTGCCTGTCCAATGCAGGGCAGCTGGAGCATAGGGGAATCCTCTCTTCCATCTTCCAGCTGCCCTCCATTTTTGGCTAGATGCGCAATTGTGTGCGTCTAGCTGGGGATGTTGGAGCGGGAGAGGGGGAGGCTGCACGGCACATAGGAAGCCTTGTAAAGAGGCTTCCATGGTCTCCTCCCCTTCCCACCCCTGGTACCACCCCCTTTTCACTCTCTCCACACTCCATTTGTGAGCATGGAGAAGCAGCCAGAGTGGAGACAACCACGCCAGCTATGAGGGGATGGTGGATTGGGCAGGGAGTGTGGTTCCTGGGAACTGAAAGATCATATGGTCCTCTAGACAGTGTCTAGTGGCCATAGGTTTGCTCTCTAAATTGACTTAAAATCATAGCACCATAATGACTACAGGATTAAAGTAGAGTTTGCTTCTGCTGCCCATCACTTGCTTTCTCTGGGTGGTCCTTTGGGAGGCCCCTGGGCTGTAGGGCCTGGGACTTTGGCCCCAGGTTCCAGCCTTAGTTGTGCCACTGTATGTGTATACCCAGAGGGCCAAATAAAGCATCCTGCTGATCACACATAGTAGAGCAATGTGTGTTCAGCTTACTTTAGTGTAAGCGTGCATGGGTCCAGTTTGGATCAGGACTGTGGCGATTCAGGAGGTGGGATTTAAGCTTCCCTTTTCCCATTTTTGTGCAGAAATTCCCCTTCCACCCCCTACAGGAGGGTTAAAAAAAAAACCTACACCATTGGAATGCAAATTGTATGCTCTATGAGCTATGACCCTTCCTCAAAGCATAAGAAAGAGCACAAGAAGCTGCCTTCTAGCAGGTCAGACTACTGGTTGGTTTACCCTGGTATCATCTACTCCAATTAGCAGTGGCATCTCCGAGCTCTCAGTCTTTCCCATCATTTGTTACCTGATTCTCGTAGCAGAAGATTCCATGAATTGAACCTTCTGCATGCAGCAAAGCACTGGGTTTGTTCCTCACAATTCTGTGACCTTCTCCAGGGCTTTTATCCTGCCATCAAAATTGCTTACTCATGGAAGTTTACAGGTCTTTTACCTGATGCTGTCAACCTCCAGGGTGCCTCCCATGCTAACTGACCTTTATCCCATGTTTTTGAAGATCAGAGATAAGGTGGCAAGGAACATTAATCCACTATATCAGCTGTGGGTAATTGTGCAGTTCTGCTATACCATGGCGCCATCTAGTGGCTGTATAATGAAACTTATAGAACATGCAGACAAAGGAATTCCCTGAATCAAAGCACATTTCCACTCGTTTAAATGAGCCCATCTTAATCCCACAAAGAATCCAGAAGCAAAAGCTCCAACAAAGGGGTTAATTTAACTGTATAATGAATCCTGACTCTGTCCTGTACTCACCATCACAATCCATTGCCCTCTCCCTCTCCACACTAGAAAAGTTAAAATAACTCCATCTTTGGAACACCCAAATATGTTTTTTCAACTATGTTTTCTATGTTAATTCATCCATCCTATATATTAATAATGAACTCATTCTCCATGTGTAGATCCTTATGTAGCCAAAATGGTGCCATCCATGCACAAAAGGGAGACATAGGCAGAAGTACAGTCAACATGGGGTGAGGGGAGAGCCTAAGGGTCAGGAAAACCCCCAGTGAGGACTGAGTGAGTATTGAATGCTAGCTGATTGTTCCACAGGGGACTGGAAGGAGGGGGAATGGAATGGAGTATCCTGGAAAAGGACATAACTGGCTGGAACCTTGAACATGAGCATTCCACACCGCAACATTTTGTTGCAGATCACATGTATGCCATCCAGTACATACCCTATAACTAAGGAAAGAGGGATCTGAAGAGAGTTGGACAGGCTGACCTGAGCGTGCTACCTCCCACCTGTATGCCCTTTCCAACCCAACCCAGAGTTGTTATTGTGGCATCCAAACCCAGAATGCTGGGGTGTTCAGGGGTTAAACAACCCAGAGTTAACCCAATGAAAAACCATGGGTGATTCTTGGGTTTACTCTGGGTTGTTTAACCCCTAAATAATCCAGAGTTCCTGGTTCAGATGTCATGGTATCAACCCAAGAATGGGGTGTTCCTGGGTTGTTGGTTGAAAGTGGAAGCAATGAGCATGCAGGAGGCAGTGCACTTGTTCACTTCCACTCCAACAATTCCTAGTTTAAACAACCCAGGAATTGTTGTGACATGTGAACCAGGTCACCATCTTCAGAAATCTTTGGTTTGCTAAGTTAATACTTCCATTACGTTGAAATAAGCATAACATGAAAAGAACTTTGAAATATTTCTCCTGCAGAAGAAGTTTAATTATACTGCCTGTCCATCATTCCTAGATATTTGCTGCAGGCATTTGAGGGGTTGGGAAGCTTATTGTCAGGAAAAGAAGAAGGAAAAAAGCTTAATATTGTAGCTAACCCTTGGAAAGCAGCTTGAAGGTCCTTACTAATTCCTTCCATAGATATGTTTTTCTCCCTGTAATTATAAGTTTAGTGTCTTGCAAAGGAATATTAATAGAAATTCTTTGTGTCGTTTTATGCATTTCATGGATTAAGCTTGCAGAGCTACAGTAAAACGCTGCAGTTGTCCAGGGCTTGCAAATTTAATCGGGTTAAGCTGTTTCTGCTGATTTAATTTGGGTGTTGTGGGAAATGGGGAGAGGAATTTATGCAGCAAGCCTCACAAGATCACTACCACTACCTCTTTTGTGGTTTGAGAGTCCTCCAGCTCTATAAAATCCTGTGAGTACAGGGTTGTGTGGCAGACTTCCAGCTATTGCCACAGTATTTCAACTGGAGTCCTCAGACACATAGGAGCATCAGAAGATAGCATATATAGAGTCAGATCATTGGTCTGTCTAGCTCCAGTATTTCTACTAACAGCAGCATTCTAGGGTTTCAGGCAGAAATCTTTCCCAGATCTACTTGAAATGCTGGGGACTGAACCTGGGAGCTTGCAAAGAAGGTACTATACCACTGAGCCAGGGCCCCAGCAACATTTTTGGAGCCCAGTACAAACTTGTAACATTGCCCCCTCCAGTGGTGAATTTGGAAGTGCCTGGACTCATAATAATCCCCATAACCACACTGCCAAGGAGAGTCCAAAAATTAAGGCAGCTGTGGGTTGATCCAATCCTAAAAGATTTCATTTCCACCAGAAGAAAGTACAGCTAACAGGTTTCAGTTGCCCATTCAAGACCAAGCCCCCACAAATTTCTTTGCAACAGGGAACAATATATTGTTGCTGGGTGTCAGGGTTCCCCTTATGACCTGGATCCCCTGAGCGACTCCTTAAGGGCCTCTTGCCCCCGTAAGAGTCCCGCCTTCCATTTTTTAAACTTCCCCTTCCAAATAACGTGGGGTTTAGGCTGTAGATGTGGAGTGATTAGCACTTCAGACACTTGGGTTTTAATCACAACAGTTTACTGGTAAATTAAACAAATTACAACTAAAGGTATTTCCAGAATAGAGCTGAGTGATACAGAAAAGGCATTAAGGGGGGGGGGAGTTGCGAACATGCAAGTTTTTGCTGCATTTAGACTTCTCCAGGCTGCTTCTTCCATCTCTCTCTTCAGACTCTTGTCTCCCTCGCACTGACTTTCCCTTTTTATCTTTCCCTTACCTGAAACTGAAAGTACTATTTCAAACCTGGAGAAATGAAACCTAATTCAGGAAAATAAAACTGAACTGGGGAAATGAAACAGCTCTTCTCAGGGTTACCCCCTTTCAACAAAAAACACCAAGCCTCTAGGCCTGACCTTCTTCTTTCCCTTGCCTCTGTAGGCCTCAAACCATCACACTGGGGGAAAAATAATTTTCTCCCAGCTACTGTGAGGCATGCAGCTAAGCTCGGAGGCAACAGGGAAGCCTAAGGGGTGTGGCAGATTAGTCACATCCTTACTAATCACAAAGTGCCAGTATTGCATCCTTCTGAGCCCTGGCCCCACTACACCCCTGGTCCCCTCCCACAAACGTCCCACAATCCCATCCCACACTTAAAAATCTCTTGAGTCCTGAAAGGAAAGTTTCCGTTTCAGTTCTGAAATTACATTTTCTACATTTCTGAAATTACACCATGGCCCACACTGGGGCTTGTCTACCATGGCCCAATGGCACCTCCACCCCCACCTTTTCTTTTTCTATTTTCATTGAACATAACATCCAGTCTAAAGAAGAGCTTTAGACAAAGCTTACTGACCAGTTTTGTAATTTTGGGGTTGGCCCTAATAAAGGTATTATTCTGTTGATGCTTATTTCATTTTTATACTAATAGACTGACATGGTTGCAAACATTTTATAAATAGGCTAATTGAAAGCCCTAGTGCTTCATGACTATTAAAGCAAGGCTGGAGTAGGGCATTAAGGGAGCAATCTAACCTGTCCGCTATTTTGCACTGGTTGGTATTTACATTAGACTGCCCTTATCACCCTCCTCAATGCTTCCAGATTCCCCATAGGCAATTCTTGTAGGAGTGATGGTGTGAGATGACTCTAGCGACCTGCCTTGTTGATATTGAGTTCCTACCTCCATTCTCCCCTGGCCAAACCCAGTCACTCCCAAATGTCAGGCCAGCGGGGCTGCAGCTGTCTCCCTTCTGACAGCTGAATTGTGGCATTAACTTCTACGATGTAATTAATTAAACTCCATCATCTCCCATCCTGAAGACCAGTACTTTAGAATGGCTCATGGTGAATCTTGGAGATGTAACTTTATAATCTTGCTTTAGGCAGCCTTCTGTCATTTCTGTTCTTCTGAGCCAATGTTCTGTAAAATTAAAGTTTTCAATAGAATTTTAATACATACACTTGTACTATTTCTCCCCGTCCCCTAGTTTTTCAGAGACATTTCCAGGGAGGGGGCATACCTCAGGGGTAGAGCACGTGCTTTGCATGCAGAAGGTCCTAGGTTTGATCCCCAGAATCTCCTGGTATGGCTGGAAAAATTCCTGCCAGAAACCCTGGAGAGTTGCTGCCAGTCATTGTCAACAGTACTGGGCTAGATGGACCAATGGTTTGACCCAGTATAAAGCAGCTTGCTATGTTCCTATAGAAACAGGATTTCTTACTGTTGGATGTCTAGACTGCAGGGGGAGAACATGTGGCCCTCCATATACAAATAAATATAATGAATCAGAGTGGATGTCAAATTTATTGTGATGGGGGGGAATCTTTTCAGAAATTCATTCTTAGTAGGCGCTTAAAATATTGTAATTCAGTGAAGGCTGGTGGCTCCAATTTCAGTGGGGCTGTGAATCCGTTCTGGGTTTCAGTCAGGACCAGCCAGAACTCTACAGGAACTGGTGCTGAATCCTATCCCCCAAATAGGCTTAGAACGTTGGATAGCTCCTTTAAAGTTTTGGCTGGTTCTGATAGAAACCCTAAATGGATTTTTTGTTGTTCAGTCGTTAAGTTGTGTCTGACTCTTCATGATCCCATGGACCATAGCACGCCAGGCCTTCCTGTCCTGTGCTCTCTCCCAGAGTGTGCTCAAGTTCATATTCATTACATCGGTGATGCTATCTAGCCATCTCATCCTCTGCCATCCCCTTCTCCTTTTGCCTTTTCCGGAAAGCCGGAAAATACCCAGCATCAGGGTATTTTCCAGGGAGTTTTCTCTTTGCATTAGGTGGCCAAAATATTTGAGCTTCAACTTCAGTATCTGTCCCTCCAGTGAGCAGTCAGGGTTGATTTCCTTTAGGATTGACTGATCTGACCTCCTTGCAGTCTAGGGGACTCTTAAGAGTCTTGTCCAGCACCACAATTCGAAAGCATCAATTCTTTGGCGCTCAGCCTTCCTTATAGTTAGGGATGGCGGAGAATTCCGCCACAGATTCCAGTGAGGGCAGATTCTTTAGAATCTAGCCCCCTGGAATCTGTGGCGGGACAGCCTCCTGGCCCCCTGCCCACCCACAGAATCCCCCTGGGATGGCACTTACCTGGGGAGGATGCGGCGGATTCAGTGGCGGTGGTTCCAGTGGAGGTGGCGGCGGCGGCGGCAGCTCCAGCGGCTGGTCTCCTGGCCAGCCGCGGCAGGGCTGCTGCCGCCGCCATTGACATCCTTGCAGCTGTCATAGGCTACGTAAGAATTTACATAGCCTATCACTCTAACCTAAAGAAAACCCCAAAAACGCAGCGTACGCAAATGGCGGCGGCTACGGCGGCCGCCATTTGCATTCCCTATTTTTCACCGATTTATCTTACATAAATATTTACGTAAGATAAAACGGCAAAAAAAAGGGGACGCAAATAGCGTAGTGGACGCTATTTGCATTCCTTTATTTTTCGTCGTGCTAACCTACCTAAATATTTACGTAGGCTAGAATGGCGAATCATAAACGAACGCAAATAGCGTCCACTACGCCATTTGCGTTCCCCTTCTTTTTTGCCGTTTTTATCTTACGTAAATATTTATGTAAGATAAATCGGCGAAAATAGGGAACGCAAATGGTGGCCGCCGTAGCTGCCGCCATTTGCGTACGCTGCGTGGTTTGGGGTTTTTTTTGAGGTTAGCCATTATGGGCTACGTAAATTCTTACATAGCCTATCACGGCTGCCTGGCTGGACACAAATGGCGGCCGCTATGGCAGCCACCTTTTGCATCCGCAACAGCCCATCCGCAGCTGGAAATCCGGCTGCGGATGGCCCTGGCCAGCTGCTCCACGGCCTGGCTGCAGAGAGGAGCCGGCCGTCAAGGATTCCGGAGGGGAGGAGCCGTGCCTCCCCCCTCGTTGAGGATTCCGGGGGGAGGGACAGAGTGCCTCCCCCCCACTGCGAAAGATTCCGAGAAAAGGTAAGTGACTTTCGTACATCCCTACTTATAGTCCAGCTCTCACAGCCATACATTACTACTGGGAAAACCATAGCTTTGATTAGACGGACCTTTGTCGGCAAGGTGATGTCTCTGCTTCTTACTATGCTGTCTAGGTTGGCCATAGCTTTCCTCCCAAGGAGCAAGCGTCTTTTAATTTCATGGCTACAGTCACCATCTGCGGTGATCTTGGAGCCCAAGAAAACAAAATCTGTCACTGCTTCCATTTCTTCCCCTTCCATATGCCAGGAAGTGATGGGGCCAGATGCCATGATCTTCGTTTTTTTAATGCTGAGTCTCAAACCAGCTTTTGCACTCTCCTCTTTCATCCTCAACAAGAGGCTCTTTAGATCCTCTTTGCTTTCTGCCATTAGGGTGGTATCATCTGCGTATCTGAGGTTGTTGATAATTCTCCCAGCAATCTTAATTCCGACCTCTGATTCATCCAACCCGGCGTTTCTCATGCTGTACTCTGCATATAAGTTAAATAAGCAGGGCAACAATATGCAGCCTTGTCGTACTCCTTTCCCAATTTTGAACCAATCGGTTGTTCCACGTCTGGTTCTTACTGTTGCTTCTTGACCCTCATACAGGTTTCTTAGGAGACAGGTAAGGTAGTCTGGTACTCCCATCTCTTTCAGAATTTGCCACAGTTTGTTGTGATCCACACAATCAAAGGCTTCAGCATAGTCAATGAAGCAGAAATAGATGTTTTTCTCGAATTCTCTTGCTTTCTCCATGATCCAGCAAATGTTGGTGATTTGATCTCTACTTCCTCTGCCTCTTCGAAACCCAGCTTGTACTTCTGGTAGTTCTTGGTTCACATACTGCTGAAGCCTAGCTTGTAGGATTTTGAGCATAACCTTGCTGGAATGTGAAATGAGCGCAATTGTACAGTTGTTTGAACACTCTTTGGCGTTGCCCTTCTTTGGAATTGGAATGTAAACTGACCTTTTCTAGTCTTGTGGCCACTGTTGAGTGTTCCAAATGTGTTGGCATATTGAGTGCAGCACTTTAACAGCATCATCTTTTAGGATTTTAAATAGCTCAGCTGGAATACTGTCATCTCCACTAGCTTTGTTGTTAGTAATGCTTCCTAAGGCCCACTTGATTTCACAGTCTAGGATGTCCGGCTCAAGTTCAGTGACCACACTATCATGGCTATCAGGGACATTCAGATCTTTCCTGTATAGTTCTTCTGTGTATTCTTTCCACCTCTTCTTAATCTCATCTGCTTCTGTTAGGTCCCTGCCTTCTTTGTCCTTTATCATGCCCGTCTTTGCACAAAACGTTCCCTTGAGATCTCCAATTTTCTTGAAAAGATCTCTGGTCTTTCCCATTCTGTTGTTTTCCTCGATTTCTTTGCATTGTTCATTTAAGAAGGCCTTCTTGTCTCTCCTTGCTATTCTCTGGAAATCTGCATTCAGTTGGGTATATCTTCCCCTTTCTCCCTTGCTTTTTGCTTCCCTTCTTTCCTCAGCTACTTGTAAAGCCTCATCACTTTGCTTTCTTTCATTTCTTTTTCTTTGGGATGGATTGAGTTGCTGCCTCCTGAACAATGTTACAGACCTCCGTTCATAGTTCCTCAGGCACTCTGTCTATCAGGTCTAATCCCTGAAATCTATTCCTCACCTCCACTGTATATTCGTAAGGGATATGATTTAGGTCATACCTGAATGGTTTAGTGGTTTTCCCTGTGTTCTTCAATTTAAGCCGAAATTTTGCAAGAAGCAGCTCATGATCTGAGCCACAGTCAGCTCCAGGTCTTGTTTTTACTGACTGTATAGAGCTTCTCCATCTTTGGCTGCAAAGGACATAATCAATCTCATTTCGATATTGACCATCATGTGTAGAGTTGCCTCTTGTGCTGTTGGAAAAGAGTGTTTGCTATGATCAGCGTGTTCTCTTGGCAAAACTCTATTAGCCTTTGGCCTGCTTCATTTTGTACACCAAGGCCATGCTTGCCTGTTATCCTGGTTATTTCTTGACTTCCTACTTTAGCATTCCAATCCCCTATGATGAAGAGGACATCTTTTTTTGGTGTTAGTTCTAGAAGGTGTTGTAGGTCTTCATAGAACTGATCAACCTCAGCTTCTTCGGCCTCAGTGGTTGGGGCATAGACCTGAATTACTGTCATGTTGAATAGTTTGCCTTAGATCATTCTATCATTTTTGAGATTGTACCCCAGTGCTGCTTTTCCCACCCTTTTATTGACTATGAGCACTACTCCATTTCTTCTAAGGAATTCTTGCCCACAGTAGTAGATATAATGGTCACCTGAATTAAATTCGCCCATGCTTGTCCATTTTAGTTCGCTGATTCCCAAGATGTCGATGTTCAATCTTGCCATCTCATGTTTGACCACCTCCAGCTTACCTTGATTCATTGATCTGACATTCCAGGTTCCTAAACAATATTGTTCTTTACAGCATTGAATTTTCTTTTCACCACCAGACACATCCACAGCTGAGTGTCCTTTCAGCTTTGGCCCAGCCGCTTCAGTCTTTCTGGCGCTACTTGGAAATTCCCTCTGCTCTTCACCAGTAGTATATTGGACACCTTCCGACCTGAGGGGCTCATCTTCCGGCGTCATATCTTTTAGCCTTGTGATATGTTCCATGGGGTTTTCTTGGCAAGAATACTGGAGTGGGTTGCCATTTCCTTCTCCAGTGGACCACATTTTGTCAGAACTCGCCACCATGACCTGTCTGTCTTGGGTGGCCCTGCACAGCATAGCTTATGGCTTCACTGAGTTACACAAGCCCCTTCGCCACAGCAAGGCAGTGATCCACAGCCCCACAAAAATCGGAACCACCAGCCTCCAGTGTCATAATAAAAAACAAAGGACAGTCTTAAGGAAATTGTTCCTGATCTTCAGTGGCTTCTGTCTGATTTGCAATAGGCTGATACATATACCTTGATGGAAGTATAAATATACCTTGATAGATATGCCGTTTCCATTCGTTCAGTGGTATGTCTCTTTATCCCATGGGCTCAGGGCGTGTCATTCATTTTAGTATTACATAAAGAATAGCAGCCAAAATTGAAATGGAGCCCCTGCATATTTATTTGAAATATGCAGCCTCGCCTCACCTTAGAAAATACAGGATACCATTAAAGGTCACATTCCACAGTTCATACATTTAGCATTTAGGTGGATGTTGAGCTATCATTTTAGCATCTGGCAGTTCAGTGGCTCCTTTTGTAGTTAGACATTGATGATATAAATAGCAGTAGAAGTGAGCGATTCTTTTTATGACAGTCCCGTGATGAAGAGCTAATAGTTCAGAATGCTGGGCTTCATGCCACTTGGAGTAATAAATCTGTCTCCTGCAAACCCAGATTTCTGTTTGGATTTCTGTTTGAGGTTTTTTTTGGGGGGGGGGTATTAATGACAAAAAACACCACATTAAAAACAAAAGAAAAACCCAAAGTACATCAGTGACTGTCTTGATTAGGACTGCAATCTCGTACCATGAAAGAAGCTATACACCATTACTAGCTATAATGGAACTTAAATAGCAGTTGCTCTTCTGGGCATGGAGATGCAGTCGTACAATGTTGTGTACTCGGAGATTCTGACTGTCACAAACCTGTTAAATAGGGCATAAAGGATGCATGGAGTACCAAACTCTTAGAAGGTGTATTTCATTAAAACAAACAAACAGACAAACAAACAACCTGGAAAAAATAGCGAGCGGGGGGAGGGGGTGTAGATTTTGCCATTAAGGCAAAGTGTTGTGATTATGTAATTACAGGGCTGTCCTATTACTGCTGTTTCTCTGTTTTCTCTCTTTGTGATAAATAATGTACAATAGTGCAACTATCTGCAAAACATGTTGTGTCAGATTGAGTTATTTATGTGGGAAAGAAGGAGGAGAAGTGTACATAGATTCTGCCACTCTCAGTCAGAGCTAGGATGAAAGAAGTTGAGAAACCCTTTGCTGAACTGTTAGATTCAAGAGGGTTCCAGGATACAGGCTTCCACTGTTGCCTAAACTCTAGGGATGGCGGAGAATTTCTCCCCGAAACTTCGGGGGGCTGAGCGCCAACGTGTTCGGCCCCCCGAACAAGTTTCGGGGAGAAATTCTCCGCACCCCCCCGCCCCCGCAACCCCCCCCGGAACGGGACTTACCTTTGCCCAATGTCCCTCCCAGCGGCGGGTCTGGCCGGCGGTTCGGCGGGTGTTCGTGCGGGGCGGGAGCGGCAGCCGGTCTTTCGACCGCCTGCCGCCGCCGCCATTCCAATCAAAGAAAAAAAAATGCCCCCGTGATAGGCTACGTGACGATTAACGTAGGCTATCACGGCTGACTTTGCAGATCTAGCCATGATAGGCTACGTTAATCATCACGTAGCCTATCACGGGGGCGTTTTTGTTTTTTGTTTAACTTTCGAGTTTGCGGCCGGGCGAGGCGGGAAGCCTCCTCCCCGGCCTGAATTTCGGCCGGGGCGAGGCGGGAAGCCTCCCCCCGGCCTGAATTTCGGCCGGGGCGAGGCGGGAAGCCTCCCCCCCCCGGCCTGAACTTCACAGGGGGAGCAGCGAAGCGCCTCCCCCCCACCGCGACCAAGCTTCGATGACAGGTAAGTGACTTTTGTCCACCCCTACTAAACTCACAGATTCAGTCATATAGATGACAATGACTCCATTATTTTGCTAATAGGGGCCCTGTGTAGTTATTACCAAAACACAGCACCTGTGTCACTAAAAAGGGGAGATAAACATGGACACCAGTTTGCATAAAATTTGCATGTGCTAATTTAGATGTCTTGATGCAAATTTAGAAATAACAATTATCATTTAAATAGAAATACAATACGTCTCACGTGAGCAGGTGACCTCTGTGCCTGCTAGGCCTGCTGTCCAGGCACTGCACACTGTGGATGGGCAACTTCAAGGCCCCTGCTGCTCTCCCTGCTTAGAGTTCTAGGGGCTGTTCACACAACACACTTTCCCACACTCAAGGGTTGAGTGTGGGTTGTTGTTGAACCATGGGTTGTTTGTTGAACCATGGGTTAGCATGTGAACCCAGGACATTTTCCACAGGGTGGCTTGTTAACCATGCAGTGTGGCTTGTTAACCACCTTGAACAACCTAACAACAAACCATGGGCTCTCAAACCATGGGTTATTTTTCTCTTGAGAAAAATAAGCAACACTCCATGGTTAACAAGCCACACTGTGGAAAGTGTCCTGGGTTCAGACAACACGCTAACCCACAGTTCAACAATAACCCACACTCAGCCACTGAGTGCGGGTTAGTGTGTTGTGCGAATGTAGTCTTTATCTTTAAAATGGTCTTTGACTGGACAGCCCTTCAAATAGAGGACACCTTCCAATAGAGGACTGTCCTCTAACTGCCCTTCAAATCGAGGATTGATCTTTGTAAAGTAGGACACGTGGCCATCCTACTAATTAAACACAGAACTGAAATGGTATGGTGTCAGGCTGTTAATATTTTAAGTTTCCTCATCATTTGGAATTTAATATCAGGTCTGAGACATACCCCATAGGCAGCTGCCAGAGGTGAGCCAAGGTATGGAAATGAGAAGTTTGTTTGTTCGTTTATTATCCTGCTTTTCCACAAAAAATAGTGCTCCGGTTCCAACTAACTATAGAAGACCTTGCGACTCAGGCGAGCTTCCGGCTCATACCCCAAGCCTTTTATAGCCCGTTCCTGTCTAGGATGACCCAATGGCCAGTCTGAATGAGGGGCTACCTGTGTGGTACTGATAGTGGGAGGAGGGAACACCCTTCTTCCTACTCAGATTCTCTCCATAGTACAGTACCTCTCCAGGTGATAGCATGAAGGATTTTGCAGGAAATGCCTGGAACGCCATTGATGTGTCTCTCTCTGACAGTTGTCTGAGCCCGACTGGATATCACATTAATTGATCAAATGAAATCAACCTGCCCATTTTTTGGTTATGCAAATAACAACTTCAGGGAAGCTTTTTCAGCCTCAGCACCATCAGAGATGGGGAAGCAGAGTTTAACGCATTCTCTCCCTCCATGGCCCTAAAATAAAAATTCACCTCTACACAGCTACTGTTTGCATCCCAAGGGAATCTCCCATTAGCTCAAGAAGAACCATCCCTTGGAAATCTAATAGCAGCATCAGAGATGTGGCTTTTGAAGGGACTGTGGCAGGGAGAAAGATTTCATCTCCCTGTTCATGCTTCCCCATGGGTTATTGCGGGGGGGGCAGTGGGGTGGTATTTAGATGCTGGAGGAGAGCTGGAGGAGAGGTATGGTAGCTTGGTGTCTTACTGAAGAAACAGAGAGCTTAACAGTGGGTTCAGGCGAATTATTGAATTGGGAGAATTATTCATTTACTGCATGTTAAAAGTTTTGGGCAGCCTGATCCTACAGTTGAGGCAAGATGGCTGCTGCTGAACTAGGGTTTGCACCAGGGCCAGAGTAGTCCTCTGTGCTCTCATCAGTCCAAGATCCAGAGAGGGGGCTGGTTCAAACATAATGCTAGACCATAGTTTAGCATTAGGAGAACGTGCCTCCTCCAGGCTCGTGTGCTCCCTCCTCCTCCTCTGGTGTGACCATGAGGTGGTCAGAAGGTTTTGCTTCTGTTTTAGAACAACTGGAATTTAGTGTGTCATCTCAATGGGGACACACTGTGATTAATCTTGACTGTGGTTAGTGGAAACCAGCCAACTTCAAGCCATTGATTTTTTTTGTAGTTAAGATTAACCACAGTTTAGGGGGCAGCCTTTCCAAATCTGGTGTCCTCTGGATGTGTTGGACTACCACTCCTATTATCCTCACCCAACGTAACTGGGGATGATAGAGTTGTAGTTGGGCACATTTGGATGGTGTCAAGTTGGGAAAAGACTCATTTAGGGTTTGGATGACATGCTAAACTGAGGCTAATATAAAATGGAAGTGGAAGCTTCTGATTTCCTTGTGGTCCCACCAAAGGAGGAGAGGACAGGGGAGAATGCATGACCCCAGGAGAAGGGGGACTGGCTTGTTCTTGTAAGGCTAAACCATGCTTTAGCAGTATAAGAATGTAAGAAGAGCCATGCTGGATCAGACCAAGGTCTATCACATTCTGCTCACAGTGGCCAATAACCTGCCTGTGGGAAACCCACAAGTAGGACATGAGTGCAACAGCACCCTCCTGCTTGTGTTTCCCCAAAATTGGTGTCAGGGTTCCCTTTATGACCGAGACCCCTTGAGCAACCCCTTAAGGATCTCTTGCCTCCTTATGGGTCCCACCTCCCTTCTTTTACCTTCCCCTTTCCAATAACGTGGGTTTTAGGCTATAGACATGGGTAGGGATGTCAGAGAATTTCTCTACGAATCTCCAGGAGGCTGAATGCCAACGCATTCGGCCCCCCGAAATTGGTGGAGAAACGGTCCGCCACCCCCCCGGGATGGGACTTACCTTGTGCGAATGTCCCTGGCGGCGGTGGCTCCCGGCGGCGGTTCGGCGGCAGTTCAGCGGCGACAGCCGGTCTTCTGACCGGCTGCCACCACCGCCATTTCCAAGTAAAAAAACCCAAAACAAACGTGATAGGCTACGTAAAGATTTACGTAGCCTATCACGGCTAGATTTTCAAAAAACACCATTATAGGCGACGTAAATGTTTACGTAGCCTATCACGCCTGACTTTGGGGGGGGGAAGCGCGTACGGAAATGGCGGCGCCCATGGGCGCTGCCATTTACGTTCCTTATTTGGGCATGTGTAGTCTACGTAAACATTTACGTAGACTACAGCGAAAATAAGGGCAACGCAAATAGCATTGCCCTTATTTTCGCTGTAGTCTACGTAAATGTTTACATAGACTACACGTGCCCAAATAAGGAACACAAATGGCGGCACCCATGGGCGCCGCCATTTGCGTACGTGCTTTTTTTTTCCCCCAAAGTCAGCTGTGATAGGCTACGTAAACATTTACGTAGCCTATCACGGCTGACTGCAGGGACGCAAACGGCAGCGGCTACGGCTGCTGCCATTTGCGTCCCAGCAGGAGATGAGGTTTCGCGGCCGGAGGGACGGGGCGCCTCCCCCCCGGCCAGAATTTCGGTGGGGAGGGACAGGGCGCCTCCCCCCCGGCCAGATTTTCGGGGGGGAGGGATGGGGCACCTCCCTCCCCCACCCAGAATTTCGGGGGGAGGAATGGAGCGCCTCCCCCCCACCACGAAGCAAGCTGTGGGATCAGGTAAGGGACTTTCGTCCATCCCTAGATATGGGGTGATTGACACTCTAGACACAGGGTTTAACCACAACAGTTTACTGGTAAATTAAAGCAAGCAAAACACAGCTTTAGATATTTACACAATAGAGCTAAGTGATACAAAAGGCATTAAGAGAAAATAAAAGTTGCACAATGCAAGTTCCTTTACCCTAGCTGTACTTAATTTTCTCCAAGCTGCTTCTTCCTGCTCCCTCTTCAGGCTGTAGTCTCCCTGACTCCCTTCTTACTTGCTCTTTCACTCTCTTTTTATACCCTCCTCCCTCAAAACTGAAAGTATGTTTCAAACCTGAAGAAATGAAACAACTGGGGAAATGAAACTAAAACTTAACCAGGGAAATGAAATGACTCTTGTCATGGATACCCCCTCCCAACAAAAAATGCAGACCTCTAACCCTGACCTTTTCCACCTTTGCCTCTGTAGGCCTCAAACCTTCACAATAAGACTACTCCCTCTGATACTGGAGGTAACATATACTAGGGATGTACGAAACTCACTTACCTTTTCGCGGAATCTTTCGCGGTGGGGGGAGGCGTTCCGTCCCTCCCCCCGGAATCCTCGACGGGGGGGAGGTGATCCAGTCCTCCCCCCGGAATCCTTGATGGCTGGCTCCGCTCCGTGGCCAGGCCGCAGAGCAGCCGGCCAGGGCTGTCTGCAGCCGAATTTCTGGCCGCGGATGGGCCAGCCAGGCAGCCACGATAGGCTATGTAAGAATTTACATAGCCTATCATGGCTAACCCCCCCAAAAAAAACCCAGCGTACGCAAATGGCAGCGGCTTCAGCGGCTGCCATTTGCATTCCCTATTTTTCGCCGATTTATCTTACATAAATATTTACGTAAGATAAAACGGTGAAAAAAAGGGGAATGCAAATAGCATAGTAGATGCTATTTGCGTTCCTTTATTTTTCGCCGTTCTAGCCTACATAAATATTTTTCACTGTAGCCGCCGCCATTTGCGTACGCCTTTTTTGGGGGGGAGTAACCATGATAGGCTACGTAAATTCTTATGTAGCCTATCACAGCTGCAAGGATGGCAATGGCGGTGGCAGCAGCCCAGCCGCAGCCAGCCAGGAGACCAGCCGCCACTGCCACCGCCACCGCATCTACCCTAGGTAAGTGCTGTCCCAGGGGGATTCCATGGGGGGGGCAGAGGGGGCAGGAAGCTGTTCCAGCACGGATTCCGGGGGGCCGGATTCTTTAGAATCCACTGGAATCCGTGGTGGAATTCTCTGCCATCCCTAGCATGTACCCATCAGGAGCAGTATCTATTGATAGCTTTTTCCAACCCCCTTTTGAAGTCATCCAAATTGGTGGCCATCATTTCATCTTGTGGGATGTACATCTGAGCATAGACTGTGCCTGTACTGAGCTTTTAATTAACACCAGTGCACCATAATATGAATAGTGTTTATTGAACACCACCCATGCAAATGTTTGCAGGACATTTTCAGCACATGCAGTAGGACAGCAGGAGGGGGAACCTCTTTCAGCTTGAGGGCTGGAGTCAGTTTTGGAGAAGCTCATGGGGGCCACATTCCAGCAAAGACAAAAGGTGTTGGACCAAAAATACCAGGATGTTTTAGCTTAAAGCTCTTACTGCCACTAAACTATAGAATGGGGGCTCAACCTTTTAGAATGGGGGGGGAACTGCCCAAAAGTTGGGGAACCATCCAATGATTGGTGGTTGGGGGAAAGGAGGTGGGGCCAGGAGAAGGTGGTGTGGCTATCTGGAGGGTCCGTTTTGATTTGGAACTTGAGACTGAGGTTCCCTACCCCGTAGTAGGAGGTATCTATCTCTGCATGTCCTGCACATGAGGGCCACTATCAGATGTGCTTGAGATAACCACACTATAGCTTAGGTAGGTACTGATTTGATTGTGGTCCTACTCAGTAGCATACTTGCCTTTATGGTAAATCCAGCCCAGCCCACGATGGATTGATTTGGACAACAATTCATATGGTTTGGGGGAAATGCTGCTCCAATTCTTGCCACCTATGCCTCTCAGAAAATATGTAGAATTAATAAAAATAATTCATGAGGGTGATATTAATGATAGTAAAATGGAAGTCACACCATAGCCAAGACTGACTGCCAGGACCGAAAAAGGAAAGAAAACATCTTTCTGTTTCAGGCAGTCTTGCCATATGCTACCTGCATATATCCTTAAAAAGAAGGTACTTCATATGCCTAATTCATTTTGTGCGAGCCATTTTCATTCTGCTGTGTTTTCTTTCTCACATGCATTGAGTAAAATGAACAATATTTTAACTCACCTAGCAGCTAAAATTAAACACTATCATGATTCATTCTGGACGGTTTATTTAATATTAAAGTAGAGATGATACATCTCGCATTCCTTCAAGATGAAAAATTTACGTATAGGGACATGCAATCAATCTTCTGCATTATGAACCCAAATATCCTACAGGGAGAGTGTTACATCCTCCAGGGATCCATATTACATCCTCGCGTCTGAGGGTTTGTCTTTGTATGACCGATGTAGTCAAAAGATGCTTCAGAATTCATGCAACATGTCGCCTTTTTATCTATACATCTTCTCTTCTTATTGTGCATTCATTAATCCACCTCATGGCTGGAATTACTTTTTCTTTTACATTTTTTTTTAAAAGAAGAATGGGAGAGTTTTAATTTGAGTCTTCTGTTGGCCGTAGTTGAAAATATATACTATGCTTTTGGGATAATATTGTGTTGGAGTTGATGGTGAGCATTCTTCAGAAAATCTTCGCTTTATTTAAAGTAGGTGACCTATTTCAAGCACACATTGTCTCTTACTTCCTCCCTTGCTCTGTGGTGCAACATATCTCATGTTCCATCTGTTGAAGGTTCCCTCCTTAAACTATGACACCTTTACTCCACAGTGTAACCTATGCCGATGGCTTAAAACAGTTAGATGCATTGACTACATTTATTTTTTCCTGTGTACAAGAGCATTAGAGGTTCTTGTATTGTGCAAGCATGTACCACTCCTGCCCTAGATTCATTGAAAGAATTAACAGTTTTTGGTTAGGTGGGCAGAAAATGTTGGCTAATTGCTTAGATGATTAGCAATTGCATCTTGCTCTGACAGTAAAGTCCAACTGTTTGCAGGAGCAATTTTATATTTAATTTTAGTTTTATTCAAGGGCTAAAACCCCACTGCCATTATTTCAAGTAGCTATTGATTCCAGTCTCTGAATCCTGGAGTTCAATGGCCAGTTGCCCAACTGGGAAAGGGTCTATTGCTTTTATATAAGTTTGACCGTAACATGCAGGAGCAAACGTTGATGAATTTTATGCCACTGCAGATAATTCCTTTAAGAGGCATCCAGCTTGAATCTTCTATTTTTTATTTTCTTGATTGAGGTGGGGGTGGATGTGATTAAAACTCAAGTTTCTAAACTCATCTGTGTTTGAGTCCAGGCTACAATGTTCACAGCATGAGTACTGTAGCCCAGAATTCGACTACTTTGACAGAGCACCAGGGAAGTCAGTGGGACAGCACTAGAATAGGTGACTTCAGTATTACCACCAATAATTGAGTGTTTGTCCCTTAATAAGTTGTTTATCATGAATCTGCACCAGGCTCATGTTGGTACACAGCCAATGATATTGGTTTCTCTGTGGGCAAAGTAAGGATGTTGGAAAAATCTGAAATGGAACCAAATGAGTTTGGATTTTTGTGAATAAAACCTGTGGATTCCACAGCAGACTGGCTTTTCTCCTGTCAGGCGGATTTGGATTCTGAGGACATCCAGACCATTTTTTAAAAAACTTTCCCAAATGTTGCACAAATATCAAGATGAAAAAAATACACAAAATAAAAAAAACTGGCCAAATATGTGCATTTCCTCTGTAGGCGAAAGCATGAAAATATGCATTTGGTGGGAATTTGCACATTTTCACATGTGCGAATTTGTGCGAATTTGGAAACAAAAAAATTCCGATTCTGCCGATAGGCGAACAATGGAATGAAAGGTGACTGGCAACCTGTGAAACATGGACAAAATGGATTTTACACAATCCATACATCCCTAAGTCCAGGGATGCAGAACTTTGGGCCCAGTGTCAGGGTGGAAACTGAGCTAATGGAACCCCAGAGCAGTTCTGATTCTGAGGAGGAACAGCAATCTATGGGAGAGGAGCCTGCTCATCTCTCACAGGCAGAGCAGCTGGCAGAGATTCCTCCTGCCAGCATTCCTGAGATAGATAGTGACCCTGGCAGTGAGAGAGTGCGGGAGGGGGGTTTGCTGGACACTCAACGCCGACACCGGGAGCGACGACAGCTGGAGGGCACAGAAAGGAGGCATAGTGCTCGTTTGGCGTGCAAGCAATGGTCGCGTCCCGAGGACCCAAGGGAAAGAGGGAGGAACACTCCCTAGCCCATAAGAGAGGGAGGATCTCTCGTAGGGATGGACAAAAGTCACTTACCGGATCCTGAAGCTTGCTTCGCGGTGGGGGGGAGGCGCTCCGTTTCTCCCCCCGAAATTCTGGGCGGGGGGGTGGCGCCCCATCCCTCCCCGCCGAAATTCTGGCCGGGGGGGCTGAAATTCTGGCCGGCTGTAGCCGCCGCTGTTTGCATCCCTGGCCTGCAGTCAGCCGTGATAGGCTACGTAAAAGTTTACATAGCCTATCACAGCTGACTTTGAAAAAAAAAAGCGCATATGCAAATGGCGGCGCCCATGGGCGCCGCCATTCGCATTCCTTATTTTGGCACGGGTAGTCTACGTAAATATTTACGTAGACTACCCGTGCCAAAATAAGGAACACAAATGGCAGCGCCCTTGGGCGCCGCCATTTGCGTACACGCTTCTTTCTTTTTTTTTCAGTCAGCCATGATAGGGTATATAAACTTTTACGTAGCCTATCAAAGTGTTTTTTGAAAATCTAGCCGTGATAGGCTACGTAAATCTTTACGTAGCCTATCATGTTTGTTTTTTTTCACTTGGAAATGGCGGCGGCGGCAGCTGGTCGGAAGACCGGCTGCTGCTGCTGCTGCTGCCGCCGCCGAAACACCGCCGGGAGCCACCACCGCCAGGGACATTCACCGAAGGTAAGTCCCATCCGGGGGGGCAGGGGGGCGGATCGTTTCTCCACCAATTCCAACGCATTCGGCCTCCCGGAGATTCGTGGAGAAATTCTCTGACATCCCTACTCCCTAGCCCATAAGTTCAGGGTCTTCCCGTGGTTCTCCTTCAAACAGGGACCAACTGCCTTACCTGGAGCTCAGGCTACTCTGCTATCTTTCCCCAGTGCAGTTCCTTGCTTTGTCGCTAGTGATTAGTATCTGAAAGAGTCATAAAGGAATAAAGGAATAAAGTCTCGGAAAGAATCCTCATTGTCTGTGTCCTGAGTTGGCTATTGGTGGGGACTGCAAGAGGCAGCTAGGGCACTCCTGACACCCAGAAGCCAAATCTAGCCCTCATGGGGTCCCAATCCTGGGTTCCCCAGGTGGCCACACCCTCTTCCCTTGTCCTCACCTCTTTTCCCACAACTGATTGTTTGGTATTTTCTTACCTTTTGTGTAGTTTTTCTCCATTCTGTAAGCTTGAAATGCATCTTCTCAGACTTAGTTATTGGCCATAAGAGCTTTAAGCTGAAATATACTCGTATTTTGGTGCTTCCCCTTTTGGCTTTGGCCCCACCCAGCACTGGAATGCAGCCCCCAAGAACTTATCCAAAATTATATTCATCCCTTGGGTGGAAAGACATTCAACACCTCTGCTGTTGTGTTTGCCCAGAAAAACAAAAAATACACATGTGATGGAGTTTGCAGTGCCCCCATCTGTGTAGCTCAGTTTCCATGCATTGGTTGAATGTGTACATAGTGTAGCTATGCATAACTACCAATGGCTCAATCTGCACGCCCAGTGTTTTGTGTTGTAGAGATCAATCAGCTGGGGCACTCTACAGCTTTGGATATGGTACAACTTGCTTTAAAATACAGCATTTTAGCATCAAGGAGCCATTTGAGACTCCATCTTGTTCGTTTCTGCATTGCAGCTACTTTTAATTCGTTAGCATTTTAATTATCCACTAGTATTTCCACAGGAATGGAGGGAAATATATTGTTTGTGTGTTAAAGAAAATTAATATGGAAAGAAGGCCACTGAACTAGTTGTTTCCTTCCTGAAAGGTCACAAATGTACTACCAAAGAACTTATTTTTCCTTTAATAATTCACATTTTGGATGCACTCCAGAGCCATAGGAATAAATGGAAGTTTTGCTTCTGAATGCAATGGATTGAGGATTCTAGCCATTCTATGTTGGAACAGACGTAAAATTGTATCGTCAGCCCTTTTTTTAAAGCCCCACTTTTCCTACAGTAAACTGCATGCTGAAATAGTTTTGTATTAGCTCTTCCTTGAGAGGATGATTAGCAAATGGTAATCTACAGGTGATCAGACTTTCAAAGAAAAAGAAATATGAACAAAAGCTATACCACTGAATTCATATTAATGAGAGTATATAAAAACCATGAAGACTCCTGTGACACCATAAAGACTAACAAATTTATTATGACACAAGCTTTCGTGGACTCCTCTCCACTTCATCAGATGCATGAAGTGTTATCCTGTAACATACAGGTATCTATAATAATTATTTCATGAAGCATTGCTGGCTGAGGCATGCTGGGAATTGTAGGACTTTTTTCTGTCTACCATGCATAGGATTGCACCACTAACTGATTAGCTATCCTCCAGCCAAATTTCTCAGAGTGGCTTAGAAGGAATAAAATGATAATTTACAATAGAATCCTCTGAAAGCGTGCATGTGAGAGAGAAGCGAAAAGCATAACATAAACAAAACACACACAAAACAGCACAATATAAAACTAAGCCATCTAAAATGTCTGGCCAAATAAAAAAGATTCCACCTGAAATCCACGGAAATCTCTTGATAAAGAGGTTTTTTTAGGGTTTTCCTACGCATGTTTTCTGACTCTTGTTCCCACCCACCACTCCCATGATGTTTAATAACTTGGAGTTGAGAGAAGCAGAGCCATCTGTGCCTGCCTGGAGGTTTATGGTGGAGATCTTCCAGTTCACAAGCTTGCTCAGGAATAAGTATGGACAACACTCCCATGTTCTCTTCCACTCCTCCCCATGAAAGAAGAAACAAAAGCACATGTTTGATTTTTCTTTTTGATGTCATGTAGGAATTAAATAGTATACCACAAATAAGCAAATGGTGGCTGTGTTTTTCATTGACTACTCATGCAGTCCAAGATTAGAATTCAACCTTTTCATCAATATCTCTCCAGACATGCTACTAACATCCATTTGTAGGGAGCTGCTGGTTCTGTACTGTGGATTTCTTCTGAGATGGCCTGTTTAGTAATCACAGCAGCAGTGGCATATCCCTTACATGTGACCCGTTTATGTGCAGTTTCCAAATGTGGCCACTAAGAAGCCTCGATTTATGTAAAACCTGAACATTGGTTGGCCTGTGACTCTAACCAATGTTCAGTGGAGTGTCCATAAATATCCATTCCGTGGATGAAGTGTATTTAATAATATTTCCATCCCACCTTTTCCCGTCCTTCAATGAATTATCTAAAACAAGTTAAAACCATTTTGAAAATCCATTTTCATTCAAACAAAGGAACAGCATGAAACACATCATCCTTCCAATGTTCAGGAGAATAACCTTAATAGCTCAAAGATTAGGTTGGTGCCACACAAATGCTTCTGGGGGTGGTATTCTACAAATGAGCTGTCACCACAGAAAAAGGCCCTATCCCCAGTCGTCATCCATCTAACCACTGAAGATGGGAGATCCTGGAATAGGATAGAGGTCAGCATTGGCCCAGTTTGGACAATCATTCCAGTCCTGGCTTATTTTCCTGGTTTCTTGACTGACGTTAAGGCAGAGTCCGCTAGTTCAGATATAATGGGGAACTCTGGCTTATTAGAAGCCAGGATCTTCACACTGAAGCTGATGTGTGATGGGAGGAGGGGAGAAGAGTAGCAGTGGAGGAGGTTGCTCAGGTTTCATAAACTTTCCCAGCTTCATGTTTTATGAAGCCCAGAATGATTTCCAAGCTGGACCATTTTCTAGTGAGATAGAATGGTTATATCAGTCCATTCTTGCCTGAATTCAAAGGAGCAGAGGTAGCGTCTCAAGGATATTTTCTGTGATTGTACTGTGTATTTAATTCCTTGTAATAATTAACTGGCTAAAACATTTCAACAGAAGGAATTGTTATGAATACATTTATGTTTCCCTTGACTAAATATACCAGCCAAATTGCTTGCTGTTGGAGGAATTCTTAAACCAACTATCCTTGAATCATGAGAGTTACATTGCCGCTTTTTTTTTTTGTCTCTTCCAGGACCATTTCTGTAAGGAGTCTCCACCTGTTGTTTTCATGACTCTGGGCCTAATTAATCAGACATGGAGCAGATGGACTGTAAACCCTACCAGCCACTGTCAAAGGTTAAGCATGAAATGGATCTAGCTTACACGAGCTCTTCAGATGAAAGTGAAGATGGGAGAAAGGCAAGACAATCTTATGAGTCCAGAGAAACTCTTAATGAATATGGCCAAGAACTCAGACTGAATTATAACAGCCACAGCAGAAAAAGGAAAGCTGTTGAAGAACCCACTCAAGGTACTTTTATCCATTCATTATGACAAATAACCCCAAACAACTGCAATAACACTGTAAATTATTTGGTAAACAGCTAAACGGCTTGCTTTTAGACTATAAGAAGAGCCATGCTGAATCAGATTGAGAGTCCATCTAGTCCAGCATTCTGTTCACACAGTGGCAAAACAGCTGTCTACAGAAAACCCACAAGCAGGACATGAGTGTAACAGCACCCTCCTGCCCATGTTCCCCAGCAAGTAGTGCACATAGGCATACTGCCTCTAATACCGGACATAGTGTAGAGCCGTCAGGACTAGTAGCCTTCTCCAGAAATTTATCTAACCTCTTTTAAAGATATCCCGATTGGTGGCCATCTTGGCTACATCTTGTGGTAGTGTCAGGATTCCTTTAGCCCCCACTTTACTTCTAAGCCCAAACATACACAGACAAGAGGCTTCAGTCTACAGCTTTCAATCCATTACTTCACAGGGTCATACAGTTGCAAATTCTGAGTGAGTCTCAGTCTACAAAGGAATGCCTTCAGGGGATTCAAAAGGAAGTTACAAGAGTTGCCCGCCGTTTGAAGAGGGAGGTGGTCTGACTAGCCTAACTTAAGTGAGGGAGTTCCTCTCTTCTTGTGAGGCCTCTAAGCACAGCTTTTCATGCAAGGGCAATCGGGTAGACCGTCTGAGTTCCGCCCCTGCCTTCTTTTTGCTCTGTGCCTGCGTCTGGCATCTATTAGGTCATACTCCCCAGACCCTGCCTCCTGCTGTTCGCTGCCTCTCATGGGGTGTGTGTGTGAAGAGGGACCCTCATCCTCAGCCAGCTGGACTACTGTAACCTGGGAAGCCGGCCTACTCATATCTGGACTAGCCTGGGAAAACACCTCCCCCATGTCTGATGGTTCTCCTTCAGAATCTGAACTGCTATCCCACTCCCTGTGCTCAGAAACACCCCTGACAGGTAGCGAATTCCATAGCTTAACTATGTGCTGTGTGAAGGAGTCATTCCTTTTATCTATCCTGAATCTCCCACCAATCAGCTTCATGGGATGATCCCACTGGGTTCTAGTATAATGAGAAAGGGAGGAAAATTTCTCACTAGCCACATTCTCCACACCATGCATAATTTTGTACACCTGTTCCCATATCACACTGAGTAAATTAAGTAGTTTTCCATTTCATGCTTCTGTGGGGGGAGGGATTACTGTGGGGTCTTACAGCTACCACCAATGTGCTTCAACAAATGTCAGAAAACCATGACTTACAGTAATGATTACTCTTGCTACTACAACTGAGACTCTGTACATACTTGAAACATATTTTCCCATGTTCATGGAGTTGGCCCTTCTAGAAGGCAAATGGGTGTGAGCGTGTGTGTGTGTGTGTGTGTGTGTGAATTTTGCTCTAGGGCTAGGGGAACCTCATCCCTCTGCAACACTGGTTCTATTCCTGCCAGAGGATAAACTGCTCTCAGCTTTACCACATCAACAGGTGCACAGAAAGGGTAATGTTAGGAAATTTGGCCTAGATAGTAGAGCGCCCTATCTGGGAAAGGAACTGAGATAAGATTAGGGATGTCAGAGAATTCCACCACGAATCTCGGTGAGGCCGAATGCCAATGCATTCGGCCCCCCAAAATCTGTGGCAGAATGGCCTGCCCCCCCCACGGATCCCCCCTGGGACAAGACTTTCCTGGGGCAGATGTGCCGGGCGGCGGCGGCAGCTCCGGCGGCGGCTCTGGCGGTGGCGTCTGTGGCGGCTGGTCTTCCGACCAGCTGCCGCCGCTGCCATATGCAATCTTGTTGTTTTTTTGTTTTTTTTACAGAGACGTGATAGGCTACGTAAAGACTTACGTAGCCTATCACATCCCGGTTAAAAAAAAACAACGCGTAAATATTTACGTAGACTATGATGGCAAAAATAAAGGGGAACGCAAATAGTGTAGTGGGCAATATTTGCATCCCTTTTTGATTCGCCGTTTTAGCCTACGTAAATATTTACATAGGCTAAAACGGCGAATCAAAAAGGAACGCAATTAGCACCCACTATGCTATTTGCGTTCCCCTTATTTTCGCCGTAGTCTACGTAAATGTTTACGTAGACTAGACGTGCCAAAATAAGGAACGCAAATGGTGGCGCCCATGGGCGCCGCCATTTGCATATGCGTGGGTTTTGTTTGTTTTTTCACTCAGCCGTGATAGGCTATGTAAAGATTTACGTAGCCTATCACTGTATTTTTAAAAAATCTAGCCGTGATAGGCTACGTAAATCTTTACGTAGCCTATCACTTTTGTTGTTGTTGTTTACTGGAAATGGCGGCAGTGGCAGCCAGTTGGAAGACCGGCCGCCGCCGCCGAACCGCTGCCAAGCCGCCGCCGGAGCTGCCGCCAGAGCCGCCGCTGCCAGGAGGATTCGCCCAAGGTAAGTCCCGTCCCGGGGGGGTGGCGGGGGGGGTGGCAGACCGTTTTGCCACCCATTTCGAGGGGCTGCATGCGCTGGCATTCGGCCTCCCTGAGATTTGTGGCGAAATTCTCTGACATCATTTCAGATTTTTTTTTATCAGGGTTTACCCAGTTTTCCAGCTGCAAGCAGGACATAGACCCGAACACAATCTGTGGTCGAAGTCCACAGTCGTTTCCAATGCAAATGTGCTTGCAATATGATTTGCTGACCAAAACAACAACAAAAAAAGCATTCAATAGCAGGTGTACATTTGAAAATGTGCATGAAAAATATGTGTATTTTTTTAAAATGTGCAGAGGCATGCTTTAATCAATGGGAGAAGAATGTGCCCATTTCAAGGATGTGCCCAACTGATGTGTACATTTTTGGGGGAAAATGCATGAATTTTCATGAAAAGAAATAACACTTACAATTTGATATGGACACGAGACAGAGAGCATCCCTACACCAGCCTAAAATTCGGCATTTAAAAGGGGGCTTTCTGCGTCCATTTTAAATGCAGGATCACAACGTACTCCCTTGACATTAACCTTGGAGGTTAATGGCGTCATCTAAAGGGCCAGCAAACTTCCGCGAGTGAGCAATCTCAATAGCAGGATAAAAACTCCATGTGAAGAAGCCCAGAATGAGCTTTGTGGTGGAATTTGGAGAACTTTGACAAGCTTGAGTTTGGCTTGTATCTGAGGATGGCGCTGTTGATCTTTGCCCATCTTATGGTTCCAATCCCCTTTCAGAGGGGGAGATACAGAGAATCCAATTCCATTTGAAACTGGAAGTTTGGTTAGGAGCTGCAGGAGTGAGCAGTTCTCAGCACCTTCTCTTGTCTAATATTCTATCCAGGGAGAGGTATATGGAGACATCTTTGAAAGCAGGAGACATCAAAAGAGACACATCCTCCCCTTGCAGATTTCCAAACTATCTTTCATCTCTCACTACTGAATCAAAGTATGTGTTTGTTAACACACCACATTTTATAAGTGTTCTATTTTTACTTTTTCTGTGTGTGAAAAGTCTGCAATGTTCTGAGAGTTTAACATCGGTATGCTTGTGATATGTTACTCTTCTCAAAAGCAAATTGCATAAGAATGTTTGTCTGTTTCCTGTGCCCTGAAGCAGTTTCTCACCTCATCTTCTGTTCTGAAAAACTTTTTGAAATGTACTTCTTCAGGGAGGACTGTTTTTTATTTTGCCTTTAAATTCTTCTTTTTCTTCTTGTCCTGGCTGCTTTCTATCATATTTACTTGTTGGGAGCTTTAAAAAAAATCAACACTGAATACAGAATTGATCTATTGGGAGCCCATTTTTTATGTTTAGATTCTGCACAGGTGTTAGAGAAAATCAAATACTGTGTTTCTTCTGGAGTGTTGAATTCATGATAGATTGCAGCTATGAAAAAAGTCACATTAGAAACCATCACTGTCAAGAGAGCCAAGATTGACCCCCTCCCCCAAATAATAATCAAAGAGAAGACTGCAAATATTTGGCCAGGAATGTTCCAAGGGAAGTCCAGAAAGAAAACTGAGCCACTTAACCCAAACTAAGAAAGAGCGCACCATTATATTTGACTTTATTTCTTTCAACAATTCAACATTTGTTTGTTTGTTTGCTTGAAGAATCCCTATGCAGCCTTTCAAAAATAATACCAATCTGGGCCATAAGGAAGGCTGAGCGAAGGAAGATAGATGCTTTTGAACTGTGGTGCTGGAGGAAAATGCTGAGAGTGCCTTGGCCTGCAAGAAGATCAAACCAGTCCATCCTCCAGGAAATAAAGCCAGATTGCTCACTTGAGAAAATGATATTAAAGGCAAAACTGAAGTACTTTGGCCACATCATGAGAAGACAGGATACCCTGGAGAAGATGCTGATGCTAGGGAAAGTGGAAGGCAAAAGGAAGAGGAACCGACCAAGAGCAAGATGGATGGATGATATTCTGGAGGTGACGGACTCGACCTTGGGGGAGCTGGGGGTGGCGACGGCCAACAGGAAGCTCTGATTTGGGCTGGTCCATGAAGTCACAAAGAGTTGGCAGCAGAACAAATAAACAACAACACAAAAATTAAAAGAGCATCATAAAACATCTCAGACCAGCAATCCAACATACAGTTAAACATAATTACAATTAAAACAAAAATTAAGCCAAGAGCGGTGTTAATTTAAAATCAAGCCCATTCAGACATTCTGTATCTGAATAAGGCAAACATGTGTCAAACAAGAAATGCCCTAGCCCCACCTCTGTCTCCCTCTACTCGAGGAGGGAGACTGTCTAAAGTAGAGAGTTTCCTGTATCCATCGATGCTCTCCACGTGAGCGAGAATGTGGGCTTTCCAGCATTCTGGCTCATGTAGCAAACTTCCATGGATACAGGAGGCTTTCCTCTTCAGAGAGTTGCCCTCCATGAGCAGAGAGCAATGAGCATGATGAAGGAATAGGGCAGGGCTGAAGTGCTCCCTCTCCTCAAGCATTTACTCTATTCAGGTACAGAAAACCTGAATAAGGAATAAATGTCTAGTTCCATTTCTCACTCTCACATGCTCACATCACATACCACCATGCCTGGCTATAAAGACAAATCAGGCAACCAGAAACAGAAAGAAGTTAAACAAATGGAACTAGAAGAAGCTAAAGACACCAATCCATCTTCTAATTTTCAGAACAGGCTAGGCCTTTTTGCAGTTGGCTCAGGCAATACTAGGGAAGTAGGTGAACCTAAAAAACACAATGAAAATGATTTCAATATAGAGTCTGTGTCTCTGGCAGTCAGTGATGAAGAAAGGGTGCTAGGTGTGCCATGCAATTCCAGTTTGTTGCTTTCAAAAGATAGTTGAGTAATATTGCTATTAACACCACTATATTCAGAAGATTTACGAGAGAATACTGCTGCACTAACTGATTAATGTTATTTCAAAGGGCCAGGCTTCTGGCTTTAAAACATAGTAGATACTTCATGATTTCGCAATGGAAGAGGCCATAAAAGTAAAAGCTTTAAAGTAAATTGGTCTATTTAATTTTTTTTTGCAGCTACATCAGTCCATTAGAATTAGGGATGTCTCTCACTGAGAAATCTGTTTTTGGGGTTTTTTTTTTAACTTGATGGAGTTCCGTGGCATGTATGAATCGATTTGCAGGACCATTTTTTGTGCATTTTTTCTGCAGGTGCTGCAATTTGTGCAAATTTCTGACCAATTTGCACAAATTTCTGACCAATTTACACTATTTCCTGGGCAATTTGTGCAAATTATGGTAGAATTTGCACAAAATGCTCAGACATTTGCTCAAATTAAAGAACCTGCAGAAAAAAAGAATTGCAAAACACCCAGATCCATAAACTGGCCTGACAGAAGGAACCAGAATGAAGTCTGGGGGGGGGGAGACAAACATAGGAAAACCCATTTAACTCCACCACCCAAATGGATTTCTCTGACATGCCTAATTAGAATAAATATATACATTGACAGGACAATACTTTTTATTAGCACCGACTAAAAAGTTACAATATAGTTGGTAAATGTGTAGTTCTCTTCTTTGGGCTGGATGTTATATTAAGCAAAAATAACCATGACAACAGAAAGTTGAGGCATGGTAGAAAAACACCAGCATGGGCTATGTGGTACTTCCAGAAACATTAGAAAGTGTGATTTCAGAATTAAAATAGAAATTTGTATATATTGTATGGCCTTGAGCACCAGTCTTGGTAAAGGTGGGATTTATTTTGGTAGAAAGATGGAGGTAGCTTGACCATGATGGTGCAGGCATTGGTAACCTCTTGACTGGATGACTGCAATGTGCTCTATTTGGGGCTACCCATGAGGCTGGTCCAGAAGCAGCAGCTAGTACAGAATGTGGATGTCCAGCTGTCGTGAGTTGCCCGTCTATATCAGCCTGGAACACATCGAGTGAAGTCTCTGCACTGGTGGCCTATCTGCTACTGATCCAGGTTTAAGGTTCTTTCACTAGTCTATAAAGCCCTGAACAACCTGGAACCAAGATTCTTGAGGATGCCCCTTTCTCTCTTACTGTCCTGGCTGATCATTAAGGTCTTCTGAAGTGGTAGTGCCGGTGGTCCCACATGAGTTGGAGATCCACTAGAACACCACCAGGAGTAGGGCCTTTAGCGTACCAGCTTCCACCCTATGGAATGCCCTTCCAACTGAGATCAGGCATACACCTACACTAATTTGTTTTCAGTGTTTGCTTTTCTTTTCAGGAAAGCATTCCCTGACTGATTAATGCATTCCAGCCACTTATTGATCCATTTTCTTTTTACGTTTTGTATTTTGTGCTTTAATTTCTTGTACACTACTCTCGATGTGAAGTGGTTTATAGATTCTGTGGTGACAAAATAATAAATAAATATAAATTTAATAAATGAAAGGGTGTGTGGGGCCATGTTCCAAGTGTGCACTGGATTTTATTTTTATTTTTCTTAAGGATGCTTCAACCTGGGCCCACCTAAAAAAAGAACAAGGTGGGAGCCAAATGTTCCTCCTAATATGATTGATCCTACTGGAGGGTCTGTGAGATGGGCCAAAAATGAATAAATAGCCGAAATTCAATCACAAATGTCTCCAGCCAACTTTGGATCTACAGATCAGAAGGAAAAATCAAGTGATTCTATTGAAGTCTGTTCTGTGCTGCTGTGATGCTGGGAATAATAAAATGCTTTATGATAAGAAACTGTGTTTTAAAATAAGGGCATCTGGCAAAGCGAAGCTTAGCTGAACACAGACAGATGAGAAAGAAAGTGATTGTCTTTTTGTTGAGTGTGTGTTTCCATTTGCTTCGCAGCCTGAATTCTCAGGTTTATTTTTGGCATGCTTAGTGGTTAAGATGCTGAACTGCAGACCGGAAGGTCGGCAAGACAGCAGTTCGAGACCCAAGTGCTGCATGACGGAGTGAGCTCCCATCTTCAGTCCCAGCTCCTGCCAACCTAGCAGCTCGAAAGCAAGAAATTGCAAGTAGATAAATAGGTACCGCTGCAGTGGGAAAGGTAACAGCATTCCGTGCACCTCGGTGTTCAGTCATGCCGGCCACATGACCACGGAAGCGTCTTCGGACAGCGCTGGCTCTTCGGCTTAGAAATGGAGATGAGCACCACACCCTAGAGTCAGACACGACTGGTTGGGGACACCTTTACCTTTACCTTTTTATACCTGCCATGATGTGATTTCCCCCCACACACACACACACACTATGCTCTCATTGATTCTGAATTAGGGATGTACAGACTGTGTAAAATCCACCTTTCGTTCCATCGTCCGCCCACAGACGGATGCGAATTTTTTCCCCATCATGCAGAAAAATACACCGATAATTACGTAAATATTTACATAAGTATATACATAATTTACCACAGTACGTAACATTTAGTGTATTGTCCCCTATTCCAGTCAGCATTTCCTCAGCACAATCTTACATATTTTTCTACAGATTTGTATGCATAAATTTCAGGAAAGTAAAAAAATCATCCGAAAGTCCAGGGACTGTGCGGACTGAGGGGGGCGCTCCGCAGCATATTCTGCAGGTCGGATTCTTAAAAATCCAAGTTCATTTTCTCTGCACCCCTATTCTGAATACACTTCAATTGTTTTGTAATCTGGAGTTAGGGTGGCCTTATTTTACCAAGGACAGTCCTGTATTTATGAGAGTTGCCAGAGGACGGTCCTCTATTATGAAGTGTCCTCTGTTTGATGGACTGTCCAGTCCAAGTCTGGTTTAAAGATAAAGAACCATAGGAAGGGAGAGCAGGGACCCTGAAGTTTCCCATCAACAGTTTGCCCTTGGAAGGCAGACTGACCAGGCACCCAGGTCACCTAGTCAGCCTTCTCCCCTATGGTGCGCTATGTTGCATTTCTATCTAAATTATAGTTTTGTTTCTAAATTAGCATCTATACATATAAATTAGCATAACCAATTGTTATGCAAATTAGTGTCTTCTTTATTAGTGATGCATTTCCTCTTTTTTGCCAGTGCCTGTCTGACCACCTTATCCAGAATTGACCACTAGTGTTGTGTGTTGTTTATTTAATTATGGTCACAGACCAGCCACTAGAAATACAAAATATAAATCCAGTTGACAAATACAAATACAATACCATCTGCAAGTGCAAAAGCATACATAGGATGGAAGGTTCAAATCAGAACTAACTTCAGTAACAATTTCTATTAGTATCAGCTAATACTAAGATGAATTATAATGGCATGTAACCATCTGATTCCTAATAGAACATGCCGGGGAAACAGAATTTTGCCACCTTAAAAGTAAATTCATTAGTAGAGTCTGAGAGGAGAAGGGAGGAGTAAAACTTGTCAGATCTGCCTGGGAATTTTGTTAAAATTGGGGCTGTTTAATGGGAGCGAATGTCCTTATAGTATATGGGAGCGAATGTCCTTATAGTATATGCAATATAATAAGACATGTTCAACTGTTTCAACCATGCCTCACTGACAGGGTCAAACACAACGAGAGTAAAGGATTCATGAGTATCTCCCCTGACCACTAGCGAAAGCTCAAAAGTTCTGCAGGGTCTGCTAAATTAAAATAAGTTCTGAAATGATGTGACACTTAGGAGAGATACATGATTGCATGAAAATGACAAGCAAAACGTAAGCTTCTGGGGCTTTGTGGCAGGCTGCAGCTGAGGATCGAATGGGGCAGAGGCAAAAGATGTGGTCATGGAAGGGCTGGAGGTCAGGCACCAGATCGAACAGATAAGGAACAAGGGGAGGAGCAGTGCCCTCCAGATGTTTTGAACTCCAGCTCCCAGGATTCCCAACCATTGGCCATGCCAGCTGGAGCTGATGGAAGCTGGAGCTGATGGAAGTCCAAAACACTTGGAGGGGACCAGGTTGGGGAAGACTGGGCTAAAGACAGAGATGTAGCCCTTCTGCAGGCTCATGGTCAAGTACCAGGTTGAATAGGTGAGAACCAAAGGCAGGGATATGGTCAAAGATGGGCAAGGAGTTAACTCCAAATCTATCTCTGTTGTTACTCTGTCTGACAAGTGTAATGGCCCCAGGCCTGTAACCAAGTCACCAGTAGTTTTAGAGGGCCCTAGAGATCCATAATGCTGTCTGCTTTGGTTCATTATTAGTGCAAGTCTCTTGCAAGGTGGGCCTCTTGGCTGGTAAGATGAGTCAAAGGTCGATATCCTCGCCTCATCACATTCCATGTTAATGAGCTCTGGTATCTTATCAGAGCCTAGGATGTGCCTGAGAAGTGAGGCTCTGCTTATGCTAAGCTACAGGTGGCTGTGCTGGGAAAGTTCTGATTGTTTTCCTCCTGAACAAGTCTATGCTGGGGAAGTTGCAGATGAACACTAATTTACGCTTGCTTCTGTCATGCTGCCTCACTGCTAACATGTATGGTATAAAACCCATTTTACCCCTTTGCTCTGGATTCAGTCTGATCCAACCACTGGGTACGCCTGTGTGCTGTAAGTACTCAATAAAGTATCCTCGTAAGCAAAACTGGATCTGGCTTATCATTATCTTGGCACCTCTAAATTCTGGAAGCCCACTGCAGGGGCATACAATAAGTTACTCAGCTTGAAGAACACAGCTTAAAGCAGGAGTTCTATAGAACCAGGCAGACCCATATGGCAGAGGTAGGCAACATGGTGCTGTAGTCCAGATGTTTAGGACTACAGCTGTCATCAGCCCCAGACAACATGGGTAATTGTCAGGTATTATGGGGATTGTAGTCCAAAACATCTGGAGTCCACCAGGTTGCTTACCCCCTGCCCTATTGGTTCATCCAGTCACAAGGGCCTGACTGGACAGAAGAACAGTAGTTCCAGTTCTGACCTCCAGGAGGGTGGTGCTGGAACATTTTTTTTAAATCTTTTTATTTGCAATGCAACAGTAACAACAGCAAACAACACCCCCTTGCCCCCCAAATGGGTAATTCATATCATGAAACATATCATTATACAGTAATAATTAACTATAGGGAAAATTTAAAAAGAAAACAAGGATGGGGTTTAACATTAACATTTCAAATACATGCATTAATATAAGGAGTCCACATATCTAAATAAGCATCCATACAACTTTGACAGTTGTAGGAGATACGCTCAAGTGTAGCAAATGCAGTAAAACCTTCAGTCCATTGAGTGATAGGTGGTGAGTGTTTTTCCCTTCCAAGCTTGGAGCATAAGTCTCTTTGCATCTGTAAAGTCTCTCAGTGTTCACTTTTGCTGTCCATCTATTAATCCCTACATTACAGGGCTGTAGTTTAAAAGTGCATGTGTGTCCGTTGTTATAGGTGGTGCTACAATGTAGCAGAGTTCGGTCCAGTAATTTCTGAGTCTGAGAACTGTCTTTGTGGAGAAGGGGGTTAGGCCCCTGGGCCCTGCTGCCTGAGTCCCCCATCACCTTTATAGAGGCATTTATCATGGCAGAATTGCATGTGAAAATCTAGCCCCTGACGATCATCAACCATATTAGTCTATATCCTGACATCTATCTCTTGGTCACTTAAGAAGATACACCTTGTCCCCTACCTACATGCCAACAAAAGACTGAGAGCTGGTCTCAAGGTCATGTGCGCCATCATCTTTCCACTCACTAAACCTGTCGTCATGCAGAGAATGTAATTCCTGAACCAGAACAATTTAAAAAAATAATAATTTAGCATCCCTCCAGCCCTCCAGTTCAAGCCTGGCTTTCATGTGTGTTATGGATGTGTTGGGTCAGGGAGTTCCCATATTCAGATAGATACAATATCTCCTGATTCTAGAAGGGGTGAGAGGAAGGTGAGTAGGAAGGCACGTAGGCCTGTAAGATCATTTCTGATTTCATACCCACAAATGTTTAGGGTGGACCTTCCAAATTGATTTTGTGAACAGTTTTGAGATTTGTGGCTTTTAGGTTTTGAAATGCTTCTTAGTGGTGTACCGCAGTCAGGGCTCACAGGGATACAGCACATGGGCTTTTTGATTAGGAGGGATACTGATGTCATCTGCCACTAGGAATGTACGAATTGTGTAAAATCCGTTCAGTCTGTGTTTCACGGGTTGTCAAGTGCCTTTCATTCCATTGTCCACCCATCAACAGAATTGAATGTTTTTTAGTTTCCGAATTTGCGCAAATGCACATTTGTGCAAATTTGAACTTGCAGAAATGTGCAAATTCTCCCCAAATGGACAAAAATCCCCCCCATGTGCATTTTTACAGTTTAGGCTATGGTAAAAATGCACATGTTTGAGCATATTTTTAAAAAGATTGCATATTTTTTAAGACAAAATTTGCACAAAATCGGGAAAGTTAGAAAACTGTCCCCAAGTCTGCGGAATCTGCCCAACAGGGAGAGGGCTGCTCTGCTGCAAAATCTGCCCATTGTATTAATCAAAATCGAGACTAATTTGGTTCCGTTGTGGATTTCTCCGACATCCCTGTCTGCCACCCTCTTCAGAATTCCCTATTCCCTCTGAACATAGCTGCAATTCTCACAGTAGCTGAGGGGAAATGAATTTTCCCTGTATTCTTCCTAGGAATGTTGGAGAATTCCTCCATGGATTCCAGGGAGGCTGAATTCCAGTGCATTTGGCCCCCCAGAATCTATGGCAGAACGAAGCAACCCCGCCCTGCCACCCCCTGAAACGGGCCCGGAATGGAGCCTACCTGTTTGCGGCCGTCCGGTGCTCTGCGAATGGCCGCCATTCGCCTTCCCACGAATGGCCATGATAGGCTACATAAGAATTTACGTAGCCTATCATGGCTAACATAGTGGCCACCATTTGCGTTCCTGCCTTTTGCCGTGATAGGCTACATAAATATATATGTAGCCTATCACGGCAATAGGCAGGAATGCAAATGGTGTCCCTGCGCCGGAATGCAAATGGCGTTCCCCTACCATTTGTGTCCCTGCGCAGCCCAACAGTGGCCGGATGTCCGACTGCAGGCGTCCCTGGCCGGCAGCTCCACAGAGTCGCTGCGGAGCTGGCCAGGGAGGATTTCGGGGGGAGGGACGGAGTGCCTCCCCCCCACCGCGGATGTCCCTGGACGAAACCAGGTAAGTGTTTTGTACATCCCTAATTCTTCCTTGTTGTAATGTAAAGTATTTTGAGGTGGTTTAATCCTGAATAAGCAATTAAGATGTATTAGCTTTTTAAAAGGAATTATGGAGAGGAAAACTGCTGGAACTGGTTTGTTGGTATGAATCAATGCAGTTTTCTGCATTTTTGGTCTTTCCTTGGGGACATGGCTATGGGGACTGTCATGATGAGCATGTGCACTCCAAAATTTACCACTACGCCACTGGTATGTGTGTATATACACATACCAGAACTTGATAAAACTACAAGCAAATTGCAAGCTTTGATAGATCTCTCTTTAAGCACTTTAATTATTTCCCTTAAACAATGTAAAATATTTATTTATGTTTTATTCATTAAAATTATTTTTAGACTTCTCTTTATTGGAAGATATTAGGGAAGTGTATAAGGCATGAATAAAATTATGCTAAAAACATAACTCACAATAATAAGCTGGATTCATCTCGCTGAGGTAATAAATGAAGGTTAAAGGGAATTACAAACGTTATGGGTAAGTTTCTTTTCACCATCATAATGTAAAACCTAATCAAAGAAAACAGAGACTGCCTCGATTATTATTTTTTTCCAGTGGAGTTTGATTTATCTCTGGACTGAGATATTGATCTAGCATTAATGAATTAATTAGTAGCTGAATAATTTGGGGCAGGCTATAAGGTAATGAATTTTGATAGTATTATCAATCAAGTATATGCTAGTAGCATGTTATCCTGATGAAATTAATTTTATAA
Source organism: Heloderma suspectum (assembly GCF_057233095.1). Taxonomy (NCBI): domain Eukaryota; kingdom Metazoa; phylum Chordata; class Lepidosauria; order Squamata; family Helodermatidae; genus Heloderma; species Heloderma suspectum. Next base: position 32,606,418 of record NC_139466.1, on the reverse strand, counting down.
TCTGTCTTTTTGTATTAAGGCATTAATGAATGGGTGACTTATTGATCTACTGGACTTATTAATGGACATCTCATAACAAAAGACTGACAAATTAATGGGTGTGTTAATGCATTCCTTAGTTGAACAGTGGTTAAGTGGCCATATGTAAAAACAACTTAGCTTTTGTAATTCACCAAGCAATCTAATGAATTGGAGTGTTTGTGGGAGTTAATGTAACTAAAGAGGAGATTAACTGGTTGAGAGAGGGGGGGGGGAATCCATGCATAGATACAGTGCTGAAATATGGGCATGGAGGGGAATGGCTACACTTCACAAGGTCCAGCTCAACATGATAAAAAAATAGAGAGACTAAGATCTACATCAAGCATATGGATAGTTATGGAAATTTGGTTCCCTGCATCTATGTCTTTATTGGGATTTCCAGATTATGTAAGATTTCCCAGGGCGAATCAGAATTGCTGACACAGAGCCTCCTCTAAAATGAGAGAGAGAGCGCACACACTTGTACAGGGAATTCTAGGACATCATTTGAGAGATGAAGAGATGTATGCCAACCTGTGTGATATGCTCTCTCAAGGACTCCAAGAACCAGAGTTCCTTAGCTGCTGCTGTCATTTCCTTAGGGTGGCCATGTGTCCTACTTTACAGAGAATAGCCCTCAGTTTGAAGGCATCCTCTGTTTGAAAGGTTTTCCAGTTCAAGACCTTTAAGACCTGCTTAAAAATAAAGAACCATAAGAAGGGAGAACAGGGCCTTGAAGATGCCTATCAACAGCACCTAGACACCAAAAATGAGCCAGCACATAGGTCATCTAGTCACAGTCTTTCATACTATTGTGAGATATATTCATAGAAAGTATCATAGAATCAGAGAGTTGGAAGGGGCCTACAAGACCAGTGAGTCCAACCCCCTGCCCAATGCAGGAAGCCTGATTCCCATCCAAGTACTATCCAGGGCTCACCCTGCTTAGCTTCCGAGATCAGATGAGCTTGGGCACATCCAGCCCTTTGCTCGTGTTGTATTTCTATTTCTTTTTAAATTATAGCAGTTCTATCTAGATGTGCATCTCTCTGTATACATTAGCACATGCAAAGTTTATGCCAATATTTATCCTCTTTTGCTAGGACACCCAAACCACAGTATCTTCTTTGAAGCTGTGTGCATGAGGGAGGAGAGAAGGGGAGGGAATGTGCAGACCCAAAGTCTATTCTTAGTCCAATAACCCATGATTTATTGGGCTGAGGTTGTTATGTTGGAATCAGGACCCGGCCTGTGAGGCATCAGGTAATCATCTCAGAACATATGGCTTGCAGCAGCACTGGTTATGCCATGAAATGTATCGTTGTATAATCTTCTGTTACAGGATAAGACAGTGGTGGTGTCAGGATAGTAGTGCCCGGCCTATGCCTACCCTTTTCTCTTGTCTTTCTGGGGTCACATCTGGGGTCTCCTTTGTTTCCTTCTGCCTTAGACTGGGTGGGCTGTATTTATGAAAGCTCCCATTCCGTGTGTGTGTGTGTGTGTGTGTGTGAACGCCAGGGGATCAATATACCTGCCTAGGGTCCAGTGAACCAGGGAGCCCCCACACAGATTGCAACCCCATTACCATGCAGATGGGAAAATGAGGCTAAATTGTAGATCATACTTGAGCAGATGTCCAGGGATATATTTCCCTGAATGTATGCATATACTGCCCAGATCTTGTGGGATTTGCAGGAACCAATTGGAAGCAGCATTAGACCCGAATGAACAACATTGCTGGCCTAGACCCTTCTCTAGAACAGAGTGTGTGACTGTGTAGTTATACTAGGACTTGGGGAGAGAGAGAGAGAGACAGAGAGACAGATTGAGATTTGTTCTCTCTCAGTGGGAGTTGGTGCTTCTGGTAGAAGGTATAGACCCAAAATATGTGAGTGAACGTCCAAGAACACAGGAACACAAGAAGAGCCATGCTGGATCAGACCACAGGTCAATCTAGTCCAGCGTTCTGTTCATACAGTGGCCAACCAGCTGCCCATGGGAAACCCACAAGCAGGACGTGAGTGCAACAATACCCTCCCATCCAGGTTCCCCAGCAACTGGCAAACTGGTGTCTAGTTCACATGTATTGCTATGTCTAGCTATAATGGGAGATAAATCATGATTCTGCAGTGAAAAAGGCCAGAGAAATGCAATTTTCACATGATAGATAGATAGATAGCAGCCATGTTGGTCCATTAGAATTTTTTTAAAATTAAAACACCAAATATATCAACCAAAGTAACCAAATATGTCAACAAGCTTTTTTAGGATCCTTCTTCAGGCTGGATGTTGATGTTAAACATAGCAAAAGGGAGGGATGTTTAGGGGAACAGTGTAAAACCCCCAGTGTGCTCCTTAGTGTAATTTCAGAATTAAAATAGAAACTTTTCTTTCATGATTCATGTATGGAATCAGTTCATGGTGTGTATCGGGGGAGGGTGGTCTGACAAGTTTGTTCTGGGCTCCCCAAAATGATACTTGAGCTCTGAGATGAGATCCTGTGAAGCTATTAGAGCACCTGAGCCTTTGGCTGTGTTGCTGCAGCAAACTGAGATGCTGGCAACTATGACATTCATGGAGGAGAAGGCTTTCAGTGGCTACTAGTCCTCATGGCTCTATGCTATTTCCAGTATCAGAGGCAGCATGTCTATGTACACCTGTTGCTGGGGAACATGGGCATGAAGGAGCTGTTGCACTCATGTCCTGCTTGTGGGTTTCCCACAGGCAGCTGTTTGGCTGGTGTGTGAACAGAATGCTGGATGAGATGGACGCTTGGTCTGATCCAGCACAACTCTTCTTATATTCTTATGACTGAGTTTCATGCTCCTGTGATTTCCTTCCTTCCTCCCTCCCTCCCTCCCTCCCTCCCTCCTCCTCTTCAGTGGGGGCAGTAGCCTTGCTTAGTAGTGAAGCTTCTTAGGATGACTGGCCAAGCCAAATCCCCACTCCCTAGGCTCATATCCAGACAGGTGGACAGGATTGAGAATGAATTATATAATTATTTTGATCTTAATTATATTTTAATCCCCCTAGTCATTCAGTTACACTGAGTAAAACATCAAAAGCATTAATAAGATTGTCCCCCACCCCCGAGTGTAGCAGACTTTATATTAAAAAAAGCAACAAAAAAAAAGAAATGGAAAAAAACACACAACAATGGCTACGGAGAACTGAAAGAACAGAATTAGTGAAAGAGGTGGCAAAGTGAGTAGCTAAACACCAAAATGGCAGGTTGGATGCAGCACTTAGATGACTGAAGTTAGTCAGAAATCCATTTTAATCTGAAAAACATGGACAAAGCAGAAATAAATAGTAGCTTTTATGAAGCAAAAATATGTTAAGAGAGGCTCTAAGCTGGATAGACTATTTGCAAGTTAAGTAGTTACAAAAGAAAAGAGTTACATTATTTTCCTAGGGTAAAGAAGTTATTAGCACCTTAAAAGGTGTCAGAAGAAATAGAACAAATGTCCCTGACAGGGCCAGCCCTACCATTAGGCAGAGTGAAGCGGCTGCCTCTGACAGCAGATTTTGGGCATAATGGAAGGGCAGAACATGATTAGTTATTTAATTTGTCACTCTTGTATTTTTATTGCCAGGGATGGGTAGGGATGGGTGGATTCTCTACCTGCTGGTCCGGGTGGGAATCCTAGCCTTTTGCGTGAAAAAACAGGGACGCCAATGGTGTAGTGGATGCCATTTGCGGCCGTAAAGCTGTTAGATTAACCTAAATGCAGTCGTAAACGGCTGCATTTAGGTTTATCTAACAGCTTTACAGCCGCAAATAGCATCCACTACACCATTTGCATCTGGACTTAGCCGTCACTCAGTCAGCCAGTGATATGGCACGGCAATGGTGGCCAGCCGTATCGCCAGTGATGTGGAGCCAGCGGCTGGCTCTGCGGGGTCGCCGCGTGGAGGAGCCGGCTCCTGAGGATTCCGGAGGGAGATGGAGATAAGTGCTCCATTCTGCCATGGACTCCGGAGTAGGGATGTGAGAGAATTTCGCCACGAATCTCAGGGAGGCCGAATGCCAGCGCATTCGGCCCCCCAAAATTGGTGGCGAAACGGTCTGCCCCCCCGCCCCCCCCCCGGGACGGGACTTACCTTGGGCGAATCTCCCTGGCGGTGGCGGCTCCGGCGGCGGTTCGGTGGCGGTTTGGTGGCGGTGGCTGCGGCGGCCGGTCTTCTGACTGGCTGCCGCCGCCACCATTTCCAAGTTAAAAAAAAAAAAATGATAGGCTACGTAAAGATTTACGTAGCCTATCATGGCTAGATTTTTAAAAAATACCGTGATAGGCTACGTAAATGTTTACGTAGCCTATCACAGCTGAGTTAAAAAAAACAAACCGTGCGTACACAAATGGCGGCACCGATGGGTGCCGCCATTTACGTTCCTTATTTTGGCACGTCTAGTCTACGTAAACATTTAGGTAGACTACGGCGAAAATAAGGGGAACGCAAATAGCATAGCATTCCCCTTGTTTTCACCGCAGTCTACGTAAATGTTTACGTAGATTAGATGTGCCAAAATAAGGAATGTAAATGGCGGCACCCATGGGTGCCACCATTTGTGTACACGCAGTGTTGTTTTTTTTTAACTCAGCCGTGACAGGCTACATAAACATTTACGTAGCCTATCACGGCTGACTGCACGGACGCAAACGGCGGCGGCTACGGCCGCCGCCATTTGCAGACCCGTCCGGCCGGGAATCGCGGTGGGAGGGACGGGGCGCCTCCCCCCCAGCCAGAATTTCAGGGGGAGGGATGGAGCACCTCCCCCCCACCGCGAATCAAATTTCGTAAAAGGTAAGTGACTTTCGTACATCCCTACTCCGGAGGTAGGGATGTCAGAGAATTCCGCCACAGATCTCAGTGAGGCCAAATGCCAGTGCATTCGGCCCCCCGAACTCTGTGGGGGAACGGCCTGCCCCCCCACCCCCCCGCGGATCTCCCCCGGGATGAGACTTACCTGGGGTGGAACTTCTGGGCGGCGGCAGCTCCGGCAAAGGCAGCGGCGGCGGCCGGTTAGGCTGGTATACCAACTACGCCCTTATCTGGACAGAGATAGCCTAGCTACAGTTATCCATGCTCTGATAACTTCTCGTCTGGATTACTGCAATGCGTTATACGTGGGGCTGCCTTTGAAAACGGTCCGGAAACTTCAGCTGGTCCAAAATAGGGCAGCAAGATTGTTAACAGGGACTGGCCTGCGAGCTCATATTACGCCAGTACTTTTCCAGCTGCACTGGCTGCCGGTCCATTTCCGGGCCCGATTCAAAGTGCTGGTGTTAACATTCAAAGCCCTTAACGGCTTGGGGCCAGGTTACCTGAAGGATCGCCTCCTCCCATATGTGCCTGCCCGGACCTTAAGATCATCATCAGCGGCCTTTTTCCGTGAGCCCCTGCCAAAGGACGTGAGGCGGGTGGCTACTAGGAGGAGGGCTTTTTCTGTTGTGGCACCCCGGCTCTGGAATGAGCTCCCTAGTGAGGTTCGCCTGGCGCCTACATTGTACTCCTTTCGGCGCCAGGTGAAGACCTTTTTATTTTCCCAGGCATTTTAGCTTTCTAAATTTTTATCTTTGCTGTTTTAAATCTGTATTTTAAACTCCTGTACTGCTGCTAGGTTTTATTGTGGTTGTATTGTTATATTGTGGTTTTAATGTTCTATATATTTTAAATTGTTTTATTGTGTGTTGTTTGGTTTTAGTTTTTGTGAACCGCCCAGAGAGCTTCGGCTATTGGGCGGTATAGAAATGAAATAAATAAATAAATAAATAAATAAATAAATGTATGTTAAAGAAAAATAGGTAAGTATTAATACATTTGTTGGAGGAAAGCTAACAAGAAAGAGAAAAGAACATAGAATACTTATATTTATAAATAGATGACTATTATACAAATAAACAATGAATAAGGGTGTATACAATGTTTACATTTATAATTTTAGAAAGCTAGAAAGATCAACCGTTTTCTTTTCTTTTTTTATTCATGGTCTTGTTGATTTTTATTTTAAATGTAACAGTACAATAAGGTATTTGTATTGACCAAAACACTCAGTCCATGATAAATCCAGTCCTTCCCTTCCACAACCCTTCCCAGTTATAAAACTGTGGGATCCATTAGATCAACCATTTTGAAACAAACTGGCATTCATATATTTGATTCCCGTAGGTGTGCATGAAAATACACAAGTTTTAACACTATAGCCATCTCCTAAATCCTATAAAACCAATTTGAAAGGGGAGGTGCAATACTTTTTTCCCAATAAAATGTTATTGTTTTTTCCCCTTTTTTGCTGCACTTAATAAATGGATAAATCATTTCGACATCTGCTTTGTCCCCACAACCCTCTAAGTAATTTAAAAGAAGCCTCAAGGGTTCCTATGATTTGTTCAATGTAAAACAAAACAAATTGCCATTTTAATTTTCATTCACATGTGCATATAATCTCCACGCAATCTTCCACAGTTACAGTAGTTACCTTGAGTCAGATCATGCCTTAATTTTAATTTATTAGAGGTTAAATACCACTGATGAGATATACATGTTTAAACAAGTAAAATAAGTATAAAATATAGACCAACCTAGGCTAGAGGACAATCCTGTGGCCTCTAGACAGTGGCTAGATGGCCATGGGTTGTTCGGTTTCTGGGAACCGACCTCAGAGGCCATGTTCCAAGGTCAGTTCCCAGAAAACTGCCACCCCCCCCCTCCTCTGCCAACTTGTAGGTGACATGGATCGTCCCTGGGCTCCATACTTGGATGAGCAGCACAGAGTGGGGCAAAAGGGGGTGTTCCCAGGGGCAGGGAGGGGAGGACAGTGCAGAAGTGCTGATATGATGCATCCTATGTGTTGACCGGCCTCCTCTTGTGCTCCAAATACCACAAATATCCCTGCATTGGATAGGCAGTTGCCTCCAAGTTCAGAGGTGGATGCCTATCCCAATAAGATTGCTCCCTAATATTACTTTGGGTTGGATCCAGACTAAGTTAGTTGAACTTAAGTCCTGTTGAAATCATGACTGGGTCCTGTCATGACTTAAGTCCCACTGATTTCACTGGAAGTAAGGGTAACTTAGTCTGGATCCAAGTCATGGTTTCTGCAAGAACTGTTGAACACATTATTATAATTCAGGAGGATAATAGAACACTATAGTCAAATCTCACTCTATAAAGTGAATAAAGTCAAACCAGAAGGGTAAGCTATTAATGTTTCAGGTAATATAAAACAGCAGGTCTCCTTATATATTCAGCTAAAAGGAGGCTATGAAACTTAAGAACTTGAGAATAACATTGGCAATTGATCTGACTCAGTTGTATAAACATAATTATGGCCCTTCGGTGGTAGGAGTTGAGAGAGATTTTGTTAAATGCAGTAAATTAAAGCATATTCGATTTTTTCAAGAATCTCTGCAATTATCATGTCAGTCCTACCTAGATATTCTGTATTATTTGTTGTACTTACTTTGTCAGGGTCAACGAGAATTCTGAGAAGCTGACAAAAGATGATTAGAGTTCTATCTGTATAGAAAAAAGACTGAGATTTAGCTTTTGCACACTTCAAAAGAAATTGGGAGAAGGAGGTTTGTCTGTTTTGAATATATGGTTGCATTATGTAACAGATGTAATGCTCAGGATAATTGGCTTGATATATAAATGAAAAGCAGGCAGGCAGGCAGGCAAGCAAGAAAGAGTCAAAACAGCCATGAAATGCAAGAGGTACAGTACGTGACAACAGATAAGCACTTTGACAACAGCAGTAATTTGTCATGATACTATCATCCTAGCTTAGCTATGTTATTTAGCACCTGCAGTGGGAAAGGAAATCATTGTCTTGATACAGACCTAAACAAATAGAATCAAACTTCCTGGTAAATTCTAATTCAGCATTTTCACACTGGAATATCACTTTGATTTGATTTTTTTTTTTTTTGGTAGAAGAATGGCAACATGATTATATTTGTTTAAGCCTGAACAGCAGAAACAGCAGAAGGCCTGAGGTGGGGAAATGGGAATCAAGCTTTAAGAATTCACCTCTTGTTTACGAGCCTCCAAATTCTGTATCAGAATCTGGCTCAGGAGAACTTTGAAAACATCTCAGCTTTGCCAGTCATCTAAGGGGGTGGCATTGCCAAAACTAGAGGAAATGCATTACCAAAACAGGACAAAAGAGGACATCAGTTTGGATAAAATGTGTGTGTATATGAATTCATATGTATAGATGCGAATTTAGAAATAATTCCTATAATTTAAATTGAAATACATTACTTCCCATAGTAGGGAAGATAATGACCAGGTGACCTCTATGCCTGGTCAGTGAACTGTGGATGAACAATTTCGAGGTCCCTGCTCTCGTTTCTTATGGCTCATTATCTTTAAAGCAGACTTGGACTGGTGAACAGTGCTTCAAATAGAGGACACCTCCAAACAGAGGATTGTCCTCTGTAATGGAGGACACATGGCCACCCCAGTATTGTACAACAGTGTGTGTGTGTGTGTGTGTGCACACGCGCACACGCATGCATGCATGCATGCACACATGTGTGAGAAGTGCACGCCCTCTTTCAGATATAATGTGGCTGCTGGATGGGACCATCAGCCACAAGTGGGCATGATCCCACTCTCCCGCTCTACGCACATTCAGAATAACGACTGAACAATTCTTTCCTGTTGGTGAGAACTAGGCCTAAGAGAAACACACCCATTCCTAATTTGCGAGCGGTTTCTTAAAGTCTTCAGCACCACTGTTTATACAGCTTTGATGTTTACCCGAGGGAGTGTAAAAGCCGATCGTATGTCAGTCGAGCAAAGAAAACAAAACAAAAAATACGAATTCCCAGCAGCCCAAAGCTATATGGTTATTGGCATGCTTGGTCTATTGTAATCCATGGTCTTGGCGAATATAGTAGAAAATTAGCTCTTGGCAAGTCTGGCCTTTGTGATTGTTTATTGGCAGGAGGAATTGGATTGAACTGGCAGATCCGCAGATGGCAGCCTTGTGGTTATTCGGGTTCTTGTTTTTTTAAAGAAGCATACACAATCTGTTTCCTATGGAATATGTCATTCATCTGCCATCTTGTTCTACGGCCTGAAGATTTTACATTAGAATCCTTGCCTTTCTAGAGCCTTAATGCTGAACTACACTTTACATTCAATGTGGGTTTCTGCTTTCATGTGTTGGGTGTGTGTTTTGGTGTTTTTACAGTTTTATTTGTTTGTTTCAAATTAAAAAAATACGAAATAGGCAATAGGCAGTGCTGCTTTTACCTTTCAAGTTATAAACAGTAAATATGGGGCAGTGATCCAGATCTGCTCCTACTGGCACCAATAATATTTTCCCTCTTCAAGTTAATATCCATTTCATGGCAGTCTGTGTGGTTTTTGTCAGAGCTGGTGGTGTGGGAGATAAAGGGTGCCATGGTCTCAATCCAGATTGGGTCTCCCTGCAGCTGCTGGTTAAACACACATGGGCACAAACACACACACACACACACTTAATTTGTAGTTTCGCCCCAAATTCCCTTGGTCCAATAGAACAGGAAACACAGAGCTAGTGAGATTATGTTTCTATTTGCACAAATGCAAAGACAATTAAAACAGATTGCAGCACATTGGTTCTGATTGTATTCTCTCTACGACAGCAATAAAGCTATCAACAGAGGCACTATAATTCATAACCTTCCTTTCCAGGAGCCACCATGCACTTTTTGATCCATGTCAATGTCTGTGTTTTGTGTTGTGCCCTAAGGGAAAGATGATGAGTCTGTTGCTGGACCACCCACCCTAGTGCCTAATAAACTGTCTGAGCAAGCTGATGGGGATAGTCCTGGAACTGGTGTTGGGGACCCTAGCACTAAAGAAAGGGCTGGATGCGCCTGATCTCATCTGATCTCGGAAACTAAGCAGGGTCAGCCCTGGTTAGTACTTGGATGGGAGACCACATGGGAATCAGGCTTTCTGCATTGAGCAGGAGGTTGGACTCAATGGTCTTGTAGGCCCCTTCCAACCCTATGATTCTATGAGTCTATGAAACGTTGTTGGGGACTTGAACATTCATGTCGCAACTGCCTTGTCAGAGGTAGCTCAGGATGTTACTGGCTGCCATCTCAGCCAAGGGTCTTTCCTAGTTTGGAAGCTGCAGCCTCTTCTAGGAGAGGGGTACCTCACCCCTATCATACATGCCTTGTTTCTTCCAGATTATATTATATTATATTATATTATATTATATTATATTAATTATATTATTTATTTATTTATAATATTTATATACTTCTCCGCATCAAAGATTTTGGAGCAGTGAACAACAAGATAAAATAATAAAAACCCCATAATTTAAACAAAGCATTTTAAAAGAACAGATTCTGAACTTAGTAAACCACGGTTGGTCACTCAGGGAAGGCCTCTTGAAATAACAATGTCTTCAGGAGGCGCCGAAAGCAACACAACATTGGTGCTTGCCTGACCTCCAAAGGCAGGGAATTCCACAGGAAGGGGGCCACTATGCTGAAGGCTCTCTTCCTGGTGGACTTCAACTGGGCTGTAGGTCCACATGGAACCACCAGGAGCAAGCCCTCCACTGACCTCAGTGACAAGGCAGGTTGGTAAAGAAGAAGGCGCTCTCTCAGGTATCCTGGTTCCAAGTTGTTTAGGGCTTTGTACACTAGTACTAATACCTTAAACCTGGCCTGGTAGCGAATAGGCTGCCAGTGGAGTTCCCTCAGCAAAGGCGTTACATGCTGGTAGGGATGGCGGAGAATTTCTCCCCGAAACTTCGGGGGGCCGAGCGCCAACGTGTTCGGCCCCCCGAACAAGTTTCATGGAGAAATCCTCCACACACACCCCGCACCCCCCCCGGGACGGGACTTACCTTCACCGAATGTCCCTCCCGGTGGCTGGTCCGGCCGGCGGTTCGGCGGGTGTTCGAGCGAGGCGGGAGCAGCAGCCGGTCTTTCGACCGGCTGCCGCCACCGCCATTGCTATGAAAGCAAAAAAAAAAACCGCCCCCTGATAGGCTACGTGACGATTCACGTAGCCTATCACGGCTAGATTTGCAAAGTCAGCCGTGATAGGCTACATGAATCGTCACGTAGCCTATCACGGGTGACTTTAAAAAAAAAAGAGTGTACGGATAATGGCGGCCCCCATAGGGAGCCGCCATTCCCGTTCCTTATTTGGTCGCTGTTTCTGTTGCCCTTATTTTCGCCGTAGTCTACGTAAACATTTACGTAGACTACAGCGACTAAATAAGGAACGCGAATGGCGGCTCCCTATGGGGGCCGCCATTCACGTACGCGCTTTTTTTTTTTTTTTAAAGTCACCCGTGATAGGCTACGTGACAATTCACGTAGCCTATCACGGCTGACTTTGCAGATCTAGCCGTGATAGGCTACGTCAATCATCACGTAGCCTATCAGGGGGCTTTTTTTTGTTTTTTGTTTACTTTCGCGGCCGGGCAAGGCGAGGCGCCTCCTCCCCGGCCTGAATTTCGGCTGGGCGAGGCGGGAAGCCTCCCCCCCGGCCTGAATTTCGGCCGGGCGAGGCGGGAAGCCTCCCCCCCCCCGGCCTGAACTTCGCGGGGGGAGCAGCGAAGCGCTCCCCCCCACCGCGAACGGCCTTCGACGACAGGTAAGTGACTTTCGTCCACCCCTACATGCTGGAAAGGAGCAGCTCCTGACAACAGCCGAGTGCTGCATTCTTCACTAGCTCCAGCTCCCAGGCCAGCCTCCATTAAAGCTGTGTGCAAATGGTCTCTCACAATTCTCCACCTTGTTTGTGGGCAGAGAAATTTGGGAGACAATTCATTGGAAGGGCTTGTAGCACAGCCTCTTTATTTTTTCATAAGAGGGGCTGGGTTTGTCATACTCCAACAGCATCAGCCGTGTTGGCAGACTGGCCCCCATTTTGCATTACCACAGTACAGTGTGAGTGGGATAGCTGAAGGGAAAAGTGCTGAGCCAAAAGCTGTCCTCCAGTTTCCTGAAAGTTTTCTTCCCCCATGGAATAGGCTTCCATTCTTCTGCCTCATTCTCAGGCTGTTCTATAATTCTTGTGTGTGTGTGGTGTTTCTGAGCTTACCTCCTTACTGCTAGCATCCCAGGCTACCTGCACCCCCTGATCTGAAAAGGCCCTGTGAGAGGAATTACTTCAAGATGCCTTCGATTGGGCTTTAATTGAAGTAAAGGAAGCCAGGGAGGGTACAGACTGCCAGAGAGGTGATTGTACAATGAAAAACAGGACACTTGCACTCACTCCTTGCCACCTCGTAAGTAAGGTAAGCCCGAGAAACACAAACCAAACCCATGAGAATTTCTCCGAAATTCCTTCACCATTGAATTTCTTTTCAAAAACAATTTATTTTCAAAATTCTTTTCTATCAAATTAAATGATAACGGTCACAAAAAATGTGGGAGGAATTTTTGGCACAGCTCTAATTGTAATGTGATCTGTGTGGGGCAGGCCTCGAAGATACTGGTGTCAGTCACAGGGATCTCATTGTTACAACTTAGAGACATCTTTCCTGGCAGCCAATCTGGCATTGGCCTAAATTTAGGTGCATGTATTGACCTCTAGAGCCCAGTGTGGCTCAGGCCTAGGGTACCTTAGAGAACAGCACCTCCTCTATGAGTCTCCCCATAAATTAGGATCTTCTGGTAAAGCCCTACTCCATCTGCGTTTCTCACCTGAACTAGTCCTTTTATCCACTGGGAACAGGTCCTTTTTGGTCCTTGTGTATTCACTAGGAACTGGTCCTTCTGGAATATTCTCACTCAACAAGGTCTGTTAAGCTCCCTTTGTCAAGGGCTCCTTGGAGGGCTCTCTCAGTCTAATCCAGTAGCCAAGTCCAGACACAGACAAAGGGATTCTTTTCAAAGCTTTATTCTTCTTTTACAACTTAACAACTCTACAGGTAGCAACTAGATCTGAGCAGCAGCATCCCTATGCCCTAAGTTGGAACAGTTGGTCCCCGTTTGAAAGGCAATTACTGGCAGACCCCTGTATTTAAGGACTAGGGAGAATCTCTCCCCTTTTCCCTTGGATCACCAGGGCACAGCCGATTGAGTGCGCGCCAACCGGGCACTACGTTCCTCTGGGTGCCCTCCATCTCGCGCCACTCTCTGCGTCTGCGTCACGCATCCACTAAGTCTGCGATCTCTGCTCGGTCACTCCCTGGACTGCTAACTAAACTAGGAATGTGGGTGGGAGGAATCTCTGTCAGCTGTTGGTCATGGGAAAGAGGAGCGACTGCTCTTCCTCAGCATCAGAACTACTCTGGGATTCTATGGGCTCAGTGTCCACCCTGACACCCTTTTGGACTTCAGGAAATTACCTTTTCTATTAGTCCTCCAGGGAATATATTTTGGCTTCTTCAAACTGCTTTTTATTTCAGAAATGGCAAGTTTTTATATTTTAGGACTAAGCCAAAAATTCAGATTGTCAAACTTTTAGATCAGTTTTACAAAAATAACCAAAATGGGCACCCAAAAGTAACAAGGAGGGAATTTTGGTGGGTGAAAGTTTTTGAAAACTTTGGGGCAGGGGGGACATGTTCTGTTTATTTATTACTGCCCAATAGCTGAAACTCTCTGGGTGGTTCACAAAATTTTAAACCACAGTTAAAGCATAAAACGATATAAAATGTAAAAGCTTAAAACTGCAATATAAAAGTAGAACCAGAATAAAACCTAGCAGCCATGCAGAGATTTAAAATACAGGTTTAAAACAGCTTAGCTAAAAGACTAGAATGCTAAAATGCCTGGGAAAATAAGAAAGGTCTTCACCTTGCACCGAAAATGCCTGGGAAAGCAACGTAGGCACCAGGTGAACCTCAGTGGACTGTTGCGATGTACAGCAGTTTCTTACCTTTTCCAAAATGTTTTCTAAAACTTTTTGCAAACTTGTGGTTTGGGCAGCTGGTGAGAGGAGTTTGGCTGCCATCAAAGTCGATGGCAAAAAGTAAGTAATTCAGCTGCCCTAGCTCTGTTAACAGTAAGCATCTCCTGAAACGTTTTGAAACCCCCCTCCATTCTCCCCATTGACAAAATGACCCCCATGTTTGCCATCTGCAAATGGGTTGTCAAATGTGGTGGTGGGGGGAATTCAGTTCCATTTTCTTATTTTAAATCATTGTTAGTGGGTGGTATTGGGCTATTTTTACAGACTTTGTGATTGTTTCCCTTGTGGGCCTGGCCTGTTGGGCGAACATGACCAATTCACAAATGATATCTAAATGAATTGTACTAAGATGCCAGTTACTAAATTCCAGCGGCATATGCTGTGGCCATAAATGGCAAGGAGAAAGGTGAAGAAAAATGAACAAGTAGGATGAATTGGAAATGTGAGTATTAAATGGGAGCAGACAGCCGATAATTGGTACATAAAGATATAATGAGTCTCTGGTGAACTTCCAGGAAGCTTCTGCAGAAGTGAGTTCTAAAGATGATGAGAGATTTGCCTGGACAGATTGAGAAGGTCAACTGTGGACACGCTTGTAAAAAGTGTAACAGAACAAATTAGGACATCTATTGAGGGGCATGGTAGTTTTGGAGATCCTGAATTGTAAAGGCCAAGAGCTTGAAGATGGTGTGGAATCCTGCTCTTGTAGAGTACTTGGCCTGAAGACTGAGCCTCACATATAAAACAATATATGTATTACTTCAGTAGGCCTTTTCCCTGTTCTGAGAAACTATCATGGAGAAACTAAAACTTTTAGCACTACAGAGTTCCTTCTGGTTCAGTGCATATAGTGGTATAAAAACAAGTTGAGGGGCATGTTTCCTGATAGGACAAGCACTTGAATCTATGTCATGGCCATCTCTATTAATCCTGAAAAAGATAGGCATATGAGGACAGATATCTTAGACAAATGTTTATGGTTCCATCAAGAGTAGTCTATTATTCTGGGGTCTGGTGTGGAGGCCAACCATATATTAGTCATTGCAGAATCTTAATCTTTTCAGGTGCAAGTGGAATTGCCTTAGAAAAAACAAGAAGCTAAACACCCACAGAAGAAAAACCTGCCTTTTCATTTTCTAGTTAAGAGGACATCTTGCATTTCCTCCTCCCTTACCACAATATTAAAATAGTAATATTGGATTGCTACTGAGACAAAGTCAGTGATGGAGGTTTAATAAATTCCCTTGAGGGCCATCTACCAGCTGAGCTAAGTTTAAATGTGCATAATGAGGCTCAAAGACTTGAGGAAGCCAACCCCTGAAAATAGGCTTGCACAAGGTTAGAAGTTGCTGCTGAGGTCAGAACTCCATGTTATTGTGGGTCTGTGGTTGCAGCATCTCTGTGGCCCCATATCATTCTCCATCATAACATTTTAGTAAGGCAAAGGCATGCACGATGATGTCACTATGTTGCAAATTTTCCTACCTCTGCTGTACTTCATTGGCTGCCATTAGCAGAGCTGTAGACTTGTGTGATCACGTTTTTTCTTACCAAGGGTGCAATCCTATGCAGATAGGTGGCCGCCTCCAAACTCGGAGGCAACCAACTATCTGATGCAGGGCAGGAGAAGCACAGAGGGGATTGTTCCCTCCGCACGTCTTCTGCCCTGTATTTGCAGCTAGACAGCCGATTTCAGCTGTCTAGCTGCAGGAGGAAGAGCAAGGGAGAAGGCTGCTGGATAACACATTGGCTGACACATTGAACTCTTCATTAGAGATGGATGAGAATTTTGTTCAGTTCACATTTTTGTGCGAACATGCCTAATTCTTACTCTCCAAACCACAGCTTGAGTCATTCTGCATTTTTCCAAAAGTTGAGCTCAAGTTCAACAACTAAAACACACACACCACTCATAAAAATCTGTATATTAAGAAAGATGCACATATTTGGGGAACTGTCCACAAAATTGCTTTAGCCTATGCAGGAAATGCATACATTTAAAAATCACACACTGAAAATGTGGACATTTGTAAAATTGCATTAAAAATGCATATTTGGGAGGAAATGTGCATGAAAGCACGCACACATTTTCATGTAGGTTTTCCCCTGAACAGTTTGCAAATCAATGGAGAAATGGGTCAGAACTCATTTAGCTGTGGAAATCTAATGGGCTTGCTGAAAATGAGAGATTTGCCCATCTATCTGCATCGAACAGTGCATTGGACTAGATGTCCTATAAGACCCACTCCAGCTCTATGATTCTATGTCATTCTAGTCTCAGCTTTAAAGTTGTGATTCATTCTGTCTTAATATTTTCAAAGTTGCACATTTCGGCTAAGATGGCATTAGCACTTTTTAGTGTTACTTTACCTCTAAAAAGCAGTTTACTGTCAGCAAATTTGAATGTGACAAGTGCATATTTCAATATGCTTTAGTGTTCAGAAACACTTGGCAAGATTTTAATTTTTCACGCAATCCATCAGGGCCAATTAGTGTTTAAATTCAGCATTATTAGGAGGAAAGGGGCTTTTCTGGAATGTTCCATTGCAGGTGGGGAATTGCATGTTTGGATATTTTCTCATGAGGGAAAAAACGCAACCTCTCCAAGTATAGAAAAATAGCATGTCGGGGGAGAGAATTCAGACTAGTCTTCTGCTGATTGTATAAAGTGGCCCCAATATATTTGTCTCCCAGGGCTTACTGTTAGGTCTAGAGAGGAGATTCTTTGGGAGTATATCATTATTCTTTTTAGACACCTACGAAGAAGCACAGTCTCTAGAAATAAGGCCTAATTTTACAGATGTGAATATATTATAACCCAGTCTTCTCCAACGTGGTGTCCCCCAGTTGTTTTGGACTACAAGTCCCATCAGCCCCAGACAGCACACCTAATGGTCAGGACTAATGGAAGACACTAGGCTGGATAATATAATCTGTGGAGAATGTGCTAGATCAGGAGTGTTGTTTTGGGCAGCTGGTTGCCCATTGCCAAAAAAGAGGACACCAGTTTTCACAGTAATTTCATATGCTAAGTCATGCACAAATTTAGAAGTAATTAACATAATGTGAATAGAAATACAACACATCTCACCATACTGGGGAAGACTGTGACCTGTTCACATGCCTGCCAGTCTGGTGTCAGGGTGCTGACCGCTGATGGGCAACTTCAGGGCCCTTGATCTTCCTTCTTATGTTTTTTTTTTTTTAATCTTTCAGCCAGACTTGGACTGGACACAGCTCTTCAGATAGAGGACAGCTTCCAAAAGAGAACTGTCTTCTGTAAAGTAGACCATATGGCCATCCTGGTGTTGTTGGCCCACAATAGACTTCCTGGGTGTCCCATGTATTGGTAGTTCTGCCATCACCACATCCTTTGAACCTCTAGCTTCTGGGCTGGAATCTTCAAAATGTAGCAATCTAAAGGTTCCAGAACAACAATACACCAAAGTGAAAGTAACTGCCAGCAGGAGTACCTGGCAACATCAATGACTTATGCATGTAGCAGGAAAGAGCAGGCTGGCAAATGGAAGGCAGTTTCTCTTGAGCTTATAAAGTCAAGGAGTCAAACTTCCTAATCAGAGTTAATGAAGATTTATTTTGAATCAGAAAATAGGAGTGTATTGGCCCCAGGAGCGTAACCAAGCCACCTGTAGTGTTAGAGGGCCTAGAGATCCATAATGCCTTGCTTAAGTTCATTATGGGTGCAACTTCCTTGCTGGTAAGCCTCTGAGCCCCCTTCATGGATCACTGCCTTGTTGTGGCGAAGGGGCTTGCGTAACTCAGTGAAGCCATAAGCTATGCCGTGCAGGGCCACCCAAGACGATGGACAGGTCATGGCAGAGAGTTCTGACAAAATGTGGTCCACTGGAGAAGGAAATGGCAACCCACTCCAGTATTCTTGCCAAGAAAACCCCATGGAACGTATCACAAGGCTAAAAGATATGACGCCGGAAGATGAGCCCCTCAGGTCGGAAGGTGTCCAATATGCTACTGGGGAAGAGCAGAGGGAATTTCCAAGTAGCTCCAGAAAGAGTGAAGTGGCTGGGCCAAAGCCAAAAGGACACTCAGCTGTGGATGTGTCTGGTGGTGAAAAGAAAATCCGATGCTGTAAAGAACAATATTGTTTAGGAACCTGGAATGTCAGATCAATGAATCAAGGTAAGCTAGAGGTGGTCAAACATGAGATGGCAAGACTGAACATCGACATCTTGGGAATCAGCAAACTAAAATGGACAAGCATGGGTGAATTTAATTCAGGTGACCATTATATCTTCTACTGTGGGCAAGAATCCCTAAGAAGAAATGGAGTAGCACTCATAGTCAATAAAAGGGTGGGAAAAGCAGTACTGGGGTACAATCTCAAAAATGATAGAATGATCTCAGTACGAATCCAAGGCAAACCATTCAACATCACAGTAATTCAAGTCTATGCCCCAGCCACTGAGGCTGAAGAAGCTGAGGTTGATCGGTTCTATGAAGACCTACAACACCTTCTAGAACTAACACCAAAAAAAAGATGTCCTTTTCATCATAGGGGATTGGAATGCTAAAGTAGGAAGTCAAGAAATCACTGGGATAACAGGCAAACATGGCCTTGGTGTACAAAATGAAGCAGGACAAAGGCTAATAGAATTTTGCCAAGAGAACACGCTGATCATAGCAAACACTCTTTTCCAACAGCACAAGATGCGACTCTACACATGGACTTCACCAGATGGTCAATATCGAAATGAGATTGATTATGTCCTTTGCAGCCAAAGATGGAGAAGCTCTATACAGTCAGTAAAAACAAGACCTGGAGCTGACTGTGGCTCAGATCATGAGCTGCTTCTTGCAAAATTTCGGCTTAATTTGAAGAACATAGGGAAAACCACTAAACCATTCAGGTATGACCTAAATCATATCCCTTATGAATATACAGTGGAGGTGAGGAATAGATTTAAGGGATTAGACCTGATAGACAGAGTACCTAAGGAACTATGGACAGAGGTCCGTAACATTGCTCAGGAGGCAGCAACTCAATCCATCCCCAAGAAAACGAAATGCAAGAAAGCAAAGTGGCTGTCTGATGAGGCTTTACAAGTAGCTGAGGAAAGAAGGGAAGCGAAAAGCCAAGGAGAAAGGGGAAGATATATCCAACTAAATGCAGAGTTCCAGAGAATAGCAAGGAGAAACAAGAAGGCCTTCTTAAATGAACAAGGCTAAGAAATCGAGGAAAACAACAGAATGGGAAAGACTAGAGATCTTTTCAAGAAAATCGGAGATCTCAAGGGAACGTTTTGTGCAAAGACGGGCATGATAAAGGACAAAGAAGGCAGGGACCTAACAGGAGCAGATGAGATTAAGAAGAGGTGGCAAGAATACACAGAAGAACTATACAGGAAAGATCTGAATGTCCCTGATAGCCATGATAGTGTGGTCACTGAACTTGAGCCGGACATCCTACACTGTGAAATCAAGTGGGCCTTAGGAAGCATTACTAACAACAAAGCTAGCGGAGATGACAGTATTCCAGCTGAGTTATTTAAAATCCTAAAAGATGATGCTGTTAAAGTGCTGCAGTCAATATGCCAACACATTTGGAACACTCAACAGTGGCCACAAGACTGGAAAAGGTCAGTTTACATTCCAATTCCAAAGAAGGGCAATGCCAAAGAGTGTTCAAGCTACCATACAATTGCGCTCATTTCACATGCCAGCAAAGTTATGCTCAAAATCCTACAAGCTAGGCTTCAGCAGTATGTGAACCAAGAACTACCGGAAGTACAAGCTGGGTTCCGAAGAGGCAGAGGAACTAGAGATCAAATCGCCAACATTCGCTGCATCATGGAGAAAGCAAGAGAATTCCAGAAAAACATCTATTTCTGCTTCATTGACTATGCTAAAGTCTTTGATTGTGTGGATCACAACAAACTGTGGCAAATTCTGAAAGAGATGGGAGTACCAGACCACCTTACCTGTCTCCTGAGAAACCTGTACGAGGGTCAAGAAGCAACAGTAAGAACCAGACATGGAACAACCTAAATTGGGAAAGGAGTACGACAAGGCTGCATATTGTCGCCCTGTTTATTTAACTTATATGTAGAGTACATCATGAGAAACGCTGGGTTGGATGAATCACAGGTCAGAATTAAGATTGCCGGGAGAATTATCTCCCAGATACGCAGATACAACCTCAGATACGCAGACGATACCACCCTAGTGGCAGAAAGTGAAGAGGATCTAAAGAGCCTCTTGTTGAGGGTGAAAGTGGAGAGTGCAAAAGCTGGTTTGAGACTCAACATTAAAAAAACTAAGATCATGGCATCTGGCCCCATCACTTCCTGGCATATAGAAGGGGAAGAAATGGAAGCAGTGACAAATTCTATTTTCTTGGGCTCCAAGATCATCACAGACGGTGACTGTAGCCATGAAATTAAAAGACGCTTGCTCCTTGGGAGAAAGCTATGGCAAACCTTGACAGCATAGAAAGAAGCAGAGACATCACCTTGCTGACAAAGATTTGTATAATCAAAGCTATGGTTTTCCCAGTAGCAATGTATGGCTGTGAGAGCTGGACTATAAGGAAGGCTGAGCACCGAACAATTGATGCCTTCCAACTGTGGTGCTAGAGAAGACTCTTACGAGTCCCCTGGACTGCAAGGAGGTCAAATCAGTCAATCCTAAAGGAAATCAACCCTGACTGCTCATTGGAAGGACAGATACTGAAGCTGAAGCTCAAATATTTTGGCCACTTAATGCAAAGAAAAAACTCCCTGGAAAACACCCTGATGCTGGGCAAGATTGTAGGCAAAAGGAGAAGGGGATGGCAGAGGATGAGATGGCTAGATAGCATCACCGATGCAATGAATATGAACTTGAGCACACTCCAGGAGAGAGCGGAGGACAGGAAGGCCTGGCATCCATGGGGTCACGAAGAGTCGGACATGACTTAATGACTGAACAACAAAACAGACTTCCTCTGTTATAAAGTCTGGCTGAGACCTTCCATCTGAATCTACTCCAATACAGGATAAATAAACTAAATGAAGGTACTGGGATTTATTGGCAAAAGGTTGAACAGAGGAAAAACAAACAAGTCTAAGATTATGGGATTTACCAATACAACATAACAAAACTTTTATTTCTCTCTCCTCCCTGTTCCCACCAACTGTGTGCTGACATTTGGTCCCCTTCTGGTAGCGGGGAGGGGAAAATTGAACTTTTAGACAAAAGTGATTGATAGCTTGCTGCACCGTATCCCTGCAGCCTTCTTATGTTTGATGCCTCCATGGGGAGTAGGAGTTGGCTGCAGGTGAGAAGTGGAGAAGAGGCACCCATGTTTCTGCTATAAGAACAATTACAGGGAATTTCCTGGCAGGGCTGTACGTGATATGCCCTGTATATGAAGGGTAGCCCTGTATATGAAGGGTAACCCTTTATATAACGGGGAAGCCGTGAGCCGTCATGGTAGGCAAAACATAGCATTTTAGAGCCAACTAAACTTGAAGCTAAATGTGTCACTTCAAGTGCCATGTTGTTGTTGTTAATAAATGCCTCTGTGTGTTTGTTGGGATTAATTGATTTAATCTTGCAACCCTGCCTGTAAAGGCTCTGTCATATATCCATCAGGAACACCAGTGGAAAATTCTTTCAAATCAAACATTTCAGGGAAACCATTTCAAATTCTTTCAAATCAAACCATTTCAGGTTTATGGTAAAGTGGGTCTATTGGTGACCTTGTCTATAAGGATGGAGTTGCTTCTCTAGGGCTAGATCTACACCACTTCTTTATAGTGGTACCGAAGTACACTGATGACTGTTGGGACACATTACACATTTGTGGTGTTATTTCCTGCTTTTTATTCCACATTATCCAAAATACCTCAACAAATGTCACTGTCTGTCCGATGAGGTATAAATGTGCAAGAGGGATATAGCATTACCATGGGGGAATTGTCATGATATGACCCTAGGTGTAGATCTAGCCTTAATGATTTGATGTGATTATATTACTATACAGAGGAGAGTATGTGTTAGCTGTGATATCTGATGCTGGTCTTAGGAGTTTGTCTCCTGTCTTCTTCTGAACTGACTTGGCATTTAGCTCTGAGTTTTTGCTTTCTGCTATGTACAAAAGCTGCTATGCAAAGGATTGCCAAAAGAGAGAGCAGGGGCAGGTGAAATCAAGAGGGTGTGAGGGTGTGTGTGTGTCTTCGTGCAAGCAGTTTTATAATACTGTTGATCTAAACAGGTTATGTTTCACATAGCTTGAATAAAATTGCATTGTCAATCATCAGAAATTACGGAGCCTGCTTGCAAATAACACCTTTGAACTAAGCAGGTGTGTGTACTCGGGGGTGGTGGTGGTGGTAAAAGAATAAAGATAGACTGGAGAGATGAGAAACAAACAGGAATAGAAATATACATTTCTGTTTACCTGCTTAACATGAGGCATGGTATATTCCTCATCACTGGCTAACAGGTACAGAAATGGCATGCTATGTGTCTTTATTACTTGTAAACAATGTAAGCATAGGATGTAATGTTCTAAAATTCAAGGGAACTGTCAATTATTCCCACAGCCTACTTTACAAAAGAAAGGGTTTGCAGAAGAGGGGGGGTCTCTGCCTGGAAAGGTGGTATATAAATAAAATAAAGATCATGTTCATAGTAAGGAGGATACAACAGAAAAGGCTTGGATGCAATTAATCTGTTTCTTCATTCACCTTTTATTTCTTCCATTTTCTGTCTTCTTTGGCGGATAATTTTATTATATGATTTAGTCACCAGGTGGCCTGGGACTTAGTTGTATGTGAGTGGTGTCAGGAGTTTCCTATTCCTGCTATGTCCTTGTTTAAGAGAGAGAACACAGTTTCTCATTTAGTTTTCTGACTGTTGTATCCTCTAAGCTTTCCATGGCATGGTGTCAGAACAGAAGTCAAGTTTTAAACCCACAAATTCCTAACAAGACAAAGAAAATGGAACTGTTCCTTGCAACGGAAGCTTTCAGCATTAATAGTCCTGCAGCATTGCCTGAATGGAAAGAAAGGCTTGTTTATTTTTCCTAGGCCACAAATCCACAAGGAGAAAGGAATAGTGCAAGTAAGTTTACTTCTTTATGCTATAGGGAAATAAATCAACAATTACTTGTACAAAAAACAACAACAATGTTTATAAACCATTTACCTTTGCTGAAAAGGACACTATGAGTAAAATATGGAACTATTCTGGCCAGGTTTGATGCCCATTTTAGCTCTAAAAGAAGGATAGGGGAACATTTAGCCCTCTAGATGTTTTACCTTACAATTCCCATGATTCTACGCCATTAGCTACACTGGCGAAGGCTGATGGGAACTGTAGGCCAAAACATGGAGGGTCAGAAGTTACTTATCCAAGAGGAATGTGGTTTGTGACAGGACTTCTATCCAAGAGCTCAAAAACCTAGAACTCTTTGTTAGGGTCTTGTATGAATAGGCTGAACACCGTGAATTTGCTGATTAAAAAAGAGGAGCATCTTAGAGAGTGATTCATGCTTGGAATTCTAGACAAAGGACTCTGAAAGAATGAAGCTAATAAAGTACTTAACACTTCAAAAAGCCATAGATATAGCAAGGTAAATCAGTTGATCAACACACAGATCAGGGAACAAAGATAACTTTGGAAAACACCAGAAGCAGTTGCAGCGGCCATTTTGAAAAGACAGAAATCACACACATCTCTGCCAAGGCAGCCCAACAGAAAGATCAGAAAAAAGCATTTTGACCATTTTAAATACACTCTGAAACAAGAAGGTTCACCCTTCTATACTACAGTGAAAATCCTGAGACAGAATGACCCATATATAGCTCTTTAAAGATGCACCGCTGATAATGACTGAATATGACCCCAATGATTTGCTAATGGGAAGACAAACCAGACTGCTGTTCCAACCCTATGGAAGACTCTCATTTCAAAGTGGCCTGACTTGGAAAATATTGCCTCAGATTATCCAGCAAAAAGACCTTATAGGTACTTCTATAACCAGTGAAATTCAGCACAAGAACTACCACAGTTAGAGCTGCGAGAGAGAGTTTGTATCCAGTTTGGTGGAGAAAAACCAATTTTGGTGGAGAAAAACCAAAAACCAGTAAAACCAATTTAAACAGTATGAAACAATGAATAATTTAAACAGCTAAAAACATATTAAACCATTGAAAAAGCTAATACCAATTTGAAAATCTAAAACAATAGAACAGTTAAAACAGTGTATGACTTTAAGGAATTCAGTTAGCTCTCTAAGGCATTGGTGAAAAGCCATGTTTTAACCTGGCGCCAAAACAAAATCAATGTCTGCGCCAATCGGCCCTCCAAGGAGAGGGCATTCCACAACTGGGGTGCCACAGCAGAGAAGGTCCCCTCCCACATTCCACCATAGTGTATGGTGTTAGCTACTGGACCGGGGGGGGGGGATTCAAAACACCCAGATCATACTCTGTTGAGACCCCACATGGAATCCTGGACAGAAATCAGTGACATCTTTTTCCTATTTCTGAGAAGGTACAATCTGTCATGCCCCCACCGGAGGAATCCTCCCAGAGGAAGAGCTAGAGCTCCCAGAAACTGAGGACACCACAGATCAGTCATTGTTACCAGACCAGGAGGAGCCTGGGCCCTCGGGAGATGGCTGCAGGTCCCTCCCTATCCAGGGGAGCAGATTCTCCCTCTGAGGCAGAGGCTGAGCAACTCCCTGCCCCCCAGGAGTGTTGTTGCCTCAAGTGGCAGGCCAGTAGGGCTCCCGTGAGGTGGAGTGCTTGCTTGCACAGAAGGACTCCTCAGGAGAAAGTGACTCCTTATGAGTAGGGCTCTGACCACAGCTCTCTAATATAGTGCAGCTGAGTCCTGGGTGGGGCTCAGCAAGCTTTAGTGTTAAAAGCCTTCAGTGTCAGCCTAGGTGATGCTGGAAACAATAGCCTTACTGAATTCTACTGTCTTGTTTCCTCTGTCTTTGCCTTGAGACTGAACTTCTGTACTATTGACCTTGGAGTCCTGACGGACTCTGCTGCTTCTTGGAGTGTGTATTGTATCTGACTATCTGTGCTTTGACCTTAGCTATTCTTCAGACCTCTCTTTTGGGTTATTCCCTCTTGCCTGATAAAATGGTGCCTTTGACCATTGCCTGCTGGTTGACTTGCTTTTGGGTTGCTTTGACCATTGATTGACTTGCTTTTGGGTTGCTTTGACCGTTGCCTGCTGGTTGACTTGCTTTTGGGTTGCTTTGACCATTGATTGACTTGCTTTTGGGTTGCTTTGACCGTTGCCTGCTGGTTGACTTGCTTTTGGGTTGCTTTGACCATTGCCTGCTGGTTGACTTGCTTTTGGGTTGCTTTGACCATTGCCTGCTGGTTGACTTGCTTTTGGGTTGCTTTGACCATTGCCTGCTGGTTGACTTGCTTTTGGGTTGCTTTGACCATTGCCTGCTGGTTGACTTGCTTTTGGGTTGCTTTGACCATTGCCTGCTGGTTGACTTGCTTTTGGGTTGCTTTGACCATTGCCTGCTGGTTGACTTGCTTTTGGGTTGCTTTGACCATTGCCTGCTGGTTGACTTGCTTTTGGGTTGCTTTGACCATTGCCTGCTGGTTGACTTGCTTTTGGGTTGCTTTGACCGTTGGTTGACTTGCTTTTGGGTTGCTTTGACCATTGCCTGCTGGTTGACTTGCTTTTGGGTTGCTTTGACCGTTGCCTGCTGGTTGACTTGCTTTTGGGTTGCCCCTTAGTTTAACCTGAGCCTGATCCAGCCATAGCAGCACACAATTGCTAAATGCACAAGCAGTACCTGAAAGCCCAAGTTGATCTACTGAACTCAGCTTGAACCATTGTTTAAGATTTTGAGTGATGTTACTACTCAGTTCATCACTCACGCCAGTCAAGTTATTCAGAGGCCTTTGAGATTTAGAGGCAAGTGACTGATTACATAAACTATCAAATGTTTCAGTAGTGCTGATTCATGTAAGTGTTGTTTCTTTAAATAAGAGTGAGCTGTGTGTGTGTGGATAGTATCATTTTAAGGTTTAGTCACGAGATGGCACTAGACCAAGTTGCATCTAGCTTGAGTCAGGGTTTCCTGTTCAGGGTGGCCACTTATGAATTGCAAAATATTTGTGATTTGCATACCCATTTGCATATGCTAATTCATGTGTGTACATGCACATTTAAAAATAATTGTATTTAAATAGAAATATAGTACATCTCACCATAGTGTAGTAAATCTCACCTTGGTGACCTATGCGGCTGCCTGTTATCCAGGTCCTAACTGTTGATTGGCAACTTCAATGCCCCTGTTCTCCCTTCCTATGGTTCTTCAACCTTCAACAGAGGATGGCCCCCTGGCAGCCTCTCAAATAGAGGACTGTCCTATGTAAAAGAGGACACCTGTCCACTCGATATCCTGTTATGTGTTCGTTTAAGCTGAAATATGCTGGTATTTTTGATATTTTGATCACAACCCTTTTGCATTCTCCCCCTGGCCCTTTTGGCTTTGCCCACCACTGGAATGTGCCCCCCAAGACCTTCTCTGAAATTGAATTTGGTCCCTGGGCTGAAAGTGGTTCCCTTCCCTGCCTTCTTCTCCTGTGTGTAGCTGTGCTATGTCCGAAGCATTCTGCATACATCACACATCCACTCTGGCAGAGAATGATTAGTTGACTGAAGAGTTCTACCCACCCTCCAGACATTTTCAGTTGTTTTCTCCATGCCAGTTCCTTTGTCATCAGGAGTTGCTCCTGGATTTTTTGATTCTTAGCGTTCATGACAGCTTGCACTCTTGATCATCACATCTGCAAAGGTAGCAACCTCAACAGTTGCACTCAGTTCATGCAGGGCAGCTGTATGCTAGTCAATGGGCTCATGGGGTAACTGAGAACAAGAAGAGAGTTTTAAAAGTTATGATACAACATTGGATTGAGATGTTCAGCCAGGGCCTGTATGGCAGCACCGTAGGGGTGGCACCTTCTGGCAAAGCAGGGACCAAAGGAAGATGCTTGGAGGGGCCGTAGCTCAGTGAGATAGAGCACATGTTTTGCATGCAGCAGGTCCCAGGTTTGATCCCCAGCTTCTGTAGGTAGGGCGAGGAAAGAATCCTGCTGGAAACCCTTGAGAGCCGCTGCCAGTCAGCATCGACAGTACTGCACTGGATGGACCAAGGGTCTCACTCAGTACTAGGCAACTTCCTATGTTCTTAGGTCTGTCCCTCAGAGCCAAGGTAATGCAGAAGCAAAGCTTTTTGGAATGAAGTCCATGGCTTTTATAGCTAGCACATCACTATTGAAATATGACTTCCATTGTATCCATGGGAGCTTGGGGTAGAGCTGTTGACAAACAGCCTCTCCAAATTCTCCAGCCTGTTTGTGGGCTGATAAATTTGGGGGCGGGGAGGATAATTTCACTGAATTTCTCCTAAGGGAGGAGGAATTCTCCCACACCTTCTCGCATATAGGGCTCACTATGGGCAGGGGTTGTAGCACAGGCTCTTTCTTTTCTCCTCAGGGTTTTTGGCTTATTGCACTGCTCCTGCAAGTGGCAACAGCATCCACTATATTGAGGCTTTCATTTTTCTGAGTGGAATTTTGAATTTCTTTTGGTTTTTGAGCTTGCCTCATTGCTGTGAGGTGGCGGAGGGTGCTGCGTAATAGAGACAGAAAACACCCACACATCTTGAATGAAAATGGTAAAAAAAAAAAAAAAGTGGGAGAAATTTTTGGCAGCACTAGCTTGGCGATCCCAGGAGTTGGCAAGAAGAAAGGTGGAATCTATGACAGTGTGGGAAATACTGCAAAGGCAGTCACTCAAACCACTCAGGATTGTGGTTTTGACACAAGGAGAATAAAGCAAAGATGGAACTGTACTACTTATTGTCTGCTACAGAAATCCAATAGCGACTGCAGGCAGAGGCTGTAGCAAGTAAGGAGTGTTTGCAGGATTCAAAGGCTCATTGCCAAATCATTTTGTTCTCAGTAAGAAGGACACGGCAGACATGGCTTGGCTGTAAACCATCTATTTCTTTATTCACCTCTGTTTCTTATAGTTTCTGTCATTCTCCTTTCTCTCTTCCCTTATTTTTTTTCCCTTTCTTGTTCGTTCTTCCCCCTCACACTCATTCTATAAAGGCATTATAGCAGCCTTCTCCAAACTGATGGTCTCTAGCTATTTTTGATTACGGTTCCCAGCATTCCTTGCCATTGGCCATGCTGGCTGGGTCTGATGGGAGTTGAAGTCTAAAATATCTGGAAGGCACTGGGTTGGGGAAGGCTATAGGAACAAACCCCTGAAAAACAAACTGGGAAAGGACTGCAGCTATAAGGACACAACCGATGGTCAATACTCAGACCAGCACAACATATGGGACAGGGCAACATTTTTCCCCCACCTCAGCAGGCAGAAACATTCCAGAAAATCTTCACCCAATTTAAAAAGCATCTCCAATTCAGGAAGCTTAATCTTTTAAGTTGAAGGCCAAGCTGACAAGCCTTACAAGGCCATCTTGGTTTAAAATTCTTTCAGCAACCTTCACCCTGTTCCAAATGAGTCTCTCCAATAATCCTAATCTTATGAACTGATGGGCTTGGAGCCAAGCTGTACATCTTGGTTTAGAAAGCTATCTCTGAGTATGTCAATGATCTCAGAGAAATCTATAACGTGCCATTACTTAACCAAAAAGTGCACAGACATTTTGACACTTCTAAGTGCTTTGGGAAGAGATGTCAAAAATGGAGGTAGACATCTAACTAATGTAAAGAGAGAATGACAAAGAACTAACTAGTACACAGTGTCTAGGCCATAGAAAGAAGGAAAGAAAGCTATGCAGCATTACCCATTGAGAGAGAGAGTGAGTTCATTTTCCTTTCTGTCAGATATCTGGAGAAAAAGGAAAGTACAGGTTTTTTTTCATGAAACTTGGAAGAAAAGCCAAATGTGTTTATTTTCATGAACAGCCTTTCTCTTTATGCCTGTGTTTCTTTATTATAAACTTGTGAGGCATTTTATATTATCTATTACGATTTTATTTCTGCAAAAAAGGGGGAAAAGGGAGGAGGAAAACCCCAGTATGTCAAGGTGAGCTTTTAAGTGGCTAGAGAGAGGCTAAATCCACAGTTCGTTCTAAAGCTTCATGCTAGTACTTGAAATTACTTACAATTCTATCTGGAAAAACAACCAAACCAGAATATGTCAGGGTGAGCTTTTAAGTGGGTAGAGAAAGGCTAAATTCACAGTTACTTAGAAAGTTACATGCTAATGCTTTTACTTAAAATTATAGCCTATTTTTACAGGCCTTTTGTTGAAGCATAAAATTCACATGAAATGTTTGGGTGTGTGAACAATAGGTTCCCTCATCACCTATGTGACTCATTCAGAATGTTTTACAAAAAGATCAAAACATGATCACTCATCAAACAAAAGACACTTTATAGACAGGCAGTGACACACAGGATAATCCATGATGCCATCTTTCAGGTGACCTATTCAAGACTGGCTGTGAGGTTGATGCAGTATAATTTGCTGAAGATCAAAAGTGTTCCATTTCACCATTCGGGTGATCAAATCTTGGCTTAATAAACTGTAATATGATAAAGCTTCATGTGGCTGCTTTGCACTTGCCTTCATGTGAGAAGGGAAGCAAGCCAGGAAATCACAGTTAACAAGATCTTCCCATTATATCTGAACCAGTAAACTCCAAACAAGCCAGGATATGGAGCCAATAGCTTCATATTCTAGCTTGTTTGGGGACCATTAACCATAGTTTCCCGGCTCACATATAATGGGAAACTGTAGTTAATGGTGGCTTCCTGGCTTGCTTCTCCACTCGCATGAAAGGGAAACTGAAATTGGAGGCTCATTCATATCTCAATTTATTAAACTGAGATTTGATTGTTTGAATTCTGACAATGTGTGCACACTCAACAGGGATCAATAATTCATTGCTGCGATCTAATGACATTAGGTGTATGTTACGTGTGTGTGTGTGTCACATTTGCACTTCGTATTTTTAGGTGTATATCTACAATATCTTAATGGTGTCAAATTGAACAATGCAGTGTATGAAGTTGCTCAGAGATCACAAAAAAAGAAGCAATATTGAAGAGTTTATGCTGACTCTTCAGTTCTCTGAACATTAACTTCTTCCTGACCTGCAAGTATGTAACATTGAAGTGAATAATAAAAGGAGAACAGTTAAAAATCAATCTCTCCCCTGTTAAACTTCTAAAATCAATTCATGCTGCTACTAGCCTTCGCAATGGAGAAAATTCCTGAGTCAAGTCACACTGGTATATACGGATCTGTGCTGCAAGCCTTAAACCTCCAAGGTGAATTGAATTTCGTGGTACTGTGCCATTCTTTATTTTATAGTGTCTGGAATCGAAAGAAGTGTGCAGCTAGGTTCTGCATGCCCAAGTGGGGGGCTTTGGAGTTGTATTTCACAAACAGCAGTTGTCCCTGCCTCTCTGGCAAGATATATAGCAAGCTACTTTTGAAACTAAGGAGACTTTCAAAAGTAGCTTGTAATGAGGGGGCAGTGAAAGGCCTGGGACAACCTGCTCCTTCAACAGTGCAAAATGAAGCTAACAGAACTGGACCTCATGCACACATCTCTGGTTATTTTCAGAGAGTTCAATCAAGCCCTGTTTCTCCCCTTCCTCAATTTACCAGGGAATTATGGGGGATAAGAGTATGATGCACAGCTCTCATATCTCTGTCCAGTGCATGAAAGCCCCTTGAGCTCTGAAACTAAAGTAACTTGCACAGTTACTCAAGGCCAGTTTGGAGGTGTGGAAACCTGTATTCAACTTCAGCAACATACATTCGAATAAACATTTACTTGATTTCATGTTGATTTGTAGTAGCCAACAGACATGAGTCCAGACATGAGACTGTCCCACAACTGGGACAAAGTTTAAACAAATACAAAAATAATATATTTATTACTGGATTATTATTGGGTTACTGGATATATATGGGTTAATATATGTACAAATGGGATTTATTTATAGACTGTAGCATAACATATTGCTGTAAGATACAATGTTATAACTTCAGGTGTTAATAATTGGTAAACTCACCAAGGAACATGGGAGTCATCTTGGTATAGTCAAACCCCTATTTAAATCAGGGATCTAATTTCTATATCTCTGTCCATCCCAGCCAGCACTTGCAGAACCTGGTCTTCTCTCAGGTCCAGCCTGTTCTCTGCTTCTCCTTGGCCTGATGGATGTTCAGTCAGGATGTGGGCTTCTTTCTGAAAAGAAGTTCTCACTTGGGTCAGGACCACCGCATTAAAGACTCTGGCTTTAAATTCTCAGTGGTATGCTGGATGAAGCTTCTCCGCTTCTTTAAGCACAACTCTTCCGAAACTCTTGGTCACCAGCTACTGTGTTCCAGCACTTCTACTGGCTCTGACTCTTCCTCTCAGGCTCTACCTTATTCTCTTCAGCTCTGGCTGTTCCTTTGCCTGTTTTTCCTTTAGCCTTTTGACTTCCTCTCCCAGGTTTTTCTCTGGCTGATTCCAGTCCCAACTTCCCTTGACAGTGCTGTGCCTTCCTTTTGGACTCTGCTGGCCACAGTCCCTGGCCAGTAACAGGACCCTCTTCTATTGGTAGTTACCCAAGGACCACTAGAAGTTATTTTTAGATTGACCCTCAGGATACCAATCAGCTTAGGTACGTCCCTTCTAATGCCCCTGATCACTATAAATATTAGGGACATTTTAGAGGAGGGGCCATAGCTCACTGGTAGAGTCCATGCTTTGCATTCAGACAGTCCCTGGTTCAATTCCCAGCATCTCCAGGTAGGACTAGAAAAACTCCTGCCTGAAAACCTGGACAGCATTGCTGCCAGTCAGTGCTGACAATAATCGGCGAGAGGTCTGATTCAGTATAAGGCAGCTTCCTATGTTCCTATGACATGCACTTTCAGTACTGCTAACTTCCAATTATACTGTCCTCCTTAGCAACTGTAACCAAGGCTTGTCAGCTGTCAAGCCCCTGTACATTGTAAGCTTTGCAGAGGGTTGAGGCCTAGTCAGATACATGCTTAACTCATCTTTCATTTCAAGGTGAGGTATTTAACCATCATACAAATGGTTATAAAAACCTAGAACTATTAATAACTCTAAACACCTGTCATTTTTGCATTAACAAATGGTTCCTTCAGAGAGGGTATAGTGCAAGTGAGAGGTTCTGTGAGTATTCCTGTGTGCATTCCAGGATGTGGGGGAAGGAGAAATAGGGTTCTGTTGACCTCTATGGGGATCATCCCGTCCATGACACTACACTAGGAAACATGGTCCCCTTAGTATTTAAAAGAACCCACATGCCAATGTATCCATTTGCTGTAAGTGTTGAGGGCTTTCTTCATCATGCTGGATGGTTTGCAAACTTTTCTTCTTTGGTTATTATTGGCAGGGGTTGGGAGACTAATGAGAGCAAAGAGAGAAATGGACATTATTCTGGTCGAGCAGTTGTGTATTTTATTTTATTTATTTATTTATTAAAAAATTCTTGGCTGCCTTTCAGGGCAGAAGCCCTCCCAAGATGGCTCATAGCAATGAAATACATAAAAACAGTTAGAATATTAAAAGCAATATAAACATAAACACAATAAAATAGCAATAAAAACAACAATAAAAGTCAACAATAAAACCAGCAGCAACAACAGCAGCAGTCATATCAAGAGAAGGCCATGGTAAAATAATATGTTTTAAAGGCCTTCTTAAAAGCCTGCAATGATGGAGCATGGCAGACCTCCGATGGCAACTTGTTCCAAAGGTATGGGGCCACTGCAGAGAAGGCTGTCTCATGTCTGGTCACCCGCTTAACTGCTCTCACTGGTGGGGAAATGAGAAGAATTCACTTTTTGATCTTAAAGTGCAGGCAGGCTGATATGGGTGAAGGCAGTCCTTCAAGTAACTTGGTCCCAAACTGTTTCAGGCTTTGAAGGTCAAAACTGGCACTTTAAATTGCGCTCAGAAACACACTGGTAACCAGTTTAGCTGGTGCAGTTTTGTATGATCTTTGGAGCACCTTGCAATGCGTGTGTACACACACACACACACACACACACACACACACAGCCTATATTATCTTTCAGCTGCACAGTCACAGGACTATCAACACCTTGTGTGAAACATTATTTGGATCATGGCTTAGCACTTCACCATGTTCTTTTAAATTTGGTATTTATTCTTTTACTTATTATCAACTCAATCACAGTAGAAATCAATACTAGTAGAAACATTACAATTACAGTCCATATAAAAATAGGTTTGCTATCAATCTGTCAGCATTCAGTCTGTCAGGATTCTTACTTGATCAGCTCGATTGTACATTCTGTACAAACAGTGATGGAGGCTTCAGAAACACAACACATTACAAGACAGACAGATCTGAGTTTACTGTACTCAAAACCATTGATTCTTAGTATCTTAATAAATACTGATACAATAGAGTAATTAGCATGGACTATGGAGGCCTGCTATTTTGATGAACTCTTTACCACCTTCAATAGAGACAACATACAGTCTCATGGCTGTAGATGAAATCCACATATTTTAGAACCCATCAATGAAATAGTTGCAATATTTTCAGGGTTTGTCTCACACATAGGGAGATCTTAAAATATTGAGTCTTACAGATGGAAAATCTAAAATAACAAGGCATGCTTTCTCTGTCTTTTTATAGAATTCCTAGAAATGCAAATTCAGAAAATTGTAATGATCAGTCATTTACTGGTATGTTAATTTCTTAATGCATTCAATTTATCCTCAGCAGGTTTTTCACTAATTATAAGGTTGAAAAGCCTGATTGTCTTTTCACAGATGAATTGTAGAAAATTACATTACATGGCTTCTTTCAGTAATACCCAAGACAAGGATAAATATAAGTAAACAACTAATGATAAGAAAAAGTCAGCCTAATTTTTACAACCTCCATTGCCATAAACAAAAATTGTGGTTTCTGCTTTTCCAGCTGTCTTCGTAGCCATTTTAAATAAACAAAGGTGCCTCCTTACATTCACTCACTGTAATTTCACTGAGGTTTCATTGTTTATATCACACCATCAGCATATATGGCACCTTACAGAGTTACATAAATAGCATAGGCTTCTATGAGATTAATTCTGAGGAAATGCTTTAAGGAGGGGTTGTGGGGAGGTGTCCTTTCTTTCTTTCGCCTAAGGAATGGGGAAAAGAGAAGGTTGCTTGCTGATCAAAGTGAATACTGAAGAGTTCTTTAAACATTTAAAATGAATTGGAGGCAATGCATGTATGGCTTTCTCCCTTCAAAGACAAACATCGTGTTAACAGGTCTGATTAGTGAGTTCCCTTTTTTAAAAAAATAGTTCTTTGTGATATTTCCAGAGAGGCAACTTTGTAATTTGTTTTCCATAAAATCATCACACTTAGCAACATAGCAGTGATTATTGATTTATTTATGATCATTTGGAGCTTTTGGGGTGCTTATGCACCTATCAAACTGTCTTCTATAGAGTATGACCATCCAGCTGGAGGTTGTCTACTCTGGAAACAGCTGGCTCTCCATGCTTTCAAACAGAGGTTTTTCTCATTGCCTGCTGCTACCTCCTGATCCTTTTAGTTGGAGAAGCGGGGAATTGTCAGGAGCACCCTTGCTGCCTTCTGAAATCCTCAAATAGCCCAGAATCAACATGCAGACAAAAGGGCTCTTTTCCAAGGATTTATTTCCATTCAACCTATTGACGCTTACAGATGCTAATTGCCTTAGCCTAAGAGGAAAGCTTAAGAGGGAGCAGCCTACCAGGAGGTTCTAGCCTTAAGGAGTCAGTTGGTCTCCATTTGGAGGGAAAGGGGGGGAAGCCTCTGAACTTAAGGGCTAGGAGGAGAAAGTCCACCCCTTTCCCATGGGGCATCAGGGTGCAGCTGTTGTCGTCGTGCCAAGCGGGCTGAGCACCTCCTCTTGGCGCCTGCAACCTCTCGCTTGTCCCTGTGCCGGTGCCTTGTGTCCAGAAGCTCCAGTTGTACCTCCCTCTCCCTGCTCGGGTCACTGTCACTCTCAGGAATGTGAGCAGGGAGGGATTCTCCCTCCAGCTGCTCCTCTGAAGAGCGAGTGGGTTCCTCTTCCACAGTTTCTATCCTTCCTCAGAATCAGAACTGCTTTGGGGCTCTATGGGCTCCAATCCAACCCTGACAGGAATTAAGAACATATGAAGCTACCTTATACCAAGTCTATTTAATTATTTATTTATTTAGAATAAACTGATATGTAGGCAATGCAATGTGCATGGCACAGCACAAAACAAACAGCCAATAATAGCACATCCAGTTTATAAAGTTATAGATTAAAAAGAAAAAGATGTGTATTAATGCAGCTCAATTGGCTGTTGAATACGAGTGGAAATCTTTGTTTCCTCTATTGAGGCTTGGCCTGTTCCTGATTGGTTCTGGCTCAGTTTATAAATGGTATTGTTGTAGCTTAGCTTGAGGCTCCAATGTCAGTGGGGTGATGAATCCACTCCAGGGTTTTAGCCTGAACTTTGAAGGAGCTATCCAAGGTGCTGAACCCTATTTCCAAAATAGGTTTAGCGTCTTGGATAACACCTTTAGAGTTCAGACTAGAACCCGGGGCAGATTTACTGCCTCACTGACATCGGAGCAACCAGCCTCCATGTGACCGAAGCTGGTGTTTTATTCTGGCTCAGTTTCGAAGCAGTATTGTAGCATACTCTTATTTGTGACTGAAGCTGGGGGAAGGATGTCAGAGGAATCCTTCCGGGGGGCAGAGTTTGCCGAGCTTTTCATAAGAGTCCCCCCTGGACTCTGGCTCGTTTCCCCATGCACTGACCTGACTCGATCCGCATCAAGTTGGGCCAGCTCACAGATTTTCCTTTTTTTCCCCCCTTGTAAGTGGGACGTTGTGGAAATTGCAGTTACATTTTTCATGATTTGTGCAAATTCCAGCTGTAATGTGTGCAAATTACACAAATTGCAGCTGCGATTTGTGCAACTTTCTATTTATGAGGGGGATGAAACATGAAAAGATTCCTGGGTTTTGGGAAAGGCCATGCTCACCTCATGAATGCAAGCCAAGTGAGGCGGGCAGCGGGAAACTATTGAGCTGGATTTTCAAACGACGGACATCCCTAGGCTTGTGCTTGATGCTGGCTCATTTTATAAGTAGTATTGTAGCATACTCTTATTTGTGACTGCAGCTGGTGTTTTATGCTGAAACGTCTCACATTTTAAAATCTGTTTGAGTATTTTTTTTAATCCATCAGTGTATAAACTGGATACAATATTGTTGGTCATCGGTTTTGCTACCTGTTTATTACACAGATTTGTGTTATTGTTGTTGTTGTTGTTCAGTCGTTCAGTCGTGTCCGACTCTTCGTGACCCCATGGACCATAGCACACCAGGTCTTCCTGTCCTGCGCTCTCTCCCGGAGCGTGCTCAAGTTCATATTCATTGCATCAGTGATGCTATCTAGCCATCTCATCCTCTTCTGTCCCCTTCTCCTTTTGCCTTCAGTCTTTCCCAGCATCAGGGTCTTTTCCAGGGAGTTTTCTCTTTGCATTAGGTGGCCAAAATATTGGAGCTTCAGCTTCACTATCTGTCCTTCCAATGAGCACTCAGAGTTGATTTCCTTTAGGATTGACTGATTGACCTCCTTGCAGTCCAGGGGACTCGTAAGAGTCTTCTCCAGCACCACAGTTCGAAAGCATCAATTCTTCAGCGCTCAGCCTTCCCTATAGTCCAGCTCTCACAGCCATACATTGCTACTGGGAAAACCATAGCTTTGATTATACAGACCTTTGTCGGCAAGGTGATGTCTGTGCTTCTTACTATGCTGTCTAGGTTTGCCATAGCTTTCCTCCCAAGGAGCAAGCATCTTTTAATTTCATGGCTACAGTCACCGTCTGCAGTGATCTTGGAGCCCAAGGAAGTAAAATCTGTCACTGCTTCCATTTCTTCCCCTTCTATATGCCAGGAAGTGATAGGGCCAGATGCCATGATCTTAGTTTTTTTAATGTTGAGTTTCAAACCAGCTTTTGCACTCTCCTCTTTCACCCTCAACAAGAGGCTCTTGAGATCCTCTTCACTTTCTGCCATTAGGGTGGTATCGTCTGCATATCGGAGGTTGTTGATAATTCTCCCAGCAAACTTAATTCCGACCTCTGATTCATCCAACCCGGCATTTCTCATGATGTACTCTGCATATAAGTTAAATAAGCAGGGTGACAATATGCAGCCTTGTCGTACTCCTTTCCCAATTTTGAACCACTCGGTTGTTCCATGTCTGGTTCTTACTGTTGCTTCTTGGCCCTTGTACAGGTTTCTCAGGAGACAGGTAAGGTGGTCTGGTACTCTCATCACTTTAAGAATTTGCCACAGTTTGTTGTGATCCACACAATCAAAGGCTTTAGCGTAGTCAATGAAGCAGAAATAGACATTTTTCTGGAATTCTCTTGCTTTCTCCATGATGCAGCGAATGTTGACGATTTGATCTCTAGTTCCTCTGCCTCTTCGGAACCCAGCTTGTACTTCCGGTAGTTCTCGGTTCGCATACTGCTGAAGCCTAGCTTGTAGGATTTTGAGCATCACCTTGCTGGCATGTGAAATGAGTGCAATTGTGCGGTAGTTTGAACACTCTTTGGCGTTGCCCTTCTTTGGAATTGGAATGTAAACTGACCTTTTCCAGTCTTGTGGCCACTGCTGAGTGTTCCAGATTTGTTGGCGTATTGAATGCAGCACTTCAACAGCATCATCTTTTAGGATTTTAAATAGCTCAGCTGGAATACTGTCATCTCCGCTAGCTTTGTTGTTAGTAATGCTTCCTAAGGCCCACTTGACTTCACTCTCGAGGATGTCCGGCTCAAGTTCCATGACCACACTATCATGGCTATCAGGGACATTCAGATCTTTCCTGTATAGTTCTTCTGTGTATTCTTGCCACCTCTTCTTAATCTCATCTGCTTCTGTTAGGTCCCTGCCTTCTTTGTCCTTTATCATGCCCATCTTTGCACAAAATGTTCCCTTGAGATCTCCAATTTTCTTGAAGAGATCTCTAGTCTTTCCCATTCTGTTGTTTTCCTCGATTTCTTTGCATTGTTCATTTAAGAAGGCCTTCTTGTCTCTCCTTGCTATTAGGGATGGCGGAGAATTTCTCCCCGAAACTTCGGGGGGCCGAGCGCCAACGTGTTCGGCCCCCCGAACAAGTTTCGGGGAGAAATCCTCCGCACCCCCCCCGCACCCCGGCACCCCCCCCGGGACAGGACTTACCTTCCCTGAATGTCCCTCCCGGCGGCGGGTCCGGCTGGCAGTTCGTCCGGTGTTCGAGCGGGGCGGGAGCGGCAGCCGGTCTTTCGACCGGCTGCAGCCCCCGCCATTGCAATCAAAGAAAACAAAAAAAAGTCCCCTGATAGGCTACGTGACGATTCACGTAGCCTATCACGGCTAGATTTGCAAAGTCAGCCGTGATAGGCTACGTGAATCTTCACGTAGCCTATCACGGGTGACTTAAAAAAAAAAAAAAAGTGTGTACGGATAATGGCGGCCCCCATAGGGAGCCGCCATTCCCGTTCCTTATTTGGTCGCTGTAGTCTACGTAAATCTTTACGTAGACTACGGCGAAAATAAGGGCAACGCTATTTGCGTTGCCTTATTTTCACCATAGTCTACGTAAACATTTACGTAGACTACAGCAACTAAATAAGGAACGCGAATGGCGGCTCCCTATGGGGGCCGCCATTCGCGTACGCGCTTTTTTTTTTTTTTAAAGTCACCCGTGATAGGCTATGTGACGATTCACGTAGCCTATCACGGCTGACTTTCCAGATCTAGCCATGATAGGCTACGTGAATCGTCACGTAGCCTATCAGGGGACTTTTTTTTTTTACTTTCGTGTTCGCAGCTGGGTGAGGCGGGAAGCCTCCTCCCCGGCCTGAATTTCGGCCAGGCGAGGCGGGAAGCCTCCCCCCCGGCCTGAATTTCGGCCGGGCGAGGCGGGAAGCCTCCCCCCCCCGGCCTGAACTTCGCGGGGGGAGCAGCGAAGCGCTCCCCCCCACCGCGAACAAGCTGCGAGAAAAAGTAAGTGACTTTCGTCCACCCCTACTTGCTATTCTCTGGAACTCTGCATTCAGTTGGATATATCTTCCCCCTTCTCCCTTGCTTTTCACTTTCCTTCTTTCGTGAGCTACTTGTAAAGCCTCCTCAGACAGCCACTTGGCTTTCTTGCATTTCTTTTTCTTTGGGATGGATTTTGTTGCTGCCTCCTGAACAATGTTACGGACCTCCGTCCATAGTTCCTCAGGCACTCTGTCTATCAGGTCTAATCCCTGAAATCTATTCCTCACCTCCACTGTATATTCATAAGGGATATGATTTAGGTCATACCTGAACGGTTTAGTGGTTTTCCCAACGTTCTTCAAATTAAGCCGAAATTTTGCAAGAAGCAGCTCATGATCTGAGCCACAGTCAGCTCCAGGTCTTGTTTTTACTGACTGTATAGAGCTTCTCCATCTTTGGCTGCAAAGGACATAATCAATCTGATTTCAATATTGACCATCTGGTGATGTCCATGTGTAGAGTCGCCTCTTGTGCTGTTGGAAAAGAGTGTTTGCTATGATCAGCATGTTCTCTTGGCAAAACTCTATTAGCTTTTGTCCTGCTTCGTTTTGTACACCAAGGCCATGCCTGCCTGTTATCCCGGTGATTTCTTGACTTCCTACTTTAGCATTCCAATCCCCTATGATGAAGAGGACATCTTTTTTTGGTGTTAGTTCTAGAAGGTGTTGTGGGTCTTCATAGAACCGATCAACCTCAGCTTCTTCGGCATCAGTGGTTGGGGCATAGACTTGAATTACTGTGATGTTGAATGGTTTGCCTTGGATTCATACTGAGATCATTCTATCATTTTTAAGATTGTACCCCAGTACTGCTTTTCCCACCCTTTTGTTTTGTTTTGTCCATTTCTTCTAAGGGATTCTTGCCCACAATAGTAGATATGATGCTCACCTGAATTAAATTCGCCCATGCCTGTCCATTTTAGTTTGCTGATTCCCAAGATGTTGATGTTCAATCTTGCCATCTCATGTTTGACCACCTCCAGCTTACCTTGATTCATTGATCTG
The DNA here is from genome assembly GCF_057233095.1 of Heloderma suspectum. Classification (NCBI taxonomy): domain Eukaryota; kingdom Metazoa; phylum Chordata; class Lepidosauria; order Squamata; family Helodermatidae; genus Heloderma; species Heloderma suspectum. The sequence goes on along the minus strand of NC_139466.1, from coordinate 32,566,391 downwards.
ACATTCCAGGTTCCTGAACAATATTGTTCTTTACAGCATCGGATTTTCTTTTCACCACCAGACACATCCACAGCTGAGTGTCCTTTCGGGTTTGGCCCAGCCGCTTCACTCTTTCTGGTGCTACTTGGAAATACCCTCTGCTCTTCCCCAGTAGCATATTGGACACCTTCCGACCTGAGGGGCTCATCTTCCGGCATCATCTCTTTTAGCCTTGTGATACGTTCCATGGGGTTTTCTTGGCAAGAATACTGGAGTGGGTTGCCATTTCCTTCTCCAGTGGACCACATTTTGTCAGAACTCTCTGCCATGACCTGTCCGTCTTGGGTGGCCCTGCACGGCATAGCTTATGGCTTCACTGAGTTACGCAAGCCCCTTCGCCACAACAAGGCAGTGATCCATGAAGGGGACACAGATTTGTATACTGCCTCCCAATAAAACTATCTAAGTGGTTAACACAATAATATTACAATAAAATGTAATAACAAAATCACCATTGAACAATAAAACTATAGTTATAACTGGCTGGGCACACCTCAGGAAAGGCCCGCTTAAAGAGGTGGGTCTTAAGCAGGCACCTGGAAGTCAAAACTGTAGATCCCTGCCTGAGCTGAACAGGAGGGGTGTTCCAGAGAGCAAATGCACCCCCTGCTCTCCTATATTGATGTCTGTACTTTGCTTCTGAGCTGGTGTATGAACTTGAAACCTATAATTATGTCTTGAGTGTACCTTCATTCATCTCTCTTAATCTTCAAGAGTGATGTGAAGTTTGCTAGTACACTGAGATCATCAGTGGTAGGTTTGAACAAATGTAAATTTCCAGTCCATGGCACTTTCTTATGTTTTAACTCATAATTCATACTCTGTTCTGGCTATACATTATTTTGTCATGATTTAAGATCCCTTCTGAACATAGGTCGTTCAGCTTGCTGATGAATCTAACTCCCAGAACTTGTGTGGGTTAGAACCTTCTATAACCTGGGATTGCTAGATCCTCTGTCAGAATGAACTAAATTTGTAGAAAGGTATAAGAACATTAGAAGAGCCATGAGTCCATCTAGTCCAGCATTCTGTTCACACAGTGGCCAACTAGCTGCCCCCATGAAGCCCATAAGAGCACTGTCCTGCCCAAGTTCCCCAGCAACTGGTTTACATAAGCTTACTGCCTCTAGTACTGGAGGTAGAGTATAACCAGCAGACTAGCAGCCATTGATAGCCTTCTCCTCCAGGAATTTGCCTAACCCCCTTTTAAAGCCATCCAAATTGGTGGCCATCACTGCATCTTGTGGTAGTGTTTGACTATTGGTAGTCAAACAATAGTCATTGTTTGACTATGCACAGTGTGAAAGTCCTTCCTTTTATCTTTCCTCAGTCTCCCATCCATCAGCTTCATGGGATGACCCCAGGTTCCATTATTATGAGAGTGGGAGAAAAAAATCTCCCTATCCACATTCTCCACACCATGCATAATTTTGTACACCTATCATGTCTCCCCTTACTCTCCTTTTTTCCAAGCTAAACAAGACCAGCTGTTGTAACCTTCTCTCATAGGGGAGATGCTCCAGCCTCTTCATCATTTGAGTTGCCCTTTTCTGCACTTTTTCCAGCTCTGCAATATCTTTTTTTAGGTGTGGTGAACAGAACTGGACACAGTATTCCAAGTGTGGTCACACCATAGCTTTGTATAAGGGCAGTATGATATTGGCAGTTTTATTCTCAGTTCCTTTTCTTGTTATGCCTAAAATGGAGTTTGTGTTTTTTACAGTAGCCACACACTGGGCTGACATTTTCATCGAACTGTCTGCTGCAACCCCAACCTCTCTTTCTTGGTTGGCCACTGCTAGCTCAGATCCCATCAGGTTATACTTGAAGTTGGGGTTTTTTGCCCTAACATGCATCACTTTTCACTTGCTTACATTGAACTGCATTTGCCATTTAGATGCCCATTCTCCCAGTTTGGAGAGATCCTTTTGGAGCTCCTCACAATCCCTTTTTGTTTTAACCACTCTAAATAAGTTGGTGTCATCCACAAACTTGGCCACTTCACAGCTCACTCCTAATTCCAGATCATTTATGAACAAGTTGAAAAGCTTTGGTCCCAATACAGGCCCCTGTGGGACCCCATTATTTACATCCCTCCAGTGGGAGAATTTGCTGTTTATTCCTACTCTCTGCTGTCTGTTCTTTAACCAGTTACAGATCCAGAAGAGGATCTCTCCTCTGATTTCATGACAGCTAAGTTTGCTCAGGAGTCTTCCATGAGGGACTTTGTTTACTTGGATTTCCAAAAGGCTTTTGACAATGTCTATTAGATCACCCCCGTCTCCATGATTATTAACACTCTCAAAGAACTCTAAAAAGTTAGTGAGACAGGTGTTATCTTTGCAGAAGCCAAGTTGATTCTTTTTCAGCAAGGCTCGTTCTTCTATATGCTTAGTAATTTTATCTTCAATGATGCTTTCAACCAGTTTACCAGGAACAGACGTTAAGGTAACGGGCCTATAATTTCCCAATATCCCCTCCCCCCCGAATCGCTTTTTAAGAATTGGTGTTGCATTGGCTATCTTCCAGTCCTCTGATACAGAGGCTGAACTTAGGGACATGTTGCATATTTTGGTTAGAAGAGCAGCAATTTCATATTTGAGTTCTTTCAGAAGTCTAGGATGGATACCATCTGGGCCCGGTGATGTATTTACTTTCACTTTGTCAATAAGGTTGAGAACTTCATCTTTTGTCACCACTATTTGCCTCAGTTCCTTGGACTCCCTTACTGAAAACATCAGTTCAGGCACAAGTATCTGTCTTATATCTTCTGCAGTGAAGACAGATGAGAAGAATTCATTTGCTTCTCTGCAGTCCCCTTATCCTGCTTTAGTACTCCTTTAACTCCATTGTCACCCGACAGTCAAACTGCCTCCCTAGCTGGTTTCCTGCTTTTGATATATTTAAAGAATTATTTATTGTTGGCCTTGATACTGTTCGCTATATGCTCTTCAAAATGCTTTTTTACATGTCTTATTGTCTGCTTGCATTGCCTTTGTGCAATCTTGTACTCTTGTTTTCCTCATTTGGGCAAGACTTCCATTGTCTGAAGGAAGCCCTCTTCTCTCTAGTAGCCTCCTTGACACTGCACATTAACCATGCCAGTGAGTTCTTGGTCTTAGTACTACCTGTCCTAACCTGGGGCATATATTTTAGCTGAACTTCTATTATTGTGGTTTAGAGTAACCTCCAAGCATTTTGAGGGGATTTAATCCTCTGGACTTCCCCTTTTACCTTCCTTTTCACCAGTTCCTTCATTTTGGAGAACTTCCCTCTTTTGAAGTCAAATGTGACTGTGTTGGACTTCCTTGGCAATTTTCCACTTAAATATGTATTAAATCTGAGAACACTGTGGTCACTGTTTCCAACTGGTTCAACAGCATTTATATCTCATACTAGGCCCTGGGCAACACCACTTAGGATTAAATCCATGGTCACCTTCCCTCTCGTCTATTCCATGATCAACTGTTCGAGAGCACAGTCATTTAGGGCATCAAGAAATTTAACCTCTTTGTCATGCATAGAACATACATTGATCCAGTCAATCTGGGGGTAAGTGAAGTCATCCATTATTAGAACACTTCGTCATTTGGATGCCTCCCTGATTTCGTTTTCCATCTCAAGGTCATCCTAAGCTTTCTGGTCTGGGGCATGATAACAACTTCCTATTATTAAATTAGTTTTGGAGCCTGGTATTGTCACTCACAGCACTTATTTGGAAGAGTCTGCCCCTTTTAGGTGTTCTGCTCTGCTCGACACTATGCCCTCTTTGATGTACAATGCAACGCCACCTCCAGTACGCCCTTCTTTGCCTTTCCTGTGGAGTTTATATCTGGAGATGACCGTATCCTACTGGTTCTCTCCATTCCATGAGTTTTCTGTAATGCCCACTATATCCAGGTTCTCCTTTAAAACCAAGCACCCCAACTTTCCCATTTTAGCTTGGAGGCTTCAAGTATTTTCATAGAAACACCTATACATGGTGTCCCTCCCCAGATGTCTCTGCATGTGAATTCTTTGCTATGGCACTTAGGCCTCTTTGATTGGCTATTATGTTTCACCATATACTCCTGTTCTATTTCCTCCCGTTATATATTTGGGCAATCAAAAACATTTTCATTTTCGCAGATTAGTTGTTTAGGGCCTGAGGCAGTCTGAGAGCTTCGTTGAATCTGCATTTGTAGAAAGGCTAGTCTCTAGCAAAATAAAGTTGTATTAGGCTGAAGCTTTGTCTCTTTGTACTGTTGATTGCAAAGGGGAAGGACAATCCAGTTCCTGACACTTCCAGTGTCTGGGAATGTAGGTCAGTTGCCCTTCCCCCTCGAGGGGGGCGTGGAGGATTCTATTTAGGAAGGAGGACTATAGAGAATAGTGAATGGGAGACCTATTTAGGGGAAGCCCTCTATTGAATGGGTCATTGGAGAGGACAGCAGACAAAGGGTAGGGAATTTCAGAAGGGATGTGGTTTGCAAGGGCTGACTCCTTCTTCCGTGTATTTTCTTTTTTTAAAAAAATAAATCTTAATGATAAGCTGAACACTTAAATGTGGGGTGGGCCCTTTATTCTGCATGGGGTTTTTTAAAGTTAAATGACAAGCTTAACTTTCAGACTTAGGATGAAACTTTTTCTGTACTTTCATAGAATCATAGAACCATAGAATAGTAGGGTTGGAAGGGGCCTATAAGACCATCCAGTCCAATCCCCTGCTCAATACAGGAATCTACATCAAGGCATCCCTGACAGATGGCTGTCCAGCTTCATCTTGAATGCCTCCAGTGTGGGAGAGCCCACTATTTCCTTGGGGTATTATGTCCTTTTACATAATGACTGCTCTAAAAGGCCTAAAAGCTGAGCTGAAATTGTTCAGACTTCAAAAATGCACATGACTTAAAAATCCACATGATTTTTTCACTTAAGCTCTTTATTTACAAAAAGAGAATAGTGTCTCTATAAAAAGTAATAGAAATATTACACTAAAAGAATAAAAATGAATATCCCAGTAAACCCCAATATCCAACATACTCTATGTGAGCCCCTTCAGCACAAAACCTAGGGACAAGCAATTTATCCCAGAATACGGGCAGGAAAACGTAGAGTAAAACTTTATTTGTCCTCTCCTTCCTTAAGGCCACAATCCTATGCATGTTTAGACAGAAAAAGGTCCTATAACTCCTAGCATTCCCCAGTTAGCATGGCTGGGCTGGAAAATGCTGGGAGTTGTAGGACTTTTTTTCTGTCTAAACATGCATAGGGTTGCAACATGAAGGTTTTTATTTCTTTTGGAAAGTTACACCTTCCAGTCTTGTCAGCTTTCTGAAATTTGGATGTATGTTTGTCTCTGCTGTGCTTTCTGAGGCTTTCAGCTAGCAATTAGGAAAACATCCCCTGGCCATCTTCTGGCTGTCTCCAGCTTTGCAAGCGTGTTTAGGGAATATGAAGGAGAGAGGGCAAATGGGCAAGCAAAATTCTTGGTTCATCATGGCATCCCTTTCACTGCCACATTAGCCATGATGAATGAACAAGGTCATCAACCATATCAAATGGAGCTGATGCGGTACATGACAACTCCACAATCTTTTCTTCTTTAAAAAAAAAATAAAAAAATCTTCTCAAAAAAGTTACTTCAAATGGTCCCAGAGCATGGTCTGAAGGCACATGAGGCAGCCACCTTGCTGAAGCTAAGCAGGTTTGGGTCTGGTCAGTGCTTGGAGGGGAGACCACCTGGGAACCACATGCAGCCACCTTGAGTTCCATGATGGAAGAAAGTTGGGATGTAAATGGAATGTAAGAATAATTTAAATGTAAGAACCGTGCCCTAATGTTTGGAGAAGTGCAAATATAGTGGATGGCAAAGTTGCAATCTGCACATTAGTTTGAGAGGTATGGATCATGTTTGTACAGAAATTCACAAAGGTCAAATTCCTCAAGCATCCCTAATCGGCAGAGGCAGTCTTATTTCCAAATATCCCGACCATCTCAGGTGAGATCCATGGTAATGCGGAAAAGGGCCTTCATAATAATGATGGTGCCCCAATTATGGAGTGCTCTGCATGGAGAACATTAAGAGTCAATCGCACCTTAAGCATGCATGTGTGTATACACAGACTGCCCTGTGAGAGTGACTTCACACACATTGCAATTTCTCTACGTGGAGATTATTGCCCCATCCAGCAAAAGAGGTCATCCTATTAGACCTCTGAACACAAATCAGTTGGTGGATCAGGAATAGCAGACATAAATCATATGCACATGTGAACGTTCATAATAAGGAGCATCCAACTGTGGATGCTGTCTATGTCCACTGCATTGGTTTCACTGGGAATGCAGATTAGGATGTACATCTGCATTCTAGAGCAGGGGTCTCAAACCTTTTTTTGGCTGGTGAGCACATTTGGAATGTTGAGAATGTGTCACAGGTGCTTTCACAACATGGCTGCCGTGGTGGTGGGGGGATTGCCCATTCACAAAATGGCTGCCATGGTGGGCATGTCCAGTCACAAAACACCAGTTTCCCAGAAGGCAAACAGGTGAGGCTGAAAGCAAAGTAACTTGCCAAAAAACAAGGCAGAGGTGGAGTCTGAGTTCCAAAACATAAAACCACAGTTTTGAACCCACAGTTTTCATCTCCAGCATCCATTTCTCAGAAGAAAAATTGATGAGGCTCAGAGACAAGTAACTGAAAACAAGGCAGAAATGACCCTAATTATCAGATCAGATATTTGCCCTCACAAAGTACAATCCATCTCTCTCTCTCACACACACACACACACACACACACACACGCACACACATGCACACCAGGCAAAACACCCCCCTTGCTCCCAGCACCCTAATTGCCTTACTCTTTTTTCTGGACAGCTGGGGGAGCAATGAAGGGCTAGACTGCAGCTGCCCACCCCTTTTATTTTCTCAAGACTGCATCTGGGACCCATGTAGGATCCAACGGTCTCTGTTTTTAACTGAACGTAGCTTGCACCCAGTTTGTAAATAACAAAAAATTGGCCTAACCCAGCTGAGAATTTTTTTGTAATGCTTCCCTCTTCCAAGTGGACTTCTACATGTCTGCCATCACATGAAATGCAAAGGAATTGGAGGCAAAACGAGCAAACAAAAACAGTGATGGATCCAAAATTGAATGGAGAATATCCAAGCAGACCGGCTTCCAAATTAAGAGCAGCACCTGCAACATCTGTGGGTGTACTGAATATGGATCTGAGAAAGAAGGATTTAAGTCCTTCTCAAAAGAGTTAAAGGCAGTGGTTTCCAACCTTGGGTCTCTAGACGCTGGTGGATTACATCATCCACATGAGTCACTTTGGGTGGGGCTGCTGGGAGTTGTACTCCAGCAAGATCTGGGATGCAAGGTTGGAAACCAGATAGGTATTCCAAAGAGTATCTAGCATACTGTTTTGGCTTTATAAACTTGAATAGCAATAAGGACAAAACTTCCACTCTTTGTAAAGAGAAAATGGACTATTGCTGCAGCATTCTGCTCCACTTTAGCCTTTGCCAGTTTCCCCTGGGCTCTCTAATTACGGAGCTCATGGAACAAATACCAGATTTATAGCAATCAACTTGGTCAAGTCTATGGTTATCCAGGGCCTCAGAATATTTAAACACCTTCTTGGAAAACACTAAAACTTCAGATAAAGTGTAATTAATGATTTGAGGTTCTCTCTCTCTCTCTCTCTTCCATTTACAGGAATCAGCAAATCCAGTCGGTAAATGCTTGACCTTTGTCTGTGAAATTAAAACTGCATTATCTGTACATAACAGAATATAGATCATTGAGTTAATCTGGAGGGGAGGGGACATTATTAAGCCCAGAAAGGGAGGAAGGTCTGTACAATATAGATTGAATAGAATGGGACCAAGGACACAGTCCTGCCTAACAACACGAGAAGAGAAAATCGCCTCAGAGAGAACTACAGTACACCTGCATGGAATTACTCTAGTGCATCAGAAACTATAGCCTCTTATAAAGGTAGAACTGCTCTAGTTTTCTCCAAAGATGTAAAATCAAAAGATTTTAAATCAATGAACACCATGAAAAGAATACTCTTTATTTGGTTCAGAATACGATTTATTTATATATATATAACATTTCTATCTCACCCTATATCATTAAGATCTCAGGGCGGTGTACAGATACAATCAATTTAAAAAGTATAAAACAATAAATAATTTAAACACCTAAAAATATATTAAACTATTAAACAAACTAATAACAGTTAAAATCTAAAACAACAAAACGGTTAAAACAATATGCTAAGGAATGCATTCAGCCCTCAAGGGCTTTGGTAAAAAGCCACGTTTTTCCTTGGCGCTGAAACGAGACCAGTGTCTGCACCAATCAGACCTCCAGGGGGAGGCCATTCCACAACCGGGGTGCCACAGCAGAGAAGGCCCTCTCCCACGTCCCACCATAGTGTACGTCTCACACTGGTGAGACACAGAGGAGGGCCCTTCAAACAGATCTCAGTTCTCAGGCAGGCATATATAGGGAGAGGCTCTCCCTCAAATATCGAGGTCCCAAGTCGCTTAGGGCTTTAAATGTCATCACCAAAACCTTGAATTCCGACCCAAAGCTTATTGGCAGCCAGTGCAATTCCTTTAAAACTGGTGTTATATGGTTTTTATGAGGTGTTCCATTCAGCAATCTAGCTGCTGCATTTTGCACTAGCTGCAACTCCTAAGTCATCTTCAAGGGCAGCCCCACGTGAAGTGCATTGCAGTAGTCTAATCGGGAAGTTACCAGTGCATGTACTACTGTGGCTAGGATATCCCTGTCCAGGAAAGGCTGTAGCTGCTGGATCAGCTGAAGCTGGCCCCAATTACTCCGGGCCACGGAGTCCACCTGGGGGTCCAGTGACAGGGATGGATCTGCTAGAGGAACCAAGAACAAGCAATGGTCTAGGTTAGAACAGCCAGATTGAAAACCAATTTACTCCTCCCTTAAAACAGCATAGTCTCCAATGCAAGTTTTCAGTTTGAGCCACTGAACACTGCCACAAAGCTTCACAAATTATAGATAGTGAATATATGAACCAATAGTTCAGGAAAAGAAGTATTTATCGTAATATCTGAAGTGGGGCCCAATGTAGCCTACTCATTGGGCAGGTGATGTGAATTCATGTCTTCCACTAAAAAAATGGTGTCCTGAAGCAAAGGCATATCTCATGGTGGGAAATGACTGCATAAAGGTATATTATAGTTTAGTAAATTGAACACTGGAGTGTTTTTAATAAGCATGCTAAGTCTCGAACCTTGTAGTTTATTAAAGTTTCTCAGAGCTTTGTATGGATTAGAAGAAATCTCTCCGTTAATCTCTTGTGCCACATCAACTGTGGTAATGGGAAAACAAAGTTGTTTTGACTCACTGATTGAATGAAGTAATATTGCTAACAAACAAATATGCATATCTTGATATAATTTTATGACAGCTTCAGAGGAATTTCAGGGCATAAACTGTCTTTCATTTTTAATGCACAATAAATTTTTGAAGGGCAAAAAAGAAGAGTAAATAATATAGTTCCTTTGTACAAATAGTACATTATCGAGATTAATAGGAGCTATAAATAATACAGAAGAAACAGTAAAAGCAATGCCATTGATAAATGCAGCTCAATCACAATATATGAAAAAGCTAACAGTTCAATATAAATATAATCTAGCCAGTTGACTCATCTGCTTTGTTTGGGATTGCTTTGTATGTTTGCCAAAATTCATAACAATTACAGTTGTTTATATTTGCCTCCCCTACCCCGCAAACCTTTATTGCAAATTTGCCAGAAGAGATTGCAAAGACTGTTTTATTCACAGAGGCAAATCAAATAAACTTTGTCTCCTTTTTAATAGACCAAGTTGCATTATTCCCCCCCCCCCAATGTTTTCATGGGGGTATAGAAATGTTTTTGTTTACTCGGTGCTAACAAAAGCACTGTCATCATTTGTAGACACTCTTTGTTGATGTAGGTTGGCCGCATACAAATGAAACTTTGTATTTGCAAATCAATATCTCTCTACCTCAGAGGTGGGGAGTCTCAGGCCTGGGGGAGTAAATCTACCCCTCCCGGCATGCCAAGCACTGATCATTTAGTGGTTTCCTGGGTTTTACACATAGAGCTGTGTGCAAATGGCCTCTTGAAATTCTCCACCTTATTTGTGGGCAGAGAAATTTGGGAGACAATTTCACCAAATTTCTCCAAGGGGAGGAGAAACGCTCAACAGTTTCTCCCAGGTAGGGCTCCCCATTCGCAGGGCTTGTAGCACCGCTTCTTTCTTTTTTTCGTAAGGGTTTGGGGGGGGGGTTCTTGCTGCAACAGCATGGACTGTCTTGACAGGCTGGTCCCCAGTTTGCATCCACCATAGTGCAGGTGGGGATAGTGCTGTGTCCAGCTACAGGGATGAGGTGGGGTTGGTGCTCTGCCAAAATCTGTCCTCCAATTTCCTGAAACTTTTCTCCCCCAACGAAAGGGGCTTCCATTGTTCTGCCTCATTCAGGATGTTTTGTGGTTTATTTTTGTGGTGTTACCTAAACACAGCTAGCCTCGTTACCTCACAGTGCCTTAAACTGGGCACCCACCATGACTGAAATGTGGGAAGCTGAGGAGGCCACAAGTGGCCAGAGAGATGATTGTACAATGAAAAATAGGACACTTGTGCTCACTCCTCAGGCACCTCCTAAGTAAGGTAAACCCAAGAAACCCAAACCCAGTCCATGAGAATTTCTCCAAAATTTGTCCACCATTGCATTTCTTCTCAAAAGCAAGTTCTCTTCTGTCAAATTGAATGAGAAGTGTCAAAAAAAATGTGGGAGAGGTTTTCGGCTCAGCACTATTTGCACATTTTCCCCCATTCCAAAAGGTTGAAATGCCTCTCCTAAAGCTTAGTTACTGGCAGTAGGAACCTCAAACTAGAATATGCAGGGAGGGGATTGTACTTTGCACATCCCTTTTGCCTTCAGCCCTGCCCAATACTGGAATGAGGCCTCTGAGAACCTCTCCAAAATTGCATGTGACCCTCAGGTTGAAAGTGGTTCCTCACCCTGGCCTTAGTTTCTTTGGTTAAACTCCCATCATCCATAACCATTGGTCATGCTGGCTGGGGGTGGTGGTAGCTGCAGTTGAAAACATTGGGTGGGAACCAGGTTGTGGAAGGCTGACCTGTCTCTCCTGAATCTACTGCCAAGGATTCTGGTTTGTCTCATCAGGCAACAGCAATGGCTGCCGTTGCAATACTGCCAACCTCCAGTGCTCTGTTGGTTCCAGATTGCACAGCCTAGGAACATAAGAAGAGTCCTGTTGGATCAAACTAAAGGTCCAACTAAATCAGCTTCATGTTTTCCACAGTGGCTAGCATGTTGCCTTCATGAAGCCCATGGGCAGGGCATGAAGGCAAGAGTTCTCTCCCATGGTTTCTCCACAGTATTTGGGTCACATCCCCTGGTTCTGAAGCATTGTGTTACTCTGAGGAGGACTCAGATTTGGATGGGTCATAGGTAGGGGTATATGGATTTTGTTAAATCCATTCTGTCTGTGTTTCACAAATTGTGAGGTGTCTTTTGTTCCATCATCTGCTCATTGACAGAATCAGATTTTATGTCTGGGGATTTTGTTCCTGTTTGAAAATATGCATTTGTGCTAGGTGCTCATTCGTGCAAATCCCCCCTACCCCCCAAAATGGTCCACAAGTCCATAGAAACCACATGACTCAGAAAAAGCGAGCCCACTGTGGAATCTGCAGATTTGATTCATAGAAATTTGAACTCATTTGAATCCATTGTGGATTTCTCTGCAGCCCTAGTCATAGATCTCCCCTCTTCTTGATGAACCCTCAACACTCACTTCTGTACTATCCCAGCCTGATGACCTAGCCCTCTCATCATCTGAGAATGAGTCCTCTGCAGCTTCTCCTGTTCTTCAGCCACACAGAAGCATGAGAGTGCAATCACCAGCCCTTTAAGAACAGCAGTCAGCATCCAGCAGTGGAGCCTCTGAAAGACCAAGCTCTGCCAACTTTTTTAAGGCCTCAGTTGACTGCAGTTCTTTGCTGGGACAACAGCTTCTTATGGGAGAATAATCCAGCCAGCACATCCCTGCAGTGTGCTGTCCAGGGTCCTGATGTGATCCTGCTTTGTTTAGCATGACCCAGAACAGACAGTGAGCACTGTTGTGCAGTCCATTTCCCCTGCGCCTCACACCTAGCCACGACAATCTGGAATTCAAAGAAATGTTACCTCCATTTCCATATAGCTACCATAACTAGTACCTATTGATTGACTTATCTTCCATGAACCTGTGATGCGGTACTGGCCCTGGAACCCTTGATTCAGTTGTACGCCCCTATAACAGCACAAAAGGTTGAGGTGTTCGAAGGCGAAAGCTTGCACATTTTCATACTTCTGAATTGAAGATGGTGTGGACTTTTCCCCCATCAGAGTGTTTCAAGGCCTTTTGCTCGAGTTTAATGCGTACTTTCTCATTCTTATTAAAGGTCACTTTTGGAACTGGCTTTGAACCTTTAGGCATTCTCCCAGCTCTGAGCATTCTGCCTTCTGCAGACCCCTTTTCTGATCACTCTTTAATTACATTTGAAATCCCTTCGATGTTGCTATCTCCACTCTCTCAATTAGTTCACCTCCAGCTGTGTCAAATTTTTATGAGGTGGGACAAAATATTGCTAGCGATAACGAACTCCATTTTTAGCTTATCTGCTCACAGCAGGCTAGCCTGCAGGGCAAGGATGAGTTTACAGGACTACTACAGTCTAATTTGTTAGTGAGCTCTCTTGCCCTTTTTGGCCTGGTTTATTTTCTTTAGTACAGCTTCCTGGGTCTGGTGTTAGAGGGAGGGAGCTTCTCCCCCGCTTCTCTCTCCCCCCCCCCCGCCTCTCTCTCTCTCCCACCCCCGTCTTGCTTGACAGCTGCAGGCTTCATTGATCAGGGAGCTCCTTTGCAGAAGATAGAAGGGAAAATGACTACAAGTTTGTAAGATGAACATGGGGGTTTAAGAACAGAATGTTTAAAAACAGAGCAGTGATAGATCAGGCTTTCTTTCCTGCCTGGCTGTCCTGCGTTGTCCAATATCAGACAGTTTTAAGTGTTGTCTGGCTGCTGTCCTAATCCATTATCCATCTGTCTTATGCTTCTCTGGCACATTTGAGACAAGTTTTGTTTGTATTTTTCTTTGTTTTAAACATTTATACTTGGCTGTTCAAGGTCACTCTGGCTAATTCATCTGAATGGCTACGTCATTGTTACTCAAACTTTCTAGACTCTGCTCCCCCTTTAGTTTACCAACAGAAGGAATGGGCAAATTTGTCAGTTTCACTTTCTCCCACTTCTGATTTCTTTTAAAAAAATCCTTTCTCTTCCAAATATGAAGCACTGTGTGAATTTTGGGAAATTCTTATCAAGATGAACGGAAACAAAACTCTCATCCATCTGCATCACCCAAATTCAACAGATACAGCACGAAGAAGACCACCCACCCACCTGCCTGCCATCTAGCTGTCAAATATGAGAAGCCTGTCAGAAGAAAGAAGTGGCAACCCTAATTCAGCACGAACATGGTTGAATTCACACAGGGATTCAAACCCAAACTTTTAAGTGCAAAGCACTCAAAACCATAGGCCTGGATGGACCAAACCATCCCACATTTCTCCCACATCCATTTTTTTAAAAAAAAAAAAATCTCAGGTTATTTTTGTCCCCAAAATGGAGAATTTTGCAAATATTTTGCAAATTCTTATCAAAACTGAATTGAAATAAAATTATTAGCCATTCCTAACCAGCACTGATGCCTTTCCTTGGTTCCCCACCACCACCGAGTGGTTGAGTCTGTGAGTTACCATTTCAAATTTCTGACACTGCCTCTAATGTAATATTTCTCTGGGGTGGCCAATTTATTATCTCACAGGACTTGAGAGCAACACTACATTGGGCATTGTGGGAAATTTAAAATGGTGGTTTGTAGCCACCTTCCTGTCAGGAGCACCTTGGCGACCTCTCTCAGTAGATTCCAATAGCCAACTCAAGACACAGACGAAAGGATTTCTTTTCAAAGCTTTAATCCTTTTATAACTTAATGACTTTTTCAAATGCTAATCACCAGCGACTAAGCAAGGAACAGCAGAGTGGCCTATGTGCCGAGTAGGCAGTTGATCCCCATTTGAAGGAGAGTCACTTGAAGACCCTGAACTTAAGGGCTAGGGAGAGATCCTCCCTCTTTCCCTTGGGTCCACAGGAGGTGGCCGTTGCTTGTGCGCCAAATGGGTGCTACGCCTCCTTTCTGCGCCCTCCATCGCTCGTCACTCCCTGCGTCTGTGTTGAGCATCTAGCAAGCCCCCTCCCGCACTCTCCCACTGCTAGGATCACTATCTCAGGAATGCTGGCAGGAGGAATCTCTGCCAGCTGCTGAGCCTGTGAGGGATGAGCTGGCCCCTCTCCCACAGATTGTTGTTCCTCCTCAGAATCAGAACTGCCCTGGGGCTCTCTGGGCCCTGTTTCCACCCTGACACTTCCACTGTCACCAGATAAGTCCAAAGCCATAGGACCCTGACATAGGAGTGGGGGGGGGCACCAGAAGACTTGGAGTTGGCCCTGACTCAATGTTCTGAGTTCTCCTTTTCGGCAGCCAAGCATAAAGAATCCTCCACAGTTGCATTTATGCAAGACCTGTGGATTGGGGAACTTCTTCAACACAGGCATTGGAACAGAACTAGAACAGAGCATCTGACCCCCTCCTAAAATCACCTGCCATGGGAAAGAGCAGAAAGTTGCTGCTGGCATCAGAAGCTCCCCTGCCTTTCTACAGCTTCCATGGCTAACATTGCAGGTTGCAACACTAAACCTGCTGCTAATGGGACAAAAGTATCTCTGGTGTCACCTGCTGTAGGACCTTCTCCATCCATGGTGCCTTCTGCCACCAAGGCAGGCATGCCTTGAAGTTTGAGAAGTACTGCATTAGTGTCGGCAGCAGGGAAAACCTTCACTCTGTGCGCAGCTGAGCTACATGTTGAAGCATCTCCTCTGGCAGTAAAAGATTCCTAGATACTGGAATAGCTCTGCTTGTTCAGGCAGGCCATTGGATCTTCTCAACAGGAAGTGACATAAAGGCTTTTTGTTCAGGCTGGAACGTTGCCTGGACAGCAGTAGTTTTTCATGGCTCTTGGCTCATTCCCTTGTTACCACCCAGCTTTGATCCCCTTCTTTTCCTAAACATTTTCTACATTTGATTGTGTTTATAATAATAAAAGAGAATGTGTCTGTCCATCCATCCATACTATAGCACCAAGAACGTAACACCTAGACACCTGAAACTTAGCATGCATACTAAGGGCACCTGAGGGGTGTGCACCTCAGGGCTATTTTGCTTTTAAAATGCATTAATTAATTTTAATTAATGTAAATGTGTCCATGTGGTTGAAGCCTGCAATAATGTATTCAGCTGCTAGGGGCAGATTTCCCTAACCTGCACATAGCTTTGCAGCCCATACAGTTTGATGTCACATGAGATTAGTAGGCCAAGGGACACAATTATATGCTTGCCTCCTCCCCCATGCTATGAGGGCAGACACAAATTACACTGTGTCTAAGGGTGCCAGCTGGCATGCTGTCACTCAGATGGGGCAGACACAATATCTCCAACTCTGTTTGCTTGAAGGCTTCACTGTATCAAACTAAGGGCTGTTCCCATCCATGCAAAGCTGGGTCCATTCATGTCAGGGTTGTTTCTGAGCGCAAGGAGTGGGATAGCTGTTCAGATTCTGAAGGAGAACCGCCAGATATGGGGAAGGTGTTTTCCCAGGCTAGTTCAGACATGACCAGGCCAGCTTCTCAGGTTACAAATGCCCAACTGGCTGAGAATGAGGGTTCTTCTTCACACACCTCTTTGAGAGACAGCAAACAGAAGGGGGGGGTTGGAGAGTCTGATTTAATAGATGCCAGGCGCAAGTGCAGAGCAAAGAGAGAGAAGGCAGGAGTGGAACTTAGACGGTCTACCCAATTGGCCTTGCATGAGAAGCTGCGCTCAGAAGCCTCACGAGAGAGAGGTTCCTCCCCCCGCCTTAAGTTAGGCTAGTGAGACTGCCTTCCTCTTCAAATGGCGGGCAACTCTCTTAACTTCCTTTTGAATTCCCCTGAAGGCATTCCTTTCTAGACTGAGAGTCACTGGGAATTTGCTTCTGTATGACCCTGTGAAGTAATGGATTAAAAGCTGTAGGCTGAAGCCTCTCGTCTGTGTTTGTCTTTGGCAAATAAAGTGGGTGCTAAAGGAATCCTGACAATTCACTAGAGAGATGGAATATGCCTTGATGTGAGACTGAATTAAATATTCCTTAATAAGGCACAGTCTAATTAACCTTTAAAAATGAACTCATCCTGGTACAAACAACAAAGTAAAGTTTCAGTGCATTGTCCATAATGTATAAATTACATAAGGGTTGGATTTAGTTTTAGTTTTGTTTCAGGCTATATATATATAAATAAAATATTTTAAGGACATTTTAATCTCATATGCGCTACCCATACTTCAACCTTTTGGTGACAGATCCCTTAAAATTAGACGGAGGGGAAAAGTTTGAGTGACAAGCCTTATTCTCAGCTGCCTAATCAGAGGGAGCAGATGTCTCTAGGTGTCTTTCATATCTTTCCATTGATGTTAAATTGGAAAGAAGATATAATTTGATGTGAATGCAAGAAAAGAAGGATAAAGTGCTTTATTCACACACACACACGCGCACGCGCGCGCACACACACACACACACACTTTTGGTGTTGTTTTTTCTGCTTGTGTTTAAATCAGAGAAAGGACCGTATTAGATCAGGTTTTCACACAGGGTGGAATGATATGGGATTTGTTTCATCTGTGTGAGAATTGGAGCTATTTGTAGGTGTCCTTGCATTAAGCTTTGCTTGAAAGTAAATAATAGAACAAGAAATAAGGCAGATGGGAATGTGTGCATATGTCGTGGTTCTAGTAAGGAAGGTTTCTCAGGTTTTGAGAGTATTTGAGGTGAATTTGTTTGCTTGCGTGGGTACGTTTTTTAATATTCTTCAGTCTGCTGAATCCAAATCTGTCTGTGCCTAAGTGATACACTATAGCTTTGACCTGAAAATCAAGGGTGGCAACCAATATGACTCATACCAGCTCCTTACTGGCAAAAACTTTGAGCTTTCCTACATGAGGCTGTTAATCTGTTGTATCTACTTTCAGTTTGTCATAGAACTGAGTTCTGAGCTGTATACAAAGAGCTTTTCCTTTCCTGCTTTTCCACTACATAACCTCTAGGTGGTTATGCTACAGCATAATAACACAATTACACAAGTAGGAAAATACATTTTTCTTTCAGTTCCATACATAATACTCCATTTTCCACAGTCTTAAAAAAACACAATAAAGTGCTCTTAAAAACAGAGCCGAAATGGAGGGTCATGTTGTTGTCCAAAGAACCCGTAAAAAATGTGATTAAGGAATGACAAGTGCACAATAAATGTCTCTTGTAGAAAATCTCTTGGCCTTGCAGCCATAGTGCTTAACCAACATTCATGAAACTTTGAAGGCAAGTGAATATTAATCCTAATGCGAATCCCAAAACCTTTTGGAAGCCTAAGTTGAAAAAATACAAAATGGTGACAAATTAAAATTTGCTTGGAACAACACAACATCTGTACGAATTATTTTATGGAACCAATTGTGTTAGTCAAAGTGCATTAAATGGAATATCAGTCGGTGAATTCCCCAGCCTCCTATGATACTGTGATGCTGAGAAAATAGAAACTTTTTTCAATAAATCTGAAATATATGCATCATTTGGTTTTCAGAACAACAGTGAAAGGTTTATAACTACAGATATAGCATCTGATACTACCTTTTAGAACAAGGATGGGGAACATATGGCTCTCCAGATGTTGCCGGACTGCATCTCCCATCAGATCTAGCCAGCATAGACAATGGTGCCAGATGATGGGAGATGAAGTCCAGCAACATCTGGAGAACCACATGTTCCCCACAACTGTTTTAGAACACACATTATGATTTCCAGTTGATTTCATATCCATTTTTCTATCAGAATGTTCTTTTTTTTTTTTTTTGACTGAAGATACAAGGGAGGAAGAATAATATTATTCCACAACCATTTTACAGGGACAGCAGTCTAATTAATCTTATATCACTGAAGTTTTGATGGAATACAGACTTTCATTTACCGTGGAGGTGTGGGTAAAAATGTAAATTAATAAATACCACAAACCTCTCAGTCCTCTTTCCAGAAGAATAACGATACCCATCTGTCTTTCATTTGCCTGGTAATTCTAGACAAGGTTCCATTTTGACAGGTCAGAGTTACTATAGCTAACTCATTTGCATGGCTGGGTCAGCGTTCCTCAAACCTTTTGAAGCCTGGACACGTTTCATAACCAACAGTGCAATCCTATGCACATCTATCTGGATGTAAGTCCCATTGAATTCAGTGGGACTTACTCTGAAGTAAGTGTAGAAAGAATTGCAGCCTAATTCTACCTTTTGTACCCCCAGCTCATCTGAAGCCATCTCTGCATATCTGTTTATCAGCTGTAAAATATAGGAGTCCCCAGTATATTACTTGTTTAAGGGTGTGATCCTATGCATGTTTAGGATGCATGTCGCCGTCTTAGTCTACTTGTTTAAGGGTGTGATCCTATGCATGTTTAGGATGCATGTCGCCGTCTTAGTCTACGTAAATGTTTACGTAGACTAAGACGTGTCAAAATAAGGAACGCAAATGGCGCGTATGCGCGTTTTTTTTTCTTTTAAATCAGCCGTGATAGGCTACGTAAACATTTACGTAGGCTACATATTTTTACGTAGAAAATGTCCTACAACTCGCAGAATCCTCCAGCCAGCATGGCTGGCTAGGGAATGCTGGGAGTTATCAGACTTTTTTTCTATCTAAATACTGCACAGGATTGTGCCCTAAATGTGTTTTCGGGATGGAAAGAAAACATTTGGCAGGGTTGCAGAGCCTCTGGCCTGAGGTTCATCAAATGACCACACCTCTTCCCTTGGCTCCTCCCCTTTCCTCCAATTATCAATCATTTGGTGGCTCTTGGGTTTTGTGCCTTTTCCATTGTTCTAAAAGGGTGGCGTCATGGCGTGTATCTCCTAAGGCTTAGTCAGTGGCAGTAAGAGCTTTAAGCTAAAATATGCTGGTATTTTTGGTTCCGCTCCCTTTGCATTTGGTCCAGCCCACCACTGGAAGGCAGCCCCTGAGAGCTTCTCCAAAATGGAAGCAGCCTTCAGGCTGAAAGATGCCTGCACCCCTGGCATATACCATATTCTGCAGAGCAAGTCACCCCCTCACCCTGCTGTATGCATATGCACATAGCGCTGTGCCAAAAATTTCTCCCACATTTTTTCTGACCATTCTCATTCAATCTGATAGAAAATAAATTGCGTTTGAAAAGCAATTCAAAGAGGCAGAAATTTCAGAGAAATTTGCATTGGTTGGGCTCAGTGTTCATGTGCTTACCTTACTTATGAGGTGGCTGAGGAGTGTGTGTGAGTGTCCTGACTGTCATTGTGCAGTAATTTCTGTGGCAGCCTGTAGCCTCCTTGGCTTCCCACACTTCAGTTGAAGCCATCGTGAGGCAATTCCTCCCATGGGCCTTTTTCAGTTCAGAAAGTGCAGGTGGCCTGGGAGGCTGCAGAGCCATGGAAAGATGTGTGATAGAGAGAGAAAACACACATGGCACCCTCGGCCACCTCGCAGTGATTAGGTAAGTTCAAAAATACCACCAAAAGAAATTCAAAACTCTGCCTCAGAAAAGTGGAAGCCTCAACACAGTTGATGCTGTTGCCACTTGCAGGAGCAGTGCAATAAACCAAATCCCCCTTAGGAAAAAAGAAAGAAAGAAGCTGTGCTACAACCCCTGCCAATAGTGAGCTAGGGATGGCAGAGAATTTCTCCCCGAATCTTCGGGAGGCCGAGCGCCGATGCATTCGGCCCCCCGAAGTTGGTTGGGAAATTCTCTGCCGGCCCCCCGCCCCCCCCCCCGGGACGGGACTTACCTTCGGCAGCGAGTCCCGGTGGCAGTTCGGTGGCGGTTCGTCGTGGGCGGGGGCGGCGGCCGGTCTCCTGACCGGCTGCCGCCGCTGCCATTGCAAAAAAAAAAAAAACTAAAGTAAAAAAAAAAAACCACACACCCGTGATAGGCTATGTAACGATTTACGTAGCCTATCACGGCTAGATTTCCAAAGTCAGCCGTGATAGGCTACGTAAATCATCATGTAGCCTATCACGGGGTCTTTTTTTTTTTTAACGTTTTGTTTCGCGGCCGGGGAGACGGGGTGCTTCTCCCCAGCCTAAATTTCGGCCGGGTGAGGCGGAGCGCCTCCCCCCCCAGCCTAAATTTCGGGCAAGGCGGGATGCCTCCCCCCCTCGCCTGAACTTCGGGGGGGAAAGCGAAGCGCCTCCCCCCCACCGCGAAGCCAAGCTGCGAAAAGGTAAGTGACTTTCGTACATCCCTATAGTGAGCCCTGTCTGTCAGAAACTATGGGAGAATTTCTCCTCCCCTAGGAGAAATTTGATGAAATCCCCCCCCCAATTTCTCTGCCCACAAATTGGGAGGGGGGATTTTTGGAGAGTTTTGAGAGGCCATTTGCACACAGTTCTACGCACACGCACACACACATACGCACACCACAACTATGACTATTCAAACTAAGTATGAATTTTGTTCAGATGTATATTTTTGTTCACTGGTATATTTGTCATTGACCATGGCAAGTTCATTTTGCGGAGTTTTTCCCAACATGCGCAAACACTGTTATTTTTCACCCTTCTATTTACTAAGCATGTTCACTCTTCTTCAGTTAAATGGCAAAAACTCCATTAAGCCTACAGTTAAAAGTTAGAATAAATTAAATGCCAAGGTTTAAAGAAATGCAGAACTGAGGCATTGCTTGCAATGTCAGATAGTAAAGAAGAATAATGGTTTCTGTAGGCAACTCATTCTACCCTTCGTTAACTGGGGACCGCATTTCAGATTTGCAAATGATTGGATAAAATATTTTACCATTTGCTTCCTTACAACATATTCATTAAACTGTGTACACATATCTTATTTTTACATGGCCCTTTCTTTTATTTTTTTTCCTCAGGTGTGGTTAGATAGATTTTTCTCTCCAGTTTACTATTTTTATGTCTCAGCACAGAGATAACAATCCTATCATTTCATGGTAGAAATTGCCCCAATTATTCATTTTCTTCCCCTTTGGCATTTAATGTGTCCTAATTTAATTCCCTTAACTGTTGTTTATTGGAGCCTAACTCATCCTAAACTTCTGTCTCAGCTCTTATTAGCACTTAGACTGAGAATACAGACAAGCTGTTATATACAGGGGACAGTTAGAGTGGATTCAGTGGTGCGGCTGCTGTTGGACCTAGGGATGTACGAAAGTCACTTACCTTTTAACAAAATTGATTTGCAGTGGGGAGAGGCGCTCCGTCCCTCCCCCCCAAAATTCTGGCTGGGGGGGGAGGCGCTCCGTCCCTCCCCCCCCCCCGAATCCTGGCCGGCCCGGTCCTCAAATGGTGGCGGCCGTAGCCACTGCCGTTTGCGTCCCTGCAGTCAGCCGTGATAGGCTACATAAATGTTTACGTAGCCTATCACGGCTGATTTAAAAGAAAAAAAAACGCGCATACACGCCATTTGCGTTCCTTATTTTGACACGTCTTAGTCTACGTAAACATTTACGTAGACTAAGACGGCGAAAAAAAGGGGAACGCAAATAGTGTAGACGCTATGCTATTTGCGTTCCCCTTATTTTCACTATAGTCTACGTAAATGTTTACGTAGACGAAGACGTGCCAAAAAAAGGAACGCAAATGGCGGCGCCCATGGGTGCCGCCATTTGCGTACGTGCGGTTTTTGGGGGGGGGTTTCACTCAGCCGTGATAGGCTACGTAAACTTTTACGTAGGCTATCACGGTGTTTTTTAAAATTTAGCCGTGATAGGCTACGTAAATCTTTACGCGGCCTATCACGTTTTTGTTTGTTTTTTAACTTGGAAATGGCAGTGGAGGCAGCTGGTCAGAAGACCAGCCGGCGCAGCCGCCGAACCGCTGCCACAGCCGCTGCCACCAGGAAGATTCGCCGAAGGTAAGTCCTGTCCTGGGGGGGTGGGGGACGGTGGGCAGACCATTTTGCCACCGATTTTGGGGGGCCAAATGCGCTGGCATTTGGCCTCCCCAAGATTCGTGGCAAAATTCTCTGACATCCCTAGTTGGACCTCAGTGGCCCAGGCCCCTTCAGACGCCACCTCCTCCAGATTACCACCCAGAGTGCAGCAGGTGATAGGGCAGAGGCAAACAGTCCAGCAGCAGAATCCAGGCTAGCTTGGACCCGTGGGACTGATGCTGCACATCATAGCATCCTTTCTTCTTTTGAAATACATTTTTATAGGTAGGGGTAGGGGTGTGTGAACCACCCCCATCTGGGTTCTGTAGGCACCTGCCCAGCCCCTGCCCCTGCTCGCTGGTGCCTGGACTGCACTTGAGCCTCTCCAGTGCTCAGCAAGCAGCCCACACTCACCCCAGCAGCCTTGTTGAGTTCCGCAGTCACCATTTTTTGTAAAATAAAACGGTTGTCGCAAAAATGCACATTTTTGCGAATGCACATATGTGCATATGTGTGAAAGCACATTTTCGCAGAAATGCGCCTTTTCGCACATGCTCAAATATGCACATTCGCAAAATATGCCTTTTCGCGCACATGCAAAAATGCACATTGTTGCAATTGCCATTTTATTTTTTTAAAATGGCAACCACAGAGCTTGACAAGGCCGCTGGGGTGAGTGCAGACCTCTCACCGAGTGTGGGCAGGGGGCGAGTGGGGATAGGGGCTCAGCGAGCAGGGCTTGCGGGTGCAGGCAGAGGTGGGGTCTGCCGGATCCCCAAATGGAATCAGGGCCATGTGCTATCCCTAGTTAGGGGTCAGCCAAGTGGATATGTACAGAGTTACAGATGTGTTATCCTTTTCCACAACAAAATGGCACTTCTTCCGAAATAAGAGTTTAGCATCAGGGTAGCAGAAGGAAAATCCGCTTTATTTCTATAGCCATGATGGTGCTATGCTTTACGTGAGTTTGAAATGCAAAACTGCACACACTCTGCATATTTCTTTCTCTTCTTTTATATCAGGATTGGCAAACAGTTTTGTTTTGTATTTTTCTCTGTCATCAAGAATATGGAAGCAGTTATAAAGCATAGCATGATGGCAGAAGGGGAGAAGAGAAATGTTAGCCTCAACACAGTTGATGCTGTTGCCACTTACAGAAGCAATGCAAAAAACCAAAAACCCTTAGGAAAAAAAGAAAGAACAACCCCTGCCAATAGTGTTTGTTTGTTTGTTTGTTTGTTTTCTTAATTGCCCATCTGGCCGGTCACCCAGCCACTCTGGGCAATGTACAATAGTACAATTTAAAACAGTAAAACTATACATTAAAACTAGGGATGTCAGAGAATTTCACCACGAATCTCGGGGAGGCCGAATGGCAGCGCATTCGGCCCCCTGAAATCGGTGGCAAAACGGTCTGCCCCGCCCGCCCCCCCCCCACAGGACAGGACTTACCTTGGGCGAATCTCCCTGGCGGCAGCGGCTCCGGCGGGGCGGTGGCAGCGGCGGCCAGTCTTCCGACCGGCCGTTGCCGCCGCCATTTCCAGTTAAAAAAAAAAAAAACGTGATAGGCTACGTAAATTTTTACATAGCCAATCACGGCTGAGTAAAAAAAACAACAACAACCGCGCGTACGCAAATGGCGGCACCCATGGGCGCTGCCATTTGTGTTCCTTATTTTGGCATGTCTAGTCTACGTAAACATTTACATAGACTACGGTGAAAATAAGGGGAACGCAAATAGCATAGCGTCTACGTAAATGTTTACGTAGACTAGACGTGCCAAAATAAGGAACGCAAATGGCGGCGCCCATGGGTGCCGCCATTTGCATACGTGCGGGGTTTTTTGGTTTTTTTTACTCAGCCGTGATAGGCTACGTAAGCATTTACGTAGCCTATCACGGCTGACAGCAGGGACGCAAACGGTGGCGGCTATGGCAGCCGCCATTTGCGTTCCCAGCCGGCCAGGATTTGCGGCGGGAGGGACGGGGCGCCTTCCCCCCAGCCAGAATTTTGGGGGGGAGGGACAGGGTGCCTCCCCCCCAGCCAGAATTTCAGGGGGAGGGATGGGGTGCCTCCCCCCCACCTCGAATAAACTTTCGTCAAAAGGTAAGTGACTTTCGTACATCCCTAATTAAAATATTGTTTAAAAATACCCTAACCCACCCCAAATGCCTACCTGAACAACCAAGTTTTCAATGCATGGCGGAAGCTCATTAAAGAGGGGGCATGGCAGAGTTCCCTAGGGAGGGAGTTCCACAGAGCTGGGGCCACCACAGAGAAGGCTCTCTCCCTCGTCCTCACCAGCTTAGCTGTCCTGGCTGATGGGACAGAGAGAAGGCCATCCGAGGCTGATCTTGTTGAGCGGCCTGTCTGATGTTGCTGGAGGCGCTCCTTAAGTTAGGCTGGGCCAGAACTGTATAGGGTTTTAAAGGTCAAAACCAACACCTTGAATTTGGCCTGGAAAACCACTGGTAGCCAGTGCAACTCCTTCAGCAATGGAGTGATGTGATCACGCCAGTGGCTGCCTTTAATCAGGCAAGCTGCCGTGTTCTGCACCAGCTGCAGCTTCTGAACCATCTTCAAGGTTAACCCCACATAGAGCGCATTACAATAGTCTAGACGAGAGGAGACCAGGGCATGTGCTACCGATGGGAGCAGATGGTCAGGAAGGTAGGGGCACAGCTGCCGTATCAGATGGAGTTGGTACAATGCTGTCCGGCTCCTAGCTGACACCTGAGCCTCCATGGACAGCTGGGAGTCTAAAATGACCCCCAGGCTGTGGACCTGGTCTTTCAAGGGTAGCCGTACCCCATTCAACACCAGGTCAACATCCCCCAGCCTCCTCTTGTCTCCCACCAAAAGTAGCTCGGTCTTGTCAGGGTTCAGCTTATTCCTCCCCATCCAGCCACTCACCATCTCCAGACATTTAGACAGGGATTCCATGGCCAACCCTGGTGAAGATTTGAATGAGAGGTAGAGCTGCGTGTCATCCGCATATTGATGACACCGCATGCCAAACCTCCTGGTGATAGCCCCCAGCAGCTTCACATAGATGTTCAATAGCATCAGGGAGAGGATGGAACCCTGTGGCACCCCACAAGTGAGCGGCCATGGGTCCAACACCTCCTCTCCCAGTGCTACCCACTGGTACCTGCCAGAGAGGAAGGACCGGAACCACCATAATACGATGTCTCCAATGCCCAACTTCTCCAGTTGGTCCAGGAGGATACTGTGGTCAATGGTATCAAAAGCCACTGAGAAGTCGAGGAGAACAAGGAAGGAGCATTCACCCCATCCAAAGCCCTCCTCATATCATCCTCATATCATCTACCAAAGCGACTAAGGCCATTTCTGTCCTATGCCCAGGCCTGAAGCCCAATCGAAATGGATCTAGATAATCAGCTTCCTCCAATAGTGAGCCCTGCCTGTGAGAAACTGTTGGAGAATTTCTCCTCCCCTAGGAGAAATTTGGTGAAATTGTCCCCCCAATTTGTCTGCCCTCAAATAGATTGTAGAATTGTAGAGGCCATTTGTGCACAGCTCTAGTCTAAACACAAGTCAAATCACTTGTATACCTGGTAAGTTGAAGCTCACAGGTGAGATGCCCTACAGAGGGGGGAGGTGTTTTTTTGTTTTGTTTTTTAGCAGGCCTCTCAGGGCCAATGTGCTTGGTCACACCCCTGGCTTGGGGCAGGTCTGGTGTTCCATGTCATTTTTACACATGCAAGCCCCCAGGAGGTCACCAGAGCTTATTTCCATACAGCAAGGTTTCTGTGCTTATCTTTGATGTGTACAGTGGGAGGACTGGATTGTACCCCGAGTTGTATAAGAGGTATTAGTTATGTCATCCATTTATGATTCATTTGTTCGGAATTTCCTTCTTAGAGAGGTTCGTTGAGCTTTATCAATCTATAACTTCATCATTTAAAAAGTGATACATGTTTTTGGGAAGCTTTCACTGGTTCTTTTCTGCCCCGCCGATTCCCTTGTGCAAATGGTGGGTTCCGCCAATTGCATTGTGCAAGTGGGACCCACGGCTTATGCAAGGGAGATTTAGGAGGCCTCTCAATGCTTCCTCAATCAGGAAGCCCTGTAATGAGTAGACACGCTAGTTTCTAGAAGGAGGCAGGTTGCTGGAGCTCCTTTATGTGAGCTCCACTGACCTGCCTCTTTCCAGAAACCAACGTTTACACTCATTTTGGGTTCCCCCAGAACCAGAAGCTATATCACAACTGCACAAGTGATGGGGCCGCTTGCGCAATCCATTCAGCAGGGCAGAAGAGAATCGGAGGGGGCATAAGCACCCTGATGGATTCTGCCCATAGGAAACTGCCTTATACTAAGTCAAGTCAGTGATCCGTTTTTTCCCAATATTGTCAACACTGACTGGCAGCGGCTCTCCAGTGTTTTAGGCAGGGTTCTTTCCCAGGCCTACCTGGAGACACTGGGGATCGAACCTGGGGTCTTCTGCATGCAAAGCAGATGTTCTACCACTGAACCACAGCCCCTCCCTTGCTGCTAATAGACTATGTTGCTGGTTCTATTAATATTTTATTTTTGGTCACTACCGTTTTATTTATTTTCTCTTGAAGTAACATGGGTGAACTGTTTTCCAAAGAATATCTTTCAATAACATATGTAGGAATTTGCCTTCAACATTCAAATTGAAGCTGAATTCAAAGCTGAATTCAAAAGGCTTACTGACTGATGACTTGCCATGCTACAGTGATCTAAACCAGGCCTCCCCAAACCTCCACATGTGTTGAATTATAACTCCCACCATCTTGAGCCATCATGGCCTAGGATAAAGGCCCAAGGATCCTAGTGTAGCCTGGAAGAGGGGCTGCATAGATGGTCTGTTTCCTTTAGAACATTCTAATCCTGTTTTTTTTTCAGAGACTTAAAATATCTTACCTCAAATAACTCTTTGAAACTCAAACAAAACTTTGGTGAATGCTCCCAAATTTCACTGTCTTTTTGATGTTCAGTGAATTACATCCTAGTAGTTAAGATGGAAATGCTACTAGCTAAAAAGGTGCTAGAAAGAGCCATGGAGTCAGGCAGTTGAAACCCTATCACAGGTATGGGCAGAAGATATATCAGGATCTACTGGTATATCACTGGATGATTGCAGTAGATCAGCAAGAGTTTCTAAATGTTCAACTGTTCAACTGGAAAGCCAGTGTGGTGTAGCAGTTAAGAGTGTCGGACTGGGACTCGGGAGATCCAGGTATGGGCAGAAGATATATCAGGATCTACTGGTATATCACTGGATGATTGCAGTAGATCAGCAAGAGTTTCTAAATGTTCAACTGTTCAACTGGAAAGCCAGTGTGGTGTAGCAGTTAAGAGTGTCGGACTGGGACTCGGGAGATCCAGGTTCTAGTCCCCACTCGGCCATGAAGCTGACCGGGTGACTTTGGCCCAGTCACTGACTCTCAGCCTAGCCTACCTCACAGGGTTGTTGTGAGGATGAAATGGAGAGGAGGAGGAGCATGTAAGCCACATTGGGCTCCTTGCAAGAGGGGAAAAGGCAGGAAAGAAAGAGAAGGAGGAGGAGGAGGAGGAGGAGGAGGAGGAGGAGGAGGAGGAGGAGGAGGAGAAAAAACAACAGCAATAGCGACAAATGGGTTTCCCCTGTTCCTAAATTGGACTGTTATTGCTGACGTAATGTAGGTGTAGATTTGTCCTTAAATTTATGGAGGTCACCCCGTGTTTGTTCATGTGTCTATATTTATGATCATCCCAGTAAGTATATTTGTGCCATATGGTGCAATAGGTAACTGACTCCACTTCTGAACCGCTATTTTGCATCCAGTTCCACCCATCTCCCAGGCACTATTTTGTACCTGGCAATGGTTAGTGAATCTCAAAGGTCTAGTTAAAAAAAAAAAAAAATGAAGTAAATCCCAGATACCTGAAGTCTGTCCAGACCTGCCCTATCAGTATGATCCCCTCTTTTCTTCCAGCCCACGCCCTGGCAATTCAGATGTATCTTATGTTAGCTGGAGGGATACAGAGCTGGGGCAGCTGTTGAAGCTCTGGCAGATGTGCTTTTCAAATTCCCAACCTGTGTTTTGGTTCACCTATGTCATACAATAATTGATAGGTGGTGGTAGACTATCCTGCCATCTCGATCTATTGGATTGGCAGGCATGAGATAGGGATGTCTGTCCTTTGAAAGTCCAGCCCTTTTGGGGTCCAACAAATCCCTGCTGACCACCCAGCTTAACTTGCATTTGCAAACTGAGCCCTGGGCTTTTCCTGAAATCCGGGGGTGGGGGGGTTTCTCATCAAAAGAAAGTTGCTCAAACTGCGGGCACAATTTGTGTAATTTGTGCAAAGTCTGATCGTAATTTGCTTAATTTGCACAAATTGCAAGAGCAATTCACACCGTTTGCACAAATTGCTGCTGTAATTTGTGCAATTTATGGCCGGAATTTGTGAAAATTGCACAAATCAAGTTGGGCCAACTTGCGGGTGAGTGAGCTGAAGTCCATGGGGCTGAGCTGCTGAAAGCTTGGCAAACTCCACCCCCTGGATGGATTCCTCCGACATCCCTTGCACCAGACAGAGCCTTTTCAGTGGTGGACCCATCCTTCAGAACTCCCTCCCCAGGCAGATATGTATAGACTCTTCTTTAATGGCTTTTAAATGGACTCCGCAAACTTTAAAAAAATAAAGTGGTTTTTAAGACATTGTGCTCTGTATTGCATTAACTGCTGCTTTTTTAATGCTATGTTGTTTTTAATTTGGATTGTGGTTTATTTGTGTGTGTTTTTATGGTCTCTGTGTTGTTATTCTGATATGAGCCACTGTAGGAGGTTTTTGCCTGAATGGTGGCATACAAATATTTGAAATAAATACATAAACAGTATCCCATGATTAACATTGGGTTTAGCTTCAGATTTTCTTAGCTCTTAATCTGCAACTCTTAATCATGGGCTCTTTGCTTGGAATGGGCTGCAGTCTCTAAGCGCTGCTGTTGAATCTCTCTCTCTCTCTCTCTTCTTTTAAATTATAGATACTAAGAATGCATGGAATTCTCAGAACCTAGCACAAGCATTTGTTCTGGCCTCAGCTGGAGCATGCAACATCTGTGTCCTGTGTAGTCCCTAAGCACTCTGCCACCAAATAAATGTCAAATAGACCTAGCAGAAGTAGTGATACCTTTGGCATGGAGACTCTGTTTCATGCTTGCCTTGCTTTATCAATCAGACCCTTGCCCACTTCCATTCAAAGTGGGAAACGGATAGTGGTGGTGATGATACCTTCCTCATGTTTACTTCCTTCTTCCTGTAGCAACTTGAAGCAGCAATTCCTTAGATTAAAACACAAATTTGATCTGCCAGTTGAGCACAAGTTCTCCCCAAAGGCTTTAAGAACGAAGTGTGTGTGTGAGGAGAGAGCAAAACTCTGAACAAAATAAATGTGATCCACACTGTCTTTGGGGTTGACTGAGATGGACTTTGACAGGTTGCCGAAAAGGGTGAATTCTAAAGGTGTGGCCACATGGCTGAGACCCTAACTCTTGTCTGCGGGGATATAGTAGTGGAATTTGGCAGCTAGCTGTCATCAGCCCAGGGACAGTATTAAAGAAGAACTCCTCACTGATCTCTTGTTGCAGTGGGGTGGTGTTCTGTTGTGTTTTGTTTGTTTTGCTTCATATCACTCACCACAGTCTATTATTATTTCGAAATGTTAATGATTAAATGGGGAGGGGGCATTCACATTCTGAGGCTCTAGTTCCTGTGCCCTAGGAGCAGCATTAGATCTTCCAATGACAGGGATAGGTAAGGTGCCTCTGTCAGTTCGTTAGGTGCCTCAGCAACCAGATGACTGGCGTTTTTATAGTCCCGATAGTCATGATGGAAAGGGTATAGAGATACGTGTCATCACTTCTTCTAATAGCAAACTCAGGTGATGAGTGCCAATAGAAATGAAGCCAAAATGGAGCCACTGAAATCTATGAAAAGGAGGTATCTGCATTTTGTGTGGAACCTCAAGGTTTGCAAAAGTACAAAAAGTATTTTCTTTTAAAAAAAAGATGTCGAAGGAGGAAATCTCCCCCTATGGCATGCTCGGTAGCCATAGGATGTTGTGTGTCAGTTGGAAAAGAGTAATGGAAAATGGCAGTGGTGGTGAAATGGCTCTGGGAAGAGGGTGTGGCTGGCTGGAGCCCAGAAATGGTGCAGTCCTGTTAGTATGTGAGAATGCATTGCACTGTTTTGTTGTAGCTCCCACCACTTGGGAAATCCTAAAATAATATGTCTGGCAGAGAGATGCATACATACAGAAGCAGCATCAAGGTATTGGTAGGAGTCATTCATTCTAGGGATGTACAGATTCCCCACCTTCCATTCCGGTGGGGAATCTGCCCGGGGGGGCGATCCATCCCTCCCCCCCCCCGGAATCCTCTGGAGCAACTCTACTCCGCGAGGATTCAACAGAGCCACCCGGCTTAAGGGAGGCTTACCTGGACCCGCTCGTCTCCATGCCAATAGCCATTTTTCTTTAAAAAATGGCGATTGGCGGGATGTCAAGAGTCAAGAGTCTTGTCAAGCTGCTGAACCCGCATAGCTGACCTGGAATGGGAAGGGGAGACTGGAACGATCTATGGACACATAGACTTATACGCAAGATTCACGGCTCTATTTTGCATATACGTCTATGGGCACATCCTGCTGATCACCATTTTTTAAAGCAAAATGGTGACCGGCGCGGAGGCGAACAGGTCTGGTTAAGGCCTCCAGCCAAGTGCCATTCCAGACAGAATCTTCCTGGGGTGGAGGTAAGTGGAGCCGTCCCACTTCAGATTCCAGAGGCCAGATTCCAAAGAATCCGGCCTCATTTGAATCTGTGGCAGATTTCTCTGCCATCCCTAATTCATTGTTGTTCATCATTAGGGATGTTGGAGAAATCCACAACAGAATCAAATGAGTTTAGATTTATATGAATCTGACTTGTGGAAGCCACAGACTAGCTTTTCCTGAGTCACTTGGGTTCTGCAGACTTGCGGAGCCATTTTTTTCCTTTCCAGAATTTTACCCAAATTTAGTTGTAGAAAAATACATTAAAAAAATACTGCCCAAAAATGTGCATTTAGCCATAGGCTAAAGCATGAAAATGCACATTTTGGGGATGGGGGATTTGCACATTTTTTGGCGGATTTGTGCATTTTGTGGAGGATTTGTGCATTTGTGCATATGTGCATTTGTGCAAATTCAGGAAATTGGAGAAAATCCGATTCCACCAATGGATGAACAGTGGAACAAAAGGCATCTGACACTCTGTGAAATGCAGACAGAACAGATTTTACAAAATCTATACTTCCCTATTCATCATCATTTCTATAACCAAAAAGCACAAATATCTGTGTAGATTTTATTTCAATATAATACCCTGCCTTTCTGTATACAAAGGTGGAACATTCAAGGAGGAGAAGGCTATCAGTGGCTACAAGGTATGATGTAGACTCCTGGTTCAAAAACAGCAAAGAGACCTGTGGCATCTTTGAAAGATAGATACCAGTGTAAAATTGCTGAAATACAATTCATCAAGAGATTCAATTCTGTTTCCTCTGGTTTGAATAAGGACAAAGGTGTGTGTGTGTGTGTGTGTGTGTGTGTGGTTTTAATCACACCACAAATCTTAATTGGTTCATCATTGCAATGATGGCTGGGTTAGGTGCTGGAAGACTCTGTTGGGTTTGCTGCAACGGACTAATTGTCAGGGTGGACACTGAGCCCATAGAATCCCAGAGTAGTTCTGATTCTGAGGAACAGCAGTCACTCCTGGGAGAGGAGCGCGCTCCTCTTTCCCAGGACCAACAGCTGACGGAGATTCCTCCCACCAGCATTCCTAGCTTAGAAAGCAGTCCAGGGAGTGACCGAGCACAGATAGCAGACTTGGTGGATGCGCGACGCCGACGCAGAGAGCGGCACCAGATGGAGGGCGCGGAAAGGAGGCGAAGTGCCAGGTTGGCGTGCAAACAGCAGCTGTGCCCAGAGGCTCCAAGGGAAAAGGGGAGGGACTCTCCCTAGTCCTTAAGTTCAGGGGTCTGCCAGTAATTCCCTTTCAAACGGGGACCAACTGTTCCAACTTAGGGCATAGGTACTGTGCTGCTCAGATCTAGTTGCAATCGGTATAGTTGTTAAGTTGTAAAAGAAGAAAAAAGCTTTGAAAGGAATTCCTTTGTCTGTGTCTGGACTTGGCTACTGGTTTAGACAGAGAGAGGCCTCCAAGGAGCCCTTGACACTAATACAGCTACCCCTCTTGAAATTGTGGCACCTTAAAGGCTAATGAATTTATTCTGGCATAGGCCTTCATGGACACTGTCAATTTCATCAGACCCTGGTTTGGAAGCAGTATGCCTTTGAGTACCAGTTGCTATGGGGAACAACAGTGGGACAGGGCTATATTGCCTTTGTGCCCTGTGTGTGGGTTTCCCAGAGAGATCTGGTTGGCCATTGTAGGGTAATAAGAAGTTGGGGTAGAGACATCATTGGTCTGATCCAGCACAACTCTTCTTACGTTATGTTACAGTGGGCTGTTTATTCAGTTTAATTAAGATTTACAGCTTTGTGAACAAGCTTCCAGAGTTTTTTCAGCCGTACACTGAAGACTATTGAAAATTAGGCTCAATGTGGAGTGTTTGCCTCACTTTGTATCTGATTTGAGAGAGCTGTTAAGCACTTTCCCATTTGTGCACTCATATTTGCATTGCTCTTGTGCCTCTCCCCTGCCCCTGCTCTTTTCACTGTTTTCGGCTTCATTCCCCTCCTCCATTGTCATTAACTGCAAAATCCCATGTGCTTACACAGAAGTAAGTTCGGTGGTGCTCACTCCCAGCTAAGTGCAAATAGGATTGCAGCCTCTATCTGGCTCAAGCGATCCACGTGTTCTTGTTGGTGATGTTGTCAGTCTATGTCTGACATAATGGTTTTTGTGGATCCCTGCAAATAAAATGATGTGGATCGCTGCAACGTAGCTGGAGTAAATGGCAGCATGAGCAAATTAAGTTAAGGATTTATTTGTTTTATTTGTATCATTTGTACACTGCTCCCCACCTCAAACAGATTCTGGAGCAGTGAACATCAGAGATACAATAGTAAAAAAAGATAAAACATTACAACATCATGTTAGAATTCTTAAAAACAGAATGCCAATAAAAAACATGGCTGGTCATTGAAGGAATGCTTCTTGGAATAGAACTGGTTTCAGGAAGCATCAGAAGCAATACAATGTTGGTGCCTGCCTGACCTCCAGGGGAGGGGGTTCCAAAGAAAGGGGGCCACCACACTGAAGGCTCTTCTCCACATGGACTCCAGTAGGGCTATAGGTCCATGTGGAACCACCAGGTGCATGTGCTCTGATGACCTCAGTGGCTGGGCAGGTTGGTAAGGGAGAAAGTGCTCTCTCAGGTATCCTGGTCCCAAGTTGTTTAGGATATGGAAAATGGCACAGATTGCAAGGGCAGGGGAACCAAAGGAAGCCAAATAGTAGTAGCAGCAGTAGTTGTAATCATCATCAGCAGCAGCAAGGTGAGTATGTATATTTTTAACGGTGCAATTTCATGGAGTAGGGCAGCCTTCCCCAGCATGGTGCCCTCTAGTTGTTTTGAACTACATCTCCCAGGATTCCTAACTGCTGGCTGCTGCTAATGAGATTGAAGTCCAAAACATCTGGAGGGTACCAGGTCAGGGAAAGGCTGCTGCAGGGTCTCCGTCATCCTGGTGCCCTCCAGATGTGCTAGACTACAACTCCCATCATCCCCAGCCTCTACTGTAGCAGCATGTGTGTCAATAATAGGACCATGGCAGGTGGATGGGGCCCAATTACATGGATCTTTTCCATACAGTTGGCATCCCACCTGGGAACATTTTCCCACTTGATTGGTACCCTCTCTCCTGGCAGGGTGCTGATGGTATGGGAAAGACATACCTGTTCAGATGTCCCTGTGGAATCAGTTCCCAAGCTGCTAGCTGTGTGTGTGTTTGTGTGTGTGTGTGTGTGTGTGTGTGTGTTTGAGAAGAGAGACTAGGAATAGCAGAAATCCACTCTGAGTTTTATCTCCTCTAGGGAATATGTAGTATTGTAGGTAACAAGGTTAGATGTGCAAAGCTAAAAACTGCCATTTATGGAACTATAAGAGCTTCAAAGAAAATGCATCCTGTGGGAGTTAGAACACTACCGAAGCATGCATATTTAAGGAATATTATATGCAGGTGATACAGGGTATTTGGAAGGGGAAAATGTTTTCCGTTCACCCACAACAGTTTTATTCTGCATCAGCAAAAGGCTAGTTCCCAAATAAATTTGCCATATCCTTTAGTTATACTCTGCCTGCAAAATTAAAATACAAATGGATGTCCGTGTTCTGCCTCTCTTGAAATGTCTCATCAGGTTAGCATCCATCAGATTTGCTGGGCTGGTGTTGCCCTATAGTTCCTGCAGGAACTACAAATAGCCATGACCCGGCTGGCAGACTTCTGTCAACAGGATGATGCCTGGGAGAGGGTGAGCTAGAATGAGCTGCCTGAAGCCCTTGTTCCATGGACCCAGCTGCTGCTGTGCACAATTAGCTCCGGAGGTTATTCCAAGGCTGGAATATGGTGGGAGGAGAGGATGACAAGCCAGAACACTTAAAAAGATCTGGCTGGGGCATGAAACACACTAAGGATGGATATTCTGAAACCCAGCGAAGGCCGAATGACCACCCGCTTTTACAAACCATGCATGTTCTTGTTTTGTTGCAGAGATGGAATTTTGTGAGTCTCCACACATCTTGCGCACCAGCTACCAGGCTGACATGCATGCTGTTTCCCAGCATGGCTATCCCATAGAGATGGGTTCAGATGTGGATACGGAGACCGAAGGCGGAGCCTCGCCAGATCAGGCCTTGAGGATGTGGATGTCTGGGATGAAATCGGAACACAGTTCCTGCTTATCGAGCCGCGCTAACTCGGCGTTGTCCCTAACGGATACTGACCACGAAAGGAAGTCTGATGGAGAGAATGGTAATGAAGCAACTTGGGTAACCAATTTTTTAAATGACGCAGGTTTATTTGAGCCTTTTTCACTCTGTGTGTGAGAGAGTGGAACCAGCCCAAGATATTCTGCTGCCCAAAGTGGAGCCTAAATGGCACCTCCCCTCAACTGCTGAGACAGGGCTAGATCTACACTAGTGTTTTCTTTATCAGTATTGAGGTGCACTGCTAACTGTTGGGGCACGTTACACATTCCGTATACCGCTTTTCTAACATTATTTCCCACTTTTTATTCCATATTTAAAATACTGCAACAGAAGTCATTGTGTGTGCTACAAGGTATAAACACGCAAGAGGGATGTAACTAGGGATGTACGGACTGTGTAAAATCCGCTCCGTCTGTGTTTCGCGGATTGTCAGGCACCTTTCATTCCATCATCCACCCACAGACGGATGCAAATATTTTTTTTTCGTAATGCGGAAAAATACGGAAATATTTACGTAAGTATTTACATAAGTATTTACATAATTTACCTCAGTACATAACATTTACATAACATAGTATTTTCCCCCATTCCATTCAACATTTCCTCAGCAGAAACTTTAATATTTTTCTATGGATTTGTATGCGTAAATTTCAGGAAAGTAAAAAAAAAACATCCAAAAGTCCACAGACTCCACACGGCCTAAGGGGGGCACTCCGCTATGGATTCCACAGGTTGGATTCTTAGAAATCCAAGTTCATTTTAATCCGTCTCAAATTTCTCCAGCTTCCCTAGATGTAACATCATCATGATGGGATTGTATTGGTATGACATGAGTTGTAGATCTGGCCCAGGCCTGTAAAAAGTATTGCTGTGCCATTCACACACCAGTTTATTGATTGACTGATTGATTGATTATTTGATTGATTTGATTTGATTTGTACCCCCACGTTTCTACTAAAACATAGCACTCAAGGCAGCTTACAGGCAAAATTTAAAATTATTAAAACAGTAAAACAATACATTAAAATACAATAACAACGTAAAAATCACAGGGAAAAAAAAAACAGCATCCTATCCAACAGACCCACTTACATGCCAAAGGCTTTCTTGAATAAAGCTTCAGTTCCCCTTCATCAATCTCAGGAGTGTTGAATCTGAGATCTGCAGGCCACATCCAGCCTGCCTGGAGTCCTATTCTGGTCTTGTAGGGCTCCCCATCTGGCCATGCCCACTTCCCCTTTTCCCCAGCCACTGATAGTTTGGTGGTTTCCTGGCTTTTGCGCATTTTTATTGTGTTTGTTTGTTTGTTTGTTTGTTTGTTTATTACATTTCTACATCACCCCATAGCCAAAGCTCTCTGGGTGGTTTACAAAAGTTAAAACATTAAAATACAATATGCAAAGTTTAAAAGCCATTTACATAAAAGTGTATGGACCATATATACAAACAGCATCGAACTAAAAACAACTCTGAACTAAAAAGAATTTAACCAAAAAAACACCCAACAATAAAACAACACAACTTAAAATCACACAGCTTAAAAACAGTATACAAGAGTCAGCAGAAGGAACAAGAGTTCTGAAAAGGGAAGGCCTGCCAGAATAATAGCA
Organism: Heloderma suspectum; assembly: GCF_057233095.1. NCBI lineage: Eukaryota > Metazoa > Chordata > Lepidosauria > Squamata > Helodermatidae > Heloderma > Heloderma suspectum. Next base: position 32,529,607 of record NC_139466.1, on the reverse strand, counting down.
TCTTTAATGCCTGCTTAAGAACCTTCACCAAGGTCAGCAGATGCATTTCAACTGGCAGGTCATTCCACAACTGAGGGGTGGCAAAGGGAAAGGTCCTCTTGCGTGTGGCTGCCAGTGTCACGTTAGGCAGCTGCAGCAGATAGCCCTCAGAGGACCTTAGGTGGCAGACTGGGACGTAGAGGAGAAGGCGCTCCCTAAGGTACCGCTCCCTAAGGCACCTTGGACCTAGACCAGGTAAAGCTTTAAAGGTAAGAATAGCCCCATTCTAAAAGGTGGAACTACCTCTCCCAAAGCTTAGCTACTGGCAGTAAAAGCTTTCAGCTACAACATGCTGGTATTTGGGGCCCTGTCCTTTTGTCCTGCCCATAATGTTTCTGGCGTCACCCACCACCAGAATGTGGATCCTGAGAGTTTGTCTGAAATGGGATTTGGCCCTCAAGCTCAAAGAGGTTCAACACCTCTGGTCGTAGGGGTGGACGAAAGTCGCTTACCTGTTGTCGAAGGACGTTCGCGGTGGGGGGGAGGCACTTTGCTGCTCCCCCCGCGAAGTTCCGGCCGGGGGGGAGGCTTCCTGCCTCGCCCCGGCCGAAATTCAGGCCGGGGAGGAGGCTTCCCCCCTCGCCCAGCCGCGAACGCGAAAGTTTAAAAAAAAAAAAACACCCCCTGATAGGCTACGTGACGATTGACGTAGCCTATCACGGCTGACTTGGCAAATCTAGCCGTGATAGGCTACGTGAATCGTCACGTAGTCTATCAGGGGGCGTGTTTTTTTTTTTTCTTTCATTGCAATGGCGGCGGTGGCAGCCGGTCGAAAGACCGGCTGCCGCTCCCGCCCCGCTCGAACACCCGCCGAACCACCGGCCGGACCCGCCACCGGGAGGGACATTCGGTGAAGGTAAGTCCCGTCCCGGGGGGGGGTGCGGGGTGCGGGGGGGGTTCGGAGGATTTCTCCCCGAAACTTGTTTGGAGGGCCGAACACGTTGGCGCTCGGCCCCCCGAAGTTTCGGGGAGAAATTCTCCGCCATCCCTATCTGGTCGATCCCTTCCGCACAGTGCTTCTTGAATCTGACTGTTTCAACCTCCTGCCTGGCTGGCAGAGCTAGCCCTAAAACTGAGAGAGGGGGAGAGAGAGGATGCTGCTTATCTTTATCAGTTTGCAGGCAAATATGAAGGATGCATTCATTCAAAGTTACCACAACTTTATGAACAAAATACGTTCAGTTGTGTATATGTTATTTCATGAATGTGTTCCGTAAGCAGCAGAAGCTAAAGGTGATGATGATTGTTATTATTTCTCTACATGGTAGAAATATATCTACTTTATTCTTTATTAGAAGATTTCTACCCTGCCTTCCCAATTGCAAAGGAGCACTCAAAGTGACTAGCATCAGTAATAAAACAGTAAATTAAAACAATATAGCAAGGGGGGGGAAGCAAATAAAACAATCCAACAATTTAAAAGAAAAAAATGCCAACACATTCATAGGAAGCTGGCTGATATGAGATCAGATCATTTGTCCATCTAGCCAGACTACACTGATGAAAGAACATAAAAAGAGCCATGCTGGATCAGACCAAGTGTCCATCTAGTCCAGTATTCTGTTCACACAGTGGCCAACTAGCTGTCAACCAGGAACCCACAAGTAGGGCATGAGCACAACAGCACCCCCCCACCCATGTTCCCCAGCAACTGGTGTCCATAGGCTCACTGCCTCTGGTACTGGAGGTAGCACATAGCTTAGTAGCCACTGATAGTCTCTTCCTCCAGGAATTTGTCTAACCCCCTTTTAAAGCCATCCAAATGGGTGGCCATCACTGCATCTTGTGGTAGCGAATTCCATAGTTTAACTATGTGCTGTGTGAAGAAATACTTCCTTTTATCTGTCCTGAATCTCCCACCAATCAGTTTCATAGGATGACCACCAGCAGCTCTCTAGAGTTTCAGGCAGACATCTTCTCCATTACCTGCTACCTGATCATTTTAAATGGAGATGCTGGGGATTGAACTTGGGACCTTCTGCATGCAAAGCAGTTGCTCTGTCACTGAGCTACCATCCCTCCCCAAGTGTGTCTTCTTCAAACAGACCAAAAGCTTGCTGGAACAACAGTATTTAGGCAATGGTGGAAAACTGTTAGGGAGGAGGCTGAACAAATCTCCCAGGGCAAATCACCCTGGGCACCGTGACGGAAGAGGGCTCATCATCTATTTCTACCTCAGAAGGTGCCAGGATGTGAAGAAGGGTAGGATATCACCAAATGACCTTTGTGGATAGGCAGGTCCATATGGAAGGACCTCGTCATTAAGCTGTCCTGGCCAGGACCTTAAAGATAATAGCCAGCACTTTGAACTGAACCTAGAAATGGAGCAAAAGGGACAGACAGAAAAATAATGCATCTTAAGAATGATCTATAACACATTTCTGAAGCAGTAGTTAATATAGTGTTTATTGTGTATTTGCATGATAGCACTGTATCTATTCACTCCTTACTGATGAATAAAATATCAAAAGGGAACAGTAAAAGTACCAACTGCCTTTGGAGTGTCGATGCTAATAACTTCTGAGCGCAGAAGATGCTATAGTTGAGTGGAAGAAACCATCATGATGTGTGTCCTTTCCACAGTTCTGCTTATATATGTTTTGACAGTAGGAGAGTTCAGGTCATATGTGAAGTGGGTAGTGTAATTTTAAATATGTTCCACAATTGTCCTTCAAGGGCAATGTCCCACAAGCATTCAAGGAAGTGTATATGTTGACAAGTACCACAAAGGGTGCACTTTCGATACCCCTTTGATCATGAGATGCACACTCGCACCCCTAAACACTCATATATTTTCACCATTTATTACAAGTGTGAAGGTTTGAGGCCTATGGAGGCAAAGGGAAAAATGGTCAGGATTAGAAGCCTGGAGTTTTCTGTTAGGTGAGGGTAACACTGAGAGGAGTAGTTTTATTCTCCAGTTAAGTGTCAGATTCATTTCTCCACTTAAGTTTCATTTCTTCAGTTTTGAAGCAGTACTTTTGGTTTTGAGGGAGGAGGGTATATAAAGAGAGGGAGAGAGCCAGTTAGAGTTAGAAAAAGACCAGGCTGCAGCCAGAGCAGTAAGAGGAGAGACAGCCAGAGCCTGATGTGAGAGCAGAGTCTGAAGAGTGAGCAGGGAGAAGCAGCCTAGAGTAGTCTAAGGACACCTAGGGTAAAGGAACTTGGGTTTTGCAACTTTTATTTTCTTTTAATGCCTTTTGTATCACTCAGCTCTATTGTGTAAGTAGTTTTAGTTGTGATTTGCTTGCTTTAACTGTTGAACTGTTGTAGTTAAACTCTGTGTCCAGAGTGTCAATCACCCCACATCTACAGCCTAAACTACATCTACAGCCTTCCTAGGAAGGGGAAGTGTAAAAGAAGGAAGGTGGGACTGTTAAGGAGGCAAGAGATCCTTAAGGAGCTGCTCAAGGGGTCCAGGTCATAAGGGGAACCTTGACAACAAGTCATGTTGAGTTGATATCCCACTTTTGCACCTGCTTGCTCAACATTCATCAGACAAAGCATCTCTTCAGGTCCACATGGAAAGAGCCCTCTTCTAGGCCCCCTCCTACATCAGTGAGTCCTAGCAGGCTTACCTGGAAGCCGTGGTGATGGTGGGCAGCAGCAATGCTTTGATTTGCACCAGTTGGCAAGTCACCATTTAAATGTCCCACACAGTGCCCCCAAAGTAGCCTGCTCAGTATTTTTATTTTTTATTTTATTTATTAAATTTATTAATCGCCTATCTGGCCGGTCACCCAGCCACTCTGGGCGATGTACAACAATAAAAACAGTTTACACAATAAAATTCAACATTAAAAACATCACATTTCTAAAATTACCCTAGCCCACCCCAAATGCCTGCCTGAACAACCATGTTTTTAATGCATGGTGGAAGCTCATTAAAGAGAGGGCATGGCGGAGTTCCCTAGGGAGGGAGTTCCACAGAGTGGGGGCCACCACAGAGAGGGCCTTCTCCCTCGTCCTCACCAGCCTAGCTGTCTTGGCTGATGGGACAGAGAGAAGGCCATCTGAGGCTGATCTTGTTGAGCGGCCTATCTGGTGTTGCTGGAGGCGCTCCTTGAGATAGGCTGGGCCGGAGCCATATAGGGTTTTAAAGGTGACTTTGTGGGAGATTTAACTGGTGGCTTCTGCAACCAATCACAGAGCAGTGGGTACTAAAATTAGGAGAGGCCCTTGCCAGGCTCGGCTGGTGGCCCTGCTGAGGCCTTGGCAGCTGCCCGAACATACTACATGCTGACACACAGGGTGGCCATATGTCTTCTTTTACATAGGACAGTCCTCTGTTTGAAGGGCTGTCCAGCCCAAGTCCAGTTTAAAGATCAAGTGCCATCAGAAGGAAAGGCTGGTGCTTGGAGTTGCCCATCAACAGCACCTGGGTAACAGATTGAGGAAGGCACAGTCTTCCACACTATGGAGAGATGTACTGCATTTCTATTTAAATTATAATAATTATTTCAAAAATTGCATCACTACATATAAATTAGCATATGCACATTTTATGCACATCAGTGCTCTCTAATGTCCTCTTTTTGGGTGATGCATGCCTTCTTTTTTGGTGATTCCCAAGTGGCCAACCTAACACCAGGCCTGGCTGGTGCACAGATGAGTAGAGCCATGGGGAAGCTGTGACTCATGCATGTGGGAGTGAAGCGGGGATGGCTTCTGCTTGTTGCTATTGTAGAATTGTAGTTCCTCACAGTTTTTAATGTCTTAAATCTTGGAGTACCTCTCGGGGTATCACTTGCCCTTTTGTTGTATTTGCAGGACTCTGTTGTCTTTGGCTGTTAGGTGTGTCTTCTTTGTGCAAGTGGTCTCCTTTTATTCACCCTCACCATTTCCCCCTTTCCCTCCCTCTTTTGGGTTGCTGCAAATCTCCCCAAACTTGAGGAAATCTCTTCCATAGACTAAAGCAGGGCTGATTCAATCTACTGAGGAAATTTGTGCACATTAGGACATTTGCGCAACTCAAACTGGGAATCGGGAATGAGATAAATGGAAGCACATGTTCGACAATTTGCACATATTTTTGGCAGACATATGCTCACACTCACGCTCGCTTTCAGAGCTACAAATGGGGTGTGCCCACATGTGTTGCGAACAAAAACAAAATTCTTGAACATCCCTACTGTTCGGCTGTCAAGGGCTCCTTGGAGGCCTCTCTCAGTCTAATCCAGTAGCCAAGTCCAGACACAGACAAAGGGATTCTTTTCAAAGCTTTATTCCTCTTTTACAACTTAACAACACTACTGTTAGCAACTAGCTATGAGCAGCAGGGTACCTATGCCCTAAGTGGGAACAGTTGGTCCCCGTTTGAAGGAGAATCACTGGCAGACCCTGAACTTATGGGCTAGGGAGAGTCCCTCCCCTTTTCCCTTGGATCCTCTGGGCGCAACCATTGTTTGCACACCAACTGAGCACTACGCCTCCTTTCCACGCCCTCCATTTGGCGCCGCTCCCTGCGTCGGCGTCGCACGTCCACCAAGTCTGCTTCCCATGCTCTCTCACTCCCAGGACTGCTATCTATGCTAGGAATGCCAGTGGGAGGAATCTCTGCCAGCTGTTGGCCCTTGGAAAGATGAGCGCGCTCCTCTCCCAGGAGCGGCTGCTCTTCCTCAGAATTAGAACTACTCTGGGATTCTATGGGCTTAGTGTCCACCCTGACATAGGGAGAGTCCCTCCCCTTTTCCCTTGGATCCTCTGGGCACAACCATTGTTTGCGCGCCAACCGGGCACTACGCCTCCTTTCTGCGCTCTCCATTTGGCGCTGCTCCCTGCGTCGGCGTCGCGCGTCCAGCAAGTCTGCTTCCCGCACTCTCTCACTCCTGGGACTACTATCTATGCCAGGAATGCCGGTGGGAGGAATCTCTGCCAGCTGTTGGCCCTGGGAAGGATGAGCGCGCTCCTCTCCCAGGAGCAGCTGCTCTTCCTCAGAATCAGAACTACTCTGGGATTCTATGGGCTCAGTGTCCACCTTGACATCAACCAACCTATCACCAGCCGAGGGAGAAGGAGTTATGTGTGACCCACCAATTGTGCCAGCACAAGGCTGGCACAATATTGTACACATAGCACATCTGTGTACTAAAATCTCCCATGCTGAGCAATTCCCATGGCTGCGGCAACACAGAGGAAGGAAAGAACAACCTGACAGGAACATGTATCTTCCTGGTGGTGATATGCCTGAGTGAAAAGGCTGCATACTCCTTCATGTATTGTGCTCATGGAAATTACTTTGAGGAAGATATGAGGTTGTAGTGACCCATGCCTTACTCCCTCTACACAGCTGAAGCCGGGGGAACACTCTACAGGGGGGATTTTAATCTGCATGAACTGGGCCGCGACATATTAGTGTACAGTCTGCCTCCAGTTGCTTCTGACGCTGAGCAAAATATATATTATTAACTGCTAATAAAGAATAACTAGTTTCATGGGGAATCATTGCCTAGTCCAGTTTTACTATAAATAGCTCTGTTCTATTACAGGAACAGGAACTGTGTAATGTGTGACCAAAAAAAACACGACCCCACAAAACAGCCCCCCCCAACCCTACAGCAGTAATGCCTCAGGATGTTAGTGCTCGCTAAATTATAGAAATAGAAGTGGGGGGGAACGCACCCGTGTTGTGAGGCAAGACTGATTTAATGGCACTGCTCAACAATATGCGGGAAAGCATATCTGTTTTTACAACACATGCTAACACCATTTTAATATATTGTTAACCCGTTTTCTCTAGGCATAATATACTTGCTAAGAGTATTTGGCAAACATTCCAAAGTAAAGAAGTACATCTGAAACACACACACACATACGAATGAGAAAGAAAGGCCAACAACAGAGTATTTTACACACACACACACACACACACACACACATATATATATATTGAGCTAAACATTTCGGCTTCTACCCTCATCAGTAGCTGTGCTGTTAAATGGATACCAGGAGTGGCAGTTTGGAATGCCTGGAGATGAAAATTCCTTAGGAGAAAAAACAGAGGTATAACGCTCATTAATTGTCCTCCAGTTTAAGGCCATTTGGACTAAGAGTTCTGAGTCTGTAGATCCAGATGTTTTCCCTTTTGTCAAGCATGTCAGTGTCTTTTGTTTGTTATATTGGAAGCAACTATAGAAGCCACCACCACCACCGGGGAAGAGGCGTGCTTGCCGCCGCTGGGCCTGCTGCTGCCGCCGCTGCCACCACCACCAGGCCTTCCCTGTGGACTTCTGCCTGGCAGACCGCCAGTCCCTGCAGGACCAGGCCCCCAGGTACCGAGCCAGCTGTGCTGCTCCACCTGCCCTTCCCTGGAGGGGCTACATAAGCTGCCTGGCTGAGGTGGCCTGGGAGAGCCAGGGCCTGCAGGAGAAGCCACCACCACCACCACCGGGGAAGAGGCGTGCTTGCCGCCGCTGGGCCTGCTGCTGCCGCCGCCGCCGCCGCCGCCGCCGCCGCCGCCACCACCACCACCACCACCACCAGACCTTCCCTGTGGACTCCTGCCTGGCATTTTTAAGGGGATTTTAATTGTTTTGTTTGTTTGTTTTATTTTGTTGGGGGGGATTTTGTTGTGTTTTTAGGGGTGGGTAGCCTGCCTGATAGGCGGGAGCGAGGGGGCATGTGTCCACCTGATGGAGGCAGTGGGGGGAGTGTTGGGGGCCAGAACATACCGAGGCTGGGTGGCAGGTGCTGGCGGAGCGCTAGGGGCAGGCCATGCCAGGTAAGGGGAACAAGGGAGAGATGTGTAGTATCTGTCCCCTGCTCCGGGCCTGTCCAGAGCCAAAGGATGGCTGGGGGAGGCATGACCCCATCTTCTGGCCTTCGTTTGCTGCTCTGCAATGCCAGGTCTGTTACCCAGAAAACCTCCCTCATCTATGACATGATCCTGGATGAGGGTGCAGACCTGGCATGTATTACGGAGACCTGGCTGGCCGAGGCTGCTGCTCCAACCCTTACAGCCATGTGTCCAGCGGGATTTTCGTATGCACAGCAGCCGAGGGCTAGGGATCGGGGAGGGGGAGTGGCTGCTATCTACCGAGAGTCCTTGGTCTTCACCAGACCCCCTCTCCGGGAGACCAAGGTTGCTGAGTGCATGTACTGGAGGTTGGGCCCGAAGGGCAGTCTGGGGATTCTGCTCGTGTACCGTCCACCCCGCTGCACGACTGACTCCCTGGCCGAGGTGCTTGAGGTGGTCTCTGATGTGCGTGTACAGTCCCCTAACTTACTGGTGTTGGGGGACTTCAATGTACATTCGGAGGCCATCCTCACAGGAGCACCTCGGGACTTCATGGAGACCATGGCCTCCCGGGAGCTGCACCATATTCTAACTGGGCCCACCCATGTAGCCGGTCATGCACTAGACCTTGTGTTTGTTTCTGGACAAGCGGGGAGTGATCTGGAAGTCGGGGGTATATCCACCACCCCCTTGTCATGGTCAGATCACTATCTGGTGATGTTGGACTTCTCGGTTCCACAACCCCTCCGCAGGGGTGGAGGACCCATTAAAATGGTCCGCCCCAGGCGTCTTATGGATCCAAATGGATTCCTGAACGTGCTTGGGGATTCTCTGGGGCATGCCAACGGCCACTCGGTCGAGACCCTGGTGGGTGGCTGGAATGCCGCAATCACTGGGGCATTAGATCGGGTGGCTCCGAAACGCCCTCTCCCCCTGAACAGGACTCGGACTGCACCATGGTTCAATCCGCGGTTACGAGCTCTGAAACAGGAGGTGAGACAGCTAGAGCGCCGGTGGCGGAAGTCTCACTCCAAAGACGATCAGACATGGGCTAGAGCTATATCTTCAGCCTATCACGTGGCGGTGAAGGCAGCAAAAAGGGAATATTATGCTGCCTCCATCGCGTCTGCAGAGTGCTGCCCCAGGAGGCTGTTCCAAGTGGTCCGGAGCCTGGGCGGTCCTGTGGCTCCGGAACCACTGGAGCATTCTAAGGCCTCCTGTGAGGCTTTGGCAAGGCACTTTGCAGATAAAATTGATCAGATTAGGTGTGTTACTCTGCACACTGTGGATACAGTTAGTGAGCAAGAGGCGGCCTGTGGCAAACCGGTTTTGTGGGATCGGTTCCAGCTTCTTCCTCCTGATGAAGTGGACAAGGTGCTTTCATCTGTAAGGCCGACCACCTGCTTACTTGATCCTTGCCCATCTTGGCTCATTATGAGCTGCAGAGAGAGACTGGGTGAGGGGATCAAGGCGGTGGTGAATGCCTCCCTTGAGGAGGGAGTGATGCCATCAGCCCTCAAGGAGGCAGTGATAAGACCGCTCTTAAAGAAGCCCTCCTTGGATCCTCAAGTTCTGAACAACTTTCGCCCAGTCTCAAATCTGCCATTTTTGGGCAAGGTGATTGAGCGGGTGGTGGCGGTGCAGTTGAAGGCACACTTGGAAGAAACTGATTATCTAGACCCATTTCAGTCAGGCTTCAGGCTTGGGCATGGGACAGAAACGGCCTTGGTCGCCTTGGTGGATGATATGAGGAGGGCTCTGGATAGGGGTGAATGCTCCTTCCTTGTTCTCCTCGACCTCTCAGCGGCTTTTGATACCGTTGACCACGGTATCCTCCTGGACCGCCTGGAGGGGTTGGGCATTGGAGACACTGTATTGCAGTGGTTCCGGTCCTTCCTCTCCAGCAGGTACCAGAGGGTAGCACTGGGAGAGGAGGTTTCGGACCCGTGGCCACTTACTTGTGGGGTGCCACAGGGTTCCATCCTCTCCCCGATGCTATTTAACATCTATGTGAAGCCGCTGGGGGCTATCATCAGGAGGTTTGGGGTGCAGTGTCATCAATATGCGGATGACACGCAGCTCTACCTCTCATTCAAATCTTCACCAAGGTTGGCCGTAGAATCCCTGTCCAAATGTCTGGAGACGGTGAGTGGCTGGACGGGGAGGAATAAGCTGAAGCTGAACCCTGACAAGACTGAGGTACTTTTGGTGGGAGACAAGAGGAGGCTGGGGGATGTTGACCTGGTGTTGAATGGGGTACGGCTACCCTTGAAAGACCAGGTCCGCAGCCTGGGGGTCATTTTGGACTCCCAGCTGTCCATGGAGGCTCAGGTGTCAGCTGTGAGCCGGACAGCGCTGTATCAACTCCATCTGATATGGCGACTGCGCCCCTTCCTTCCCGACCATCTGCTCCCATCGGTAGTACATGCCCTGGTCTCCTCTCGTTTAGACTACTGTAATGCGCTCTACGTGGGGTTACCCTTGAAGACAGTTCGGAAACTGCAGCTGGTACAGAATGCGGCGGCTCACCTGATTAAAGGCAGCTGCCGGCGAGATCACATCACTCCAGTGCTGAAGGAGTTGCACTGGTTACCAGTTGTTTTCCGGGCCAAATTCAAGGTGTTGGTTTTGACCTTTAAAACCCTATATGGTTCCGGCTCAGCCTATCTTAAGGAGCGCCTCCAGCAACACCAGACAGGCCGCTTAACAAGATCATCCTCAGATGGCCTTCTCTCTGTCCCATCAGCCAGGACAGCTAGACTGGTGGGGACGAGGGAGAGGGCCTTCTCTGTGGTGGCCCCCACTCTGTGGAACTCCGTCCCTAGGGAACTCCGTCATGCCCCCTCTTTAATGAGCTTCTGTCGTGCATTAAAAACGTGGTTGTTCAGGCAGGCATTTGGGGTGGGTTAGGGTATTTTAAAAAAACAATTTTATGGTAAAATTTTATTGTTTTAAATTGTTTTATGGTGGGTTGTACATCGCCCAGAGTGGCTGGGTGACCGGTCAGATGGGCGATTAATAAATTTAATAAATAAATAAATAAATAACTATAAATCCAAGAGACTATGTGCTGGAGAGTTGAAATGTCTTTCAACAGGCTGCTCCAGTTTTTTTTTTGATAAAAATGGCAGTTTTGTGGTTATGGAAACTTGTTCTTAAGTCAGGTGTAGTTTTCCCTACTTATTGCATATGGCATCCTTTTTTCTTTCTTTTTTTCTTCCCTTTTTACATTCAATTAAATAAACCACATTAGTGGAAGTGCATGTTACCAATTGTTAATGCAGTAAGTTTAGTAACTGTGCTCCTGAAAGAAGTAGTTTCCTGGCAATAACTGCAAGTAATGTGATGCGCTGATTTACATTGGTATGATCCTGGGTTGCAAATATCTTCTTTAAGTGCAGCTTTAACGATTTACACAAATTTAACTATATATCTATATTCACACATCTGGTGTCTTGTGTGTTATATACTTCATGTATATAACAATCAAAGGGCATATTCACATTTGGTTTTCTTTTTTTAAGATTTAAGATTGACATTCAGGAAACGCAGCAACAGAACAAAACTCTGAGGGCCTAGCTACACTTTCCGTGAAATGGAGAGCGCACGCTGATGTCAGTGTTGTTTTTATTTTTATTTTTTTAATTGTAAAAATATTGTTCCTTAAATGGTTAATTCAGTTGAAAACATCAGTGAGGGCAAGGGATAATTAAATTCACTCTAGAAAATTCAACAAATGTTACCCCGTTATCTGTATAAATATGCCATCTTTGATGTCTTTCCTTAGTTCCTTAAATATGCCATCTTTAGTTTCCTTGCTTTAGCTTAGTTTCCATTTAGTTTAGCTTAGTTTCCATTAGTTTAGTTTAGCTTAAGTTAGTTTACATTAGGTTAGTTAAGTTAGTTAGGGCACAATCCTATGGGGATTGTTCCCGCTGCGCTTCTCCTGCCCTGCATTTGCGGCTAGACAATTCTGGCTGTCTAGCTGCGGGAAGGCGGAGCAGGGGAGGAGGCTGCCGGGCAACACATAGGATGTGTTGTACTGCCATTTCCACCTTCCCCACCCCAGAACGCCCCCCCGGAACACTCTTCTGAGTGTGGGGCACAGGGCCATTCCACGCTGCCTGCGAGGCAGTGCGGAAGGGGGGGAAGGTCGGTTCCTGGAAAACCACATATCCTGTGGCCGTCTAGCCACTTACTAGAGGCCATAGGGTTGCTCCCTTAGTTTAGTTTAGTTTAGTTAGTTTAGTTTAGCTAATTTAGTTTAGCTAATTTAGTTTAGTTAATTAGTTTAGTTAATTAGTTTAGTTAGTTAATTAGTTAAGTTTAGTTAGTTTAGTTCCCATTAGTTGAGTTTAGTTTCCATTCCTTAGTTTCCTTACGTATGGCACCTTTGATGTCTTTCCTTAGTTCCTTACTGTTATGAAGGAAGCCAATTTACAGAGGCATCCTATGGTCCCTAGGCTATGTTGTTCCTCCTGCCCCCTCCTGCAGGTGTACACACTGCTATGACCTCGGAAGGGGGAATCTGAGATCAGAGCATTCCCCCTCCCCTTCTCAGCCACTGCACAAAGCACTACAGTCCCTGCTCCTTCGAGGTCACAACAGCAGCTTCAGAAAAGTTCAGGGAGAAGGAAAAGGGGAGGGAGGAGAGGCCAGGATCCACAGGATTCTAATGCTGGATTCTAATTCCATCAGGATTCTAAATCCACAGGATTCTTATCCCAGGCATGGTCTGAAGGAACATGAGGCAGCCACCTTGCTGAAGCTAAGCAGGCCTGGGTCTGGTCAGTGCTTGGAGGGGGGACCACCTGGGAACCACATGTAGCCACCTTGAGTTTCATGATGGAAGAAAGGTGGGATATAAATGAAATAAATAAATACTTCACATGATTCTAATTGCATCACCCATCCCACCAACACAAAAAGGAAATCAGCTAGACAAGCGGTAAATGGAAAGAAAAGGAGGAACTGGAGACATTTTTGCCTCCTTTCGCCTCCCACCCTGCCTGGATCCTGCCGGCAAGGACATAGGATAGGATAGACGGAGGGCTCTGAGACAGGAGCCCTCTTTCTATTGAGAGGCAGTCCCTTAGGACTGCATCCTTAGCCCTTGTTGCAAAATCCACATTTTGGATATCCACTGTTGTGATCCACATTTTGGGTATCCTTTCTGTCTGATCTTTACACTAATTCCCAGTACTTGACATTCTAGCACCAACCATCATAGAGCTAGGAATTTCACTATGTTTGGCAATGACCTGGAGCGCGTTTGCACAGCTGAGACTAGTGTGCCAACTGCCCCTGTTCCTAGAGATGTGTGATCTGGCCATAGCTGCGCATGCCTTAGTTACATCCCATTAGGACTACTGTCATACTCCATGTGAGGCTTCCTTTGAAAACTCTTGAGAAATTTCAGCTGGTCCAGAATGCTGCGGCCAGACCGCTGACTGGGGCTGGTTACAGGCAGCATGTGACTCCCTTGTTACAGTAGCTTCACTGGCTACCAGTCTGTTTCTGGGCACAATTCAAAGAGCTGGTTATGACCTATAAAACCCTATAAGGTTCAGGACGGGGCTACTTGGAAGACCACCTTATCCCATATGAGCCTATCCAGATTTTAAGTTCATTGGGGGAGGCCCTTCTCTCAGTACCATCATCTTCAGAGGCATGCTTGGTGGTGACACAACAGAGGGCCTTCTCGGTGGCTGCTCCCAGGCTGTGGAACTCCCTGCTGAGGAGTTCCACAGATAATATTTATTATCTATTACATTTATATCCCAGTTTTTTTTTCCTCCCTAAGGAACCCAAGGCAGCATACATAGTCCTCCTCCTTTTCCTCTTCCTCCTCCTCTTCCTCCTCCTCTTCCTCCATTTTATCCTCACAACAACAACCCTGTGAGGTAGGTTAGGCTGAGAGCCAGTAACTGGGCCAAAGTCATCCAGTGAGCTTCATGGCAGAGTAGGGACTAGAACCTGGATCTCCTGAGTACCGGTCCAGCACTCTAACCACTACACCTCAGTGGTTAGCTCCCTTTCTGTTGTTCTTCCACCGTCAGGCAAAGACATTTTTATTCAAATAAGCCTTTGGCATATAAGTTGGTCTGTTCGGTTCAGTGCTGTTTGAATCTGTTCCTGTTGTGCTTTTAAACTGTGTTTTAATTAAATGTATTTGTTGTATTATCGTTTTAACCAACTTGTATTGTTTTTTGGGGGGGGGCAGTTACTTCGTATGATTGTTAGCCACCTCGAGCGCCATTTTCTTGGTGGGAAGGCAGGGCACAAATCAAATCAATCAGTCAATAGATACGTGCATATGGCCCCTTCACACAACTGCCAGTCATGCATCTGGTGTGTGGTGAGATCAGCTTATGCAGAGAAGGGGGGGTATGAAGTACAGCCCCACAATCCCCTCACTCATGCCTTTCAGTACATGGGTGCACAACCTCGTTCAGCCCCAGAGCCAAATTCCATTTTGGAGGAGTTCTGGGGGACCACATTCCAGTAACGGGCTGTGCCAAAATATAAAAAAGATGCCAGCATATGGTAGCTTAAGGCTCTTTCTGCCAGCCTTAGGAAAGGAATGTTGTAATGTCGCCCTCCCTCAGGTCCGTCTGCCTCCACTTGGGGACAGCTGTCCTCACTGTCCCACAAGCTTCAGCCCCGAAAGTCACCAGGTAAAAGAGACACCCAGTGTGCCTAATTGCTTCCCTTTACCCGACCAGGAGAAGTACCCAGGAAATATGCATGCAGTTAGTCGCTTAGAAAGATGAATAAGGCATGGGAGTTTATAATTTAAAAACAAACAAAATAAAGTGTATTTAATACAAGAGATGTTATATCATAATTAATCACTCAGTTCTTGGCCTTACCCTGCCTACTCTACCTGTTCTAACTTCCGCAACCCCACTGTCTAGATGTAGCTTCATCAAAGCCTAAGGCCCCGTCTTCTCTATCTCCAAACCCTATCTCTATCTTACCAACTAACTCTCTGCTCCTGCCCTTTATAAACTCAGAATCCTCACACACACAAGCCTCTCCCACCTGTCAATCACTCCTTAACACCCTGGTAGCCCTCACTTACTTGGGTTATATAAAACAATATAAGCACATACATCACAATAACACCTATATGCTACACATGTCAACCTTTTTGAATAGGGAAGAAACTGCAGAAATGGTTTGTTCTTGAGATAAAGGGGGTGTGGCCTTCTGGAGAACCTCAGAGGGTTCCACTTCCTTTTTTTCTCCCATTTTGTGTGCTCAAGTAAACCTCCCCCCAATTACATGGCATGCACCTATCGCAACAGATAGCTGCCAAAGCTGGTCTGACCACACCCCACTGTATCTGCATTGTTATGGGAATATCCGCACAGGGATCAAGTGCAATTTCACTTGTTTACATTTGGGGGATAAAAGTAGTAGTTTGGGGAGAGAATATCCTGAAGCTTCCATAAATATACTTTCTTTTTAGCCTGTTTGCTGTCATAGTTACTATCTATTTTGGTAGATAGTTAATATACTATTTTGGTGCCAATTTTTATTAAATTGTCTTCTGCCTTGGAATGGATAATGTAAGGATAATGTAAGCTGCCTTGAGTTCCTTGAGAGGGAGAAAGGCGGGGTATAAATGCAATAAATAAATAAATAAATAAATGGTCGCAAAGGTGGCCCCAGTCAACTGAGCTTCATGTACAAAACAGAAGAATGTCTTGATGCTATGGAGCCAGAGTTAGCAATGTTCTGATGTCACTGAGGGGAGGGATGAAGGGTGGATGGATGGGTGAGGAGGAAATTGAAGGAGAGGGATGATTTCAAAATGGGAGAGAAAAGGAAGTGCAATTGTTGGGCCAGGCTCACTTATGTCCACCTGAAAAGAAGAGAGATTGCATCCCAACCAACTTGGAGTTCAAGGCCAAAACAGACATTACTTTACATTTGTGCCTAGCTGCTATGCATTTTTTTTCACCTTTATTCTGTAGTACATGGGGAGGGGGTGTTATCTGGATCTTAAAAGCCTTCCTACCGCTATACTAGTTTCCCGATCTGAATTTGGGGGTCCTGCACCTACTCCAGAGTACAAAGAAAAAAGGAAAAGAAACATATCTGCTATGCACGTATTTAAAGTAATGTTTGTTTTGGCCCTGAGGGCAAATAAAGCAGCCTCCAAGAAACATTGCCCTCACATTTGATGGATGAACACTTTTGCCCTCCTTTTAGGCACCTCACCAAAATACTTGCCAAAAAGGTGCACGGAGGGGTGGGGGGACTTTTAAGACTGCTGAAATTGTTGACAAAAGTATCTCCTTTCAGCTCAGCCCTGCTAGTCAGTCAGGGAGATAGGGATATGACGAGGAAGGGATGTTAAAACTTGAAGCTCTGCAAAGATGAGAGCGTGGTCTGAGAGAGCTTGAGCGATGGAATCAGATATATGTTTTTAGAAGTATAAAAAGAAGTAAGACTAATATGAAGAGGAGGATAATTCCATAGGTGGAGCAAAATGCCAGGGTTATAGGTTAGGATGGCATTGCACACTATGCTAGCAAATCCATGTTTCCCAAGCATGCTGATTTAATGTGAGTGTGGGACTGGGGGGCAAGGGGGCATTTGGGCATGTGGGAGCATATAACGCTTCCCAAACCCATGTTTCCCCCTGTTACTGTCCCCTGTCCCCCCCCCCTTTCACCTTTATTGTGGTTTCAGAACAAAGTTGTGGCTGGGAAGAAGAAACTGTTTGGAAAGGCTGGCTATTGCAGTGAAGAATCAGCAAGCACACCTGTCTCCCACCTGCTGATTCTACCCTGCAAATCCCTCTTCCCATGTTAGTGTCATAAGGCAGGTGGGATTGGGAACTGTGTCTTTGCTTTGCAAACTGTAGTTCCATTCTTAAGGAAAAGGCGAAACACAGAAGGAATGAGAAAGAATGTGACAGAAAGAGAAACAGGAAGAAAAGCAGAGGGAAGGAGAAAGAATGTGAAAGACAGACAGACACAAGCAGAGAGAATGAGAAAGAATGTGAAAGGCAGGCAGGCAGACAAGCAGAGGGAATGAGAAAGAATGCGAAAGAAAGAAAGAAAGAAAGAAAGCGCGACAGACAGACACAGATGGACAGACAGACAGAAAAGCAGAGGGAAGGAGAAAGAATGTGACAGACAGACAGACAGACAGACAGACACAAGCAGAGAGAATGAGAAAGAATGTGAAAGGCAGGCAGGCAGGCAGACAAGCAGAGGGAATGAGAAAGAATGTGAAAGAAAGGAAGAAAGAAAGAAAGCGCGACAGACAGACAGACACAGGTGGACAGACAGACAGAAAAGCAGAGGGGAGGAGAAAGAATGTGACAGACAGACAGACAGACAGACAAGCAGAGGGAATGAGAAAGAAAGAGACAGACAGACAGAGGGAATGAGAAAGAATGGGAAGGAAGGACGGACAGATGGACGGACAGACTAGAGCCTAACTGAGCTTTTCAGAGTAAGTGGATACTAAGGTAAGGTGGCTTTCTGCCCTACCTGGAGATGCCTGGGATCAAACCTGGGGCCTTCTGCATGCCAAGCAGGTGCTCCAACATTGAATCATGTTCCCTCCCTTGCTGCTAATACAACATGCTGGTGATTCTATTAGTATTTTATTTTTAGTCACTACCATTTTATTTTTTTCCTCTTAAAGTAATGCAGCTGAACTGTTTTCAGTGAGTGGAACAAATGAGACAGATGGCCTAACTCATAAACGAAACTCATGGTATCAAAGAGGGAGAAAGTTAGACCAAGAGAAGACGAGAATGATAGTACTCAACATCGAGATCAAAGAAGAGCTCAAAGAAGAGCTCGTGCAAGCATGCTATCTCCTCCTCCTCCTCCTCCTCCTCCTCCTCTCCCCCCTCCCCCCTCCCCATGTTCCTCTGCAGCATTAAATTTTTGCAGCGCTAGTGGACAGTACTGATAGAGCTGGTATTTTTAGTGACAGCAGAGAGGAGCTGTGCCAGAGACTGGAAGCAAGTCAGCATTCAGTGTTCTGTGAGGGCTTGGCATCCTTGCTGTGCGTGCAGAGCCTGCCCCCAAATTGCAGCGATGTAGAAAACAGTGATCATCGGAAGCCTCCAGAGCACATCAGGGGGCAAGTGCAGCCTTTGTGTGCCAAGTTATATGTCCTTATCAGCGGGATGTAATGTTTGCATAACTAGGAAGAGAAAGGCAGCCTTTGCCAGTGCAGCAGCTCACAGGGGCAGGCCAACTGCCCTCCAGCCCTGGCCGCACAATAAAACTTGATGGACTGACTGATCACCCTCACACAGAAGGGTCATCGGGAGATGCAGCCAGTATTTCCAGGCCAATTTTCAAAATACTCCCTTCTTTATTTCATTGGCATAATGGGGAACAGCATCTTCTCTTGTGGACGCGATGCACAGAATATTGCCGATGCTTTGTGGATTGTTTCTGTCATTATACTACAGCTGTTTTCTCCCCGCCCCTGCCTGCCCTTGGGCCTTTGCAAACAACTACTACTATTCTTGGGCATTTTGTTGTCCAGCTGCAGAAGCAACTCTAAGAACATCTTGGAATGTTCGTAGTGCTTTTAGTACTCTGTTCTGCTGCTGGTTTTAATTCAGTTTTATGATGCTGTCATGGCTTTACCCTTTGCTGCTGGTTTGATCTTGGTTTTATTTTGCACTGTTTTTACTTTGGTTTTAACGTCCGTACTATATGTTTTGATTGTACACTGCCCAGAGAACTTTGGTTCTTGGGCAGTTTCAAAGTATAGTAAATAGATAAACAAACAAATTGCTGGCAATATAAATATTTTTACAGAAGACACCATTGAACCGATGGGGAGTATCCAGTACTGTTTCTGTTCCTCCATTAGTTCTGTTACACCTGTGGGACCTTCTGTGGCTCAACAGCAACTGCTTCTTCTGAAAGCAGCCCTGGAAATGAGTAGAAGTGCTTGTTTCCAGAATAGGACGGATGAGCAGAACTCCCTTCTACAAGCTCCACTGATCTGCCCCATTTTAGAAACGAGTGTTTCCTCTCTTCCCAGTTGTTGGTAGCTTCCAATTGTGCTAGCAGTGGGGCCTGCTAGATACTGCCTGGTGTCTTCAGATGAAGGAAGTAGGTTTTGATTTTTCCATCAGGCAACTGACCTTTGCCTACAGCAGTGTGTGTGAAAAGATACTGCCCCCCCCCAACATACCCATACACACACACACACACACACACACTTTCTTCATAGGTGTTTTGAAAATGTCTTTAGCTTCACGATTTAAAAAAAATGATGCAAAATGGAAAAGGAATTACATTCTTTTTTACAAAGTAGACATGTATTCCTGAAACCAATGGAAGCATAACACAGAAAATGTGGGCAAAAATGAAATTATAGAACACTTAATCTAGCTAACTTGGATAACAATGCCTAGCCAAAGATATAATATTGGGATCTCTTGTTAAGGAATGCAAATAACACATGGGATTAAGCAAGAAAAGAGAAGCATCACAGAAATCAGGACTTGCACAATGTTTATCATGTTTATGCTGCAATCCCAAGTGAATTAAGTTGCACAGCAGCCTATAGGATGTCTTTTGTATTATGTAAGGTGGACATGTGTCCCCTTTTACAAGGGGCAACCCTCTGTTTGAAGGGCTGCCCAGTCCAAGTCTGGTTTAAAGATAAAGAAACATCAGAAGGAAGAGTTGAGCCTTGAAGTTGTGCCTGGACAGGTGAAATACAGGGCTGTCCTCTGATTTCAAATAGAGGACTGTTCTCTGTAAAGTAGGACACCCCACCCAGCATAGCCACCATTTCTGGGAAGGGGCCACACTGTTGTCAGCTTCCCCACTGCAAATGTAATCTAAGAAGGGGACTAAGTTAAAATGTGAAAAGGTGTAACATTTTTCATTCTGGCACCCCTATTGCACTACATTAGTGGATGGCAAGTTTGAGCCCTACAGAGGCAAGGAAAAGAAAAGGGTCAGGCCTAGAGGCCTGGAGTTTTTTGTTGGGAGGGGGTATCCCTGAGAGAAGTACTTTCACTTTCCCAGTTAAGTTTCAGTTTCATTTCCCCAGTTAAGTTTCATTTCTTCAGGTTTGAAACAGTACTTTTGATTTTGAGGGAGGAAGGCATATAAAGAGAGTGAGAGAGCCAGTAGGGAGAGTCAGGGAGACCAGAACCTGAAGAGGGAGCAGGAAGAAGGAGCCTGGAGAAGTCCAAGTACAGCTAGGGCAAAGAAACTTGGATTTTGCAACTTTTATTTTCTCTGAAGGCCTTTTGTACCACTCAGCTCTATTGTGTAAATACCTTCAGTTGTGATTTGCTTGCTTTAATTTACCAGTAAACTGTTGTGGTTAAACCCCCCGATGTCTGGAGTATCAGTCACCCCATGTCTACAGCCTAAATCCTATGTTATTGGAAAGAGGAAGGGAGAAGAAGGAAGTAGAGACTCTTAAGGAGGCAAGAGATCCTTAAGATGTTGCTCAGAGAGTCCAGGTCATAAGGGGAACCCTGACAGCAGGAACACTGTAGGTTTATTTTGTTCTTTTCATGATTTGTTTGCATAGCAGACAAAGAGATAATTCATCCCTGTGTTTGTTTCTTCTTACAGGTTCCCATGCAGCAGGACTGCACTTTTCTAGGGTAGTGTTGCCCACAATGCAGGGAACTGTACTACGTGCCCAAAGCAGTACTGCTCTGCTCTTATTTCCAAGGAGCAGGTACTCTAGTCCTACTTCCCTGCAAAAATCAGAGCATCATAAAATTTGGCAGCCAAACAAATTTCAGCATATTTTTAGCTAGTGGCCTGCTCCTGTGGATTTGCTTACGATGGCATACCGCCACATCACAGCCTATAGAGCAGGGGTGCAGAACCTATGGCCCTGGGACACTCCCTGAGTGGCCCCAGAAACCAGGACCTCGGCCACTTTTCTCGACGAGCCAGCTGATCGGGGTGGGGGTGAGGGACACTCTTCCCTGGCTTCCAAGATCACTATTTTCCCACTGCCAGCAGCAGTGGAGAAATGGCCGTCTTGATGGCGATCCCTGGGGGATGGGGGAGGCTTTTACACAGAGAGGGAGACACACACATACACACAGCACGATCCCTAGATCTCAGTGTGCAGGGGCAGGGGGGGGGTGTTTGGGGGCCGGGGGAGAGAATGTGTGTCCGCATATGCATGTGTGACACCAGATGTCGCGCTCCCTTCCCGTTGTGGCTCAACAGGAACCCACATTGCAAACTTTCCGGCACCAGGCTAAAATATTTTTGTTCAGCCTGGCCTTTTACCTTGTGTATGTGTCTGTGTCTGTGCATTATTTTTTTTTTCAAGAATTAAGGGGTTTTGCTGTTTCGTTGTTGCGTTGTATGCTGTGATTTAATGGATTGTACACAGCCCTGGAATCCTAAACACAATGAAGGGCAGTATAACCATGTGTGGTTAAAAAAAAAAAAGTTAAATTAAAAATAAAACATGGGCTGTCATCAGAGCAGTTCTCCACCTCCAGTGTAGGATTGGGCGCTACTGCGCTAAGCAAGGGATTTTGTGGGAATTCATAGAGGTGGAAGAAAGCCACGTTGTGTTCCCTGTGGTGTGATCCCAAGTGTCATTTATTTGTTTGTTTGTTTGTTTGTTTGTTTGACTGGATTTAAAGGGGGACTGGACAAATTCACGAAGGAGAAAGCTAAGGCCAGTCAGTATGGTGATATGCTATCTGCAGTATTGGAGGCAGTGTGCCTATGTACATCAGTTGCTGGGGAACATGGGTGGGAGGGTGCTGTTGCACTCATGTCCTTGTGGGTTTCCCGTGGGCAGCTGGTTGGCCACTGTGTGAACAGAATGCTGAGCTAGATGGACCCTTGGTCTGATCCAGCAGGGCTCTTCTAATGTTCTTATTTAAATCCCACCTCTTAACGATTCACGGTGCAGCAAACAACTGTTAAAGGACTCACAATAAAACCAAAACAATGTCAGCCATTGAAAAAGCACAGCAGCCTTCTCCAATGCAGCACCCTCCAGATGTGTTTGACTTACAACTCCTACCATTCCCAGCCAGTATGCATCTGCAAACATATCTCACTTTAGGGAGAAGAATGGTTAGATAGCCTGTGTGCCTACTCAGTCTACTGTCCAGGTGCTAACAGTTGATGGGCAACTTCAAGGCCTCTGCTGCTCTCCTATCTGATGGTTCTTTTTCTTCAATCCAGACTTGGACAGGACAGCCCTTCAACTAGAGGTGTGCCGTCTGTAAAAGAGGACACATGGCTTCTCTGTGTGTGTGTGTGTGTGTGTGTGAGAGAGAGAGAGAGAGAGAGAGAGAGAGAGAGAGAGAGAGAGAGAGATTTGGGGCTTCTTCACAGAGAACTTTTATTCTGCTATTGAGATTGCTCACTCATGGATGTTTGTGGGTCCTTTTCATGACGTCGTCAACCTCCAGGCACATCCAGAGGTATTTCCTGGTTATTTCATCTCAAAAAGATCTGGAAATAAGTCAGATTGTTAAGGTATTAAAACAGCCACTAGCACTAGATGGCCCTGTTTGATTGATCTCTATGGAACCTTGGAAATTAAAAACTACGCCTCTCAGCAATCACATGGTCACCGTCTGGGAGCCCGCTGTAAACGTGGAAAAGCTCCGCAATGGAAGGACTGCAGGTTTTTTCTTTGATATGAAGGCAGCCTTGTGTTCAAGTTGTTCATGATGACTTCTATTTTCTCTTTGCTTATAAAAAAACAAAAACAAAAAACCAAAGCCGAGTCACTCTTCCCTAGGCTTCCGTTGCCTCATTCAGTTTAATGTTTATCTCAATGTCTATTGATGATTGCATTGATTATTCTTATGCTCATCTCCACTTCGTTCTCCATTCTGAGACTGCAATTTCTGTAGTTTGTTTCCTCTGGAATGTGCATCCAGCTGCATTTGGCTGGGTGGCTATCATCTCAAACCTGCTGTATGGCTTTCTCCACAGAAGCTAATGTGCTGGAGTGGTTGAGAGTCCCTTCTGCTTTTTATAGGCTTTTTCTTCCAATATGTTGTCTGATTACTGCACTACAATTCTGATTTTTATTGAATCATTTTAGTCTATAATTTATTTCCGATCTGTAGAGCCTCTCATCCACGTCTGAAGTGGCCTGCATGATTTCAGTCACTCATTCTTGTTTACATCTTTCCTTTCCAGTCAATCTCCTTCCGCCGCCCACCCCTCTAAGTATCCTCCTGGCTTGCATCTATGCTAAATCTTCTGGCATCCAATTTCCCTCTAATACAGACATGAAATAACATATCATTTCCAGTCCTTTAACTATCTAGCTCAGCTCAATTTTCCCTCTTAGAAGCATGGCGTAATCATGGTATTAAAGATTAAATGCAAAGCTCTGTTTAAATAATAATAATAATAATAATAATAATAATAATAATGATGATGATGATGGTCGGTCTCGTGTCCATTAAAATTAAAATGACACAACTGTAAGCAAAATGGTATAAATATGTTTCTTTGAAATTCCATTTTACTGCTATATAGCACACAGCAAGCACCGAGATTACGAAAGGGGAATTCTAAATGATGCCAGCAAACACTGCCATGGAGCGTTGTTTATAATATACACTTCCAATTATCTGGGGATTTTTGGTTTGCCACCTTTCCCCGCTTTATAATCGTTCCTTCAAAACAATTTTCCAATAACCCGTTAAGGAGTATAGTTCAAGTATAATACATAAAGCTAAATATCCCTTAGCAATCCTTGAGGATTGACACAGGAGCTGCAGCCTCATCTATATAGAGCTTTCTTCAGCTGGGCCAAGGACGATTCTTGTTATGGTCAAATGAATGCTTTTGCTGCTCCACTCCCATGAGGATCTACTTTGAGGCCAGCCAATATGGACTGGGGATATTGCTGTGTTCAGGTGCCAGCTAGACTTCTCAAGGCTCAAGGGGGGGGTTGTCCTAAATTTTCCGGCTTTTATTTTTATTTCCAGTACTTTGCCTTGCAGCTACTGAAAAAGTAAAAACAAACACATACAATATAAACTGATTCCAAGTAAAAATCACACAGGAAGGAACAGAGATAGAGAGACCACAGGACAAAAGCCATAACCCCATCCAAATAGTACATAGAAAGTGGTCTTATACCCAGGCAGAATATTTGTCTATCTAGTCCAGTATAGAATCATAGAATCATAGAACAGTAGGGTTAGAAGTTACCAACGCAGCTGAAAGTTACCAATGCAGCTAAAACAACAGTGAAGTTTTATTTATTTATTTATTTATTTATTTATTTATTTTAAAACATTTGTATCCTGCCCTATATCATTGGGATCTCAGGGCAGCATACAGATAAAATCAATTTAAACTGTGTAAAACAATAAATTATTTAAATAGCTAAAACGTATTAAATCAGTAAGCTAGCTAATGCCAATTTAAAATCTAAAACAATAAAAGAGTTAAAACTGTGTGCCACTTTAGGGTATGCATTTAGCCCTCAAAGGCTTTGGTAAAAAGCCATGTTTCAACTTGGCACTGAAATGAAACCAGTGACTGTGCCAGTCAGGCCTCCAAGGGGAAGGCATTCCACAACCAGTGTGCCATAGCAGAAAAAGCCCTCTCCCACATCCCACCATAGTGTATGTCTCGCACTGGAAGGATGCAGAGGAGAGCTCCTCCAACAGATCTCAATCCTCGGGCAGGCATATATAGGAGGTTTATATATGCCTCCATGCAGCCAGCATTTTGCAGCATCTCAAGTTTCTGAGCTGTCTTTAATGGCAGCCATATGTATGTATGTATGACAGTTTTGCTTGTTCCCTGCCTTTCAGTAAGTTCCCAGAGCAGCTCTAATGTGTAGGACACATTAGGAAGATAGGACATTACTTTGCAGTGAGTAATTCTCTACACCAGGAATGCGGAACACGAGGTCCTCCTGACATTGGACTGCAGTTCCTCACCATTGACTCTGCTGACTGGGGCTGGTGGGACTTGGAATCCATCAATATCTGGAGGGCCACATGTTCCAAACCCTGGTCTACACTGACTGGCAGCAGGTTTCCAGGTGGGTTGATGGAGGTCTTTCCCGGCCCTACTGGGAGATACCACAGATTGATCTGGGAATTTTCTCTGTGCAAAGCATGGATGCTACAAATGGACTATGGCCCTTACCCAGCCTGGATGTTATCATGGCATGACTGACTGTGGGCAGTTCTGTCTTCTCCAGGAAAGGTTGTGGCTGATGCGTCAGCCTAAGCTACAAAAAAGTGTGATTTAGCTACCACCAGCACCCAAACAATCCAAATATGCAAGCTGCAAACCTGATCTTTCAGGGATCAACTACCCCTTTCATTTAGAATTGGTCCCAGATCCACCCATGGTCCTGAAATGGATGTAGACTGCCTCATGGGGGTCTTCTGGCACCCTTCTCACTAACCTTCCCTCTCCAAATTTACTGATGGCATGGAGTGTTGCAAAAGGCCCCTGGGAATGGCTCCTAAGGGATTAGTGCTTCCATTATCCTTGGGCTTTGCAGCTCCTGCACATGGTTTGAAGGTTGCATCTTATGCCCACCAGGATCCTTCCCTGCTATCCCACTGTCTCAATAAGTTTGGGAAGGGTGGAGATTGGGGTGAGCCAGGGTGCAGATGTGTGATGGAACCTTAGGACAACACAGACTCAGAATAGATCTGATTTTCAGTTGGCCTAATTTGGGACATCCAGTGCACATCTTCCAAAATAATGCGATTTAAGTGGACCTATTCCATTGATCTCTAATAGGTCCAAATTAATGTTATTTAAATGGGCCTGTTCTGCTTATCTCAATCAATAACTTAGTTACTAGGTAGCAACTCTCAGAGGGGTAGCCATATTATTCAGCCACAACAAAAATAACATAGTCTTTTGGCACCTTTAATACAGATTATAGCTGCAGCCCTATACACACTTAACTTGGGAGTAAGACCCATTGAACTCAATGATGCTTTCTTATTGATTGATTGATCAATTGATGTATATTGTTGTTGTTCAGTCGTTCAGTCGTGTCCGACTCTTCGTGACCCCATGGACCATAGCACGCCAGGCCTTCCTGTCCTGCGCTCTCTCCCGGAGCGTGCTCAAGTTCATATTCATTGCATCCGTGATGCTATCTAGCCATCTCATCCTCTGCTGTCCCCTTCTCCTTTTGCCTTCAGTCTTTCCCAGCATCAGGGTCTTTTCCAGGGAGTTTTCTCTTCGCATTAGGTGGCCAAAATATTGGAGCTTCAGCTTCAGTATCTGTCCTTCCAATGAGCACTCAGGGTTGATTTCCTTTAGGATGGACTGATTTGACCTCCTTGCAGTCCAGGGGACTCGTAAGACTCTTCTCCAGCACCACAGTTCGAAAGCATCAATTCTTCGGCGCTCAGCCTTCCTTATAGTCCAGCTCTCACAGCCATACATTACTACTGGGAAAACCATAGCTTTGATTAGACGGACCTTTGTCGGCAAGGTGATGTCTCTGCTTCTTACTATGCTGTCTAGGTTGGCCATAGCTTTCCTCCCAAGGAACAAGCGTCTTTTAATTTCATGGCTACAGTCACCGTCTGCGGTGATCTTGGAGCCCAAGAAAGTAAAATCTGTCACTGCTTCCATTTCTTCCCCTTCTATATGCTAGGAAGATGATGTATATACCACCCAATAACTGATGCTCCCTCCCTAGGTGGTTCACAACAATAAAAACTACAAGGTACAGCATAAAGCAATGTAACATATGAAAACGTAACACTACGATATAAAAGTAGCACCAGAATAAAACCAAGCAGCAATGCAGAGATTTAAAATACAGATGTAAAAGCAGAGCTAAAAGACTAGAGTGCTAAAATGCTGGGAAAATAAATAGGTCTTCACCTGGCACCAAAAGGAGTACAACTTAAGTGCCAGGCGAACCTCTCTAGGGAGCTCGTTCCACAGCTGGGGTGCTGCAGCAGAAAAGGCCCTCTTCCTGGTAGCCACCAGCCTCACTTCCTTTGGCAGGGCCTCCCAGAGAAAGACCCTGAAGATGACCTTAGGATCCAGGCAGGTATATATGGGAGGATGCAGTCCTTCAGATAACCTGGCCCCAAGCCATTAGGACTTTGAATGTTAATACCAGCACTTTGAATCGGGCCCGGAAAGGGACTGGCAGCCAGTACAACTGGGAAAGTACTGGCATAATGTGATCTTATCGGCCAGTCCTTCTTCTGAGTAAACATGTATAGGATTGTGCTGTGGTAGCTTGAGTGTTCATGGACTACACTCCACTTCATCTGAACCCTAGTCCAGAAAAAAAAAGCTTTTGCTACAATAAATCTGTTTAGCCTTAAAGTTGCCACAATACACTTTGTTGTTTCAGTTAATTGGGCAGACAAAAAACACTATCGCTTCTTATCTGGGCTTTGTGACGCACAATTGCTAATAAAATGAAGAGAGCTTTTGAAAAATTTCTGTGTTTGGAGAAGCTAAGAATTATGCCTTCTTTCAACAGGGGAAATTAATGTTTCCTTCTGTTGGTTTGCTAAGGTGCGTGCTAACAATCTCCCTGGTGTATTCTCATTTCAAAGAAGGAGTGTCTGGTGTACTGCATATTTCTGTGAGTGGCCTTTAAATTCATTTTAAATTACTTCTCTTTGGCTTCTACAGGTCTTTGAAGCACATCCAGGGATAGCTTTATGTTGTGATCTTTCTGTTCCTCTAATGTCTTTTGAATACCGCTCCGGATTGGGAGGGGCGGTATCTATGCACAGCCCTAGTAATTAGGGATGCATTCTTATACCAATGACCTGGGAGTAAGCCCCACTTAAACTAATGGGACTTACTTTTAAGTAGTCATATATAGGATTGACTGTACATTGGATACACAAGAGTAAATAGTTTCATAACTGCATGGTCAAAATCAGCCTTCCCCAACCTGGTGCCATCCAGATGTTTTAGATTTCAACTCCCATCAGCCCCAGCCAGCATAGCCAATGTTTAGGAATGCTGGGAGTTGTAGGGCAAAACATTTGGAAGGCTCCAGGTTGGGGAAGGCTGCCTTAGAATAATATGTGTAAAATCTTTTTCACCTGGTTGGTTGCTGATCTCTCCAGACATCTATTATTAGCTCAAAATGGCTTAGCCCAATTTTGAATAAAGTTTCTACATATTTGTGGGGAATCTGTTTTATCCTGTTCACCTTCCAACTAATAGAATTTCACCTTCAGGAAATGCAAGCAACCTTTCTAAGAGAAGATATTTTGTTTTATATTCAGGGCATACCTTCCATCTAGAGTTATTTTCTCAGATCTATACGTTCCTTTTGATAGAATCTATCTTCTTTCCCCTGTCCACAATGTCTTCTACTACACCTACGTATTTCCTTTCCTTTCCTTTTCTTTTCTTTTATTTTCTTCACATTACATTTTGAGGTGCTTGATGTTATCCATAATCTCCCTACCTATTATTTATCTGGTCAATGCTTGTTGTTACTGTTAATATGTGTTTCCTGCAACATATTCACATTTTCTTCAAGACATGTTGAGGTTTCTTTTTCCAAACTGTATTGTTTTGTATTTAATATCTTTGCATTCCGCCTTCCAACCATTTGGTTCCCTGGGTGGTTAAGAACAAGATAAACATCAATGCAAGCAATACATAATCAGAATTGAAGCGTATGATCATGGCCAGCTTCCGGGCTTTGCATCGTAGGTCACCATACACCAGCAGGGGCTCACCACTAAACCCTGGAGCCTCCTGGCAATAACTGCTACATATCTGCTATCTCTAGGAAGGAACCAGTGAGAGAAATGGGGAGAAAAAGCAGTAACCTCTGTATGCCTTGTCTTCTGCCTCTGGGAAGTGCTGTGGATTGGGCTCAGATGGAATGGCAAGCAAATGGGTAGCGGCAACAGTAGTGAGGAGGAGAAAGCAGGTGCGCTCAGGGAGGGTGGCTGACTGAGTATCTTTCACAACCTCACAACCCCCACCCCACCCCCAAGAAAAAAACTGGAACTCGCACTACAGATTTAGAATCATAGAATAGCAGGGCTGGAAGGGGCCTACAAGGCCAGAGAGTCCAATCCCTGCTCAGTGGAGGAATCCAAGTCAGAGCATCCCTGACAGATGGCTGTCCAGCCTCGTCTTGAACGCCTCCAGTGTGGGAGAGCCCACCACCTCCCTAGGTAATCGGTTCCATTGTCGTCTTGCTCTAACAGTCAGGACGTTTTTCCTGATGTTCAGCCAGAATCTGGCTTCCTGTCAATTGAGCCCATTTTTCCGTGTCCTGCAGTCTGGGATGATCAAGAAGAGGTCCCGGTCTTCCTCTCTGTGTCAAGCTTTCAAGTACCTGAAGAGCACTATCGTATTTCCCCTGAGTCTTCTCTTCTCAAGATTTAAAACCTAATAAGAGCACCAGTTAAATGTATGTTTTTGTAAGCCACCTCAATCATGTTAGAAGAGCAGGGTACAAATTCTAATAAGTAAATTTATAAAAGCAGCAAATTAAAACAGTTCAAACTCATAGTTTAAAAGCTTTAAAGGGCTGAAAGAATGAGAAGGGTCTCACTTGCTGCTGAAAAGACTGCAAAGTAGTCCTTATTTCAGATTGTGAGGGCACCCGGAAGAGATTCTCACTTCTGATCTCAATGCATGAGCAGATTGATGTGAAAACAGGTGTTCCTTCAGGTGCCTTCGTACCATGTAGGCTTTTGAAGCCCAAACTAAAAAAAAAAACACCTTGAATTGTGCTTGGAAATGGACCATCCACCAGAGTGGTAAAAGCACAGAGTGGGAGAACAAGCAACGTTCGAGGTTCTCCATTTTCCACCTCTATACTCATTTCACCTTATTCTTGCAAGCATATTTTTTTCTTTTCTTTTTTCTCAACAGGAAAAGTGTGCATGTTTAACATGGAAAATGAGTGCTTTTCTAAGCTCACACCCTAAATGTGCACTTTTGCCCCATAGACTAAAGCATGAAGCCATGGTTTGGGGGGCAATTGTACACTTCAGAGGTGCACAAGCAAAATCCTCATACACTCCTACAAATGCTCCTTTCTTACCATGCAGCAGGGAAAGCTCTTATCTCTCATCAGCTGCTGATCAGAGATAAGAGGATTCTCTACCAGGAGAGAGGGCCAGGCCTGGGAAGAAACTAGTAGGCTGGATGAGGGAACCCCAGCAGGACATATCTGCCCCATGGGATATATCTGTCCCATGGGCCAGATGTTCCCCATTCTTAGCATGAGAAGACACCAGATGCCTTTTATCAAACATCTGGCAGACTAATTTGGTTATTCAGAGCATATCTAACCTACTCAGATGGCTGTCCCAGATGGGGTGGAGATTCTCTTTCACAGGCAGAAGGAGCATCCTCTCTGGGGGCCCCAACTGCACTTGCAGAAAGCTCAGCAGGAGCTACTGCTGATAATAGGCCCCTAAACAGGATGTTCTGGAGGCAAGTTTGGGGTGGAGGTAGTCTTGGATCCACTGGATCCCAAGCCCCCCCCCTTCCACCATGGAGACCCAGGATTCCCCCCTCAGCCCCATGGCAGCCTGGAGTTGGCATAATTAATCCCACCCTCCAACTGGAACCAATGTGGTGAAGTAAAGCAAATGATCAAAGCATGGTACACAAAAGGGTAAATCCACCCTCCACATGTACTTCCTGTTCTGGCCAGTGCATGCTGGTGCTTTGGAAGTGGTAAATGATCTACCACTTCTCACCACCACCAACCCACTCAACCCTATTTTGGATTGCGCTGTTTGCTGTCCTTATATATATATATATATCTGTAGGCTTCTCTGTAGAAGCTAGTTCTCTGTAACTAGGTTAGTGCCCCCTCCAGATGTGTTGGATGAAAACTCTTAGCATCTCCCAGGCAGCCATGCTGGCTGGGGGTCAGGGTGCTGGGAGTTGTCATTCAATACATCTGGAGGGGGCACCAAGTTGGGGGAAGGATGCTGTAGACTGAAAATGATACATTGCATCAACATAGAAAAGACTGTACCCTAGCTGAATGAACATGGACAATTTAGCAGCAGGGGAAGCTTTCTGAGACACAGACATTTCATGAAAGTAGCAATTCAGACATTCAGGTAATACTTTAAAAAATAATAAAGATCCCCTTCAGTATTTAGGAACTGACAGATGACAGCAAGGGTGGTTTATAATGTTTCTGCCTGTATATCATGTCACACCATTGTCGTGACTGACAAGTTAAAGATAACCAGGAGCCCCAGCTTACGAAGAGTAATTTGATTAACATTTCATATTGAATGCACAGCAGATATGGTGGCATTTGATAAATATACACTCTTGAATTAATGTCATGACTTTTATCTTGGATACCAGAGTATGCCGTATCTCTGCTAATCTGAGGATACCTTGGGGGATTAGCTGGAAATTTGTTCTTGGGTCACCTTCAGTAGCATGATAAACTGATAACTGTTGTTGAAATCTGGAGCCTTCTGGAGGGGGAAAGTGCAGTAGGAAATAAGCAATAGCTTCTACTTTAGAAGCGGAGATCTCACACTTTTGTTTTATCCCTGTCTACCCAAATCAGCTCCAATTTTCTATGACCTGTTCCCAGGTAACTTGGGAAATTCTAGGTTAGGAATTTATTTATTATTTAGGAAGGAATGCAGGAAGCTGCCTTATACTGAGTCAGACCATATTTGTCCATCTAGCCCAGTATTGTCAACACTGACTGGCAGCAGCTCTCCAGGGTTTCAGGAGTTTTTCCAGCCCTACCTGGAGAAGCCAGGAATTGAAGGTGGGACTTTCTGCATGCAAAGCTGGGGCTCTACCAATGAGCTACAGACTCTCCCTTCCATCTTATTTCCAGAATTTAGAAACCTCTCTGTATCTAATAAGATTCCTGAGCAGTGAACGCTAAAGAGAGAGAACCAAAATACAGAATGAAAATATTTAAACATCAGATTGTTAGAGTTGTGCTCAAGTGTCCTGTCTAAATTATTCGCCCAATTTGTGGCAACGAAACTGGGGGACAATCTCACTGAATTTCTCCAGGGAGAGGAGAAATTCTCAACAGGTTCTCACAGGTAGGGCTCACCATTGGCAGAGGTTGCAGCACTGTTTTTTTCATAATAGTTTTGTGCTGCAGCAGCATCAACTGTGTTCACAAGCTGGTCCTTACTTTGCACCCACCATAATGTAGGTGTGAGAGGGTTAGGGAATTCCAAGCCAAGAGTTAGACCCACAGTACCTATAGGTAGGGTTGGAAAATCCTCCTGCCTGAAACTGTGGAGAGCTGTTGTCAGGTAGTGGCCACTTTTGTGCATAAGGATAAGTCAGAATTTTGGCGAATCCAGACTTATCGTTCATAAGTAGCAGTACTGGCTCCAAGTTCTGGAGGGCCCTTGGGCAAGACACCTTCAGTGGATGAAAGGCAGGTGAACAGGCAAATTGCAATGGTGAAGAAGAGGCAGAAATCCAAGGAGTGTTCTTATTAGGGGCCTTTGCTGGGGTATGGACCCTTGGCAGATGCCCAACCATGCCTACCCTCTGGCCATGATGACCATCATGCTGGTACATGATGCCCAATCACTCCTGCTTAGCTCCTCCCACCAGTGGGAGGGGCTAAACAAACTAGGAACACACCAACAGGGAAAGTTTAGCATTATGTCCCAAACCAACTCCAGGCTTCTCACTCCCCAACAAGCTAAGAATTGGCAACCAACAACAAATCCCTTCTTCGTATTCTGGATTGGAAGGAGAGCGACAAACCAAAAGTCCCAGTTTAGACATAATGCCAAAGCCTTAATCTCCACCATGACTTCCTGGTTTGTGTAGCCACTCCCACTGGTGGGAGGAGCCAGGGAGGAACAGTTAGCCAGCATGCACAAACACACTTCTAAAGAATGATATAAGCTAGAATTAGCGAGTTTATTTCCACTTCTGTACCTCTATCATGGAACATAGGAAGCTGCCTCATACTGAGTCAGACCATTGGCCTATCTAGCCCAGTATTGTTGACACTGACTGGCAGCAGCTCTCAAGGTTTCTTTCCTCACCCTACCTGGAGAACCCAGGGATCAAATCTGGGACCTCTGCATGAAAAGCATGGGCTCTATCACATTGAGCCAAAGCCCCTCCATATGGACATCTGCCTTTGTCAGTCTGCCTCTCTCTACACCAGGGGTGTTGAACCTCAGGCCTTTGTGCCAAATCTGGCTAGCCTGGGGTCCCAATCCAGACTGCTGGGGTTCCCCAGATGGCCCCACCCCCTTTCCCTGACTCCACCTGCTTTCTCCTGACCACTGATCATTGGTGGCTTCCTGGCTTTCACATAGTTTCTTTCCCATTCTAAAAGGTTGAAATGCCTCTCCTAAGGCTGAGTTGCTGCCGGTGGTAAGAGCTTTAAGCTAAACTCTGCTGATATTTTTGGTATTTTCGACCTATCCTTTGTGTCTTTGGCCCCGCCCACCACCGGAATGCTGCCCCTGAGAGCTTCTTCAAACTGGAATTCAACCCTCCAGCTGAAAGAGGTTTGACACTAATCTTGCTCTACATCATCTTTGACTTTCCCTTTGACATTTACTCTGAAAGGGCTACTTTTACTCTTCCGACACCTTGCGGGAAGAACAAAAAAAATCAAAGGTGGATATTCCTTGCCAATGTTCTACTGTGTCATCTCTATGATCTGCCAGTGGAGAAATTTAAATCACCTTGAAACCCTCACAGCAAATCAGATGCAGCCTTTATTCGCTGCAGGCTGGAGAAGTGGAGCTGAAATGTGAAAGTAAAATGGCATATTAACTGTGCTGCAGCGTATTAATGTTTAACTGAGTTTACACAAGTGACTAGAATACATCATCAGGCACCTGCTCTTTTATCTCTTTGACCTCTCTGCTGTTTGCCTTTTTGTAACTCCTGCCAGACATCAGAGCTACTGACAATAAAGTTCAACTGAGAACAAGGCAAGACACCAAAAGCTAAGCTATCCAAGACCCAATACTTAAGACTTGGGGTCTTTTCTCCCATTACAATTTTGCTAAGCATGAGTTCTTTGTATTGCAGGGGACCCATGCAAGTAGGGAGGCCATGTAAACATAGGGATGTCAGAGGAATCTGTTTGATGGGCGCAGCTCAATGAGCTTTCATCAGCTCAGGCCCCAGACTTTGTTCCATTTTCCATTAACTGGCCCAGTTTGGTCCCAGCGGATTTTCTGTATTTTTCAATTTGCACAAATTGATGTAATTTACACAAGCTGCACAAATTGTCACACAAATTACAGCTGCAATTTGTGCAAATTAGTGCAAATTTCAGATGCAATTTGTGCAAATCTCTATTTGCGCATTTTGTGGCCTGACTCTCCCCCCCACCCCACCCCTGCTGCAAAAACTCCCCAGAGCTTGGGGAAAACCCACGGCTCAGGCTCACGAGTCAGGTGGACAGCGGAAATCTGTTGAGACATCCCTATGTAAGCATCCCTATGTAAGCATCACCAAAAAAGAGAGGAAGTCCTTTACCAAAAAAGAGGACAGCAAGTTAATAATATTTGCATATGCAAATTTATATGTATAGGTGCAAATTCAGAAAAAAAATATAATTTACATAGATATACAGTGTATCTCACAATAGGGAGAAGATTGACTAGGTGGCCTGTGTACCTGCTCAGTCAGCTGTCCAGTGCTGATGGGCAACTTCAAAAGCCCTGTTGCTTTCCCCTTCTTATGGTTCTTTTACTTTAAACCAGACTTGGGCTGGACATCTCTTTAAACAGAGGACACCTTAAAGCAGAGGACTGACTGCTGCCAGTTCTTGAAATTAGAGGACTGTCCTCTGTAAAGTATGATACCTGGCCACCCTAGGGTTGGTTTCTCCTGGCCTGCCTTCTTGCAGGACAGCCACATGTGATATGTATCATGTATCATGTGTGAAGGAGTTTTGGCTGGCAGGGTGATCATATTAATATAAATGTACTTGTTTCAAGCACTTTGGATGTTCAGGCAATATAGACTTTTAGGACCCTGTTTGTGCAATATTGGAACGGGATGGAACCTAAAAACTGCTACTTCAGGATGTCATAGCTATGCTTATACTTTTCCAGCTGCGCTGGCTGCCAGTCCATTTCCAGGCCCAATTCAAAGTGCTGGTATTAACATTCAAAGCCCTAAACGGCTTGGGGCCAGGTTATCCGAAGGACCGCCTCCTCCCATATGTGCCTGCCTGGACCTTAAGATCGTCTTCAGTAGCCCTTTTCTGTGAGCCCCCGTGAAAGGAAGTGAGGCAGGTGGCTACTAGGAGGAGGGCCTTTTCTGCTGTGGCACCCCAGCTGTGGAATGAGCTGCCTAGTGAGGTTTGCTGCTGGCACCTACATTGTATTCCTTCTGGCGCCAGGTGAAGACCTTTTTTATTTTCCCAGGCATTTTAGCATTTTAGCTTCCTAGACTTTTAGCTTTGCTGTTTTAAATCCGTATTTTACATCTCTGCATTGCTGCTAGGTTTTACTCTGGTTTTATTCTGGTTGTAGCATTATATTGTGGTTTTAATGCTTTTATATTTTATTTTGTTTTACTGTGTGCTTTTTGGTTTTAATTTTTGTGAACCACCCAGAGAGCTTCAACTAGTGGGCAGTATAGAAATGAAATAGATAGAAAGACGGATGGATGGATGGATGGATGGATATTTGAAATCAAAATACGAGTTTGACAGATATGCAGAGATTTGAAAGAATGGAGGGATGGAGGATGTCATTGCGCTCATGTCCTACCCACAGGATTCTTGCGGGCACCTAGTTGGCCACTGTGGGAACAGAATATTGCACTCGATAAGACTTTTGGCCAGACTTTTAAGTTCTTATGTGTGTGTGTTTTCCTCCTTTTTTCCTGTTTCATTTGTTGTTGTTTTTATAATCTTATGGACATTTGACTTTCATTTAGGGAGATTATAATGTGCAATGCAGCCCTGAGTTATTTCTAGTGCCGTGCCAAAAATTTCTCCAACATTTTTGACCATTCTCATTCAATTTGAGAGAACAGAAATTGCTTTCAAAAAGAAATTCAATAGTGAAGACATTTCGGAGGAATTCTCATGCATTGGGTTTGGGTTTCTTGGGCTTACCTCACTTAGGAGGTGGCCAAGGAGAGGGCACAAATGTCCTGTTTTTCATTGTACAATCATCTCTCTGCTTGCCTGTAGCCTCCTCAGCTTCCCACACTTCAATTAAAGCCCAGTTTAAGGCACCATGAGGTAATTCCTCCCATGGGGCTTTTTCAGATCAGGATGTGCAGGCAGCCTGGGAGGCTAGCTGTGATTAGGTGAGCTCAAAAACACCACAAAAAATACATTACAAAGCACCCTGAATGGAGGCGGAGCAATGGAAGCCTCTTTCATGGGGGGAGAAAACTTTCAGGAAATTAGAGAACAAATTTTGGGAGAGCACTAACTCCAGCTCTTCGCTGGAGCTAGACAAAACACTACTCCCACCTGTACTGCAGTGCATGCAAAATGGGGGCCAGGCAGCCAAGACAGCTGATGCTGTTGCAGCATGAAGACTCCCTTTCCAAAAAAGATAGAAGCTGTGCTACGAGCCGAGCCCTGCCAATGGGGAGCCCTTCCTGTGAGAAACTGTTGCGCATTTCTCCTCCCCCTGGAGAAATTCAGTAAAATTGTCTCCCGAACTTCTCTGCCCACAAGTAAGGTGGAGAATTTCAAGAGGCTGTTTGAGCACAGCTCTAGTTATTTCCTCCCCCTTCCACATTCTTGCCATTGCTGTGAGCGTACTACTTATTTCTTCTTGTGGCATCAGCAATCTAGTTCTCAGAGCGTACACACAGTTATTTTATTGTACATAATTAATGCATGCGATGTGTTGTCACAAAATGGGATGACAGCCTGTGGCTTACATGTGTAGCACCTTGAAAACAATGCAGTGATTACTCAAAGCCAACACGGATTTGTCAAGAACAAAT
This sequence comes from Heloderma suspectum, assembly GCF_057233095.1. NCBI lineage: Eukaryota > Metazoa > Chordata > Lepidosauria > Squamata > Helodermatidae > Heloderma > Heloderma suspectum. Next base: position 32,492,932 of record NC_139466.1, on the reverse strand, counting down.
CCTGCCAGACAAATCTGATGTCATTTTTTGATCAAGCAACCTCCCTTGTGGACTGTGGGAATACTGTAGACATAATGTACCTTGACTTCAGCAAAGCTTTCGACAAAGTGCCCCATGATCTCCTGATGAGCAAACTAGCTCAAAGTGGGCTAGATGAAACAACGATCCGGTGGATCCACAGTTGGCTACAGAATCGGACTCAAAGAGTGCTTCTCAATGGGATCTTCTCAAACTGGGGAGAGGTAATGAACGGGGTACCACAGGGCTCAGCCCTGGGCCCAGTGCTCTTCAACGTTGTTATGAATGACTTGGAGGAGGAGGTGCAGGGAATGCTGATCAAATTTGCAGATGACACAAAATTGAGCAGGATAGCTAATCCTTTGGAAGACAGAAACAAAATACAAAGTGATCCTGATAGACTGGAGCGCTGGGCAGAAAACAACAGAATGAAATTTAATAGGGATAAATGCCAGGTTCTGCACCTAGGAAAAAGAAACCCAATGCACAGTTACAAGATGGGGAATACATGGCTCAACAACACTATAAGCAAAAAGGATCTTGGAATTGTTGTCGATCACAAGCTGAATATGAGCCAACAATGTGATGTGGCTGCAAAAAAGGCCAATGCTATTTTGGGCTGCATTCATAGAAGCATCGCTTCCAAATCCCGGGAAGTCCTAGTTCCCCTCTACTCAGCACTGGTTAGGCCTCATCTGGAGTACTGTGTCCAGTTCTGGGCACCACATTTTAAGAAGGATGCAGACAAGCTGGAGAGGGTTCAGAGGAGGGCAACAAAAATGATCAGGGGACTGGAAACAAGAGAGACTGAAAGAACTGGGCATGTTTAGCCTGGAGAAGAGAAGACTGAGGGGAGATATGATAGCGCTCTTCAAGTCCTTGAAAGGTTGTCATAGAAAGGAAAGCCAGGATCTCTTCTCGATCATCCCAGAGTGCAGGACATGGAATAATGGACTCAAGTGACAGGAAGCCAGGTTCTGGCTGAACATCAGGAAAAAGTTCCTGACTGTTAGAGCAATATGACAATGGAACCAAGTCCCTAGGGGGGTAATGGGCTCTCCCACACTGGAGGCATTCCAGACGAGGCTGGACAGCCATCTGTCAGGGATGCCCTGACTAGGGATGTACGAAAGTCACTTACCTTTTAGCGAAATTGATTCGAGGTGGGGGGGAGGTGCTCCGTCCCTCCCCCTGAAATTCTGACTGGCCGGCTCTACTCCGCAGGGATTCTGCGGAGCCGCCGGCCAGCTCCACCAGCGGCCGGACATCCGGCCGCTGGCTAGCAGGGCTGCAAATGGCAGTGGCTGTAGCTGCCGCCGTTTGCGTCCCTGCGGTCAGCCATGATAGGCTACGTAAATGTTTACGTAGCCTATCACGGCTGATTTAAAAGAAAAAAAAACACGCGTACGCAAATGGCGGCGCCCATGGGCACCGCCATTTGCGTTCCTTATTTTGGCACGTCTTAGTCTACTCCTTTGTTTGGCACGTCTTAGTTTGGCACGTCTTAGTCTATTTTGGCATGTCTTAGACGCTACGCTATTTGCGTTCCCCTTATTTTTGCCGTCTTAGTCTACGTAAATGTTTACGTAGACTAAGACGTGCCAAAATAAGGAACGCAAATGGCGGCGCCCATGGGCGCCGCCATTTGCGTACGCGCGTTTGTTTGTTTTTCTTTTAAATCAGCCGTGATAGGCTACGTAAAGATTTACGTAGCCTATCACGGTGTTTTTTAAAAATCTAGCCGTGATAGGCTACGTAAATCTTTACGTAGCCTATCACGTTTGTGTGTGTGTGTGTGTGTGTTTTTTACTGGAAATGGCGGCGGCAGCAGCCGGTCGGAAGACCGGCCACCGCAGCCGAACCGCCGCCGAACTGCCACCGGAGCCGCCGCCAGGAAGATCCGCCCAAGGTAAGTCCCGTCCCGGGGGAGGGGCGGGAGGAGCAGACCGTTCCACCACCGATTTTGGGGGGGCAAATGCGCTGGCATTCGGCCTCCCTGAGATTTGTGGCGGAATTCTCTGACATCCCTAGCCCTGACTTGGATTCCTGCATTGAGCAGGGGGTTGGACTCGATGGCGTTGTAGGCCCCTTCCAACCCTACTATGCTATGATTCTATGTCTTTAAAAGCAAATTCAGCAGATTCATGGAAGAAAGGGCCATCAACGTCTTCTCCTGAGCAATGTCTGCCCGTATGGGTTGAGTTGGTCGCATGGCTATGCACTAGGCTAAGTGCTGCTAGTATGATACATAATCACATGAACCTCCCTAACCACGTCAGCTGGAATTGCAGACACTAGCAGGAGCAACCACAGGACTGTGGTCAGTGCCCCCTTATAAGGAACATCTACATGAGGCCTCACAGCACGGTCCTAAATGTGCTTTTTTGGAAGTAAGGCCTACTTTCAATGGGGCTTACCCTCTCCCATGTAATTATATATAGGATTGCAGCCCTGTCTCCTTACAGGGGCAAAAATGCATGGAAACTGCCTCTCCTTTCAATTAGGACAGGGGAAGCTGGTGGCTCTGTTTTTGATGGGGCTGTGCATCCATACCAGCTTTCAGTCAGAACCATCCAGAACTCTAAAAGAGCTATCCAGGGTGCTAAACCTATTTTGGGGATAGGAATGCACACCGTGGATAGTTCCTTTAGAGTTCAGGCTAGTTCCTACTGAAACCCAGAATGGATCTATAGTGCCAGCAAAATTGGACCCACTAGCCACCACTGAATTAGGATGCATTTTCATGCAAATATACTAATAAGAGCTTAAAGTCAGACCTTAGTTTTATCTGTGCTAGGTATGGGCAACCTCTGGCCCTTAACTTAACTTCATGCGGCCCTCAGCATAATTTCAGAAGCCCTCTGCATGTGATCAATCCAGACCTCTGGCAAGAGCAGCTTACCCCTTTCCTGACAGCCTACTGGGCAGGAAGGAACAGGGGGAGAGAGAGAGAGAGAGAGGGAAAGGGGGGTGGCAGAAAGAGAAAAGGGATAACCCAACCACTTTTAACTCTGGCCCCAGGGATGTGTGGAATCTTGTTTCAGTTCGTTTTTTATAAGAATTTACCCAAAATTGCCAAGTTCTTCATAATAGGAATGGAAAGAACTGAGGTATACAAATTTTGAATGCAGGAGAAAGTGAAACTTAGAGAGTTGCCCATCTCTAGCCCACCCATTGGAGGCTGGTGGCTGCAATGTCACTGGGGCAGTGAATCCAGTCTGGGTTTCAGTCAGAACCAGCCAGAACAGCTCCTTTAGAGTTCTGCCTGGCTCTGACTGAAACCCAGAATGGATTCAGGGTCCCACTAAAATCAGAGCCACCAGTCTCCACTGACCCCATTTGCCCACACCACCAACATGTCCCCCCATACACACACACACACATGGATTACCCATGAGGGAATGCAGCTTTCAACACAAAAAAGGTTGCCTGCCTCTGATCTACACTACTGCCTTGAAAGAGCAAATATGTATTTAATAGAAGTGTAGTTCTTCCTGGGAAAGATGATGTTTTCACACTAATGATTGTTCTCTGTACATCAAGTGCTGTGGGATTTTGTTTTTTGTTTTTTTGCTTAAAATGTCTTTCACATTAATACATGCCGTTAGCTTGAATGATTTATTTAAGCAAGCAGGACCAATAATCCCAGAACGATTCCCTAACCCTAGAAATAAGCGCTTGAAACATGTCCCATTGCATAGAGTGTGCTTTGGAGGCTGGAATCTCAGTTTCTGAGCATTAAAACTGAGCAGGCTAACACTCCAGCATCTTAATTCCACCAGCTGAAAATGGATTCTTAGTGTATTTGCTGCTGCGTGTATCCATTTTCTGTGGAAAGAGTCCAGTGTCGCTCACCCAAACCAATCCTATTCTCACTGCTGCTGCAGTTCATAACCAAAAAGCTCCATTTCACATAGGAGATGCTTGGAATAGGATTTTGAAGTGTGAGGAATGTGGAGAATCAGTTGTACAGTCTTGATTCATGGGCCCTGCACTATCATTCCAATTACAGAACCAAGGACAGACCCCAAATGGTTTAGCGGTAGATTCTGCCCCCCCCCCCATGGTATGTTGGAGATTTACTGACCTAAGTATTTAATATTCGTTAAAAAAAAAAAAAGATATACTGGGAAAGGAGGTCACTCGCTTGAATGGGAAGGCAACTGAGCAGGAGTGTGCAAGGGGAAAGGTATGTTGCTTTTCCATTCATTTTCCATTCAGTTTTTTTTCATTTTCCCATTTGTTTGAGTTGCGTTAGTTCAGCACTCCAGCTGTTTTTGATTGCAGCTCCCATAAGCCCCAGCCAGCATGACCAACAGTCAGGGATTATGGGAGTCGTAGTCCAAAATATCTGGAGGGCACAAGGTTACCTACTCCAATAATACCACATAGAGTGAGCATAGCAGAGCCGTATGCAGTGGTGCCAGGGGGAGGAGGACAGGGATCTTTCGTATAAGAGTTGGTGTTATTAACATGTCCCTATTTTCATCTGTGAAACGGCAGCTGTCCCACATGGTCAAGTACCATTTCATGGTAAATATTGAATCATATGGGGATAGTGAACTTTTGTGGCAAATATTCAAGCATTCAGACAGCTCCAGGGTTTTGAGAGCTCCTGGGCAAGACACCCTCAGTGGGACCCCTCCTTCAGTGAACCCACCTTCTCACTGCCATGGTCACCAGCTGCTTTCAGCCCTCATCCTCTTTCTCATCATTGCTCCCACTTGCTGGCTTGACAGGCATTGTGCCAGGGAGCAAGGAGGCCGTGGCATCTACAGCTTCTCCTTCTCACCACCACTGTTGTTTGCCTGTCTCTTGTTCTGGCCTGGACAAGCGGACTGCAATGGTGGACAGAAGAAGCAATTCCAGGGGGCTCTTATAAGTTGGCCCCTGCTGGGGTGTGGGCCCTTTGCAGGTGCCCAACCATGCCTACCCTTGATGCAGGCCCTGTATCCATCTTCACTGGTTTGAGGGTAGCACTGCGGAAGATGTGCCATCAGCTGTTTTGTTTTTTTAATCCACATAGGTACTGTGTGCATGTTTCCCTCCATGATTTCTGTCCTGGCTTCCTGTAATGCCATAGTATGGAGACAAATGATAGTCCTATAAGGCTGAGATAAGAAACCTCTTTGTTTTCTTTCCCTTTAATTACACCAAGCAGGAATGTGGGTTTAGGTGGTTTAAATCACCCACTGATTCTGCCCATCTGTAAACCGTAATTATTGTGCTAAGGAAAACAGTTTTAAAAATTCATGCTAACTCTTTTTGCATCTTTTATTATACATAGTGACTTGTACATTTTATTGCTTAGATGACAAAGGCAAAGCCCTGAGGCACAATGTACATACCCTGAGGTACTTTAAGCATTTAAAATGGCAACAAGGAATAACAGCTTGTTAGATGAAGATCATATTATGGGATGTAGTTTAGTCTCCAGGTATGCATGTAAATCACCATTTCCCCACCTTCTGATAGAGGAGATCACATTTTCTTCTTCTAAATTTGGAAGCCTGCAACTCATTCTTACTATTTATGTTTTGCATGTGAAATAATAAGCATTTTTACCCCCCGGGGGCACCCAGCTCCCTGTGTTTTTACATGAGTCAAGCATGCTTTCCAGTTGGAAGGGAACAACCAGTATAGAGGTGCAACTGGAAGCCTTGCTCTTTGCTAGGCAAATACAGGGACAAATACAAAAGGAAACTTAATATAGCAGGCAAATGATCAAGCGCAGTTTCACCAGGCAATAAGAGGTTTTCCAGAAAGAGGTCTGAGGTGCAGCCAATGTCAAAATCTGGGAGATCGGTCAAGTAGAAACAGAGTCTAAAAGCAGAGTCAGGCAAGAGTCCAGGGATCAGTAGCGCAGAGGTCCAAACACTGGTCAGGGTAACAGCAGACTGGAGCTAAAAATACGATATTGTTTCCAGCAATGGTAGACTGATACTGCAGGCTTACATTGCCAGAGCTTCCTGAGCTCCACTGAGGGTTCAGCCATAATTCATTACAGGCCTTACTCCTGAGGAGTCCCTTCCTCTTGAGAAGTCCTTATTTCTAATCCAGCACTTCTTCTTAAAGGAGTCTTACTGGCCTGCCTCTTGAGGTGACATTCTCAGGAGCTAGGTATCATCATCATCATTTCTATACTGCCCAATAGCTGGAGCTCTCTGGGCGGTTTACAAAGATTCAGAACATTAAAAATACAATATACAGAGGTTAAAAACTATTTACATAAAAAACACATGAAAAGACAATATGCACAAAAGAAACATATATCTAAAACAACTTCAAAGTAGGTAGTCACCCAGTCCCTGCATCAGAAGGGGAACTCCCCTCCTCCTGTGGGGACAGACCCATAGTCATCTCCCCTAAGGGCCCAGGCTCCCCCAGGTCTCCTGCTATTGTGGCTCTTTGTTGTCATTTGTGTCTGGGAGCTCTAGCTCCTCCTCAGAGGAGGATACCTCCAGCCAGGGGATTACACCTCCCCAAAGGTGCTGTGCAGGAGAGGGGTCCCCTGCCTGTTCACATCCCTCTGATATCTCCGATAACAGTGATTGGAGAGATCAGTGAATATTTCCTTGTGCAACCCTTGTGTGCAGGAGAATCCCACTGTTATCTCTGATCACAGATTGGAGATAACAGTGTGGATTACTCCAAGGGACGGGGCCTGGCATCCACCCCACCCCCCTGAAGGAATCCTGGAAGGTTATTGTAAGTTTAGATTCAGGCCCAGGCCAGGACATTTTGCTGTCTGAGGCAAAGAACAAGATGGTGGCCTCTCCCATTCCATGTACAAAAGTTGACTAGAATATTTCTTCAACACTGACAATGGAACAGCATCCTCTGCTGTGCCTGAAGGAGCTGAATAGCTTAGGGGACACAGAACAGGCCACTTGGCACTCAGCTCCCCCCTCCAACACCTTGTTGCCACCCCCCAGCATCTGTCACCAGAGGTGATCACCTCACTCTGCCTAATAGTAGGGCCGACTCTGTTTAGGTATATTAAAATATTCCAGAGTCAAGTTTACCTGGTTTAACAGGGGCCTGTTATATCATACATGCTCTTAGTTTAAAGCTGGCTAATTTTTTCATTCCCACTCCAAATTTCTCCTCTGCTAATTTCAGTCCAAGGCTATTCTCTGAATGCTTGAATATTTGCCACAAATGCTCACTATCCACATATGACCCATGTGATCTGATATTTGCCATGCAATGGTATTTGACCGTGTGTGATAGCTGACATTTAATAGCATTTAGTATCTGACCGCATCTGATAGATAATATTCAATGGTATTTAGTATATGACAATAGACAGCTTACGACATTTTGCATTTGATGCCTGCCAAAATCAATTTTTTAAATCACATTGATATACTGGCAGGGTAGCAAATCAAACTCTTGGAAGGCCAAACTCTGCATGTTTGCAAGACTCTTGTATTATGCCATTTCAGTTTCAGTATATGTTCTTCCCCTTTTTGTTTCTACATTTCACCATACACAAGTATAGGAAGGTATTGTACAATATAATACATTATGCATCAGTGCAATACTAATTTTAACTGAATTAGCTCTGCCTAAAAATTATTAGCACAGGCCACCTCCTTCCGATTCCTATAGGTAGGGGGTGCCCACTCTTTTCCTCCACTGGCCCATGCTCAGTTCTCACTGTGATCAAAACACTGCAAGATGCCCAGTCATTGCTGATAACATGAGACCCATATGTTCGTCAAACACAGTTACCAGGGGCAGCAAGTTCTTCTCCGGTGGGATGCACAGTGAGTAGGCAGTGGCTGAATATCCTCCGTGTGTTGCATACTCATGAGTAGCTGGGTGCTGAATCGCTTCTCTCACATCACCCTTGACCCATACTCTAAAGGCCAACCTACCCAGGCTTTGATTGTGTCCTTGCAATTAGCATTACAAATTTTAGTAACAGCTGCAGGAGAAGGGGAAACCAGGATCTGGAATGTGGCACTCGGCGGGGGGGGGGGGGGGAGTTTAACCCTTTCCCCTCCTGCCGTGGTATTTAAGCTTGGGCTTAAAATTTAAGTTTGGGCTGATGAAAATGATCCCCTCCCTGTAGTCAATATGGCATGATACAGCCAGAGTTTGAAGCCCAAGCTTAAAAAAACGTCCATTTAAATCAATGGGACTCGTGCCTCATCACAATGTTACTGTGTTCCATGTGTTATCAGGGTATCGGAACGTATCCAGCTTGCTCTGTATGGATTTATTTCCTTTACTGATTAATACAGTAATAGTTCGTTGAAAGAGTGTGATCATAATGCAGTGATCAGAGTAGCTGCCATATTGCTACATTGGACTAACTTTTTATTGTGTGTGTGTCCTGGAGTATTTACATGTGAACCTCTTTGCTGGAATCTGCCAGTATATGTGTGTGTGTGTGTGTGTGTGTGTGTATACATACACACACACACACACACACACACACATATACACATACGCACATATACATACAGTATGCATGTGTATGTATGTATATGTAGGGTGTCTAGAAGACAAGTCAGGGGCAAATGAAAAGGACACGGGTTTAGCAAGATGTGGAGGGGTATGCCAGGGAAATCAGTGGTAGTTGTTATTGTTGTTATTATTAAAATTGGTTAGATACCTTCCTCAGAAAAAGAGTCAAGACATCTCTCAACAGGGATGAAAACATAAAAAATATAAAACAATTTAAAATGTCTAAAACCTATTAACAATAACATACCACACATACACACACATACACACACACACATATACACATACACACATATACATACAGTATGCATGTATGCGTACATATATATATATATATATATATATATATATATATATATATGGTGTCTAGAAGACGAGTCAGAGGCAAATGAAAAGGACACGGGTTTAGCAAGCTGTGGTGGGGGTATGCCAGGGAAATCAGTGGTAGTTGTTACTGTTGTTATTATTAAAATTGGTTAGATACCTTCCTCAGAAAAAGAGTCAAGACATCTCTCAACAGGGATGAAAACATAAAAAATATAAAACAATTTAAAATGTCTAAAACCCATTAACAATAACATACCACGACCTGATAATACAACTGAAGTAAGAAGCCCCGTCATATGCCATCAAATGTCCCATCTTATGCCATCAATGCCAATCAAGGAGGGGAGGGATTTACTGCACACGCACGCACATGAACGCACACACACGCCCCTTCCCTGCTGAGCAGCTGAGCAGCTTGTCCAGGATCAGCTCCAGGTCTGAGAGGGCCCACACCCCAGCGAAGTGCTCTCTGCTTGGCCCCCTCCTCCAGTTTTATTTCCCATGTTGGGAGCACTGTGAGAAATTAAAGTGGATGCCTACCACTGTTGCCATCAGGTAAGACCCACAGCTGGGGGTGATGGTTGGCCCCCACCAAGGCCCTGGTGCCTATGCAGGGGCCTGAGGACCCCAGGAACTGTGGCAGCCATGTTCACCTGGCCTGAACATGGCTGCCACAACTTAGCATGTGCCTTCCCAGGTGCTGCACATTTGTATTAGCAGAAGAGATGCATGCTCCTCTGGAATGGCTTAAGTCACTTCCATTTACAACTTGGCTTGCCTACTCCTCCGTGACATCAGCTGCAGTACAGTTGTTCAATGCAGCTCTGGCTGTGTGCATGTGCATCTCTTTGCCCCATGTTATGGCTTCTAGAACTGTGGCCCTGTTATTTTGCAATGGATCTTTGTTCAGTTTTTGGTTCCAGCTTTGAAAATGGCTTTCTGTGAACACTTAAGGAGAGAGGAGGGGGAGAGAGAAACTTTTCTGCCTATATGGTGGTTTAAATGGTGCATTTTCTATTTTATGATTTGAGTCTGAAATATTTCCAGATCAAGTTATTTCCTCTGAGGGATAAAATGTATTTATATTCCCCAAACAGTAAATTTCCAGAGAAAAATATGATTAAGTACTGTAGCCTTCCATAAGAAATATAGCTACACTGCCATATAGGATATTCAAACCCTTTGTGATTCATGTCCCATAAAACTTTATTTGTAGTCTCAATCAGATTCTGAGTGCCGTATGGTGAAAAAAAAAAAAAAAGTGTGGCGGAAAGATTATTTGCAGTGTTGGTGTAATATCTTAATCTGTTTATTGAAGTTTCAATATGACATCCAAAATCACTGAGTTCAAAAAATGCATATTCTATAATATAATCTGTAAATGTGTGATCATTACTATAAAAAGGGGTTAATCTTTAAAGAATATCCTTCAGAAACAATAAACAGAAATAATTTCTAGAAGGGTAGCCATGTTAGTGTGCTGCAGCAAAAACACCCAACCATCTTGTGGTGCCATAAAGACTTATTAAATATATCATGGCAGAACCTTTCATAAACTAGATTTGACTTCATCAGTGGCATCTCATGGACTGTAGTCTGTGAAAAAATATATCATAATACATTTGTTAGTCTGTAAGGAGCGACGAGACTCTTTGATGCCCTTTAATATACAGAAATATCATTTTAACAGCAAGTGATCACAGGGCAGTTCCAGTTACACACATGTAAGGCCTACCTGACAGAGTTCGACTTTGTTCAGCAGGGCAGGATCCACGTTTTTGAGGGTCCTTGGGCAAGACATGCTCAGTGGGCACCCTCCCTCAGAGTCAGTCAGTCAGGGCGCAATCCAATAGGGACAGGCAGCCGCATCCAAACTCAGAGGCCACCTATCCAATGCAGGGCAGGAGAAGAGCAGAAGAGATTGTCCCCTCCATGCTTCAGCCACCCTGCATTTGTGGCTAGACATTCAATTCTGGGTGTCTAGCCACTGGAAGGCAGAGCAGGGGAAGCAGCTGCCAGATGACACATAGGATGTGACATATCCGCATGTCCGCCTTCCGCACCCTGGAATGCCCCCCGGAACACCCCGTTTTTGCATCTCCATGCTTCTCTTCTGAGTGCGGAGCACGGGGCCATTCCAAGCTGCCTGCCAGGCAGCCTTGGAGGGGGGGAAGGTCAGTTCCCAGAAACCGACATATCCTATGGCCATCTAGCCGCTTGGCTAGCAGCCATAGGATTGCTCCCTCAGTTGATTTTATTGTATATAACCATAGGTTGAACAAACCACTCACATCAGTTCATCATGTGTTACAATCTGCAGCAACTTTTTGGGACCTTTGCTTAGGGCTGTCTGGATTTTGTGAAGTCTGTCCACTGGATTGTACGGTGTCATTCATTCCGGCGTCTGTTCACAAATGGATTTGAATATGCAAATAATTCCATAAGAAGGTTTTCAACAATTTCCGTAATTTACATTAGTACATAACATTTAGCGGGTTGTCCCCCATTCTATTCAACTTTTCCCCACGTGTATTTTCCAGTCTCAAAACTTGCACATTTTCCTATGAATAAACGTGAGTAAATCTGGGGAAAGTAAAAAAAAAATCCAAAAGTCCACTGACCCCATGCAGCCTGAGGAGGCCAATCCATCGTGGATTCGGCAGGTTGGATTCTTAGAGATCTGAACTCATTTTAGTCCATCTCGAATTTCTCCAACATCCCCACCTTTCCTCTAATCTTTTTAGCAGCCACTGCATATAAGGCTACTTGATTAGTTACATAAGGATCCATATAAGAACATAAGAAGAGCCATGCTGGATCAGACCAAGGGTCCATCTAGTCCAGCATTCTGTTCACACAGTGGCCAATCAGCTGCCCACAGGAAACCCACAAGCAGGACATGAGTACAACAGCACCCTCCCACCCATATTCCCCAGCAACTGGTGTGCATAGGCATACTAGCTCTGATATTGGAGGTAGCATATAGCCATCAGGACTAGTAGCTGCTGGTAGCCATATTCTCCTCCATAAATTTGTCCAATCCCCTTTTAAAGCCATCCAAATTGGTGGCCATCACTACATCTTGTGGTAGGAAATTCCATAGGTGCTGTGTGAAGAAGTACTTCCTTTTATCTGCTCTGAGTCTCCGACCGATCAGCTTCATTGGAAGACTCCGGATTCTAGTATTATGAGAGAGGGAGAAAAATGTCTCCCTATCCACTTTCTCCACACCATGCATAGTTTTGTACACTTCTATCATGTCTCTACTTACTTGCCTTTTTTCCAAGCAAAACAATCTACAGTAGTTTGCACATCTGCTCAGCCAAAGTTCTCTCAGACATTCTTCCAAGCAATGTACAAGATATCTTTTCCTGGGACTGACATACAGTTCACAAATATATATATGAAAGATAAAATATATAAGATTAGATAGACAGAGAAACAGACAGATGAGGATGGATGGACGGATGGACGGACAGATGAATGTCTGGCTTCTCATTGCCATTGTCAGCAGCCACTCTTGCTTCTCATTCACCTTCTCATCAGTGCTCCCACTTGCTTGCGTGACAGGCAGAGACCTAGTGTTCAAGTTGGCTGTGGCATCTCCTGCTCCTCCTCACCACCTCCGTTGTCTGGGCCAGAGCAAGAAGCAGGTGAACAAGCATGTTATAGTGATGAAGAGGAGGAGCAAGTCCAGGAGGCTTTTGTCACTGGGCCCCTGCTGGGGTGTGGGCCCTCAGCAGGTGCCTGACTATGCCTACTCTGGGTGTCTTTCAGTTTCTCAAAATGTAGCTAAAACATTGGACGCCATTCAAGCCCACTTCACACAGCCACTGGCAGTCAGTGTAGATATTTCCTGTATTTCCCCTGTGCCACCACAAGTTTGTACAGGATGGTAGCAGATCACCTTGGTCTTTTCCATCACAGCTATCCGACCCTTCTATGTCAGGGATGTGCAACCTGTGGGCCTCCAGATGTTGTTGGACTGCAACTCCTATCTTCCCTCACTATTGGCTATACTGGCTAGTGTGAGGGTTGCCTCTGAGCACAGGGAGTGGCAAAGTAGTTCAGATTCTGAAGAAGAACAGCAAGACATGGGGACGTTTCCCAGGCTTGTACAGACATGGATAGGCAGACTCCTCAGGTTTCAGAGGCCCAGCTGGATGGAAAGGACCCCTCTTCACACACCCCTGTGAGAGATAGCGAACAGGGAGAGGCAGGGCTTGGAAAACCTGAATTCTTAGATGCCAGGAGCAGACGCAGAGCCAAGAGAGAGATGGCAGGGGTGGAGCTTAGACGGTCTGCCCAATTAGCCCGGCGTGAACAGCTGTGCTTAGAGGCTGAGAGAGAGAGAGAGAGAGAGAGAGAGAGAGGGAGGGAGATCTCCCCCCCCACCCCTAAAGTTAAGATAGTGAGCCTGCCTTTTCTTCAAATGGTGGGCAACTTTCATAGCTTTCTTTTGAACTCCCTGAAGGCATTTCCTCTGTAGACTGTGAGTCACTGACAATTTGCATCTGAATGACCCATTGAAGTAATTGGTTTAAAAGCCGTGGATTGAAGCCTCTTGTCTGTGTTTTGATTTGGCCTTTGAAGTTCAGCAAGGGCAAAAGGAATCCTGACAGCTAGGGCTGATGGAAGTTGCAGTCCAACAACATCCAGGGGTTTGCAGATTAGCCACCTCTGTTTTAAGTGGAGATGGCAGGGATTGACCCTGGGACCTTTTGTATGCAAAGCTTGTGCTCTACTGAGGTGTGGTTCTTCCCCTTAAGATGAGAAGCTTCTGTTTCTAGTTAAGGGTAAATCATAATGTGCTGTGCATTGGAACGCAGCAAACTTAGGTTTGCACAAACCATAGTTTGCTTGCAAACCTGAATGCCAAACCACAGTTTGATGCGGGTTGTGTGCAAACTGTGATTTGTGCAAAGTGTATAAGCATATATTCCAATACCTAGGCCAACACTCAGCTTAAAACCATACAGAAAACAGACACCCCAGCTGGTAAGGTGAGAAGGAAGAGCTAACAGTACATGCAGGAATGTTTCATTTGGTTGAAAGATTTTTTTGTTGTTGAGAAAGGTGGCTAATGGTTACTATTATTATTAAGCTGAGGGGGGAGACAAAATGGGTCAAGGGAAGAGACCAGAATGCAAAAATGAATGAATGAATGAATGAATGAATGAATGGACATAGATAGGGCTGTCCATCATTGCAAAATCTGTTTTGTTTTTGGCTTGAGTTCCTTGACACATCCAACTTGGCTCATATTTGCAAGCCAAGCCTTGGGGTTTTCCTGAAATCTGAGAACTTTTTTCCACATTTTTTCCATTTGCATAATTAGAAATTTGCACAAATCTCTATTTACACAAATAAAAAAAACCCAGAAAATTCTCTAGCTGACCCAGCTTGTTGTGGACTGAGTTGGGCCAGCTAGCAGAAGATGAGACAAAGTCCAGCAGGCCAAGCTGATGAAAGTTGTTGGGCTCCACCCCCCACAACTGGACGCCTCTGACATCCTTATACATATTTGTGTTAATAACATTACAACAGATATGGGGAAATGTCCCCCTCTATATGTTGTTGGACTGCAACTCCCAGCATCCCTCACCATTGGTTGTGCTGGCTAGGGCTGATGCAAGTTCCAGTCCAACAACATCCATTCCTCACATTACAAGGTTTGTATCAATACCGTACATACAACTACAACTTAAGCCCTGTTCAGACATTCTCCTGAACATGTGAGAGCTTAAAGTGGGTAGAGCGATGGGTGGGGTACGTGCATGCTGGGCTTGCCCCCCAACATCTCCTGGCATGTGGGCCCTGCCCCCCTCCCAGTTCAGACCTTGCCATATCATTTGCTTGAGCATGAGTAGAACTCTGTGCAATCAGGAACCCTGATAATGCAGGGCCCGCAATTGCACATGGAGAGTTCTACTTGTGTTCAAGGTGACGCAAGTAGAACTCCCTTTCAGACCTTGCTGATTCAAGACAGCAAGGTCTGAGCTGAGGGGGCAAGGCCCATGCACAGAGAGATATGGGGGCCAGCATACATGGCCCTGTCCCTCTACCCACTTTAAGCCCTCACACATTCAGGCAAATGCCAGAAAAAGGACTTTACGTAAGAAGGGATGTTTGTACTTTGAAAATCCGGCCCTTCTGGGGCCCAATGGAGCCTCACTGCCTACCCAGCTCAGCTTGTGTTTGTGAGCCAGTCCACAGGGTTTTCCCGAAATCCGGGAACTTTTTGCATTTTTCCCCCTTGTCAATAGAAAGTTGTGCAAACTGCAGGTACATTTGTGTAATTTTCACAGGTTACAGCCTTTATTTTTGCAAATTACAGCCAGAATTCACGCAAATTAAGCATATTACAGCTGGAGTCTGTGCAAATTGTGGCCAAAGTTTGTGCAACTTACTACTGATGAGAAACAAACAAACTCGAAAATCCATGAGCTGGCCCAATTCAATGCAGATTGAGTCAGGGAAGTGTGAGAGAGAGCCAGTGTGGTGTAGCAGCAAGAGTGTTGAACTAGGAGCTGGGAGATCTGGGTTCTAGTCCCCACTCGGCCATGGAAGCTCACTGGGTGACTTTGGGCCAGTCACACACTCTCAGCCCAACCCACCTCACAGGGTTGTTGTTGTGAGGATAAAATGGAGAGGAGGAGGATTATGTAAGCTGCTTTGGGTTCCTTGCAAGAGGAAAAAAGGCGGGGTATAAATGCAATTAATCAATCAATACGTGAGCCAAAGTCCAGGAGGGCAAGCTGACTAAAGTTCAGCAAGCTCCACCTCACCCTGGACAGATTCCTCTGACATCCCTATACATAATTCATTGTCCTGATTCATGGAGAGTTTGTAACCATTTGCATTACAGAAGTGGAACAGAATTTAACTTGAAAACTTCAATTTGTATGGGGAACTTGTGATCCTCCAGATGTCTGTTCATTTGTTTTGTGGCTTCACTGTTTGCAGTGATCTGTTTCACTCTTCTGTAAAAATAAAACACAAAATCTTTCCTCAGCTGTTATTTCCTAAGTGACTGGTGGTGTGTAGCACCAGGTGAAGAAAGGAGCATCTCTGAGATGTGGTTTATAGGCAGAGATGAAGGTCATTAAAATTGATTTCCTGATGAATAACACAGGGGAAACCTCAGAAGTTTTATCAATTTGCATTCACTTAGTTCTTTCAAGACACTTCCATGTTATATTCTGAAACACCATGTCACATAAAAATAATTCATAAAGTAAATCTGCTTCATTAGATCTAAGAGGCCAAGCTGGAAGAAAACGGTGTTCTCTAGCTCTTGACATAAGGAAAAGGACTTGTCAGGAATACATCCTGTTCTCATTTGCACAGATGCAGCTGATTCTGTTGGAGGAGACAGCTCATCTACAAACATAACCTCTCTGAGTGTGACTATCAGGGTTAAATTGTTTCTATATGCCATATCGGATTAGCACACAGAAAGTGCATACAAATTTAAATGTCTAGTTACTCACACCGGCATCTTGAATGCTGGGAGAATCTAAGTTAAAGATATGCACAGATATTGACTTATTAAAATTAGATTTATTTAAAACGGAAAATACAAGTGCTCAAAACCTCCTTCCTTTCTACATTAACCCAAGCTCCAGAAGACCAATCTGAATATGACATTTATCTTTATATAGCATTCTGAAAAAACACATGGGGACTTTGACAGGTATCCAGTGTCAGGCTGGAAACTGAGCCGAGAGAACCCCAGAGCAGTTCTGATTCTGAGGAGGATCAGCAATTCGTGGGAGAGGAGCTCGCTCATCCCTCACAGGCACAGCAGCTGGCAGAGATTCCTCCTGCCAGCATTCCTGAGATAGATAGTGACCCAGACAGTGAGAGAGTGTGGGAGGGGGGCTTGCTAGATGCTCGACACAGACGCAGGGAGTGACGAGCAATGGAGGGCACAGAAAGGAGGTGTAGCGCCCGTTTGGCGTGCAAGCAACGGCCGCATCCCGTGGACCCAAGGGAAAGAGGGAGGATCTCTCCCTAGCCCATAAGTTCAGGGTCTTCAAGTGATTCTCTTTCAAATGGGGACCAACTGCCTACCCGGAGCATAGGCTACTCTGCTGTTCATTGCTTAGTCACTGGTGATTAGCATCTAAAAGAGTCATTAAGTTATAAAAAGATTAAAGCCTTAAAAAGAATCCTTTCATCTGTGTCTTGAGTTGGCTATTAGAGTGTACTAAAAGAGGCCACTAGGGCGCTCCTGACATCCAGGGGCAAAGAGAGCTGGATGGCCGAGGAACAACCCTGCTCTGTTCTTTCTATTTAGCATTGTTGCATAGATGGAATCTTTGCACTAATATCCTACACCTCTGCAAGCCTTTGGCAGCAGCTTCTACATGGTCTTCAAGGGCAGCCCTATACAGAAAGCATTTGTTTGTTTGTTTTGTTTGTTTTATTTAAAATATTTATATACTTCCTTCATTATCAAATCACAGGGTGGTGTGGAAAATGCATTAAAGCCAAGCCCTGGGTATACAGATAAGTTTTCTACAGTTCTCTAAACACCTTCAAAGATGGCACCTGTCACACTCTAGCAGGGAGAGAATTCCAAAGGCAGGGTACCACAACAGAAAAGACCTTCCTCCTGGTTGCCATCAGTTGTACCTGTGTAGGCCACAGTACAACCAGATGGGTAGTTCTCAGTGAACCATCAGGTTGATATAGATACTGATATTGAGAGCCAGTGAGGTGTAGTGGCTAGAGTTGGGAGATCCGGCTTCTAGTCCCCACTCGGCCATGGAAGCTCACTGGGTGACTTTGGGCCAGTCACTGCCTCTCAGCCCAACCTACCTCACAGGGTTGTTGTTGTGAGGATAAAATGGAGGAGGAGGAGAATTATGTATGCCGCCTTGAGTTCCTTGGAGGAAAAAAGGTGGGATATAAATGTAATGAATGAATGAATGAATGAATGAATGAGAAGGCATTTCCAGAAGTAGCTTGGTCCCAGGTTGTTGACAATAACCCAGAGAGCTTCAGCTATTGGGCAGTATAGAAATGAAAATACATACATACATACATACATACATACATAACAGTAGTCTAAATTCAGTGTTACCAAGGGATGTATCAAAGAAGCAAGTGTCATAGCCTCACTGGAGGAGTCCTCCTCCTCAGAGGATTAGGATCCTCTAGAGACCCCAGGGCACCCCAGATCAGGCACTGCCAGCAGACCAGCAGGAGCCTGGGCCCTTGAGGGTGATGGTTGCAGGTCCATCCCTGTCAGGAGGAAGGGTTCTCTGGCCCCCAGGAGAGGCCAGTAGGGTCCCTGTGAGAAGCACTGCTTGCTTGCAGAGAAAGACTCCTCAGGAGAAAGCAGCTCCTCGGAAGTAGGGCTCTGAACAGGGAACTTTGATTACTGCAGCTGACCTCTGGGTGGGGCTCAGTAGGCTTTGGAGTTAAAAGCTTTCACTGCAGACCTAGCTAGTGTTAAAACAATGCCTTTCTTCCAGCTCCTGTGCTGTGCACCTTGCCTCCTGGACCTTGTCTTGTGAGTGATGCTTTGTGTTATTGATCTTTGGAGTACCTATCAACTCTGCCTCTGGACTGCATAATATATCTGACTGGTTACCTGTGTTTTGACCTCTGCCTCTTATTTGGACCCTTCCTGTCTTAAGCCAGAACCCCATTGGATAGAAACCTGTATGCTTGAATGTTTGCTGGCTTCATTGTATTGCTTCTATCTTTGCCCTACACTCAGAGTCTGCTGCAGTCAAAGCAGGACACAAGGTCTCTGTCTCCAAGAAGAAGCCATAGCTTAGTTTTAACTCTTTCAACCTGCTGTTCTATTCTTTTACCATGTTGTTCACCACTCCAAAATCTTCTGATGTGGAGCAGTATATACATACATACATACATACATACATAGCTGGTGGAATAAGCTACTTTGAGGGGGATCATGGGCCCACCTAGAGTAGGCCATCTGTTTACTTCTTGAAAGTACTCCCTCTGTGTCCTGAGGCTGTAGTAACTGAATGTAATCCAATCAGCAGCAACAATAACCTCTGATACAGGCACAGTTACCAAGATAACTCTAAGAAAGAATGGATGTGAGAGATTTTACACACAAAATGTTAAGCAAACACATCAGTTGCTTATCGAGCAGTCTACATCCTCCGAGGGGGAGGCCCAGAACTAATAACGCTGTGCACTATTCAGGAAGAAAGCTTGACCAGACAACACTGTATTGATGCAATGGAGGTAGAGAAATACATACATCATACCACCATCACACAGGCCAAGAGTAGCTTCTCGTATAGGCTCTAACCTGTATTCTGTCCAATACATCATGTGTTTTTCTCCACCTGCTCTATTGTCCCCGCTATTTCACTATTCACAGCTCTTCATTATACCCTGAAGCCAGAACAGTTTTTGCTAGAGAGAGCACAACAGAGTGACCATGCCAAGCTCCCATGACCATTCCTGAGATTAACAAAGCTGATGATTGACGAATCCCTCAAGGCCAGTTATAAAACCAAATGGGATCCATCAGTAGCCAGGGCAGACTGTATAAATAAGTCCTCCATCCTCTCAGGATTGAGAAGGTGCCTTACCAGGTAATGATCAGTCCATACAATGGAGTGATTCTTACTGCTTCCTTGCTCCTTCCTTTACTAAATGGAAACCACATCAAGAGTTCCAAGTACAACACCTTGAGCGCCATATTTAGGTAAAAAGTTGGGATAGAAATCAAATCAAATAAAGAAAATAAAATAAATACCAATTCAAGCACATAGTCTAAATATGTTCAAGAAATTATGCCTGGTGTGAAGGAAGTGGGTTCTCATAATTCTAGAACCTGGGGTCATCCAATGAAGCTGAATGGCGAGAGATTTTGGATGGACGAAAGGAAATCCTCCGTTACGCAGCACATGGTTAAACCATGGAATTTGCTACCAAAAGATGTAAAGATGGCCACCAACTTGGGCAGCTTTAAAACAAGGCTAGATAAATTAATGGAGGATATGGCTGTCAGTTGCTTATCAATGGCATGATGGCTAAATATTACCTCCAGTATCGGAGGAGGTATGCCTCTCAATACTGCTTGCTGGGGAACACAAGTAGGAGAGTGCTGTTGTGTGCATATCCTGCTTGACGGATTCCCATAGGCATCTGGACTAGCTAGGCCTTTGGTCTGATCCAAAAATTCTCTTTATTTTCTTAAGAAAGCCAGCTGCCTACAGAGTAATGGTTGTCTGCAGATGACACATGATGCAGGGAAAGCAAACCACCCTCTTGCGGGCCACTGGCCTATGTAATCTCCAGAGCAAACTTTCCGCACCCAAATGATGGGGACCGGCCAACCTCTGAGCATGAGCAAAACCCATCTATAAAAGGTGTGTGAGAGGATTATTGAAGCTCAACAGTTCCGTTTGTTTGTATGGAGGAGCATTCAGTCATGTGAGTTTTTTGAAGGCCTTTCTGTGGAAAAGCAGCCAAGATAGATAGATAGATAGATAGATAGATAGCACCTGATACACACAGCAAGTTAGTCCACGCTTCAGTTATTATACTCTTCAGTTAGGTCAGTGCTCAAATAATGGGGTGGGGGAGTCTAGCCCATTTACTTTATCTTATTGTCCCCGTGGCCACGGTGACTTAGTGGTTAAGATGCTGAACTGCAGACCAGAAGGTCGGCAGGACAGCAGTTCGAGACCCGAGGGCTGCGTGACGGAGTGAGCTCCTGTCTTCAGTCCCAGCTTCTGCCAACCTAGCAGTTCGAAAGCAAGAAATTGCAAGTAGATAAATAGGCACTGCTTCGGCGGGAAAGGTAACAGCGTTCCGTGCACCTCGGTGTTCAGTCATGCTGGCCACATGACCACGGAAGCGACTTCGGACAGCTCTGGCTCTTCGG
Organism: Heloderma suspectum; assembly: GCF_057233095.1. Classification (NCBI taxonomy): domain Eukaryota; kingdom Metazoa; phylum Chordata; class Lepidosauria; order Squamata; family Helodermatidae; genus Heloderma; species Heloderma suspectum. The sequence continues at coordinate 32,472,222 of NC_139466.1, read as the reverse complement.
CTTAGAAATGGAGATGAGCACCACACCTAGAGTCAGACATGACTGGTTGGGGACACCTTTACCTTTACCTTTTTTTTATTGTCCCCATAGGGAATGTTTTTGGACAGAGGCATGATTTGACTACAATTGGGAGGAGCTGGGAGCAGGACCTCTTGATTTGATTAAAAGTCCCCTACTTTTTCTCCCATAGTTTAAGAACTTCAGAAGGTACAGGTAGGGAGCATATGAGAACATGATGTCACATGGCATTTATGGGTTGCTTTAAAATTCCACCCTTTCAGTCAGCTGGGCTAAGGAGACCATAGACACCACTGAAGGAAATTAATCTTCTGTTTCTGATGCACAGTCCCTCTGAAAATGGGAAGTGGGTGACCACATGTGACAGGTTCTTCTCTACAGTGGCCCCACATCTCTGGAATAAGTTCCCATAGGGGGTCCACCATGCCCCATCATTGCAGGTTTTAAGAAAACCTTGAAAACATATTATTTTAATCTGGCCTTCTCCTGATATGATTGCAGTTGTTGCTGGGTTTTATTGCTGGTTTTGTTGTTGGTTTTTATTGTTGTTTGTATAGCTTTTATTATTGTATCAGTTTTATGTGTTTTACTGTTGTGCACCACCTTGGGAGGGCTTCTGCCCTGAAAGGTGGCCAGGAAATATTTGAAATAAATGAATACATAAAATCTTCTATTTCTGATGCGCAGTCCCTCTGGTCATGCTCAAATGCATGCACAGTTAACCCATATATGTCTATGAACATTTTCAGACTCTGCTTTTTGCAGAGTCCTTGACCATGTACATACAGTTTGTACACATGTAGGCACACTGGAGACATGCAAAGAAATGTGTGCACAGTCTGAGGGAGGCAAGGCTTGCTGCTCTTCTCTTTCTCTTGTGCTCATTGGACTGTGATTAGTGGACTACATCTGTGTCGTGTCAAGTGCCAAACCACCTGATGTGTTTGTAGTCAAACAAAGAAGTCAATCTCTTAGAAAATAGCCTATATTATGTGAATCAGCAGATCAACAGCTCTTCAGGTTGCAGACTTTCTCAGCCTCCAGCAATTGAGAGCGCAGATCGCTAATTAGCTTTGCACAGTACTACATAGATTACCCAAAGATGCACTATTGCTAGGAGAGATGCAAAGAAACTGGCACCAAACAGCAGTATAAAAGTTGAGTGGCATTTCTAGTCCCACCCTCAGAAAGGGTCTTCCCCTGGGGACCTCTTTTGATGGGCCAACCTTGTAGAAAGACTTACTTCCTGAAGTTGCTCCTCCATCTTGATCTAATGTCTGATTTTGGCATCCATTACCCCCAGCTCCACCCTCCCCATAAGATCCTTCTGGAGAAGTGTTGCTTTGGCCTTGAACCAACTGATTTACTGGCATCTAGGGATCTACAGGTTGTGTATAATCTGTTCCATCTGGGTGCCTTTTGTTCCATCATCCGCCCATTGCCAGAATTGGATTTTTTTGTTTCCAAATTTGGCAAATGCACATTTGTGCAATTTCACACATGTGCAAATGCACACACACACACACACACCCTGTACATTTTCACACTTAGCCTATGGAGAAAATGTGCATTTTTGTCTGGGCTTTTTTTATTTTGTGTATTTTTCTATAATGAAATTTGCACAAAAATTGAGGAAGTTAGAAAACCAGTCCGTGGAATCTGCCTGACGGGGAGAGCAAGTCCACTGTGAAATTTGTGGGTTTGGGATTCATGAAATTCCAAACTCATTTGGTTCCGTTGCAGATTTCTCCAACATCCATACTGGCATCTGGAAAGATTCCTGTCTTCCACTGTCTCCATACTCTATCTTATAAAACCTTGGTGACTCCCCCACCTCCTGGCCCACTTCCTCATTGGGCTCTGAGCCCATTTCCATGCTCTCTTGAGATGCTTCTGCAGAGATGCTGGTCCCAATCCTTACATGTAGTCGTGTTCAATTCTTTTCTTCCCTCTCCAGTCTGTTCCATCTTGGAGCTGCTCCAGTCCTCTTTCCCCAGGCTGGGTTGTACTGAAGAAGTTAGCTGGATTTCTCAAATGGATATTATGGGCTGTATCCAGTATTAGCCCTTCTTAGACTAGGCTCATTCAAATGAATGGGATTTGTTAGTCATGACTAAGTGAAGTTCCATTCATTTCAATGGGTCTACTCTAAGTAGCACAAATATTGGATATACCCCATGGATTACTATTGAATAAGAACAACTGAATAATTGAAGAACAGCTGAATATTTTTTAGAACATCCATACATAAATTCCTCTTACAAATTCACACACAAATTCTGACCAAGGTATAGGGGTGGGGAATACACGCACACGCACACGCATATATATATATATATTCCTGCAAACCAATTCCAGTAATTAACAAAAAAAAATGTCGATGATGATCTTGTTGATGAGTTCTTCCAAAGCTGTGTGCCTTTTCTAATTCTCACAATAGTTTGTCAGTGTTTCCATTTCTGCTAGGTCCAAATTCTGCAAAAGTAATGTAATGTTCAAAGCATCCTTTATCTTGAATACATGGACATTTTGGATTCAAATCACTGCTTTTCTAAAAAAAACAGCAGTAATACATGTTATTGATCCTCTTTCTGTACTAAAGGTAGTGATCTGTGGAATATGTATTCATTTTATTTGGCCTTCAATTATCTAATTATAGATCTTGATATGAAACCAACCATACATGCATCCCTATGAAGTTGGCATTCCGACAAGATAAAATTGTTAAACAGGCATTACTATAAACTGATGTTGGACTGTAGTATTTGCAGTTAACGGGAGAGTTGATGCTTGATGAACAATCCAATTAAAACTGGCAACAAAAGACCTAAAATGTCAGCCAAATTGCTTTTTAATAGACAACGTAACGGTTGCAATACATAAACACTAAATCCCCATAGAATCATAAAGCTCCATGGTGAAACAATTGTAGAAATGAATAATAATTACAGCATCTTGAGAATTCTTTGAATAGATGTGTGCTCATTATAAATATTTTCTTGGCTAGCTTTGTATGAAAAAAGAAGTATGTGTCCCTGGGCACTTCCTTTAAGTATTTGTTGCCACGACAGTTTTGTATGATACTGGATATAAGCAATGCCTAGTGTTGTTGTTGCTATTTTAAGAAAGTCACCAGTCTTGATATAGCTTGTTTCTCAAATTGCTCCAGTAACAGGAGTGACTTCAGGGACATGCATTTTTGTGTGGTGGTGGCATGGGCCCAGACATGAAAATACCAGTGGTGTAGTGGACCCAGGGCTCACAGGGCAGTGCTTCTTTTATTAGCAGGGACATTGATGCCATCTGCCACTCAAACAACCCACTTCTCTTTTCCTCTGAGCTTAACTGCAGTCTTCACAGTAGCTGGGGGGCAGAAGTGGGTTTTCCAAGCAACTGTATATTGTTGTGAGCTATCTCTGTTGTAATGTTTTACAAAGCAGATTTATATCCCACCTTTTGGATGTATATCTCACCTTTTTTACTCTTGCAAAGAACTCGAGGGTGCTTACATTGTCCTCCTCCTATCTCTATTATCTTCAGAACAACCCTGTGAGGTAGGTTAGGCTGAGAGTCAGTGACTGACCCAAAGTCACCCAGTCAGGTTCATGACCAAATGGGGACTAGAAGCCAGATCTCCTGAGACCCAGTCTAACACTCTAACTATTACACCATACTGGCAAAGTATTTTGGGGTGGCTTGGTCTTGAATGGGAAATTAAGGCCAATCATCTTTACACGAGACGTGCTCCTGGTTGAGATTAGAACTGCTAGAACCGGTTGTTGATATGGATTTGTCTGAATGTTTGGACTTTCTTTGGGTACATGGGGATGGGGATCATCATGATGAGTGCCTGCACTTCAAAATTTACCACTTCAGCACTGGGTGTTAGAAGCACATCCCCATGTTCTTTTGGAAAATGTTACATGTATGTAAGTTACCCCCCTTCATGGATCACTGCCTTGTTGTGGCGAAGGGGCTTGTGTAACTCAGTGAAGCCATAAGCTTAGGGATGGCGGAGAATTTCTCCCCAAATCTTCAGGGGGCCGGGCGCCAACACATTCGGCCCCCCAAAATCGGCAGTGAAATTCTCCACACACACCCCCGGGATGCGACTTACCTTTGGCAAATGTCCCTCCCAGCGGCGGGTCCCGGCGGCGGTTCGTCGGCCTTTCTTCGGGGGCGGCAGCCGGTCTTCCGACCGGCTGCCACCACTGCCATTACAAGGTAAAGTGTTAAAAAAAAAAAAAAAAAAAAAACGTGATAGGCTACATAACGATTAACATAGCCTATTACGGCTAGATTTCCAAAGTCAGCCGTGATAGGCTACGTAAATCGTAGCCGTGATAGGCGACGTTAATCGTTACGTAGCCTATCACGGGTTGGTTGGTTTGTTTGTTTGTTTAACACTTTGTTTCGTGGCCGGGAAGACAGGGCACTTCTCCCCGGCCTGAATTTCAGCCGGGCGAGGCGGGACGGCTCCCCCCCCCTCGCCTGAACTTTGGGGGGAGAAGCGAAGCGCCTCCCCCTCACCGCGAAGCACCCCTGCAAAAAGGTAAGTGACTTTCATACATCCCTACATAAGCTATGCTGTGCAGGGCCACCCAAGATGGACAGGTCATGGCGGAGAGTTCTGACAAAATGTGGTCCACTGGAGAAGGAAATGACAACCCACTCCAGTATTCTTGCCAAGAAAACCCCAAGGAACGTATCACAAGGCTAAAAGAGATGATGCCAGAAGATGAGCCCCTCAGGTTGGAAGGTGATTAATATACTACTGGGGAAGAGCAGAGGGTATTTCCAAGTAGCTCCAGAAAGAGTGAAGCGGCTGGGCGAAAGCCAAAAGGACACTCAGCTGTGGATGTGTCTGGTGGTGAAAAGAAAATCCGATGCTGTAAAGAACAATATTGTTTAGGAACCTGGAATGTAAGATCAATGAATCAAGGTAAGCTGGAGGTAGTCAAACGTGAGATGGCAAGACTGAACATTGACATCTTGGGAATCAGCAAACTGAAATGGACAAGCATGGGCGAATTTAATTCAGGTGACCATCATATCTACTACTGTGGCAAGAATCCCTTAGAAGAAATGGAGTAGCACTCATAGTCAACAAAAGGGTGGGAAAAGCAGTACTGGGGTACAATCTTAAAAACCATAGAATGATCTCAGTACGAATCCAAGGCAAACCATTCAACATCACAGTAATTCAGGTCTATGCCCCAACCACTGAGGCCGAAGAAGCTGAGGTTGATCAGTTCTATGAAGACCTACAACACCTTCTAGAACTAACACCAAAAAAAGATGTCCTCTTCATCATAGGGGAATGGAATGCTAAAGTAGGAAGTCAAGAAATCACCGGGATAACAGGCAAGCATGGCCTTGGTGTACAAAATGAAGCAGGACAAAGGCTAATAGAGTTTTCCCAAGAGAACACGCTGATCATAGCAAACACTCTTTTCCAACAGCACAAGAGGCGACTCTACACATGGACATCACCAGATGGTCAATATTGAAATCAGATTGATTATGTCCTTTGCAGCCAAAGATGGAGAAGCTCTATACAGTCAGTAAAAACAAGACCTGGAGCTGACTGTGGCTCAGATCATGAGCTGCTTCTTGCAAAATTTCGGCTTAAATTGAAGAACGTAGGGAAAACCACTAAACCATTCAGGTATGACCTAAATCATATCCCTTATGTGTATACAGTGGAGGTGAGGAATAGATTTCAGGGATTAGATCTGATAGACAGAGTGCCTGAGGAACTATGGACAGAGGTCCGTAACATTGTTCAGGAGGCAGCAACTCAATCCATCCCAAAGAAAAAGAAATGCAAGAAAGCAAAGTTACTAACTGATGAGGCTTTACAAGTAGCTGAGGAAAGAAGAGAAGCGAAAAGCAAGGGAGAAAGGGGAAGATATATCCAGCTGAATGCAGAGTTCCAGATAATAGCAAGGAGAGACAAGAAGGCCTTCTTAAATGAACAATGCAAAGAAATCGAGGAAAACAACAGAATGGGAAAGACTAGAGATCTCTTCAAGAAAATCGGAGATCTCAAGGGAACGTTTTGTGCAAAGACGGGCATGATAAAGGACGAAGGAGGCAGGGACCTAACAGATGCAGATGAGATTAAGAAGAGGTGGCAAGAATACACAGAAGAACTATACAGGAATGATCTTAATGTCCCTGATAGCCACGATAGTGCAGTCACTGAACTTGAGCCGGACATCCTAGAGAGTGAAGTCAAGTGGGCCTTAGGAAGCATTACTAACAACAAAGCTAGCAGAGATGACAGTATTCCAGCTGAGCTATTTAAAATCCTAAAAGATGATGCTGTTAAAGTGCTGCACTCAATATGCCAACACATTTGGAACACTCAACATTGGCCACAAGACTGGAAAAGGTCAGTTTACATTCCAATTCCAAAGAAGGGCAATGCCAAAGAGTGTTCAAACTACCGTACAGTTGCGCTCATTTCACATGCCAGCAAGGTTATGCTCAAAATCCTACAAGCACAAACTACCAGAAATACAAGCTGGGTTTCGATGAGGCAGAGGAACTAGAGATCAAATCGCCAACTTTCGCTGGATCATAGAGAAAGCAAGAGAATTCCAGAAAAACGTCTATTTCTGCTTCATTGACTACGCTGAAGCCTTTGATTGTGTGGATCACAACAAACTGTGGCAAATTCTGAAAGAGATGGGGGTACCAGACCACCTTACCTGTCTCCTGAGAAACCTGTACGAGGGTCAAGAAGCAACAGTAAGAACCAGACATGGAACAACCGATTGGTTCCAAATTAGGAAAGGAGTACGACAAGGCTGCATATTGTCGCCCTGCTTATTTAACTTATATGCAGAGTACATAAGGAGCCTCTTGTTGAGGGTGAAAGAGGAGAGTGCAAAAGCTGGTTTGAAACTCAACATTAAAAAAACTAAGATCATGGCATCTGGCCCCATCACTTCCTGGCATATAGAAGGGGAAGAAATGGAAGCAGTGACAGATTTTACTTTCTTGGGCTCCAAGATCACCGCAGACGGTGACTGTAGCCATGAAATTAAAAGAAGCTCCTTGGGAGGAAAGCTATTGCCAACCTAGACAGCATAGTAAGAAGCAGAGACATCACCTTGCCAACAAAGATTCGTTTAATCAAAGCTATGGTTCTCCCAGTAGTAACGTGTGGCTGTGAGAGCTGGACTATAAGGAAGGCTGAGTGCCGAAGAATTGATGCTTTCGAACTGTGGTGCTGGAGAAGAGTCTTACGAGTCCCCTGGACTGCAAGGAGGTCAAATCAGTCCATCCTAAAGGAAATCAACCCTGAGTGCTCATTGGAAGGACAGATACTGAAGATGAAGCTCAAATATTTTGGCCACCTAATGCGAAGAGAAAACTCCCTGGAAATGACCCTGATGCTGGGAAAGACTGAAGGCCAAAGGAGAAGGGGACGGCAGAGGATGAGATGGCTAAATAGCATCACTGATGCAATGAATATGGACTTGGGCACGCTCCGGGAGAGAGCGCAGGACAGGAAGGCCTGGCGTGCTATGGTCCATGGGGTCACGAAGAGTCGGACATGACTGAACGACTGAACAACAACAACATGTAAGTTACCATAATATGTGGCTAACTTCTCCTATATAAATACTTAACAGCAAGTTTCCTAAAGACTACGAATTGAGCATAATCACATCTGGCACCAGCATCCGACAGTATCCTGGTAGAACTCTCTGCTGATGCGTCCTCTCCCATTTTCTAGTTTTCAATGAGAGCTAGGGTGGCCACTTATAAATCGCCAAAAAAGAGGACATGCATCATCAAAAAAGAGGGCAAAAGAGGACACTGATTTGCATATGCTAATGCCTATGTTTAGATGCAAATGTATAAATTATTATTATTATAAGTTAAATAGCAATGCAATACATTTCACCATAGTGCAGAAGACTGTGACCAGGTGACCTGTGTGCCTTCCTGTTTCGTCTGCTGTCCAGGTGCTGCTAACTGTTGATAAGCAACAGTTCCTAGGGTTTAAATATATATATATATATATATATATATATATATATATATATATATAACTGGAATTGCAGCCTTTCAGAAGAGGAGTCCTTCAAATAGATGACTGTCCTCTGGTAGCCCTTCAAAGAGAGGACTGTCCTCTGTTGAAGAAGCCACATGGCCACCCTAGAGTTGGGCACCTTGACACTGTAATTTAAGTTTCCCACAATGTTCCAAAATTTCCCTAATGTAGCATCACTGTAAGAAGCAGAGACATCACCTTGCCGACAAAGATTCGTCTAATCAAAGCTATGGTTTTCCCAGTAGTAACGTATGGCTGTGAGAGCTGGACTATAAGGAAGGCTCAGTGCCGAAGAATCGATGCTTTCGAACTGCGGTGCTGGAGAAGACTCTTACGAGTCCCCTGGACTGCAAGGAGGTCAAACCAGTCCATCCTAAAGGAAATCAACCCTGAGTGCTCATTGGAAGGACAGATACTGAAGCTGAAGCTCAAATATTTTGGCCACGTAATGCGAAAACTCTCTGGAAAAGACCCTGATGCTGGGAAAGACTAGTGATATACGAAAGTCACTTACCTGGTCCCGTAGCTTGCTTCGCGGTGGGGGGGAGGCACTTCAGTTCTCCCCCCAAAGTTCAGGCCGGGGGGGGAGGCACCCTGCCTCGCCCGGCCAAAATTCAGGCCTGGGGGGGAGGCGCCCCGCCTCGTCCGGCTGAAATTCAGGCCGGGGAGAAGCGCCCCGTCTCCCCGACCGCAAAATAAAAAGTAAATGGAAAAACACACACACACACACACACCTGTGATAGGCTACGTAACTATTAACGTAGCCTATCATGGCTAGATTTCCAAAGTCAGCCGTGATAGGCTACATTAATCGTTACGTAGCCTATCACGGGTGACTTTGAAAAGAAAAAAAAAAGCGCGTACACAAATGGCGGCTTTTGCCATAGCATTGCCCTTATTTTCGCCGTAGTCTACGTAAATCTTTACGTAGACTACCTGGGCCCAAATAAGGAACGCAAATGGCGGCGCCCATGGGCGCCGCCATTTGCATACGCGCTTTTTTTTTTTTCAAAGTCACCCGTGATAGGCTATGTAACGATTAACGTAGCCTATCACGGCTGACTTTGGAAATCTACATTAATCATTACGTAGCCTGTCACGGGCGTTGTTGTTTTTTTACTTTATTTTGTAATGGCGGCAGCCGGTCGGAAGACTGGCTGCTGCCCCTGCCCCCGCCGAAACGCCGCTGAAACGCCACCGGGACCCGCCACTGAGAGGGACGTTCGCATGAGGTAAGTCCCATCCCGGGGGGGGGGGCGGGGGGGCGGAGAATTTCACCAACAATTTCGGGGGGCCGAATGCGTTGGCATTCGGCCTCCCCGAGATTCGTGGAGAAATTCACGGCCATCCCTAGGAAAGACTGAAGGCAGAAGGAGAAGGGGACGGCAGAGGAGGAGATGGCTAGATAGCATCACTGATGCAATGAATATGGACTTGAGCATGCTCCAGGAGAGAACGCAGGACAGGAAGGCCTGGCGTGCTATGGTCCATGGGGTCACGAAGAGTCGGACATGACTGAACGACTGAACAAAGCATCACTGTGGGACGTTGTGAAAATTTAAATGGCGGCACCTGAGCACTTGTAGGAAATGTAATTGCAGCTGCCCAGTCCGTTCATGGTGGCATTGCTGATGATACCTGCTGCTGCCCACCAGCAAGATTGCGGGGGGGGGGTGTCACCAATGTAGGATGGTTTCAGGCCTACAGAGGCAAAGGGGGAAAAGTCAGGCTTGGAGGCCTGGAGTTTTCTGTTCGGAGGCGGTAACCCTGAGAGGAGTAGTTGCATTTCTCCAGATTAGCGTCAGTTTCATTTCTCCACTTGAGATTCATTTCTTCAGGTTTGAAGCAGTACTTTCGGTTTTGGGGGAGGAGGGTACATAAAGAGAGTGAGAAAGCCAGGAAGAGCAGAAAGACAGTCAGAGCCTGAAGTGAGAGCAGAGGCTGAAGAATGAGCAGGAAGAAGCAGTCTATAAAAGTCTAGGGAGATCTAGGGTAAAGGAACTTGCATTCTGCAACTTTTATGTTCTTTTAATGCCTTTTGTATCACTCAGCTCTATTGTGTAAATACCTTTGGTTGTAATTTATTTGCTTTAAATCTTCTAGTAAACTGTTGTGGTTAAACCCTGTGTCTAGAGTGTCAGTCACCCCAGGACTACAGCCTAAACCCCATGTTACTGGAAAGGGGGAGTTTAAAAGAAGGAAGGTGGGCCCCTTAAGGGGGCAAGAGATCCTTAAGAGGTTGCTCAGGAGGTCCATGTCATAAGGGGAACCCTGACAGTCCCAACAAAGGATAGTATGCCAAGGACTCTGTCCAACCTGGCGCCAGAGCTGAAAGTAGTGGTGTCTAGTTATAAGAAATAGGCTAGAGGTCCCATTGTTTAGGCCCATACGTCTATTGGATGCAATGTCAAAATTATATGTATTGGGTAGTGTCTAATGTTAGTCCTACATAGAGTAGAGCCATTGAAATGAATGAGACTTAAATTAGTCACAACTAACTTAAGTCTCATTCATTTCAGTGGTTCTACTCTACATAGGACTAACATTGGATGCTACCCTTTATCTTTTAATCTAATTAGAAGAATAACCTCGGTCTAATAACTGTATTATTTTGGGGGGAAAGTCCTACAACTCCCAGCATTCCTCAGCCAGCCATACTGGCTGAGCAGTGTTCGAAGTTGTAGGACTTTTTTCTGTATAAACATGCGTGGGATTGTTCTCTTAGTGCTCTAAGAAATATCCTTCTGCAGTGTTTGTAGATTTCATAGCAACCTTTGACAATTAGCTGCAAAAGGCTATATATAATGCTCTGGAATTCTATAACATTTGAATGTACTTTGACAGTGAGAACCAAACTGCATTTTGCAACCTTCAGGTTTCATTAAAAAACACATGCTTCAGTTTTAATATACTAAAGAATAAGAGTGCAGAGAAAGTTTTCAGCAACGTTGGTTAGAAAACAACACATGATTACCTCTAGAGCAGTGCACAGATGGCTCCCGAAATTCTTCACCCTATTTGTGGGCAGAGAAATTGGGACAAATTTAACTGAATTTCTCCAGGTGGAGGAGAAATTCTCCAACAATTTTTCACAGGTGGGGCACACCATTGGCAGGGGTTGTAGACCAGCTTCTTTCATGGTTTCTTTTTCCTAAGGGGTTGTTTTTTGTATTTTATTTATTATGTTGTTGTTTTGTGCTGCCACTGCAAGTGACAACAGCATCAGCAGCCAGGCCCCCAGTTTGCGTCCTTCATAATACCCCGTACCTTAGCATTATTCCAGGGCATTGGGTGTGAGAGGCAGGGGGAGGAAAAGCAGCCCACTGCACAAAAAATAATGGTTACGAAACTTTGGAGAAAATTCTGCAAAGTGGCCTTTTATTTCTAGGTAGGTAAGAAAAGCAAAATCTCAGGACTTTTCTGAGAAAAATGTTTTCAGAGAAATTTTGGCTCAGCTGTAGTTGTCATTCTTCAGGGTACAACACCTTTCCCAGGGGCTTCCAAATGTTATTAAGTGGGGATTGTGGATACATCTTGTCTTTAATGCAGGTGCTGGCAATACCATGCCTTCCCGGCAAGCCCTTTGGTGGGTGTGAGGGGAGGGGCAATGTTACGTCCCATTCCAGGGAAGAGGTGGAGCTGGTGCTGTGCCAAAATGTGTCCTCCACTTTCCTGAAACTTCTCTTCCCCCATGAAAGAGGCTTCCATTTTTCCACCTCATTCTGAGGGCATTTATAATTTTTGTTGTATTTCTTTTGGTGGTATTTTTGATCTTACCTAATTATTGTGAGATGGCTATGTGTGTGTTTGTTCTATTACACATCTTTCCATTGCTCTGCAGTCTTCTAGGCTTCCTGTACTTCCTGATCTGAAAAAGCCCTATAGGAGGAATTACCCCATGATTTCTTCCCCTGGGTGGGAAATATGGTAAGCCAAGGAGGCTACAGGCTGCTGGAGGGATGAGTATACAATGAAAGATAGGACACTCACACACACTCCTCGGCTACCTCATAGGTAAGGTAGGCACAAGAACACTGAACCCAGCCTGTGAGAATTTCTCTGAAATTTCTTCTCTTTTGAATTTCTTTTCAAAAGCAATTTATTTTCTATCCAATGAGAATGGTTTAAAAAATGTGGGAGAATTTTTAGACACAGCACCAGTCACCACTTTGCCACCAAATATCTGTTTGTGTTTTAAAGCTACACAAATTGACTTAGGTTTGGCAGAGATGTCTCTTCCAATGATTTATGTAAGATGTAACTAAATGACTACATTCGCCAGTAGGAATTAAAAAGCAACACTGAATGTGTGTCATGTGAATTCATGGAATTTATTTCTTGGGCTCCAAGATCACCGCAGATGGTGACTGTAGCCATGAAATTAAAAGACGCTTGCTCCTTGGCAGGAAAGCTATGGCAAACCTAGACAGCATAGTAAGAAGCAGAGACATCACCTTGCCAACAAAGGTTCATATAATCAAAGCTATGGTTTTCCCAGTAGCGACGTATGGCTGTGAGAGCTGGACTATAAGGAAGGCTGAGCGCCGAAGAATTGATGCTTTCGAACTGTGGTGCTGGAGAAGAGTCTTACGAGTCCCCTGGACTGCAAGGAGGTCAAATCAGTCAATCCTAAAGGAAATCAAGCCTGACTGCTCATTGGAAGGACAGATACTGAAGCTGAAGCTCCAATATTTTGGCCACCTAATGCGAAGAGAAAACTCCCTGGAAAAGACCCTGATGCTGGGCAAGATTGAAGGCAAAAGGAGAAGGGGACGGCAGAGGATGAGATGGCTAAATAGCATCACCATCATAGCAAGGCCTGGCATGCTATGGTCCATGGGGTCACAAAGAGTTGGACACGACTTAATGACTGAACAAAACCAACAAAATCACTTTGTTATGTTATTGCATAGCAAATCTTGCCAATCTGTTTATTTCATTTTCACTGGGATGGTTAATAATGAATAACATATGTGAGAAAAGGGCTCTGTTAGTTACATTTAAATTCCAGTAATGAATTCAAGTGATTTTAAAAATGATGGCTGCATTTGGACATCATGATAAATCATGGTTTACTGTGATGGGGACAGCAAGGACAGCCTTGCCTCGTCCCTGACTCACACACTCCTCTTCCTCTACCAGCATGGTCGTAGGCAGGTGTTTAGATGCTTTTGCTTCCATTTTTTTAAATTAACTGCAGCTTGTTGTCTCATCTGAACACAACAAGCTGTGGCTAATCTTATCTATGGTTGTTTGAAGTAAGCCCATTTCAAACCATGATTTATAAAAGTTGCTTGTTCCAAGAAGCCATAATTAAGATTAACTATAGTTTAGGATGCATTAAAGTGTGGTTAATTGAAAATAAAAGCAAACACTTCAGATCACCTTGCAGCCATGCCAGAGGGAAGTGGGGAGACTAGACACTTTCCCATCACAATAAACCATGGTTTACCATCCCTTATCATGCTTCACGTATATCCAGCAGTGATATTGGCAGCATTTAGATGTCATAATAAACCATAGTTTATTGTGACATCTGAAAGCAACCAATGACACTGCTGGAGATACATCCAGCTAGGATGGAGATGCTGATCCAAGGATTCAAAGGGATCTCCATCACTAAGGAACTGCTTAGATACCCTAGAGATGAACAGCAAATGGGGCAGCACAATATCTGATTCTTAGCATAAGAATATTATGAGAATATATTCTCATAAGAATATATGAGAGAGCCAATGTGGTGTAGTGGTTAGAGTGCTGGTCTGGGACTTGGGAGACCTGGATTCTAGTCTGCACTCATCCGTGAAGCATACTGGGTGACTCGGGGCCAGTCACTGCCTCTCAGCTTTAACCTACCTCACAGGGTTGTTGTGGGATAAATTGGAGAGGACGAGGACTATCTAAGCCACTTTGGGTTCCTTGCAAGAGGAAAAGGAGGGGATATAAATGTAATAATAAAATATAACTTATATTTAACAAACAAACAAAACAAAACCAAAAGGTCAGAATATACTGTGATCTAGAAATCCAGCTGTGGTAGACATCCCAGCTGAAGAGTGGAGTATAAATGCTTTCAGTAATTCTTTTTTTCATTAATGTTTCAATGTGAAATTTCAATAACACAATACAATACAAAATAAAACAAAACAAAAACAAAGAAAAGAAATTGTAGCCGCAGATATTTGAATATAGCAATCACAATGCGCACACACACACATATATATGTATATGTATATGTATAGGGGTGTATGGATTACTCACCCCTTTCCGGGTGGGGCCGTCCACTGGGGGGGGAAGGCGATCCGTCCCTCCCCCCCAGAATCCTCCCTGGCTGGCTCCACTCCACAGCGAGCCCACAGAGCCGCCAGCCGGGCCTGCCCGCAGCCGGACTTCCGTCTGCTGCCGGGCTGCGGCCGCCATTTGTGTCCCTGCATTAGCCGTGATAGGATGTAGCCTATCACGGCAAAGAGCAGGGACACAAACGGCGCCTGCTATGCCATTTGCGTCCCTGCTCTTTTCATGATAGGCTACGTAAATATATATGTAGCCTATCATGCCTAACGCAGGGACGCAAATGGCGTAGCGGATACTTACGTAGCCTATCACAGCTAAAGTAGGGAGGCAAATGGCGGCTGCAGACCGGGGCAGCCATTCACGACTGCAGACTGGGGCAGTGGACAGACCAGACGGCCGACAAAAGGTAGGGTCCATCCCGGGGAAATTTCACAGGGTGGTGGTGGGGATTGCTCTGTTCCGCCATGGACTCCGGGGGGCTGGATTCTAAAGATTCTGGCCCCATTGGAGTCCGTGGCAGAATTCTCTAACATCCCTATATGTATAATGTGTGTGTGTGTGTGTGTGTGTGTGTGTGTGTATACCGTCAGGGCCAGAAATATTGGAACAAGGATAGCTGTTTTGGCAGTTACCCTCTGTACAACACCACACTGAAGTTGAAAGGAAACACACCCAGATGGGAGCAAAGTCAGGACTTTCAGCTGTAATTCAAGGGGTTTGACAAAAGTGGGGCACTGACCATTCAGGAAGGACAGCCAGTGGTATACACACACACCCATCATTGGTGGCTCATAAGTAATGGAACAAACCAACATCATGTCAAACTTAAGGGTCGCTTTTAATACCTGGATGAAAATCCTTTGCAGTCAATGACTGCCTGAAGTCTGGAACCCATGGACATGACCAAATGCTGAGTTTCCTCCCTCAAGATGCTTTGCCAGGCCTTTGCTGCAGCTGCCTTCAGCTGCTGCTTGTTTGTGGGTCTTTCTGCCTTCAGTCTTGTCTTCACTAAGTGAAAAGCATGCTCTATTGGGTTGAGATCAGGTGACTGACTTGGCCACTGAAGAACATCCCACTTCTTTGCCTGGAGAAACTCTTGGGGAGCTTTTGCTGTATGTTTTGGGTCATTATCCATCTGCGATATGAAGCAGCGTCCTATCAGTTTGGCAGCATTCGGCTGAATCTGAGCAGAAAGTATAGCCCTATACACTTCAGAATTCATCCTGCTGCTTTGATCAGCAGTCAGGTCATCAATAAACACCAGTGACCCGGTTCCATTGGCAGCCATACATGCCCATGCCATAACACTGCCTCCACCATGTTTGACAGATGATGTGGTATGCTTTGGATCATGAGCTGTTCCTTTCCTTCTCCATACTGTTCTCTTCCCATCATTCTGGTACAAGTTAATCTTGGTTCTATCAGTCCAAAGAATCTTATTCCAGAACTGGGCAGGCTTTTTTAGGTGTTTGCTGGCAAAGGCTAATCTGGCCTTTTGGTTCTTGAGCATTACCAGTGGTTTGCACCTTGTTGTGAAGCCTCTGTATTTACCTTCATAAAGCCATCTCTTGACTGTAGATGTTGACAATGACATGCCTACCTCCGCAAGAGTGTTCTTGACCTGGCTAGATGTTGTGAAAGGGTTCCTCTTCATCCTGAGCAGAATTCTGTGGTCACCCACTTTAGTTATCTTCTGTGGTCTTCCAGGCCTTTTGCTGTTGCTGAGCTTGCCAGTTAATTCCTTCTTTTTCAGGATGTTCCAAACTGTTGTATTGGCCACTCCCACTGTGTTTGCTATCTCTCTGATGGGTTGATGTTGTTTCCTCAGCCTAATGATGGCCTCCTTCACTCGCATGGACACTTCTTTGGACCTCATGTTGGGAGTTCCAGTGAACAGCTACCAAATGCAAATGTAACACTCAGAACCACCTCCAGGCCTTTTATCTGCTTGATTGGTCATGGGTACCCAGGAAACAGGCCACCCCTGGCCATGCAGCTGCTTGTCAGCCATTCGTTCCATTACTTATGAGCCCCCAATGATGGGGGGGTGCATGCCACTGGCTGTCCTTCCTGAATGGTTAGTCCCCCCCTTTTGTCAACCCCCTTGAATTACAGCTGAAAGTCCTGACTTCGCTCCCATCTGGGTGTGTTTCCTTTCAACTTCAGTGTGGTGGTGTACAGAGGCCAACTGCCAAAACAGGTATCCTTGTTCCAATATTTCTGGCCCTGACTGTATGTAGATAGATAGATAGATAGATAGATAGATAGATAGACAGACAGACAGACAGACAGACAGACAGACATGCATTGATGGCTTTCTAAGAATTATACATAAATGTCAACAAAAGTAGACAAAATATCCATATAAGCAAGTGGCGTCTATATAATACCCGTTCAAATGTTGAAAGCATAGTTAGGTCCTCAATCCTTTGCATTATTGGAGGTGAGCATTTAACCTTCCAAGGTTGTAATATTGGCCTTATAGCTGTCAAAAGGGTGCAGAGAATCCATCTGTGCTGACTGTGCATTAATTTCCAGGAAGCAGGTAGATAATTTAAGAGGATATGTACATCAGTAAATATAAAAGAGTATTCCAATACAAGGTTTATCCATATTATATAACTTCCTCCCCAAAAGAGGGAACTAATGGGCATTTCCAAATCATACGCTAACAGAAGCATTAGCTGTGTCACACCTCCAGCAATTATCCAACTTAGACAAATCTGTATTAAATAGATGTTGTGCCAAGAGTTTTTGCTTAATAAGGCATAACCTGAGATTCATAGATTCTTCAGATACAGACACTAAAGTGGCAATCCATTTATTAGGCAAAATGGAACAATCCAATATCCTATTCCATTCTTGCTTAAGGCCCTGTGCATCATATTTATTCACCAAGAACAAGTTTTTATAAACATGGATTATGGGTCGATATGACTGATCGGCCTCTATAAGTTCTTCCAGTGCTTTCAATCATAAGTATATGAATAAATGCCAGTCACAGGAACCAGGCCTGGTGGGAGCTGAGTGAAGGAAGTGGTTTGTGAGGTGAGCTTTGAGGAAGTTGAAGCAATACCAGAAATTCTGTGGGAGGGCTCTTAATATTGGGCCACCCACTCTACGATTGGTTGGAGTGAAGTGGCCTTCTCAGACAGCTCATTTTGGCTGTTGTGAAGAGCAACCAAAAATTATTTGCTTAATTTATTGTTACTGTATTTTTTTCTGCCGGAGAGGGGGAGCGGTTCCTGTGAGAATTTCTGCCTCAGGTGCCACAGTAATTTGGCTGGACTTGGGTACAATGCACCATGACTATGGCGGGGGGGGGGGAACGCTATTTCCATTTTGCCTCAGCAAAATGTCTTGGGCAGGTCTTAATGAAAATAAATATATATTCCTAATGTTATAGCATCCTCCTTCCTCTTGAATTTACAATACACCTTTACAATATGTTACGTTTTAATTCATTCCATAATGGATTTCAATGTTAATTAATATTTTGTAAAGAAAAATACCAATAAAAATGAATTTTCAACGAGAATGAATTAGAATACCGTTAGAGCCCTGAAAATTAAATGCAAAACTAAGGTTCGTCACTTTTTAATATATTCTCTTAAATGTCCAACTTCAGTGGTGAACAATACTGGCAGTATTATGGTTCTGTCAGGGAATGATGAAACAGTTTGATTATTTTCTTGTTCTGTGGATGCAGAAGAAAGTGATTCTTAAATTTTTCAATCATGATAAGAAAATGATTCCATTAGAGACTTAGTCAAGCTTACAAATAATTTTGCAGTTAATCAATTACATGCAGTGCAAGGAACACTCATCAATTAATTGCTGGAGGGACTCTCTATTTAAATTATTATTATTTCTTTTGGAGGGGAAAAATGATTTTTTTTTCAAGGGTTGGTATTTGAACTAGAGTCCATTGATTATATAGCAATACCAGGAAAAATATAAAAGCAAAGCAAAACATTTAATTTAACCAAAAAACCAAGAAATGTACAGTCCATCAATTTTTCAGTCACATATAAAAAATATAGAACAGGTAGCCTAAGTAAGCATCAGTAAGAACAACATGTAGCACAGGCATGGGGAACTTACAGTCCGCCCATTCATGTACTACACCTCCCATCAGACCTAGCCAGCATGTCCAATCGCAAGGTTGATGGGAGTTGTAGAGTTCAAAAACTTCTGGAGGGCCACATGTTCCAGTCTCCTGATGTAGCAAGTAAAAATATCCTGACTCAGCATTCATAACCCTGTGTCTTATGATGAGACCATACATATGGAAAAGCATGTTTTTTGTTTTTAGCTGTTTTGTTTTTGTTCGATCATTGTAAGCTGCTTTGAAGAGTCTTTGCTGGTTAAAACAAAAAATCCCTAGTTGTTGTTTTTTTAATTGACAGCACAAGAAGACATTTTAATTTTCCCAGGCTTTTTAGGATGCTTAGCTTTTTGACTGAGGGTGATATTGTGTGACTTCTGTAAAAGGTTTTCTGTTCTGGAATTTAAACATTTGGAGGACAGATATTCTGGAATGTATAAAGGAAAACAAAGCAAACCCCAGAGGCTCTCAAATATTAGTATATTTTGGATTTTGTTATTTCTGGGCCAATGGAGAAACGATTAAGGACTGGATTGGATGTTGGATTCAGGGAAGAATCTTGAACCCCCTCTAATGGTTCTTCACATATCTTCTGAGAGGCTTGACCCATGTTGTTAGGCTTTTCATTACACAACATGTAAATGAAGAAGAGGCGATGGCTTGCAGAAGGCCAAGCTCGGTAGTCTGCTGTGGGACCTCATGAAGTGTTCCTGACCCCAAAGGTTCTCCTCCTCCTCTTTTCAGACAAATCATTCCAGGAACTTTAGCAGTCTCTGAGCTTTTTTTCGTATTTGTATCCTGAGCGACATATTTATTTCCCTTTTTCAATCGATATGGAAGAATGCCACTAAAGCTTCAAATGAAATTAATCTATCAGGATTTGAATAATATGCAGTAATATCCATGGCTTACTTCACAGAACATCCTCAAGAGACTCTAACCCCTGTTACCCATTTTAGCTCAAGAGACTCTAGCTCAAGAGTTTAGCTCAAGACACTCTGACCTCTGATATCCATTTCCTTGTGTACATTTCCCCTTCTTCCCCCATTCCCTTGGCCATTGATTCATTCCTGGCAATCTTTGCTGGAACATGAGGGATGTGGTTGTTCTCGAATAATAATTGTCTTAACAATAGTAGAACTATTTATCACCTTATTCCATGGAACATGTTAGTTCCCAGAGATATCTATATTGAACGAAAGTTTGATAGAATTGGATGGTTTCTTCTTTTTTGATTTAACATGAAATATGTTTAGTTTTGCAACATTATTGTTCCTTTCACAGCAGTTTTCCTAAATGGGGTTTACAGTCGATGAAATCAAGTGGTATCTGAGCTGTAACTTTCAGGCTGTGATTGATTTGTCTTTATTCCAAAAAAACCAAAACATAAATAAATAGAGAACCTATGACAAATTGCATAAGCCCCTTCATTTATTTTAAGTCGGTTGAGCTCTCCCTGCAGTTTGCATATAGATTCAAAACCGTGGATATTCTCTCTGCTTTGCATGCATGCATTCTGCGAGCTCATGAGTGACAATTACATTTCGATGACAGATTGATCTGAACGTGCCCTCCGAGAAATGGTATAATCCTATTAGGCATAGGCTATCTTCTCTTCTGCCATTGCTTGAAATAATAACCTGCCCTCTTGTTCGTTTCTCCTCTTGATTTCTCTATGAATTTAGAAATGCCAGGAAGCCCACGCAACCAGTTTACCTTCAGACCGCTCCCGCCACCCCCGCCGCCCCCTCACGCGTGCACCTGCAGCAGGAAGCCACTTTCCACAGCTGATTCTCTCCAGGGAAGATCGATGACAACTCGCAGCCAGCCTAGCCCAGCAGCTCCACCTCCACCAACTAGTACGCAGGACTCGGTGCATCTCCATAACAGTTGGGTCCTGAACAGTAATATACCGCTGGAGACCAGGTAGTTGAAAAGCTGTATTTGGACATGTTTCTGTGCTAAAAAAATTAAATGTAGGTTGGACAAAGAAGAAAGCAGCAGAAGAGAATACAAATCTACTAACTAACTAAATAAGCACCATAACAAATGGAAAGGGTAGCATAACAACTGAGGATCTGGCATTGTAAATTTGCTTTTCTGCTCTATCAGTTTGTTGTAAACCTTGTCATACATGCATTGGCCCAGTTCAGATGTAAATGGGAAGCCATAGTAAATGAACCTGCCTGAGCTTCGCTCACATTCTTCCTTCCTCCCCTTCATTTTTTTGTACCAGAGGAGGAGACGGAAAGCTTCTGGCTTTGCTTTTAAACAAAGCACATTTTCCCAGGATGCCCAAACTTGAAGAACTGAGGGTTATTTAAATTATGGTTACAGAAAACAAAAAGGGATCAAACTATGGGTTCAAATCCTGGCTTGTTCTCAAGTGGTAGCTTAAACCAACTACACTTACCCAAGTTTGGATGTAACTTGGAACTGTGGTATGTTTAAAAGCAAGAGCTTTTAAAAGCAAGAGAACAGGGAAGGAGGGAGTGCATGGGGGTCATGGGCGGGGATAACTTTCCATTACATCTGAATATGGCAACTGAATTAGGACAATTTACTCAGTATGAGGTCTGAGAGCTGCGCTACGCTAAACTCCAGCATGGTGATTGAGCTTTCTGATCTTTTCTCTTGATTGGTAGCTATCCACAGCTGCCATGTGGAAGTCAGGAGGGAACTTGATACAGCCACATGTCTGCCACTGTTATCTACTTGTAGGGGTGTACGGATTCCTCACCGTCTGTTCCGGTGGGGAATCCGTGGGGCGGGGGGGTGATCCGTTCCTCCCCCTGGAATCCTCCAGAGCGGTTCTGCTCCACTCGGATTCCGGGGGGGGGACTGGTTTGGGGGTGCTTACCTTCCCTCCTGCCTGCCAGAGCCCTTCGCCTCCTCCCTGTCCCTGCCGATTGCCTTAAAAAAAAGTCTTTTAAAAAAATGGCGATCGGCAGGATGTGCCCATAGACCTATACGCAAATAGAGTCATGAATCTTGCATATAAGTCTATGTGTCCATACGCTTATACGCAAGATTCACCGCTCTATTTTGCTTATAAGTCTATGGGCACATCCTCCCGATCACCTTTAAAAAAAAAAATACATTTTTTTAAGGCAATCGGCAGGGACAGGGAGGAGGCGAACGGCTCTGGCTGGAAGAAGCAGCTGAGTGCCGTTCCGCCTCCAGTCCTCCTGGAGCAGAGGTAAGTGGTCCCGATCCGCTGAGGATTCCTGAGGCCAGATTCCAAAGAATCCAGCCTCATTTGAATTTCTCTGACATCCCCATCTACTTGTCAGAAGTGTCAAGGGTATGCGTCAAGGGACTTTGGGAGAATTTTGTGGAGTGGATTATTCATAGGAGGGTGCGTCATGAAGTATACCCAAAGCGTGTGCCACTGGAGTTTATCAAAATTATTATCACTTCTCAAAACCCCTTTGTTGAAAAGCATTATTCTCCCACTGAGTGCAGGAGGCCAGCCAGTACGGGGAGGTCCCTGCCTCCGGGGCTGGGAAGGCAGTCTCCAACTTGAGCTTCCAGAGGAGGTGGGGCCTCCCCCCATGGTCACCACTCTGGCTTCCTGCCTCGTGGTGGGAGGCAGCTTCTCCAAGAATCTCGCACATGAGAGAAACCACAACAACAGCAAAAAGAGGTAGAGAAGAAAGACAGGAGCGACCTTCTGTTGTGATGAGGGGGAGGCGACCGCTCCTCTGGCATACAGAGGGCCAGCTCGTGGAGGGGCAAAGGATCCAGACCCAACCCCCCCCCCAGGGCTTCTCACCCACTGCCGCACAGGCGCCGGAAAGGCCCCAACACTCCGGTTCCTCCCCCACAGGAACAGAGGGAACCCACAGCCGCGGGTCGAGGCAGGTGCCGCAGCGGCCCCCTCCCCACCAACATCCACATGGGCACAGCAGAACGAGACCTCACCAGTTGACAGAGCCCATGAGGGTCAGCAGCAGCTTTCATTGCCCCCCTCTCCCTCCCAAGGAACAGGAGTGGCCTGGAGAAGGTGAGTCCCAGTGGCAGCAAGGTTTTTCACAGCCCCCCCATCCCCCCCCCATGGGCACAAGCCTCACAAGGCCCACTCCCATTCCAGTCCTCTGCATTCCCCATCACAGGAGCCCATGGAGGAAAGGGAGGGGGGCTTGGATCCTGGCCATAGGCCCAACCCTGAGGGCCAGCCTCCAACACAAACCCATACGGGGAAAGAGCTATGCTGGAACTTTTAGAGGAGGCCATTCGTCAAATCAGACACAAGCCCTCCCCCAAGGAGGGGACTGGGCACAGAGAGCACTCCCACAGGAGCTCATCCAAGGGAAGGGCCCGACGCGGGCCACACATGCACTCGCACTCATCCAGCTACAGCTCCATAGACATCCAGCGCAGCAGACCATGGTCCACGCAGCCACACCCCTACACCCCACACCCACTCCAGGAGAAGCAGGCAAAGGGGGAGGAAGAGGGATGCCTTGGGCAGATCCTGATCCACCTCAAGCAGGGGCTACTGTGGGAGGAAGCACACCACATCCTTGTTGCCATCTAACCAAAGAAAGAAGGAAAGGAGACACGGAGAGGGGAGATGGAATGTCAGATCCCCTTACTCATCCCCTGCCTACCACTCTGACTCCCAAAGTTCCAGACCCCTTTCCCTCACAGCAAGCTCATCACAGGCTGAGGAAGGAGACCCCTCAGAGGGAGACATGTCCAAGGAAAAGCCCCCACAAGGCCATCTCTTCCCTTCAGAGACATTTTCCAAAATGATCTCCCAATGCCTCAACATCCTGGAGCTTGCGGACCAGGAAGAAATCATAGCACCTCCCCAGGGCTGGGCAAAGAGGGCAGGAGTGGCAGCAGCCTTTCCATTGCCCCCCCTCATCCGAATGTGCCACTCCCACTAAGCCTGGAAGAGATACTGTGCAAGAAGCGGTCTAAGCCAACCAGATCTAAGACACTCCATCATCACATCGACACTCCATCGCCACAAGAGAATGTCATGCAGGACCTAGCCACTCCGAGAGTAGACGAACCCATTGCAGCTCTCAGTCCAGGGCCCTTCTGACTGCAAAACAAGACAAGCTCCGCTCAGACCAGCACGATCGAAGGGCCAAGACAGCTCCCTGCAGAAGCTTCAAGGCCTCAGCCACATCTGTGCAGGTGGCAACCACATCAGCTATCGTTGCTGGGGGCATCTTCATGATGGCAAATGGTCTGCTCTAAGGCAGAGACCTAGGGAAACGATACAGGAGATGGCGCTGGCAGCGCCGTTCCTAGCTGACACCTCGCTAGACTCCTTCCAGCTGGGTGCAAAGGCAACAGCAGCTAATGTCATGGCAAGAAGGAGCATCTGGCTGCGCAGCTGGGGGGTGGGCACCAAAACTAAATTCAGTCCAGCAAGCATTCCCTTCTCAGGCAAGCTCCTGTTCAGGGAGGACTTGGACAAGCTGCTGGTGGAGACCAAGGTCAAGAAGAAAGCTTTGGCATACCCAGCAAAGGAGGCAAAGCACTTTCAGAGGAAGCCCAAGCTTCTTCGTCCCTTCAGACCATCCTTCCCCTCCACCCCACCTAAGTACCTAGAGAGGGAAAGCCTAAACGACAACACAACACCAGGCCAAACTGGCCATCCACAGAGGACCTCTCCCACCCTGGCAAGGCAGGAATCCCAGTACAGCATGACTCACCGTTCCACCCAGTAGGGGGTCGAGGTGGCTGCAGGACTTCTCAAATGCCTGGAAATGACTCTGCTCAGATGGTTGGGTTCTGGGAACAGTGGAAGAGGGCTATTCCATAGAGCTCCGGAGGCCACCCAGGGAGTGCTTCTTCAGCTCCCCCTATCAGAAGGACCCAGCTGGGCATTTGAGGACTTGCAGCAATACAACACCTCCGTCAGATCTGAGCCATCAAGAGGGTGCCTTAGAAAGAGAGAGGACAGGGCGTCTTCTCCCTCTTCTTCACAGTCCTGAGGAGGAACGGAGGGACCAGACCCAGTCTGGACTTAAAGGGGCTCAACCACTGCCTGAAGAAACAGAAGCTCTGAATGGAGATGCTCAAGTCCATGAAGGAGAGCCTCTGGAGAGGGGACTTCCCTTCTTCAGTGAAGCTGGCAGAGGCCTATCTGCACATCCCTATCCATCCAACTCACTGCAAGTTCCTGCACTTCAGCTATGGAACAAAGCAATTCCAATTCAAGGCTCTTCCCTTTGGCCTAGCCACAGCTCCAAGAGTGTTCACAAAGATCCTCCTGGCCTCAGTGGCCCACCTGAGGTCAAAGAGAATCCATCTACACTCCTATTTGGACAATATCCTGATCTGCTCACCATCACGGGAATGGTGCATGCAGGACACCAGCATCACTCTTTCAACCCTACAGTCCATGGGGTTTGTCATCAATGAGGGGAAGAGCTCCCTGACACCCTCACAGTCCCTACTCCACCTGGGGGTGACCTTGGACACAACCAAGGACATCATAACCCTATCTCCAGACAGGCAGACTGCAGTAAGCAGGCTGGTGGCCTGGATCCAGACCGAAAAGGAGCCCCATCTCAGAGAACTAGCACAGCTGCCAGGCATGATGGTCTCATTCCAGGAGACTGTCCAGTGGGCAGGAAATAGCATCCAACCTCAACCCAGTGGGGGCAATACCAGCGGGTGTGTCTTGCTCCCTGGCCTGGTGGTCACACCCACCCAACCTCATGGAGGGTGTCTCCATCCAGACCCTGACATTTACCACCCTAACCATGGATGCTTGCCCCACGGGATGGGGTGCTCTCTGCAGGGACCACCACACCCAGGGCCTATGGACCAAGGAGGAATTTCACCTCAGCATCAACCTACTGGAACTGAGGGCCATATGCCTGGCATTGAGGCACCTAGCAGCACAGCTAGAATCGCAGGATGTCCTAGTCAGAACAGACAGTGTTGTAGCGAAGGCATTCATGAACAAACAAGGAGGGACTCAGTCCAAATCCTTTCAGAAGGAGGCCATGATTCTATTCAGGTGGGCCCCAAAATGCCTCCATTCCATCTAGGCAGAGCACCTAAAAGGTATGCTGAACGTCCAAGGCAACTGGCTCAGCAGGACGTCCCTAGACCCAGGTGCATGGTCCCTCCACCTGTATACCTCCAGTTGGCTGACGAGCCAGTTAGGCCAGCCCCGCATTGACCTCTTCGCATCCCAGCAGAACGCCAAGTTCCCCAGATTTGCCACCCACTACGTCATGAGAGGCACTGAGTTCACAGACACCCTGACTAGCAGTTGGCCTGGGGGTCTTCCTTACATCTCCCCACCCCCTATCCCAAAGGAGATCTGGAAGCTGAGGGACCAGCGGGCAGATATAATCCTGATAGCACCCAACTGGCCAAGGAGACCATGATATGCTGACCTTATAAACCTATCCACAGTCAAACCTCTGACCCTGCCATCCCGGCATGATCTGCTGACCCAAGGGCCGATCACGCACCAAAACCCAGATTTCCTGAAACTAACCACCCAGAGGTTGAGCTGAAACTCTTGGGGTACAGGGCTACTCCTCAATGGTGGTTTCTACCCTTCTGGCCTCCAGGAGGTCCTCTACTAATAGATCATATGAGCACACCTGGAAGGCCTTCCTCATCTGGGCCCAGACAACAGGGAAGGACCCCTTAGTCACCAGCATAGGCGATATCCTGGAGGGTCTCTCAGCAGGCCTCATAAGAAATACTTTAAGAAGACAGGTTTCTGCCTTGGGGTCCATACTAGGGGAGCTGGGGGAGGGGCTAGGGTCTCAGCCTCACATTAGGAGATTCCTCACAGCGGTCTCATCGATCAATCCTCCCCCAGCGTGGAGGTTCCCCATGTGGAATCTCATGTGGACTCAAGGCACTGTCCAAAGCTCCATTTGAACCCCTAGGGGCAGCCACCCTTAAGGTGTTGACCCTCCAAACAATCTTCCTTCTGGCTATCACATTGGCCAGAAGGGTCTCCGAACTGGGGGCTCTTTCAGCGGAAAAGGAGCTTTGTATCTTTCACAGGGACAAGGTTGTCCTCTGCCTGGACCCAACCTTCATCCCCAAGATCAACTCAGACTTCCACAGAGCCCAGGAACTGGTCATCCCATCCTTCTGCCCTCACCCCTCCAACCCCCAAGAGAGGGAGTGACATACCCTGGATGCCAGGCAGGCTCTCAAGTTCTATCTAGATAGGACCAGGCACCACAGGCAACATAACGCCCTAATTCCTGAGTTATCATATGCAAACATATCTGCTGAGTCACTATTTGCATTAAGCATCCATCTTTGCAATTCAGTATGACCTTGAATGGCTTGGCCCTTTGTTAGGTCTGTATATCAGTACTCTAGATCTGCTGTTCTATTGCATACTCATTGCATACCCATTTATCCAGAAATACATCCAGGCATAATTCAAGGGATGCTAGAGATGGTGGTGTTCCTGGGATCCTTGAAAGACCTGATAAATAGAAAACATTTTGGCTGCAAGATTTCCTAGGCCTAGTCTTCTGATAGGCTGGGTACATGATTGGCTCTATATATTCCCTTCAAGGTCACTCGACAAAACTAATGGCATTCCATTGGCAACCATAGGCCAGTATTTCCTGACTACAATCTGTCAGTGACCTATTTTCCTGGCTCAGCTCCTTTCCTCCCTTGACCCATGGCTGAACTGCTGCTCCTCTAAGATCTAGAGGGGGTTGGACTCGATGGTCTTAGAGACCCCTTCCAACCCTACTATTCTATGATTCTATGATCCTCTATCCCTTCCATTTCCAAGGATGTTTCATTGTGTTCCCTTTAAGATTGTAAGCCTGAAAGTAGGGACAGTCCATTTTTAAATCTTTTAAAGTTTCCTTGTCTCTTCTTTGGCACTTACTGTCAAATATTTAAACGGATGGAATGTTCATTAATGTATCAGCCGCCTGACCTGTCTGCAATGTTACTAAGAGTAATTGCAATAACTACAATAAAAGGAACAACAGCCTTGAGAAGGGAAATAACTATTGGTTGATGATTCATCAAATAATGTCCCTTTTCCCATCTAATCACTTACAGAAACAGAGAAAAAAAGTTATCTCTTAGAGCTGGTTGGGATGTAATAGCAAACTATGGTTTGGCATGAAGTGAGCAAGACTTGGGCTTCTGGATTTTCCCCTCTATCATACCTTCCTGTTCCCCCTCTTTCCCAGCAAACTGCAATTTGCTCTTTTGTCATCAACCAGAATTGCAAAACCCCATCAACAATGGTTTATAATTCTGGTTTTGAAGACAAGGCTAGTTTAGATGTGATGACAAACTAGGGTATTCTGTGAAGGGAAGGGAATTGGAGCATGAGTGAGGATTGCAGAAGGGGTACATGAGACTTAGTTTTGCTCATGTACCACCAAACGATTATTTGGTGGCACATTGTACAATTTATTTATTACATTTCTATCCTGCCTTTCCCTCAAGGAGCTTAAGGCAGGATACATTGTTCTCCTGCCATTGTAAGGTATGTTACAATTGGCTCAGGGTCACCCAGTGAACTTTGGGTCTGAGTGATGATTTGAACCTGGGTTTCCCTAATCCTAGTCTAAGATCTAGAAGAAAGATGACACTGGTGGATATCATTTTTTTTTTTATAACATTGGTTATCCTAGATCGGTCTTCCCCAACCTGGTGCCCTCCAGATGTTTTGGGATACAACTCCCAACATTCCTGACCATCCACTATGATGTCTGGGGCTGATGGGAGTTGAAGTCCAGGGGTACCAGGTTGAGGAAGGCTTCCCTAGTGCTCTAGCGTAGGGCTACTTTTACAGATGGCATTTCTTCTACACAAGTGTATGGAAAAGTGTTTTCTTCCTCAGTTTATTTTCAACAAATGAAAGAAGGCAAATCAATTGATCAAATATCAGACCCTTTTCCTCTTCTCAAAGCTGTGTGAAAGCGTGGAGGGACTCTTACACAATGTGACACATTTTCTGGCAGCAGCATTACTGTTCTAAATCTTTCTTGTATAATCATACTGAAATCTACCTAATAGGCATAAGATGATTTTTATTATTATTATTCGGAACATTTGTAATCTCCAAGTAGATTTAGAGGCATTAATTTGTGTCCCACTATAATAATGAGAGATAATTCAGAATGCACATGTTGAGTGCTTATATCCAACAAAATCTCATTCTTAGTCTTAAACTGCGGACAGCTAACTTTAGTGTGTGTGTGACAAGAACATTATTCCGACAAACTGGCTATATTTATTATTATTAATTGGTTGAAGACATTTCTACTTTACTTTTTAGTACTGAGAATTTTCAAGGTGGCTTCCAACCATAAAATCACGCCATCATCATTATTAAATGTATTTATATAGCTTCCTCTGGGTAAATGGTGCTTTACAAAAAAAAGGTTTTACAGGCTCCTACCACAAGGGGATTACAATCTAAAAATAAACTCAAGGAATCAACAGAGAAAGTTGGAGAAAACTGAGACTGGGGTAAATGGGGGGAGGATGTGCAATTATTTCAGTTACACATATTTCATCTTAAAAACAGTAGAGTATGGGTCTAGAAAGATGTTCCAAAGACTTTCTGGAAAAGGTGGGATTTGAGGAGGGACTTGAAGGACATAAGGGAGGTTGTCTTATGGAGATATTCTGGGAGATAGTTCCAGGCATAAGAGAGAGCAAGGGAGAAATTGTGGATTCATTTCAGGGAGCAGGATTGCTCTAGATTGGCTGAAGGTGGTGGAGCTGGACAAGCAAAGGTTGCAGGCAGGGAGATAAAGGGAGCAAGGCCATAGAGCATGTTGAAGACAAGGAAGAGAAGCTTGAGCGAGATTTGGGAAAAGACAGGAAGCCAGTGTAAGGATTTAAGGAGGGGCATTGTATGGTCAGAGCGACAAGAGGGGTGAATAATAATATAATAAATTATAATAACAAAGAAAAAAGACACAATCACACGAAAAAACCAGCCAGTAAAAGACACACAAGCACATAAAAACAGACAGCAACAATAACAGTGATATAGCACAAAACTAATTTCCTGCCCTCTGAAAGACTGGGCAAATAAAAGGGGGTTTGAACTGGTGCCTGAAACACAATAGAGACTGTGACAGGCAAGCCTCTCTGCAGATTTTATAGCATAAGCAGGGAGCCACCAGAGAAGAGGCTGTGCTGCTGGTGACTATTCACCAACTCCCTGAAGGTGGAGGCACTTGCAATTCCTCTCTACCACAAGGGATGTTGGAGAAATCCGCAATGGGATCAAATGAGTTTGGGTTACTATGAATCCAATGCATGGATTCCACAGTGGACCAGCTTTTCCCAAGTTGCACATATTCTGTGGACTTGTGGACCAGTTTTTGTTTTTTGTTTTACTTTCCAGAATTGTATGCAAATTTAGTCATAGGAAAATATGTAAAATAAAAAATGCACCAAAATGTGCATTTCCTCCATTGACTAAAGCATTAAAACACACATTATGGGGGGATTTGTGCATCTGATTCAGTCAATAAGCAGATGATGGAACAAAAGGCACCAGACAATCTGTGAAATGCAGACAGATTTTACAAAATCTGTGTATCGCTATCTAGCACTAAGGATCAGAAGTAAAGTTACTGCCCTTACAAACTCCTTCACAATTGTTGGATGTGCTGTAAGGCAATTTTTAATGAAGGATGCAGGATTTCTGAAAATATATTCAACGTATTGGGACGATATATCTACTATCCAAGTCTTCCTCTGAGCATTACCCCCCTCCCCCCACCACACACACACACACACACACACTAACTGTGTTAGTCACACACTAACTGTGTGAGATGGGATTTTTTTTTTTTTAACATAAATACTTCTCCTTTGCCTTTCCATATAAAATGCTCAAGGCAGTTTACAACAGAGGTAAACTACAACTGAAAAGAACTGATAGTGCAATTTAAAGGTGTGCATTCTTTACAAAATGAAGACATGATAAATCAAACAAATGTTCCCTCATTTGCTTTATGTTCATTTTAATGTAAAACAAATGAAGAATGAAAACTAATGTGAAAAATTTGTTTTTATTTCTCACACTTGTTTTGTCCAATATAGCTCAAGTATGGAAGGTATGATGCTCTAGGGAAGTAGTAGAATGCCTGCAAATTGATGGGAAATGCCAGGTTTAGAAGCAAGAGAACTTTGTAATAGAAAGCTTATATAATTTCACAGGGATGTAACATAATTTGGGTGTTGCTCACAAAACGTGCAAGCACACCCTGTCTGAAGCCTCAAACATGATCACAAGCACATGTCTACTGGAAATGTTGGCAAATTGCTAGACATATGCTTGTGCTTGATTTGTGCAACTCCCCAGTTGGGTTTCATGCCAATTTCCTAATTTGCGCAAATTTTCCCTGCATGCTCATTCAGCTTTGCTTTAGTATATGGAGGAAAGTTGCATGGATTTAGAAATTTGAGCAAATTTCATGTTCGATTGCTGCTCCATTTGCTCAATTTTCCCATTGTCTGCCCCAAAGCAAGCAGTGACCGCAAATATGAACAGGAATTGGGCACAAGATGAGTGGACGCATGGTATTGAGAGAATCCTAGCTATCTCAAACATTGCTCATTTGCCCATCTCTAGAATTTCACCCACTGTTAGATTGCCTTCCAAATCAGGACACTAAGTTTAAGGTTATGCAAGGATTGTTTAATCCTTGAATAACCCATGGTGGCCAGGTTCGGACAACACGCCACAACTCCATCGGGGGCTGCACATTCATAATGGCAGCCTCACACACACCCATCATGCGCTGTGGCTCATTGTGGATTAAGTAACCCATGGTGAGTCTGAGTGTCATGCAAACCCCGTCTCTGTCTAATACATTTAGGTAATGCCCCAGTAGAGTAGCATAACACCTGCAAATTCCAGGGGTGGAGGCAGGCAAAGTGAACATGGTCACATGCGGAACTCGGAGGGCAAGACTGAGTCCCCAGAGGTGGAGGCTGGTGGCTCCAATGTCAGTGGGGCAGTGAATCCGGTCTGGGTTTCAGTCAGAACCAGTTAGAACTTTAAAGTAGCTATCCAAGGTGCTGAGCCTATTCTGGGGATAGGGTTCAGCACCTTGGATAGCTTCTTTAGAGTTCTGACTGGTTCTGACTGAAACCCAGACTGGATTCACTGCCCCACTGACATTGGAGCCACCAGCCTCCACTGGACCCCACACTGGCCAGATTTGAGCCCTCAGCCTGAGTTTCCACACCCCTGTCCTGGTGGAGGTATGACAGACCTCCAGCGTAATCCTACATAATCTTCTCCAAAGTAAATTCCATTGAGTTCTATGGTTCAGTGACTTCCATTTAGTTGAGTATAGGATTGCAACCTCAGTCTACTTTGAGTAGTGGTAAATTCCTGCACTCAGATATCTATATCCAAGATACATGTACATCCTGCTTATGGTACTAAGAGTATCTTGTTATTAAAATGTATTGCTTTCATTGCAGTTTCACAGAGATAGCGATTTGTAAGAAAAGATAGCGAAGAGCTAGTATAACATAAAAAAGAGCATGCCCCTTTCAGTTCTGCCTTTTAATGGCACATTCTTATTGCTGCCACACATAAAATTTATTTCCCTGCCCCCCCTCCCTCAGGATAAAGCACTCACAACCCATTGCCTGTTCTCTTCCTTCTCACTAAAAATAATTATGCTTCTCAGGTTTTATGGATACTTTGCTTTAATCATTCTGGACTGATGATTTACAGCACCATGTGTTGTCATTAGCTTTGACAGCCCTGTCTCATTGTGGCTTATTGTCTTTATAGGATCCTAAAGCTCCCAACAACTCAGTAAAGTGAGATTTCCTCTTCTCTCTGACCTCCTAGTTATTTAAGACGGCAATCCTATACCCGTTTGTCTGGGAATAAGTCCCATTGAACTCCGGGGGACTCACTTCTGAGTAAACATAATAGAATTGCACTGCAAATGCACACCATGATTATTATTTTTATGTGTTGCTTTGTATGTTTTTCTCTTGAGTATATGGTATTTCTTTGTATCAGCCAGGACATATGGGATAAGCAAAAACAAGTAAAACATAAGATTCTATGATATTAGGGATGTGCGAATCAGCAAAAATTGAGCTTGCTGAAGTTCTCTGAATTCCACCTCAAAGCTCAGTCCAACTCCAGTCCATATCAGATTGTGAGCTTTGTTTTTTTTCTTTCCACATGAAAATCCATCTGTATTTTTTGTGCATAGTTTTCCAAATGTGTGCATCCATTGTGCACATATTTGAAATGTATGTATTCTTCTTCTATTGAAGAAAGCATATTTGTGTGCATTTTTCAAAAGTACACATTTTGTCTGCACATTTTTCAAATGTGCACGTTGTCAAATACATTTTTTTTTTTTTTTTGGTCTGCAAATCACATTGCAAGTTTGGAAACGTACAGACTTTAACCCCATTTGAGTCAGTGGTTCTGGAGGTGTGAACTAGGTAAATCCTGATCAAAAGCAAACTGAAATGAATTTCTCGTACATCCCTAACAACGATTCACAAGTCATGATCCCGAGAGCAAGTTGGGAGTGTATAACAAGTAAGGATATAGGAGAACTCTGCAATGGAAACAAATGAGTTTGGATTTTTATGAATCTGACCCATGGATTCCTCAACAGACCAGCTTTTCCCCTGTCAGGTGGATTCCGCAGACTTGCTGACCAGTTTTCTAAGCTTCAGGAATTTTGCGCAAATTTTGTCAGAGAAAAATACACAAAAAATATGTGAATTTGCACAGATTTGCACAATATGAATTTGCACAAATTCAGGAAATTGGGAAAAATCCAATTTCACCAATGAGTGGAAAATAGAATGAAAAGCACCCGACAATTGGGGAAACACAGGCAGAATGGATCTTACAAAATCCATACGTCTCTACTCACTAGTGACTACACTGCCTAGGCCTGATAGAAGTTGTAGACCAAAACAACCAGAGGCCCATCATAAGTTGCTCATCCCTGTTTTAGGCTGTGGTTGGTTAGTCACCAGTGGTGCATCTGATCTAAATTATTTTGTTGCCAGACACATTACATCTCAGTTAGTGGTACAGATAGGTAATTTTAGACTTTGGACTAAATGGTCTTATGAAGATGGTAATGTATATTTCTTCACCTACTTCAAAATATGGTAAATCAGCCCTGCCACATTTGGGGGCCCTCCTGCTCATTTGGGGAGTGGAGCCCTAGACCTTTGCCCCCAAGTCCTGAATGCATCACTGATCCCTGGCCTCACACATTTACTCAAAAGGAAGTTCCACTTAAAACAATTGGATTGGATTCAAGTGAATCAGCTCCGTCAAGTCTGGGAATGCCTTTGCCCTTAAAGATGGCCTAAAAATCGTCTTAAATTGAAACAGAAATGTATGCTCTAGGGATTCACTATTACTTGTGAAAAGTATTTTATGTGAGATTTAAAAAGGACAGAGTCACACCTACACATGTCAACCTTTTGGCTCATGCCCACTGTGACTGGTACAATGAAACTTAAAACCAAGTACTCCAAGTTATGTTTTTTATTGTTTATTATGCTAGGTTCCTGTCAAGTTTCCCTTTTCCCCCACTGATCTTCAAACTCCGAATCAAACACAGACAAGAGGCTTCAATCTACAGCTTTTAATTCCATTACCACAAAGGGTCATACAGCTGTAAATTCTCAGTGACTCTCAGTCTGTAAGGAAATGCCTTCAGGGGGTTCCAAAGGTAGCTACGAAAGTTGCCCACCGTTTGAAAAAAAGGTGGACTCCCTAGCCTAACTTAAGGGGTGGGGGGAGCTCTCTCTCTCTCTCTCTCTCTCCCTCCCTCCCTCTCTCTCTCTCTCTCTCTCGTGAGGCTTCTAAGCGCCGCTGTTCACACAGGACCAATTGGGAAGACCTCCTGAGTTCTGCCCTGGCCATCTCCCTCTTGGCTCTGCGTCTGTGCTTTGCATATATTAATTCAGATTCGCCAAACACCTCCTCTCCCTGTTCGCTATCTCTAACAGGAGGGAATGAAGAGAGAACTTCCTTGAGCTTCACCTTTTAAACCTGAAAAGCCTGCTTCGCCATCTCTAGAATAGCCTAAGAACATTCCTCCCCCAAGTCTAGCAGCTCTTCTTCAGACTCTGAACTGCTGTCGCACTCCCTGTGCTCAGAAGCGCCCCTGACTAGGGATGTACGAATTGTGTATACCTTCTGTGCCGCTTGACTTCCGCAGTTTGTGGCCAGTGCTCCGTTCCACTGTTCACAAGCCCCCGGAATTCTCCTCTTTTTTTTCCACTCCAAAAATTACATAGATAAATCCATTCTGACAAATGTAATTCCTGTGCCCAGCCGTCTCCATGAGTCTGCATAACTTCCATAAGAATCGCTATTTTTCGTAAATATTTATGTATTTTTCCCCCCTGCCCTGACGTGCAGTAATTACTTTCAGCCAAAACACTTCCTCTTCCTTGTAGGGGATTCCCAAAAGAAGGCTGTCTTAGGTGTGCCTGAGAGATAAACTATTTGTTTAAAGCAATGCTGTTTTAAAGAAAGACAAAACCGCTTAAAATGACCATGCCAGTCCTGGAGAATAATACATCATGCAGGGTTCCAGGACCTTTTTCTTCCTTTAAAACAGCGTTGCTTTAAACAAATAGTTTATCTCTCAGGTACACCTAAGACAGCCTTCTTTTGGGAAGCCCCTACAAGGAAGAGGAAGTATTTTGGCTGAAAGTAAACTCTGCAATGGAGAAGGAGGATTTCAGTTTAAAAAGAACACCCACAAACAAGCCCGTAAGCACAATTCATTTTTTTAAAAAAACCTTACATATTCATTATCAGAATATACTACACTGTGTTTTTATTTATGAAAATTCTGTGACTCCTTGCAAACGACAACAGAAAAGCCACATGACTGCTGGCTCCACAGGACCTCGTGGTGTCGTTCTGCAGAGGATTCCGTGGCACGGACTGAAGGGAATTTGATCCCATTTCAGTCCATGGCAGAATTCTCTGACATCCCTACCCCTGACAGTTCCTATCCTAACTAGTCCCCAAATCACTAACATAATGTTATAATAGTTGCATTGCTGTTATAAAACCATTAATAGAACTTTTAACTCACCATGGAGTTGCGGGGGAGCGGGTTGTCTCCTAAAGCTGTGGGTCTTGGGTATTTACTTTAGGTAGTTGGCTTTTAGATGTGAGGTAGGGAACCCAAAAGGGGAAAAAAGCACAAATTTCAAATGAGAAAGTTTAAAATTTACTGAAGAAAATTGTCAATAGGAAAACATATAAAAACATATAAAATCTGAATGGATGCACACACACACACACCACAACAAATATGAACAATAAGGTAATAAAAGAACCAGGGATAAAAGCATCCAGCTAACCTAACTAAATTGTGTCTCTCTTTTTTATCCAGGTCCCTGATTCTAGCAATATCTTACTGTCATTGGCCCAATTCTCTCTCAAGCAGTTCTAGCAGCTCTGATTCTTTCTTTCCTCTAGGACTCTGGCCTTGTTTTTCTTTCTTTCTTTCTTTCTTTCTTTCTTTTCCCTTTGTTTCCCTTTGTTTCCCTCTTTCTGTCTCTGTCGTTGGCTTATATCATATAGATAAGAAAGACAGAAAGACTAACAACACAGTATTCAAAAATATATATTTAAGCTAAGCTTTTTGGCTTCCACCCTCATAAGTAGCTGTGCCATTATATCTGTCTGTCTGTCTATCTATCTATACACACACACACACACACACACACACAACTCCAACCAATCAGAAGAGTAGTTTCATTTCTGCAAACTACGTTTCCATTTCCTGAACTGAAACTTTTTTTTGTCTCTTCCTCTGACCTTCTATTGAAGTTTATAATCTCCTGGTTTCCTGAGCAAACCTCCTGGCCTCTACTTCATAGCTAAACTTTTGTCCTCTAAACTATTAACTTTTTCACCGAAACTGACTAGAACACACGCATACACACACACACACACGCACAAACAAACCATTTAACCCCATAATATCCTAAAACCAAACTAAATTAAAAAATGGAGAATAGTTGTGTTAGTTCACACACACAAAGGGGGAAAGGGGAGAAAACAGGACTGTGCTGATTTCTGTGGGCATCTCTCCATGTGTAGGCACTGTCCAGAAAGAAGAATCACGCTCTTACAACATTCTCCATTTTTGTTGTTATCTAGTTTTTATAAGTCAAGTTTATGTTTTATCATCTTCTATGGCAGGGGATTGTAGACTTTAGGCTTGCAAGATCTACTTTTTTTTTCTATGAGAACTCCAATATCCATCAACTAGAGGCAGATGCAAAATGGTGACTCAAGGGGCAAAGACAATCACCTGCTTAATCTCATGAGTCATTACATCCACAAATACAAATTTAATATTGTTAAAACAATGGGAAGTTGGAGACCCATACTGATGATTGATTGATTGATTGATTGATTGATTAAATTTATTAATCGTCCATCTGGCTGGTCACCCAGCCACTCTGGGCGATCTACAATAATAGAAACAGTTTAAAACAATAAAATTCTACATTAAGAACATCATATTTCTAAAAATACCCTAACCCACCCCAAATGCCTGCCTGAACAACCACGTTTTTAATGCGTGGCAGAAGCTCATTAAAGAGGGGGCATGGTGGAGCTCCCTAGGGAGGGAACTGATCTCTTGCAAATCATCAAAAGATTTACCAGTAGATCCTGATCAACCTCCTTCCCACCCCTGTTCATTAGAGTATTTCAAGGTGTTGCTGTTTTGTTTTGTTTTGTTTGCTTTTGTTTCCTAAATAGGTTGCTTCTGTTTTGAGAGACATGGTATTCAAACACACCAAGCTGTGCTCCTGAGTTGCAGTTTTCAGCATTTTGCTCTGTAGAAAGACAGCCCCATTTTATCAAACTGATTGCAACATTTTGATATGTCCTTAATGCCTCTGTTAGCGATACCATGCTTTGACAAACAGCTTGATAGTTCTCTTGTTTAGGAGAACCTAGTCACCATCTAGCAACACCACATATATCACTGGTACTTTAAGAATAGTTTATAGTCTCTTGACAATAGAATACTTAAGGCTATACCAAACCAGCAGTTTGTAATAGGTTATTGTCAGTAGTTCATTGGGAGATATAATTTAATTATCTCTCTCTCTCTCTCTGTCACACACACACACACACACACACACATATATATATATATATATGCGCATGTTGAAATCTCTGCTTCAAAATATAATAAGAATGATTCCAGATTTACATGGTTTTTAAGCCATTTTAATACTGTTATCTTTTCTGTGTTTGAACTGTTACCATTCAGCTGTGAATCAACATTTTAAAATCCTTCTGCGATTATTGCTAGCTACTGATTGCAATAGCCTTAATAACAAATTTCTGTTCAGTTTTTTGCTGCCATTTTTACTCTGCTGACCTCTTTGAACTATGCCCAGAAAGCAATCTATATCAAACCATTTATGTTAATGTTCTTTTTTTAAAACAAATAATAAGCCTCCTGTTTTGAAAGGAAAACAGGGTATTAAACAGTGTTACCATATTTTATCCAGATACTGTTAAAGTGTTTTAAAAAGGTCAATGGGAAAGAAAGACCAACAAGAATTTATTATATCCTTTTTGCTTATTCCACATTGTGGTCCTGATCCTGCTCCCACAGAAGTCAGTGGGGTATTTGCTGGCCCTCGGCTGTGGAAATGCCTTCCACCAGAAATCAGGAGGATCATGTCTCTTCCCTCGTGCCAAGCGAAATGTAAGACCCTCTTTTTGCAAAAGCCTTCCCTTGACAGCATTTTTGCAGCTTTAAAGAATAGCCTAGGAATTCTTCACAGAAGCGTGAAATCAAAAGAGAAAGATGTACACTCTGATGGCAGAATATATTTGGACATGGCCCATGATGTGGTCTTAGTGACTGCTTTGTGTAATTTTATAAACACCTTGTAACAATAGCGATGGAAACCTTAAATAGAAGGGACAGATTTCCACAATACTTAAGAGTTTCATCTATTCAGTCCTGAAGTCAGGAAGAGTCTTTCAGTCAGCTTCAATGTGTTTCTTCGATATATTGATTTTGACCAAAGGAACAACCAATAGAACAGTGTTAAGAATCCCAAACCCATAATCTGATCTTATTCTAATCTTCAGTCAGCCCAGGATTGATTAAATGACCGGTAGTCTAATGACCCATCCATCCTAAGAAACCAACCAGGTAGTATAGATACACATGTGTGATCTGGGAATCATGGGCTATAATCCAGCTCACAGTTGCATGTTTCCCACTGGCTGTTATGGAAACACAAGACCATACAAGGGTCTGGTCTTTTTCCATAGGCAACTCAGAGGAAATACCAAAGGCAGTTGTACATTGGATCTGGTAAACTCCAACCACTGTCCAAGCAGTGCCACATTCTGAAAAGTAGTGAACTTGGTGATCAAAAACAATAGCATTTCCCTAACTTATGTACTAATAGTTCCCTTAACTTTAGCCTCCTTATCTAATTTTCTTTAAATAAATCAATACATAAATTCATATAACTCAACACAAGAGCAACATCACATGGCGTAGTAATATCACACCAATGTGTTCATCCTAGGCACACTTCTGTGCAGTTAACAGCACAATCCTATCCATGCTTATTAGGAAGACAATTTGGGCTTTTCTCTGGGGCCTTTTCCCAGGTAAGTGTGCACAGGATTGTAGCCTTATTCCCACTGGAAGTGCATCAGTGAGACCTATATCCAAATTAATCCTTTCAGGTTACAGTATAAATCACTACCTTTAACATTTAGTGCTCTGAAATTTTAAGGACCAGCACTACGAAAAGAGCTGAACTAAAATATAATAACTACTGCAATTTATATTTTGTTGTTGGAAGCTGCCCTCTGAATCATTTTGGCTGAAGGGCAGAATAGAAATGTATTAAATAAATAGATGACAACAACATCATCATCAACAACAACAGGCACAATGCAGCCAAAGTACTTTTAAGTCTCCTTGATTACAGTGGGGAAAATTTTAAGCATATACTAACACTGAATTCAGAAGGGCTTAAAACTCTTTAATTTTCAGTGTCATGCCCTAAATCTTTAACTGACCTCAAAATCAAAATGTTGTAATTAAAATATCTGAATACTGGCCTTAAAATGTCAAGTTTCTTTTTTTTTCAGCATGAAAGCAGATCTGTGGGGTCCCCAAATGTGGACTTAACTGTTGAAAACATGGTTCAACCATTAGGCCAGGCGTGGGTAACTTATGGCCCTCAACTGTTTTGGCCTAGAACTCCCATGATCCCTCACCATTGGCTCTGCTGGCAAAGGCAGATGGGAGTTGTAGGCTAACACCTGGAGGGTCCACCCCTGCTTTAGGCAATGTAAACTCCAGCACCCAATCTAAACACCTGCAGTTAAATAACTTCATTTAATATCTTTTAAAGCATATGTATTTGGTGTGGGGAGAGAGACAGACAGACAGAGAGAGAGAGAGAGAGATTCTGCTCACTGCTCACTGCTCACACATGGGACTTCCAGTAGTCTCCCATTCAGACTGTGGATCAGGACCACGCCTGCTTTATTTCAGCAATGTTTGTAGCATCTGGTAGAACAGATATTGAGCCCCCATTTAATATCACCTCAATTAACATAGTCGCATCAGATTTGGTACTACCTGATGGAAAGCTAGAATATATACAGAATATAAGGATAAAACCTAGCTTGGATGTGTCTAAAATATACTGCCACCTTCTCTATTCATCCCTGTTATCTAGGCAGTCTATCACGTCCTGTCTTCATTGATTCATTAGGGTTCCCAAGTCACTCCAAAGTCTGTCAATTTGCTGCCTTGCTTTTAACCAATTAGTGAACTAGTTGAATTCATTATTAAAATAAGTGACGTGTTGTCCAAATCAGGACATGTACACACAACCATGACTTAAAGGTATGGACACCTTTACATAGCCAAACATTTTGATGAAAATTCCACATTTTAAGCTGCTGCTAATGAAATAATCAAATAACCAATGAACAATTAATGCTTTTAGCCATAGGAGAAACCTGTATATTTTCTGCTTATTGGTGTGCATTTGTATACTTATATGTGATATTATCCAATAAAACACACACGCGTGCACACAAACACACTAACACTTTTAATCGAAACATTTTAAAAATGTATACAGACATCTTCCACTTCTTTTTCTGGCTCAATGTTTACCTTTTAGCAGCAACCTGACACAATGAAATTGGATGTGTGAAGCTTTTCTTAGCAGGGAAATAAAGGGATGGGAGAAGATTCACCTACTTAATTTCTTAGCATCAGCTGCTGTTAAAGCAGGGATCCACAAATTCTGACTTACCTTTTGATCCAGTCATTGTTTGTGGCATCCACCAATCCTGCTTGTCCCCTATATGGAGGACTTGGAGCAGAGTCTGATCTGACATCACATTGAGTTTCAGATCAATTTGGAAGCATGAGGCTGAAGATGAGACCTCTCCTTCTCCCATGTTGCAGGCCTGGAAGAAGAGTGACTCTCATTTGTGATGTTGTGCTGAGACTTCTCCCTGTTTCATAATGTCTCTGAAGTCCAACACCAGGCCAGAGGGAAGTCCCCTTCAATCTCTCTTGTGCTGGTGCAGCTGACCACCAGACTCTCGAGAGAAATGGTTTCCATTGCCCATCTGGTAACTGTATTTGTAGACTTCTGTATTAAACACACAGTTGCAGGGCCAGAAAAAGGGCAGGCAGGAGGTGGGCAGGGAGGTGGCAAACCTAGTGACATATAGGGATATTGGAGAAATCTGCAATGGAATCACATGAGTTCAGCCTTCTGTGAATCCGATCTGCGGATTCCACAGCAGACTGACTATTCCCAAGTCATACTATTTAGAAAAAAAAACATCTGGAATTATACCCAAATGTAGTCATAGAAAAATGCATACAATAAAAAAACACAAGATGAAAATGTGCATTTCCCCCATAGGCTAAAGCATGAAAATGTGCATTTTAGGGGGATTTGTGCATTTGGGGGCAATATGAGCATTTGCACAAGTGTGATTTGTGCAAGTGAAAATTTGTACAAATTCCAGGAAATTGGGGAAAAAACTGATTTTGCCAATGAGCGGACGATGGAACTAAAGGTGCCTGACAATCTGAAAAACGATGTCTCCCTGTGATTGAGATGTCTCCCTGTGATTAGGAATTCTGACAATGTTGTCGTGAACCACCCAGAGAGCTTCAGCTATTGAGTGGTATAAAATTAAATATAACAACAACAACAACAACATGATCAGTAACCCTTCTAAATATGTTGAGCTGAACATGCTTAGAATCTCTCTTCAGAACTTTGTGCTCAATGCACAGAGGTCTTTGGTGGGGCAGGAATGTTGGGGGCAGGCTTATATGTACAGACCCACTGCCATTGGAGGCTGGTGGCTCTGATTTCACCAGTTCTGAATCCTCTAAATGTGAATCCCCTAAATGTTTTCAGCACCTTGGATAGCTCCTTTAGAGTTCTGACTGGCTTCTGACTGAAGCCCAGAGCAGATTCACGGGCCCACTGAAATCGGAGCCTCCGCTGCCCACTTCCCTCTTCACACATTCAGACAAAATGCCCAAAATATGCTTATGTATCAGTGCACATCCACATAGCCAGTGGTTCAGGATTTCCCTGTCCCATTCACTCTGTGTCTGTGTGCGCATGTGTTCACGCGCACATGCACCCATGTGCGCACACAGACACACACACCTGATGTGATACTCCTTCCAACATACTGTGAAAAATATCAGCATTTAAAATTAATGTAGCATGCAAGCTGCAGCCGCCATATTTCATTCTAAGCGCGCTTTCAGACATTACAAACAAGCTCTGGCAGCCGACCGGGGAGGCAGCTGGCAGCACTTCTGTGTAAAATCCAAAGCCGTGTTGAGAACGTGCTTATTGCCATCCAAAGGATTAGGATCAGGCTGCAGCTGTGTTGAACTGGGTTTTGCAGGAGTGTGAGATGAAATTCTGTATGCAATTTTATAGAGACTTAGGTTTTACCAGTAGTTCCCCCCCCCCCGCCAAATAACTAGAAACGTTTGTTTTGGAAGGGTCAGTTTCATCCATGCTACTCTCAGAGCCATTGAGCTTTCCCAAAGAATCCGTTCTTTGTGTAAATTCATCCTCATATTTAAAAACTCACTGCTGGAAAATAGTAGCAAGAGCTGAATGAACACCGCTCTTGGGATTCTCAGTCTCGAATGCCTTTTGTGCCTTCTTTTGTATTTGGTAGGTATCTTATGAAGTCTAATGATGCCTTTAGAAAATTCCTCCAACGAAGAATGCCCCTTCGTTGGATTCGTTCCCCTGGGTTGGGAACACATTTGCTGTGTTACTGGTCAAATACACATCCCAAAGTGTAATGCTTTGTTCGTTTTGTTTTGTTTTACTATGAAAGGCACACTAAAACTGCATAGTCTCTCATTTATGCTTATTGAAAAACATAAATGGCTAGAGTGTTGGACTGAGAGCCAGGAGTTCTAGTCCCCACTCAGCCATTTGGGCCAGTCACAGACCCTCAGCCCAATCTACCTGATAGGGTTGTTGCTATGAGGCTAAAATGGAGAGGAGGAGGATAATGTAAGCTGCCTTGGGTTCTTTGCAAGAGGGAAAAAAGGTAGGATATGAATGTAAAAAATAAATGAATGAAGCTAAAAGGGGGACATTTTATATTTTCAGACTATAATCCTAAACACATTTACCTGGGATTAAGGCCACTGAATACAGTAGGGCTTACTTTTGTGAGTAAACATGCCTAGGCTAGCAGTATTAAGCTGCAATCCTGTGCCTATTTACCTGGCAGTAAGCTCCACTGAATATAGTGAGAATAACTTTAAGTAAACATGCCTAGGATTGTGCTATTAATAATGACATTTAATCTAGAGCAGCTTTCCTCAGCTTGGCACTCTCCAGATGTTTTGGACTACACTTCCCAGCATTCCTGACCATTGGCCATATTGGCTAGGGCTGATGGGAGTTGAAATCCTAAACATCTGGAGGGCACCAGGTTAGGGAAGGCTGACCCAGAGGATATGTAATTCCTTTGGTAAAGATATTTTAATCTCAGTCTGTATTCATTATGCCTTCCTTGTGCAGCACATTAATCTGTTTTTTACAACATGGTTCTCTGTCTTCTTTCCCTAGGCACTTCCTATTTAAACATGGATCTGGTTCTTCAGCTATCTTCAGTGCAGCGAGTCAGAACTATCCTTTAACTTCCAATACCGTTTACTCACCACCTCCTAGGCCACTTCCTAGAAGTACTTTTTCTAGGCCAGCTTTCTCTTTTAACAAACCTTATAGATGCTGCAACTGGAAATGCACTGCTTTGAGCGCGACAGCTATTACAGTCACACTGGCATTGTTGCTCGCCTATGTCATTGGTAAGTGCTGTGTGTTGCTTTTGTCTTGAATCCTTTTTGTCCATTTGCCTGTATGAGTATTATGTGGGATGATTAAGAGTGCAATCCTGTACATATCTATCTAGAAGTAAGTCCCACTGAGTTCAGTGGGGTTTAATCCCAGGTAAATCTGTCTGAATGGGATTGCAGCATAT
This sequence comes from Heloderma suspectum, assembly GCF_057233095.1. NCBI lineage: Eukaryota > Metazoa > Chordata > Lepidosauria > Squamata > Helodermatidae > Heloderma > Heloderma suspectum. The sequence goes on along the minus strand of NC_139466.1, from coordinate 32,428,158 downwards.
TAGGGATGTACGAAAGTCACTTACCTTTTCACGAAATTTGATTTGAGGTGGGGGGGAGGTGCTCCATCCCTCCCCCCGAAATTCTGGCCGGGGGGGAGGCGCTCCGTCCTTCCCCCCTGAAATTCTGGCCGGGGGGGAGGCATTCCATCCCTCCCCCCTGAAATTCTGGCCGGGGGGGAGGCGCTCCGTCCCTCCCCCCTCCCAAATCCTGGCCGGCCGGGAACGCAAATGGCGGTGGCTGTAGCCACCGCCGTTTGCGTCCCTGCAGTCAGCCGTGATAGGCTATGTAAATGTTTACGTAGCCTATCACGGCTGAGTAAAACAAACAAAAAAAAACACGCATACGCAAATGGCGGCGCCCATGGGTGCCGCCATTTGCATTCCTTATTTTGGCACGTCTAGTCTATGTAAACATTTACGTAGACTACGGCGAAAATAAGGGGAATGCAAATAGTGTAGACGCCCATGGGTGCTGCCATTTGCGTACATGCGTTTTTTTTGGGGGGGGGGTTTACTAAGCCGTGATAGGCTACGTAAAGATTTACACAGCCTATCATGGTATTTTTTAAAAATCTAGCCGTGATAGGCTACGTAAATCTTTACGTAGCCTATCACAGTTTTTTGTGGGTTTTTTTACTGGAAATGGTGGCGGCGGCAGCCGGTCAGAAGACCGGCCGCCGCAGCTGCTGCCGCTGCACCACCGCTGGAGCCGCCGCCGCCACCATGAAGATTCGCCCAAGGTAAGTCCCGTCCCAGGGGGGGGCGGGGGGGCAGACCATTTTGCCACCGATTTCGGGGGGCCGAATGCGCTGGCATTCGGCCTCCCTGAGATTTGTGGCAAAATTCTCTGACATCCCTACAGCATATATCTGCAGGCTCCAGAAACTCTTGTGTGGCACCCCTTGTGGCCATAGGAGCACACAGCCCTCCTTGGTCCCTTTTCCCAGGCTTTGTTCCCACCCACCTCTTCCCACTCAGCCTTGGTCTCTAGGTATGGGGATGAAAATGAGGGCTGTCTCCTCCTTGTCCTCCCACCCCACCCACTGTCCTGTTCTAGCTTAGCACAGGGCTCCCAGGGGAGACTGGGTTGCAGTGGTGGCATTGCCTGGAAAGATTAGATCATGTCTGGCGCAGCAAGGACACATCTGGAAAGTCAAGGTCTGGACAGATTCCTGGCTGAAATTGACCACAAATGGCAGTTGTCTCAGCAACATGCAAAGGCCTTCTGAAGCTTCCTGAAGGCTGGCAGATCTGGACCTGCTGTTGACTCCACCTCCTTTGAGGACCTGTCTACTTTTTAAAGGTCATTGTCTGATTCTACAGCTACTGGCTGCATGAAGGCAGTGATGACTGCATCAGAGGGATGCCTTCTGAATCAGAGGAGTCTGGTAAAGCCACATGATGGGTTACTGGATGAAACCTCCTCCCTCTCTGAGTGAGGGGGGGGCGAGATTGAGGCTGGAGAACGTGACACCTGCCATATGATGTTACACATCGCACAATCTTATGGGAGGCAGCCAGCCCCTCATGAGACACCCATGCCTTTTGGTGGACCAAAGCTCTGTCCCTCATCATTCAAGCAACATGGCTGCAGCCTTGATGTGCCACTTGCTGGTGCTTCCAAGCCGACATGTAGCTCCCCTCTAGGCTCAGCAGCTATCTTGTGTGTCTCCGTACTTGCTGGAAGCCATCCAAATTCCAGACACTTGGTAAATGTCCAATATCTTGTGTGTCTCCGTACTCATGGGAAGCCAGTTATCTTGTGTGTCTCCATACTTGTGGGAAACCAACTATCTTGTGTGTCTCCTCCATACTTGTGGGAAGGGAAGCCATCCAAATTCCAGACGCTTAGTAAATGTCCAATATCTGGATGTTTTGTGTGTAGCTCCCAGAAGAAATGATGAAAAATTGAGAGTTGTTCTTCTCTCTGTTCTGTTCTCCCAATGCCTTCCCTGTCATGCTAAAAGAGAAAGGAGAAAAGATGGCTAAACTAAACAGTTTATAAAATTAGATTACCCTGGAGTATATAGAGAGAAACATTTCTCTAACAATACTAGAACTTCTAGTCAAGTTGATTTGCAACGACTTCAGGGAAGACAACGGAATAGCATCAGCCACTACCCAATTAATGTGTGGGATTCACCACTACAAGATGAGGTGATTTTTTTTTTTTTAAGGACTTAATGGATTCTTGGAGGGTAGGTCTTCCAATGGTATCTTCATGTTCAGAAGTGGTATCTGATTAGGGCCATAGGAGACTGCCTTATAACAATTCCTTAGGCATCACAAGGGAGTGACAGCAAGTTCTTTAGCTTCTTCAGAAACTACCAGCTATTGTAAAGTTCACTCACAGAGAAAGCAATGCAGGTCACAACAGAGTCCAAGCAAGGGAGTTGTTGTTGTCGTTGTTGTTGTTGTTTTAAATGTTCTTTCAGTTCTACCAGTCATTTCAGGTGTCTCTTACCATTTTAATTAGATTCCCATAGTTACTGTTGTTGGCAAGATGATTGGCATCATCGAAGTTGTTAGCATTAGTATTATTTCTTTCTTGTTCATATGCTCCAAAGGAGAGTGGCACAGTCTTGGTCATTCTGAATTAATCCACAATATTGAATCAGAAGAACAAATCATCCTTAACTCAATTCATAGAATGAGCAACGATGCTGAGATAATTAAAAGGGCAGATGTATTGTGAATGTCAAAGTACTGGGAGTGAAATGCATTCTGTTGTAGCCATGCTCACGGGATCCAACTGTCTGACCTTTACACTCTTATCAGTGAGCATGTGGCTTTGCTTCCTTAGGAAGTATATGTTTGATCTTCATTTCCTATCTCGCTCTCAAAACTGATTGACAGGTGTGGAAAGGACCTGGTGTTTTGTGCGTTGGATATTCTTAGGGTGTGTTGTAAAGCCTCTTTGACACGATGAAAAGATAAAGAAAGCAAAGTGTTACTTCCTAATAGTTTTCTGGTTCTAACACCAACAGATGTCCCAGCTGGTATTTTAAACTCATTTTTTTCTTTGGATGATCACGTTTCAGGACAGTGTCATGTTATTAATTACAGTATAAACACAAGAAAGCAGTCCACACTCTCATTAGAGAGGAGACCATAGGGCTCAGTGTGTGGACCCATGCTAGGGGGTGAAACTAGACATGACAAGGGTGGCTGGTGACTCCAGTTCCAGAGGGGCTGTGGTTCTAGTCAGGGTTTTTGTTACCCCCAGCCAAAACTCTAACAGTGCTGCCCAAGCTGCTGAAAGGTACTACCCAAGGTGCTGAACCCTACCCCCAGAATGGGTTTGGCACCTTGGATAGTGCCTTTGGCACCTTGGATAGCACCATTAAAGTTTTGGCTGGGGGTAACTAAAACCCTGAATGGAATCACAGCTCCTCTAGAACTGGAGTCATCAGCCGCCACTGGATGTGACATTAATTGTTTGAATGCAATTAATGTACATAGCAGTCATATGGAGGGGGCGAGAAGGATCAAGACCATGGAGGTAGAGTTTAATGCTTCCATAGTCCTGATGAAAATCCCACCACCACCACTCTAAGATGCATTGAGAAGGAAGCCTCCATTGGCATCGGTCAGGACTTTCTTCCCCTTCTGATGCAAACTGAAATTTTGGGAAGATTTCCTTTGAAAACCACAGAGAGGGGAAGGGTTAAGCTCTCCCCTGCCCTGACAGCTGCTATTACTTTTGGGTAGGAAGCCAACATGCACATTTAATTCACACAATTAATGGCAAGTCTTGTTTGCCACTGGATGTGCATGGCATATTGTATTTGATGCGGCCAAGATGCCAGTTCAGAGAGAAAATATCTCAGGGGGTTTTTTAAATTTTATTCTACAACTGGAAAATATCCCTTCCTGTTGGCAGAGCTGTGTCATTCGGTGGGAGCCATGATTGTGTAGAAGTTAGATTTGTTCATATTAATCTGGTTGATTGTTTATTTATACATTTATTTATACATACATGAAGTATAAGTCAGAGTCAGTCAGGACACGGAACTGTAGATTTTCTAAGGATCCCTGAAGATAATCTAGTTCAATCCAGTCTCGTAACTGAGGCGGGATTTGCTGTGCCTAAACCAAATCTTTATCCAAGCTCTTCATAAAATGATCCAAGAAAAGTAATTCTCCATCTTCCCTGAGCACCTTGCTATATTTGGCTAACTCCTCATTTGGTTAAGATGTTTTATCTGATCTAAAATTACTTCTCTGTAGTTTAAATCCCTTTCATGTGTCTGTCTTGTAGTAGAGAGAAATTTATCTCTTTTGTGGAAATCTTTTAAGTCTTTTAATGCTTTGAATCTGACACCATCTTAAAAATCTGCCTTGGCTGATAGTGTAAATAAGCATATGCCAAGCTAGAGCAGGGGGAAATACCATACTGTTAGGGCTGCTGCCTAGTTAGGTACATCTTAGTCAGTTAATCATACGATTTTAATTAATTGATTGATGGCATCAGCATACATTTGTGTATGTAATAAAACAATCATTTTGAAACAAAAAGCATTACTCTCCTGTCTTCAGGGTGCCGTGGGTCTCTAGCTAAAAAATGTCAATCCAAGCTGTGCGATCAAGGATATGGATGTTGTGAAATCCAAATTCTATGTTGGGGATCATTTGGAAAGGACTCAAATATAAAAATCCCAATGTCATAATGCCTTTTTTTGCAATCACACTTGCAATACTGTCTTCAGTTCTGGTCAGTGCACATCTAAAAGGATACTGTAGAGTTGTGAAAGGTGCAGAAAAGGGCAACCTAAACAATCAAGTGGCTGGAACAACTCCCCTATGAGGAAAAGTTACATTTGGTACTCTTTAGCCTAGGGAAAAGGTAAGAGGGGACATGACAGACAAATGTGAACTTATGGCTGGTGGGAAGAAAATCGATAGGGAAACATGTTTCTCCAATAGGGATCGGGGGGGTGGGGGGAAACGGCCGTAAGGCTGGAAACCAAAAGGAACAGTTGCACCAGTTGAATTGTGTTCCAACACAGGCCTTTATCAAGGGAAAAACTCTTGGAGACTTTTCTGGAGAATCCCCTCTCCCTTCTTCTTTGGAAGAAGTAAGGGAGATCTAATCCCCCAGAAAAGTCTCTAAGAGTTTTTCCCTTGAAAAACTCTTAGAGAGTGCCCTTCTCATTTGCCCACCCATGAGTGCAGTCAGAGGTGAGAGGGCCTTCTCTGCAGTGGCCCCATACCTTTGGAACAAGCCGCCATTGGAGGTCCACCATGCTCCATCATTGCAGACTTTTAAGAAGGCCTTGAAAACATATTATTTTACCTTGGCCTTCTCTTGATACGACTGCTATTCTTGCTGTTGCTGCTGTTAACATTGTTGTTGGTTTTAATGTTGTTGTTATTGTTGTTTATATTTTTACCACTTTAATATTTTAATTGTTTTTATATATTTTATTGTTGTGAGCCACCTTGGGAGGGCTTCTGCCCTAAAAGGCGGCCAAGAAATATTTTAAATAAATAAATAAATACCCTTGTCGAAACGCACCTGGAATTCAATTGGTGCAGCTGTTCCTTTTTTTTGATTTTGGAAACGTGTTTCTCCCTCTCTCATAATACTAGAATCCAGTGTCACCCCATGAAGCTGAGTGGGAGGAGATTTGGGACAGGTAAAAGGAATGGCTTCTTCACACAGTACGTAGTTAAACTTAGAATTTGCTACAATAAGATATAGTGATGATGGCCACCCACATAATTGGCGTTAATAAATAATTCGTGGAGGATAAAGCTATCAATGGTTACCAGTCATAATGGCCCTATATCACCTCTGGTATCAGAGGCAGTAGGCCTCTGTATACAAGTTGCTGGGGAGTATGAGGGTGCTATTGCACTCATGTCCTAAGTGGGGGTTTCCCACAGGAACATGGTTGCCCACTGTGTGAACAGAATACTGGACTGAATGGACCCTTGGTATGATCTGGCATGGCTCTTCTTACGTTCCCATGTTTAGATGGTCTTATTTCACAGCAGATGCCATCTCATACAAAGCATTTGGCCTTGGCTAGATCTACACTACACTTTTTGTCAGTACTGAAGTGTATTGATAACTGTTAGGGCACATTACTTATTCCATATACTACTTTTCTAGCATCATTTCCCATTTTTTATTCTGCATTGCCCCAAATGACAACAGATGTCATTGTGTGTGCTACAATGTATAAATGCACAAGAGGGATATAGCATCACCATGATGGGTGTCAGGAATGAATCTGAGTGTGTGGAGATAGCTAGCAGCTCAGATTCAGAATGGGAACAGCCAGAACAGGGGGAGGCTCCCTCCCTAGTGAGCTCAGATATGGCAAGGCCTTCTTCTCAAGACCTTGGCACACAGATGGCTTGGCCTGAACCCCCCCCCCTTCCTTCTCCATGAGAACCCAGGTCTCGGGGAAGGAGAGTGAGGGGCATGACTTGAGGGACACTAGGGTCCGTCACAGAGCAAAGAGAGAAAAGTTAGAGGCGGAGCTCAGACGCTCCACCCAGTTGGCTATGCATGAAAGCCCACATAGGAGGGAGCCATCATAAGGGAGGGGCGTCAGGGTGGAAACTGAGCCCATAGAGCCCCAGAGCAGTTCTGATTCTGAGGAAGAACAGCAATCCATGGGAGGCAAGCTCACTCACCTCTCACAAGCACAGCAGCTGGCAGAGATTCCTCCTGCCAGCATTCCTGAGAGAGATAGTGACCCTGGCAGTGAGAGAGCGCTGGAGGGGGGCTTGCTGGACGCTCGGCGCAGACGCAGGGAGCAGTGACAGATGGAGGGTGCTGAAAGGAGGCACTCTGCTTGTTTGGCGCTAAAACAACGGTCACGTCCCGAGGATCCAAGGGTAAGAGGGAGGATCTCTCTGTAGCCCATAAGTTCAGAGTCTTCCCGCGCGTCTCCTTCAAACAGGGACGAACTGCCTTACCTGGAGCTTAGGCTACTCTGCTATCTACCCCAGTGCAGTTCCTTGCTTAGTTGCTAGTGATTAGTATCTGTAAGAGTCATTAAGTTATAAAAGAATATAGCCTTGGAAAGAATCCTCATCGTCTGTGTCTTGAGTTGGCTATTGGAGGGGACTGTAAGAGGCAGCTAGGGCACTCCTGACACCTGCGAAGCTAGTCTGGGCAAGAAGTTCATGTTCAGACTGCCGGCAACTTCTCTAACTTCCACTTCGACTCCTCTATTAGTATTCATAATTGTGTGGAGTAGCTGTTTCCTTTGTAGCCTGAGAGTTTCCTGGAATTTGCATCTGTACAGAACCTCGTCATTAACTAATAAACTAGTGAGCCTGAAGCCTGGTATCTTGGAGTGTGTTGATTGTGAAGGGGGAGGATGAAGGAACGTGACAATGGGATCATATTGATATAACACCTTATGTTTTTGAAAGTGCTTGAATTAAAAAAAAATGGGAAGGGGGGATCTGCTGCTGTCTGATTAATCAAGAACACCTGTTTAATCAATTAAAACCTTTTGCCCAATAAACTTTGGTCTGCCCAGTCCAACACACAGTGTACTACATCACACTGAAAAGACTGCCAGGTTTTGTTTTGTTTTTTAATGAATTGCATAGCAATGAAATGAAAGATCATCTGGCCCAAACCCATTTCTTCCCAATACAGTGCCAATAATAACATTATAACCTTTTAATAATGGAATAATGGGATATCACAAATGGTCATAGCCTCTCCACAAAACAGTCCCCAATCAAATGTGCAATTAAAAGACTAAAACTATAAATACCTCTGAGGTTCAACAAGTTTGTTTTGTAGAAAAAGTCTTATAAGGTGAGCCCTAATGTTAGGCAGAATGAGGTGATCAACTCAGGCAGCAGCTTTCGATTGTCATGAAAGGACAAATTTATCTGTTGTTGTTATTTAGTATTATTTTCTGCCAGGGAGGAAGAGGCTCTTGTGGGATTTCCTGCCTTAGGTGCATAAATAAGATACCTTGCCTAGGGTACCATGACTGGGGGGGGGGGGTGCACTTCCTGCTCTGCCTCAGACACCAAAATGTCTTATTTATTTATTATTACATTTCTGTTCCCCTAGGCAGCTTTCATAGTCCTCTCCTTCTCCATTCTATCCTCACAACAACCCTGTGAGGTAGGTTAGGGGTTAGGCTGAGAGTAATGACTGGCCCAAAGTCACCAAACGAGTGACTTTTTTAAAGTGAGCTTCATGGCTGGGTGGGGCCTACAACCTGGGCCCCCCAAGTCCCAGTTCAACACTCTAACCATTACCACACCCTGGCTGTCTTGGGCCCGTCCTGCTGCCTTCCGTGCTTGTCATGAGCTAAATGACAACTAGTATATATTATTTATTATTATGTATTGATTTACTTAAGACATTCCTTACCTACATTTCATTATCAAATAATCCCAAAGCAGAGTACTAATGACAAAACTAGTTTTATCACTAGTTAACACCCCCACCAAGTATAATCAAACAGGGGAAAATAGTTATCTTGCTGCCTCCTCTTTTCAGTCTTCTGAACTTATATCTTGTAACTTACTTTTTTCGGTCAGGTCACCTCACAGGCTGAGAAAAAATGCCACCCCAATGTCAAGCAGTTAATTTGGAGGAGCGATTTTGTTGAGTTTTCAGAGGGGATTATTGACAAGAGTTTCTTTTTTTTGGGGGGGGGGTGATATGTAGTTAGTTATTATTTCATTTGTACCCTGTCTTTCTACCAAAAATGGCACTCAAGGCACCTTACAGAACCAATTAAAACTGATTAAAACAATACATTATAATGCAACAAAAACATAATATTGAAAAGCAGATTATTTTTCTTTTGTAATTTCTTTTGTTTTTCTTTTGTAACCATTTGTGGCTGCTATAGCAAGTGATGGTGGTGGTGAGAGAGGTCCTTTCAGCAGCCCCCATCTCCCCCTTCCCCACATACACATACACACACTCTCACACACTAAAGCCTCCTTCAGAACAATGACATATCCTGATATAGCATCGTTCTGAGGGGGCATTTTTGAGGGAGAAATGGCAGATGCCCAGAGGAGCTACGCCATCACTTGTACCCCTCCACACACAAAAATAACCCACTTATAACAGAAAGGAAAAGGTGCAGAGACTACCTGGGAACTGCCACACACACACACACACACACACAATTGCTAGTAATTTGCCCCTAAAATTAACCCCCGTTTTTGAGCCCCCTCAAATCCTCTCTACCATTTTGAGCTGAACATTTTCAGCTGAGAACTTTCCACCCAGCCTTACTTTCCATCTCCTATTTTCTGTCCTCAGTCTGAGGTAATTCTTTACTATTCCTATGGTGGATGTTGAGGGAGGCAGTGGCCACTTCAGTTAGAATCATCTGGAGCTGAAATTTGGGAGACAGCACAGCTCTTTCTAGGCTGTTCTGTTCTCTTCTCTCTTCTCTGTGGAATATTCTGTTTGTAATTTTCACTGAAAACTAATGGGGAGAGAGAGGGGGGTTATGACATGGAGACCAGCAGACCTGATAAGCAGATCTAGTTTGCAGGGATCCAATGTTTCAGTGACATTTCCCAATTGTGTTTCCTAAATGTAAGGCAAGTTTAATGTGATGTTTTGCTAATACCTCCCCAAAAACCGATTAGGTAAACTTGGCTGAAGACATTTATTTGGAAACTCTTCATACTTGCACAACTTCCCCATTCACATGGAGATAAGACATGTAGGTGTGATAAACATATATTGCACTTATTTATTTCCCTCTTAAGTTCATGGATCCACTGTAGGGGTGTCTCTTGTGTTTCAGCCAACCTTCACATTTTGTTCACTGCCACACTTTGCAGAACACAAGTTGACAAGTTGTGCTTTCACAGAAGGTAGATAAGAATAAATTCAATTTAGTCATTGACTTTGTAGCAGAAGGTGGGTTAATCCAGTTTAAAAATGTAATCTGAAACACACACACACACACACACCCTATGTGCAGCTTTGAAGTTCCTTTAAATATATGACACAAACTGTAAGATAAATAATCAGTTCTCTAGACATGACAGGTGGGCGTGTGTGTATATATATATATATATATATATATATATAATTTGTTGTTGTTGTTCAGTCATTAAGTCATGTCCAACTCTTCGTGACCCCATGGACCATAGCACGCCAGGCCTTCCTGTCCTCTGCTCTTTTCCGGAGTGTGCTCAAATTCATATTCATTGCATCGGTGATGCTATCTAGCCTTCTCATCCTCTGCCGTTCCCTTCTCCTTTGGCCTTCAGTCTTTCCCAGCATCGGGGTCTTCTCCAGTGACTTTTCTCTTCACATTAGGTAGCCAAAATATTTGATCTTCAGCTTCAGTAGCTGTCCTTCCAATGAGCGCTCAGGGTTGATGTCCTTTAGGATGGACTGATTTGACCTCCTTGCAGTCCAGGGGACTCGTAAGACTCTTCTCCAGCACCACAGTTCGAAAGCATCAATTCTTCGGCGCTCAGCCTTCCTTATAGTCTAGCTCTCACAGCCATACGTTGCTACTGGGAAAACCATAGCTTTGATTAGACGAATTTTTATCGGCAAGGTGATGTCTCTGCTTCTTACTATGCTGCCTAGGTTTGCCATAGCTTTCCTCCCAAGGAGCAAGCATCTTTTAATTTCATGGCTGCAGTCACTGTCTGCGGTGATCTTGGAGCCCAAGAAAATAAAATCTGTCACTGCTTCCATTTCTTCCCCTTCTATATGCCAGGAAGTGATGGGGCCAGATGCCATGATCTTAGTTTTTTTAATGTTGAGTTTCAAACCAGCTTTGCACTCTCCACTTTCACCCTCAACAAGAGGCTCTTTAGATCCTCTTCGCTTTCTGCCATTAGGGTGGTATCGTCTGCGTATCTGAGGTTGTTGATAATTCTCCCGGCAATCTTAATTCCGACCTGTGATTCATCCAACCCGGCATTTCTCATGATGTACTCTGCATATAAATTAAATAAGCAGGGCGACAATATGCAGTGTTGTCGTACTCCTTTCCCAATTTGGAACCAATCGGTTGTTCCATGTCCGGTTCTTACTGTTGCTTGTTGTCCCTCGTACAGGTTTCTCAGGAGACAGGTAAGGTGGTCTGGTACTCCCATCTCTTTAAGAATTTGCCACAGTTTGTTGTGATCCACACAATCAAAGGCTTTAGCATAGTCAATGAAGCAGAAATAGATGTTTTTCTGGAATTCTCTTGCTTTCTCCATGATGCAGCTAATGTTGGCGATTTGATCTCTAGTTCCTCTGCCTCTTCGAAACCCAGCTTGTATTTCCGGTAGTTCTCAGTTCACATGCTGCTGAAATCCTTGTAGGATTTTGAGCATAACCTTGCTGGCATGTGAAATGAGCGCAGTTGTACAGTAGTTTGAACACTCTTTGGCATTGCCCTTCTTTGGAATTGGAATGTAAACTGACGTTTTCCAGTCTTGTGGCCACTGTGGAGTGTTCCAAATTTGTTGGCATATTGAGTGCAGCACTTTAACAGCATCATCTTTTAGGATTTTAAATAGCTCAGCTGGAATACTGTCATCTCCGCTAGCTTTGTTGTTAGTAATGCTTCCTGAGGCCCACTTGATTTCACTCTCGCAGATGTCCGGCTCAAGTTCAGTGACCACACTATCATGGCTATCAGGGACATTAAGATCTTTCCTGTATAGTTCTTCTGTGTATTCTTTCCACCTCTTCTTAATCTCATCTGCTTCTGTTAGGTCCCTGCCTTCTTTGTCCTTTATCATGCCCGTCTTTGCACATAACGTTCCCTTGTGATCTCCGATTTTCTTGAAAAGATCTCTAGTCTTTCCCATTCTATTGTTTTCCTCGATTTCTTTGCATTGTTCATTTAAGAAGGCCTTCTTGTCTCTCCTTGCTATTCTCTGGAACTCTGCATTCTGGTGATGTCCATGTATAGAGTCGCCTCTTGTGCTGTTGGAAAAGAGTGTTTGCTACGATCAGCGTGTTCTCTCGGTAAAACTCTATTAGCCTTTCTCCTGCTTCATTTTGTACACCAAGGCCATGCTTGCCTGTTATCCCAGTGATTTCTTGTCTTCCTACTTTAGCATTCCAATCCCCTATGATGAAGAGGACATCTTTTTTTGGTGTTAGTTCTAGAAGGTGTTGTAGGTCTTCATAGAACCCATCAACCTCAACTTCTTCGGCCTCAGTGGTTGGGGCATAGACTTGAATTACTGTGAAGTTGAATGGTTTGCCTTGGATTCATACTGAGATCATTCTGTCATTTTTGAGATTGCACCCCAGTACTGCTTTTCCCACCCTTTTGTTGACTATGAGTGCTACTCCATTTCTTCTAAGGGATTCTTGCCCACAGTAGTAGATATGATGCTCACCTGAATTAAATTCGCCCATGCCTGTCCATTTTAGTTCACTGATTCCCAAGATGTCGATGTTGAGTCTTGCCATCTCATGTTTGATCACCTCCAGCTTACCTTGATTCATTGATCTTACATTCCAGGTTCCTAAACAATATTGTTCTTTACAGCATCGGATTTTCTTTTCACCACCAGACACATCCACAGCTGAGTGTCCCTTCAGCTTTGGGCCAGCCGCTTCACTCTTTCTGGCACTAATTGGAAATTCCCTCTGCTCTTCCCCAGTAGTATATTGGACACCTTCCAACCTGAGGGGCTCATCTTCCGGCATCATCTCTTTTAGCCTTGTCATACATTCCATGGGGTTTTCTTGGCAAGAATACTGGAGTGGGTTGCCATTTCCTTCTCCAGTGGACCACATTTCGTCAGAACTCTCCGCCATGACCTGTCCGTCTTGGGTGGCCCTGTACGGCATAGCTTAATACTTCACTGAGTTGTGAAAGCCCCTTCACCACAACAAGGCAGTGATCCATGAAGGGTGTGTGTGTGTGTGTGTGTGTGTGTATATATATATATATATATATATATATATAATATTATTAAAAAATGCAGTTATTTACTTCAGTTATCAAGCTCTAGTTCTTTCCCTCCAATTGCATTACTCTGTCACATTAAGAGCCAAGCAACCCAATTCTGCCCTAAAATGGAAGACAGAATTTAGGAGGCACTTATACAGATTAGAGCTGTGTTCAAGAGGCCTCTTGAAATTTTCCACCTTACTTGTGGGCAGAGAAATTTGAGAGACAATTTCACCAAATTTCTCCAAAGGGAAGATGAGGTGGAGTTAGTACTCTGCCAATATCTGCCTTCCAATTTCCTGAAAGTTTTCTCCCCCCATGGAAGAGGCTTCCATTGTTCTGCCTCCTTCTGGATGTTTTATAATTTATTGTTGTGGTGTTTTTGAGCGTACCTAATCACAGCTAGCCTCCCAGGCTGCCTGTACATCCTGATCTGAAAGAGCCCCATGGGAGGAATTACCTCATGGTGCCTTAAACCAGGCTTTACTTGAAATGTCGGAAGCCAAGGAGGTTACAGGCTGCTGGAGAGATGATTGCACAATGAAAAACAGGACACTTGTGCTCGCTCCTTGGTCACCTCCTAAGTAAGGTAAACCGAAGAAACCCAAACCCAAGCCATGAGAATTTCTCTGAAATTTTTTCACCATTGTATTTCTTTTTGAAAACAATTTCTCTTCTATCAAATGGAATGAGAGTGGCTGGGGGAAAAAATGTGGGATAAATTTTTGGCACAGCACTAATACAGATACCAAAGTCTTCTATTACTTCAGTAGTGAAGGTGTTACTGAAGATGATTTGGTCCTGAGAAGATGCTACTCTTCATCCTTTGTAGTTACATCAGGATCTATCATCTTCTTTGAGGTTGACAGCTCCACTGAGAAGTTTTAGAACAGCCTTCTCCAACCTGGTGTCCTCCAAGACTGCAGGTCCAGTCATTTCCAGGCACATGTCCTCCCATCTCAGGCAGAAGGAGAGCTTGTGCCAGTGCTGCATGGTGTGGTTTGTTGAAATCTGGCTTGTTGGCATTTCCAAAGCCATCCCTGCAAACAAACTGCGATCTTTTAACCACCTACAAACCAGAAATTGAAGCCATGGCTTGCTGTTTGCCTATGAAGTCTGGTTTGTTGAACCATGGTTTGTTCTGATGTCTGAACTCAGAAATTGAAGCCATGGCTTGCTGTTTGCCTATGAAGTCTGGTTTGTTTGAACCATGGTTTGTTGCGATGTCTGAACTCAGAACATGGCTTATCCCTTGCTTGTTTGCACTGCTGTCTGCCCTGGAACAGTAATACCCAGCAAGAACAGACTGAAAATGAAAACACTCTGAAGACTGGCAAATGGGCCAGAGAAAAACAAACCAGAAATAGGGAAAACAAGTCCCAGGTTGTTTACTGATTTTATTTATAAATTATTAATAAAATAATATGTATTAATATTTATTTATTTATTTATTTATTACATTTCTATACTGCCCAGTAGCCAAAGCTCTCTGGGCTGTTCACAACAATTACAACCATAAAATATAACATGATACAGTATAAAAGTTTAAAAATTTAAAAATTTAAAACTGCAGTATACAATAAAAGTTAAAACATAGCTAAAGCAACAAACCGTTGTTAAGTAAATCATAGCTTAGTGTTATCCTAGAAGTCAAATTGGGGCCATGCTTCTTTCTTCCTTAGCTGAGGAGTCTTCACCTTGCCAGCTGAATGAGATGTGTTAGAGCTTTCTATTCATTGGAAGCCTACAGGTGGAGAACAGTGAGGAGAAAAGCCATTGTAGCCTACAGTTCCATACAAAATGGCTTTCTTTTATCATCACATCCTTCTCCTCTGATTCATTTCAGATCATCCCATTTCAGCAGAGTAGTTCTAATGGCCAAACTACACATGTTGTTAAATGTGTTTTTGCATCTAGCCTGTGGGTAATTAAAACGCAAGTTCCATCGGGTTGTGGTGTCTGATCATTAATGGGATCAGAGCAGGCAGAGAGATGAATTTTTAACCCTTCCCTCCCCTGCTGCAGTCCTGAGGAACAACCCTTTTCTGAGGCTAGTTAGCATTTGCATTGGGAAGAAATTTCCCATCAGGGAGAATTCCATTAGTTATTTCTAACGTTGCACTGAATGTCGCATCTAGCTTGACCCCAATTTATTCTTGCTTTCCAAGAAGGCTACAGTTCTTTCCCATGTGTTGTCATGCCATCTTCACCTTAACCATTGTGTTTTCTGATGCTCTTTGAATAGAGCAGAAATCTTATTAAAATATTCCTTTTAGATGATTAACCAATGGAATGGGTAACAAAATGTTGCAGAGTGGAGTGTTGCTGTTCTGAATGCCAGCCATACCTTCTTCCATTCTATTCCTCCTTTCACCCCAATTATCCACCCCCCACCCCATCCCACCCCACAACAGAAACTCAATGTTCTATGCCACTAAGTATATTCAGTCCTTATTGGACTGTTGGGAGGACGGCATTGCTCCCTTCGGTTTGCTTCTTTTCCTGAAGATTGTTTGTACTTCTGCAGCCCGTGGGGTTCCCCCAAGCATGCCTATACCTCTCTCTTGTTTCTTAGCAGGCCCATTTTAGTTACAATTTGTTGACACTCACCAGCTGAGTTTGCTATTGGCGGGAATGGTATTAATTAGATCAGAGAACAATATCATTTGTGTGCAGTGGGGAAAAAATTCAAGCTCTTCCTGCAATAAAAGGAAATTTAGACTAGGGAACAAGTTGTCTCCTAAGTCAGATCAGCTTGGCAACTTTCATTCTTTAGTTGCCTTTCATATGCTAGCTTCAGCCAGCTGGAAATATTTCTTCTTAAATAGCAAGTCATTGTGTGGCAATACTGGAACTAAATATGTGCATCATAATAAAGGGCTTATTTCATTTCTCCAGGATGGTGTATCTTTGTTGCTTTTGCTCTTTTTAACATGCTTGGTCTGAACAATATGGGTAAATTGTGGCTATGTATGAAGGGATCCTATCACAATGCATCAGGCTGGGCTTGAGGATCGTTCTGGCCATGTTATTTCATGACAAGCAACCTTCCCAGAAATACAGTTCTTAAGCACAGCAGACTGCAATAGCCACTTCCTCTCTCACTGTCTACTGGGTTCAAGAACTGTAATTCTGGGAAGATTGCTTCAATGAGCTGTTCTCCTCCCCTACATCTTAAATTATCCAGATAGAACGACATGGAAATATTTGAAGAAGAAGCAGGGAACATACTATGCGGAGCCAGGCTGGGTGTGAAAAACGGCTTTGCTGGATGTCAGTATATTTAAAGTAATCTGAAATGACTATCCATGGGAAAACTTTGAATTCAACTGTTTTCGGAGCTCTGCAAGTTGCAAAAGGAAGCAAACACATGCTCACACCTAATCCGCATGAATTAAAAAAAAAAAAAAACCTGCCTGGCCCTGCTCTGATTCTGAACTTTTAATGAGTTAATACAGGGTGAAAGCACAGACACTGCTTCTCCTATTTAAATCAGGGCTAATGCAGCTCAAATGCTTTAGGAAATAGGGTAACCCTTCCCCTCATTCAAGAGTGGGCAACTTCGGACAGTCCAGGGGCTGAAGGGCCAACCCCCCCAAGCCCATTCCCATCATGGACTGCAGTCCACCACCATCCCCGCACCACACAAAAAAGGATTAAACCAGAGGAACAAGCTAAATTGGTCCATTCTAAGCCTCCATAGCAGCTTCAGAGGCCTAAATGGATCAATTTTGCTTGAAATCAATGTTGCTTGTTTTTAAGCTAAATTTGTCCATTCTAACTAAGCTTCTGAAGCAGTTTGCCACTGAGTTTCACCAGTAAAACATGACGTCTTCTCACTTCCTTTAAAAGAAAAATAGGGGTGGTGGAGGGAAACAGGGGGTGGTTGGGGCTGCACTGGCCTGCATGTTGATCCATGGCTTGTGTATTGCCCACTGCAGTCATAGCTGCTGGATCTCACCTTCAGTTCCCCTGCTATCACCTGTGTGAGTGCTTTCCACCGGGATCCTGTCTCTGTGTTTTTCCCTTGATCTGGGCTTGTGAAGTGAAGATGGGTCTTGGAATATGGGGTTGAGGTAAACATAACCTGTATGGGAAAGTTGCAGCAGGAGAAATAGTGGTGGGTGAAGGGAAAGCTAAGGATCTTGGTGGTAGGGATGGGGGAGAAATTTGTTCAGTTCACATTGTAATGAATGATTTACCTAATTTTGCACTTTCGAACTGCGATGTGAACTGGAACTCAGTTATCCTATGAAATTCACACATCTCCAAAATGTGTACAAAAATGTGTTTATTTTACATACCATTAAAATGCATTATCTTAGGACAAATTATTGCACAAAAAATTGTATATTTGGCAAAAAATTCATGTTTTAGGAGAAATGTGCACAAAAATGCTTATGAATTTTCATGAAAACTTTACCCGCCGCCCCCCCAAAAAAAATCATTCTCAAAGTTTGGGATGAGCTGAACTTAAGACTGGGGAAGTTCTAAAAGTTTGAGATGAACCAAGACTGGAAAAATGAGAAACAGAGAGAAACCAAAATATACTGATGTGTCCATCGCTAATTGATGGGTGAGAATTTCATTTTGCTCATTTTTTAATAAGAACTTGTCAAAATTCACGAATTCCTTTATGAATAGGGCAGAAAAAACCTTGAGGTGTTTTTGTGTTTGTCTGTTTTGTTTAAAAAAAAAAAAAACATTGAATGTGAGAGGAGGAGAAATGGACAGATTTTTCCATTTAGGCAATGGGCTTTGAGTGCTTATAGCTCTTAGAAGTCTGGCTTTGAATTCCAATGTATTCAGCTGTGTTCATGGTGCTGAATTAGTGTTGTCGCCACCCCCTTTTTTATGGCAGGCTTCTCATCTTTAACAGCTACCTGGCAGGCAGGTATAACATGGTCTTCTCCATGCCGGGAATAAGTGTATATTTTCAATTTGGCCAGCGCAGATGGGTGAGAATTTAGTTTGGTTCGCCATTTATTTATTTATTTATTTATTTATTTATTACATTTATATCCCGCCTTTTTTCCTCCAAGGAACTCAAGGTGACGTACATAATCCTCCTCCTCTCCATTTTATCCTCACAACAACAACCCTGTGAGGTGGGTTGGGCTGAGAGTATGTGACTGGCCCAAAGTCACCCAGCGAGCTTCCATGGCTGAGTAGGGACTAGAACCCGGATCTTCCGGCTCCCAGTCCGTCACTCTCACCACTACACCATGCTGGCTCTTGCCAGCCTTTGATAAGAACTTCACAAAATTTGCAAATTTCTTTTGAATGGAATGGAAAGAACTTGAGAGTTTTCTTAAAGCAGCCCGAAGTGACAGATTCATCCATCCCAACTTAGTTAATATTATTTATCATTTAAAATTCTTCTTGGCCACCTTTCAGGACAGAAGCCTCCCAAGGTGGCGTAACACAGTGGCATAGTTAAGCACATACTTTCCACTCCCACCCAAAATGTCTTCACTGCAAATCATGCCCACCTAGCTTCAGTTTGCAGAGAAGAAGTGGCCTCTAGCTTTTAAAGATAAGAGGTGGGTAGTTTCACCCACAGATATAGCATTATAAGTTTCCATGCAGCATCTTACTTACAAAGCCATTGTCCGTTGAATTGAAAGCATTTTCAAGCGTTAATTGCTGGGGAGATTCATCCTCCAGTGCTGGCTGAACTCCAAATAAAAATGTGCAATCTAATTAAACATTTAGTTTTAAAGTGAAATTACATACTTAGAATTTCAAGGTAGTCCAAACACAGGCATGCAATAATTGACTTCTGTAAAAGCTACCCTGCTACCTTCTTTCTTCACACAATAAAGGTGGGCATAAACTAATTGCTGTTCTTCTCTCTCTCTCTCTCTCTCTCTCACCTTGTTTTTTAAACAGCAGTACATTTATTTGGCCTAACTTGGCAACTGCAGCCGGTTGAAGGGCAGCTGTATGAAAATGGAGTCAGTAAGGGAAGCAAGGTCACAGAGTCCGTGGATACAACTTACTCACCAATTGGAGGAAAAGCTCCAGATAAAACAGAAAGGAAAGGTATATCTCTTTCTATCCCATATGCATGTGTTCCTTCACTGGAGAGAAAAGGGTGTCAGAAGGAAATGAGCATACCTAATTTCTTTCCATTTTATTTAATTCACCTAAATTCCTATGTGGAAGCACCATGCTTGCACAAATCACTCCCCAAGGAGGCCTGTCTTGCCTTTTCTTTTTTTGTTTTTAGGTGACATGTGAAAACAAGTTATTTCAGATTGTGTTTGGAATCCTATTCAGCTGTTCAACCGCTCTTGTGATTCCAGTTGTGTGAAAGGGCAAGGCAAACTGCCATCATAGGCATGTTTGGTGAGGATGCAAGGGAAGCCCTTCACAGTGGCTGCTCCCAAGCTCTTGAACTCTCTGCCATAGGACTCTGTGTTGGCCCCCTCTCTGTTGTCATTCCATCAGCAAGCAAAGATGTTTTTATTCATTTGGGTCTTTGGCATATACGCTATCCTGTTACTATAGGGTTTTTTATTGTTTGGTGCTGTTTATTTATTTTATTGTTGTATTTTTAATTTATTTGTTTTTAATTTTATGTTTTAATTAAGATTTTGTTTTTAATTTTTAATTTCATTTAATAATTTGTTTCTGGATTTTATTGTTAGCCGCCTCCAGTGCCATTTTCTGGTGGCAAGGCGGGCTATAAATGCAATGAGGAAATGAAATGAATAAAGTTCAAATATAGTTTATTTTGTGTAGCAGAAGCCATTACAAAAACAGAACACATCAAAGACAAAGAACAGAGTAAAATACATTGGGCAATTAAAATAATAATAAAACCTACCATTCTAAGAAATAAAGGATTGCTCATCAAGACAGTTTGACCTATCACAAACTTTCCCCCTTAAAATTGCTGCTCTAAATCAAAGCAGGCTGCCTTTTCAGAAACATGAGGAGACCTGTCCCCCAATAAATATTAATCAAATACCCAACAGATCTGCCTGATGGCAGGTCTACATCTCTAAACAAGGCTGTTCTTAAGTCCTCATAAATTAGGGGGGAAAGTAGGTTATTTATTTATTTATTTAATTATTGGATTTATTAGCCACCCATCTGGCCAGCTACCCAGCCACTCTAGGCGGCGTACAATAGTAATAACAACATGAAATACAACGAATTTACATAATCAACTGAACAAAACAACATAAAACAACACTGCTCTAAAAACCCCTAACCCACCCCAAATGCCTGCCTGAAAAGCCAGGTTTTTAAAGCCCGGTGGAAGCTCATCAAAGAGGGGGCATGGTGGAGGTTACTAGGGAAGGAATTCCAGAGTGGGGGCCACCACAGAAAAGGCCCTCTCCCTAGTCCTCACCAGCCTAGCTGTCCTGGTTGATGGGACAGACAGAAGGCCTACCAAGGCTGATCTCGTTGTGTAGTGTCAGGGTGGACACTGAGCCCATAGAATCCCAGAGTAGTTCTGATTCTGAGGAAGAGCAGTCGCTCCTGGGAGGGGAGCACGCTCCTCTTTCCCAGGGCCAACAGCTGACGGAGATTCCTCCCACCAACATTCCTAGGTTAGATAGCAGTCCAGGGAGTAACAGAGAGCAGATAGCAAACTTGGTGGACGCGCGACGCCGATGCAGAGAGTGGCGCCAGATGGAGGGCGCAGAAAGGAGGCGGAGTGCCCGGTTGGCGCGTAAACAACGGCTGTGCCCAGAGGATCCAAGGGAAAAGGGGAGGGACTCTCCCTGGTCCTTAAGTTCAGGGGTCTGCCAGTAATTCCCTTTCAAACGGGGACCAACTGTTCCAACTTAGGGCATAGGTTCGGTGCTGCTCAGATCTAGTTGCAAACGGTATAGTTGTTAAGTTGTAAAAGAAGAATAAAGCTTTGAAAAGAATCCCTTCGTCTGTGTCTGGACTTGGCTACTGGATTAGACTGAGAGAGGCCTCCAAGGAGCCCTTGACATGTGGCATCCTTGGTGTTGTTGGAGGTGCTCCTTAAGATAGACAGAGCCGGAACCATATAGGGTTTTAAAGGTCAATGCCAACACTTTGAATTGGGCCTGGAAAACAACTGGTAACCAGTGCAACTCCTTCAGCGCTGGACTGATGTGGTCTCGCCAATGGCTGTCTTTAATCAGGCAGGCCGCCGTATTCTGCACCAGCTGCAACTTCTGAACCATCTTCAAGGGTAACCCGCCATAGACCACATTACAGTAGTCTAGGCGAGAGGAGACCAGGGCATGAACGACTGATGGAAGCAGATGGTTAGGGACATAGGGGAGGTCTTCAGGCACATTGGCCCATGAATGAAATGAGAAAAAAAAGAGAGAATAAAATAAGTGGAGAGCAGGGCTGTGTTTGCTGTCCCTGTCCCCACTGTCACATCCGCGCTAGTCCTGCATGCCCACCACCATGCGCTGCGGGGAGGTCTGAAGTGAGGAGCCTGGTGGAGAGCACATAGGGGAAAACGCATAGGCTCCTTGTACCATTTAGAGCACCAGTCATGCAGTGGGAGCCTTTCTGCATACATCAGGCTTTCCAGTCAAACCCGCAACCCCCAGACGTGGATGACGGTGGTCCTGGGCCATCAAGAATACAATGGCAGGGGGGTGGCCAGTAAGAGTGGCTCCACTCTCCCTATGCATGCGATTGTCATCACATGGAGCGCTGAAACTGCTGGCTTTTCTGCGAGCTCTGTTGTGGTGGTGTAGTGGAGCCAAAACTGCCAGGAATGCAGCATTGACACTTCTTCATTAG
The DNA here is from genome assembly GCF_057233095.1 of Heloderma suspectum. Classification (NCBI taxonomy): domain Eukaryota; kingdom Metazoa; phylum Chordata; class Lepidosauria; order Squamata; family Helodermatidae; genus Heloderma; species Heloderma suspectum. The sequence continues at coordinate 32,406,520 of NC_139466.1, read as the reverse complement.
CAGGGATGCTGACATCATCTCTTACTCTCCTGTTCCCTCTGAGCTTAGATGCAATCCTCACAGAAGATGGGGGAAAGTGATTTTTCCCAGCAACAAGATATTGTTCCCTCTTTTAATGCAAAGAATTTTGGGTTGGCTAGATCCTGAATGGGCAGTTAAGACCCATTCACTTTGCAAAAGACCTGCTCCTGGTGGAAATGAAATTGCTAGAAGTGGTTTGTTGATATGAATCTACTCAGCTCCCTGAATTTTGGAATGCTTCTTGGAGGTGTGGCTACAGGAATCATGATGAGAGCCCGCACTTCAAAATTTACCAGTCCGACACTGGTGTGGTGTGTATTTAATTTAATTTTTGTGAACCGCCCAGAGAGCTTCGGCTGTTGGGCAGTATAGAAATGGAATGGAATGGAATGGAATGGAATGGAATGGAATGGAATGGAATGGAATGGAATGGAAGGAAGGAAGGAAGGAAGGAAGGAAGGAAGGAAGGAAGGTTGGTTTTCTATTTTGAGTTTGCTTTAGTGTGTGTGTGTGTGTGTGTGTATTTGTGCATGCGCGCTCATGTATTTATGTATGTATGTATGTATTTATTTCATTTCTATACCGCCCAATAGCTGAAGCTTTCTGGGTGGTTCACAAGTACAGCATAAAAACAATATAAAATATAAAAGCATTACAACTACAGTATAAAAGTACAACCAGCATAAAGCCTAGCAGCAATGCAGCGATTTAAAATCCAGTAACAAATCTGAATCTGCCGAACTAAAAGACTAGAATGCTAAAATGCCTTGGAAAATAAAAAAAGGTCTTCACCTGTTGCTAAAAGGAGTTCAGTGTAGGCGCAGGTGAACCTCTCTAGGGAACTCATTCCACAGCTGGGGTGCCACAGTAGAAAAGCCCCTCTTCCTGATAGCCACCCGCCTCACTTTCTTTGGCAGGGGCTCCCAGAGAAGGACCAGTCCGGGCAGGTAGACAATTATAGCTGTTTTGTGGACCCATTCAGAGGAGATAAGCAGAAATAGCTGAAATAAATATATTCTGATTTCACTTTAAATAACTTGTCAAAGGGTCATATGATGCTGATCAGCCCATTGCACTTTTTTCCCATCCCACTTGTATATTCCTGATTCACAAGCTGATCTTCATGGGATTACTCCATGTTTATTTATTCCGCCTTTGCTTAGTTAATGTTTAATGGCACAACTATGGACACCCCATTTGTGCTCTAAGCCTATATTATCCTTCTGACCCTCATGTGGGCTTGGGAGGCATTTGCAGAGCAGAATCAGAGGGGAGGAGCAGAGTGCTTAACCCTTTCCCTGCCTTCTGATGCTCTCCTTCAAATGTTCTCCTCTAGGTTGCTTCTATTTTTTCTTCAACTGGGCTCCAAGACAAGGAATGAGCCCAATTAAGGGGGAAACAATTAAGGGGGGGGGGATTTGCATATGGAAACTGGAGGCATGGGAAGGGTTAAGCACCTTCTTGCCTATGTTAACATCACCATGGGAAATATGAATTTAGGGACCTATGCATGCTGAGATAATGTATGACATACTGGCATCATTTTGGACTTGTTTTGTTTGTGCCTTTAAAAAAAGTGTTGTACACATTTTCTCTGAGTTTGTATGTTAGTGGTTTTAAATTACCTCCAAACTTCCTGAAGGGATTTGACCCTCTTCAGTGTCCCCTTCAGCTTCCATAATCCATTTCATTCTGAGAAATTGCCCTTTTTGAGGTTAAATATCACTGTGCTAGATTTTCTGGGAAATGTTCCTCTCTTATTATACACAGAATGTGATGGGTGCTTTGATCACTGTTTCAAATAAGTGTAACAATGCTTACATCTGGCACCATTGATCGCTATGGACCATTTTATATGTTCAGTGGGATAAAGCAGAAAAGCTTTTGGGGGGATGAATTCAGACTGGTGATGGTAGGAAGGGATTTTGCATGTTTACGTGGTTCCCCATCATGGAGGAAATAAGCATGTAGCATTGTAACAACAATCACATTCTGAAACGCTGGGCAGGGTCCATTTTTTTAAGGTAGGAATATAGGAAGCTGCCTTATACTTAGACTTATGAGTCACACCATCAGGCCATCTAGCCCAGTGCTGGCAGCACTGACTGGCAGCAGCTGTCCAGAATTTATGGCAGGAATTTTTCTAGCCCTGCCTGGAGATGCCCGGGATTGAACCTGAGACCTTCTGCAGGTAAAGCAGGTACTCTACGACTGAACTCCAAGTTCTCCCCTGTTAAGTTGTGGTTCTGCCCTAAATGGGAATCAAATATATCCTTGGAATTTTGGAGTTTGATTATTGCTGGGCAAGAGGGAGCAGAAGAGGGATAGAGAACTGCACACGAATCTCGTTTTCCTAATGATGACACTGGTACTGCAGTAGATGCACGTAGAGGAAGGCTACAGGCCTCTATTGAGTGCTTAGGTAAGATGAAAGACTTCCATCTAGCATGCATCAACCCAGTAGGATTGCATCCTAAAACCCATAAACAGCTAACATAATTAAAACAGCAGGAATAACTTCATTTCCAAATATGGTAACCTTCCAATATTTAAAATTCATACCATTAAAATGCTGGAGAGAATAAATATTAGACCATCAGAGTCAGACCATCTAGCCCAGTATCGTCAACACTAACTGTCAGCAGCTCTCCAGGTTTTCAGGTATGAACATTTCCAGTCCTACCTGGATATGCCAAGGACTGAACCTGTGACCTTCTGTTTGCAAAGCACATGCTCTACCACTGAACTATGGTCGTTCCCTGGCATTGCAGAGCACTCTGCCATGTGGCTAAGTATTTTAATAGGTTGCACTAGGATTTTATTTTTAATACACACATTCTATTGATGGCTGGTATTTACCAGAAAGGCATGATGAGATTGATTGTTTCGGGAATCAGTGATGATCGGCACACAGGCGCTCCCCTGTGAAGATAATTGGTGCTTCACAGCTCAGATTTTCAATTTCTTGAAGCCATGCGAGATCAGTGATTAGGAGCCTGTCTCTGCTGTCAGTATGCTAGAGAATGACACACAAAGGAAGCAGAATAATGCATTTGTAGCAGGAATAGATTTTAAAATGTTTTTTTAGGAATAATTTTTAAAGCCTGGACAAAGATGCATTGAAGTAAGGGGGAGAATGTCAAGAGAATAATAAACATGGCTGTTTCTGAAGACTTTTCACTTGAGAGAAGACGCATTTCCAGTTATCAGTCATCTGTACTGCAGGCTCACTCCTTGAGATGCCAGACCTAGAGACTAATCTTATGCAAGCTTGGAAAGGATGTAGCTCAGTGGATAGAGTACCTACTTCTCATGCAGAAGGATCTAGGTTCAATCCCAGGCATCTCCAGGTAGGAAACACTTCGGTTTGAAAACATGGAAAGCTGCTACCTGTCAGTGTAGGCAGCACTGTGCTAGATAGACCAATGGTCTGGTTCTGTATAAGGCAGTTTCCTCTGTTCCTAAGTTTATTCAGAAGTAAATCTCTCTGAGTTCAATGAAGCTTACACCCAAGTGACTGTGGTTAGGATTGTAGCCTAAAGCTGTGACTCAGTGCACACTCACCTGAGAATATGTGTCATTGAACTCAGTGGGGCTTACTGAGGAGTAAATGTGCATAACATAGGGCTCCATACCCAGCCCATGTTGACCTCTCCACACATAAGTACCCACAGCAGAAAAGGCAAAACTATTGCAGAATTTGTGCTAAGCACTAAACCAGAAGCTCCTTGCATGGCAATGTGATATGTCCTCAATTTCACACTGCTGGGGCCTGAGCCTCACAGGGTTAAGCCCAGTCAGGCAAGGTCAAAGCCAGGTCAAGTCAAAACTAAGGCAGGTCACTTAAACCAGAAATCAGGACCCTGGAACGTTCCCACTAGGCTCTGCTCACTGAGCTATGGAATGATGTTGCCTCAAGAAGGAGCTGAAATCATCTGAGGCCTCATAAAGCCAGGCAATGCCTGTTCTGCATAAGGCCCCACATCTTTGAAGGAACCAGCTGTGCTCCTTAAAGGTCCTTTGTCAAATCTGGAATCCTTTGGGGTCTGTGAGGTCTAGGATATAGAAAGGCTGGCTGGCAACTTGTCCTCTGAATCTGAGATGATGGTAGGGCCATGTCCTCTGCCTGGGAGGAGATACTGAAGGTTCTTCTCCAAGGAAAGTGGCCTGAACCTCATCCCCATGTGAGCTTTCCTCAGAGCACTGTGGGAGCCCAGGGTCAAGGGTCATGATACAACCAAAGCTATCTATACATTACAACAGCCCCTCAGATAACAGAATTGCTTCTTCACCATTGTCATCTTCCTTTTTGTAAAGGGAGGTCAAAGCTAAATCCTCAAGGTGTTAAATTCTTGAGGATAGGCAGATTTCATCATTGGTCATCAGCTACTGCATGTAGAAGTGCCCCCTGGACACTGGAGAATGTACACAGCCTCATGTATCTATTTTATTTATTCAATACACAGGTTTATATACTGCTTTCCAGTGGTTAGCATTAAGCGTTTAGCAATAATGTTGTTGTTGTTCAGTCATTAAGTTGTGTCCGACTCTTCGTGACCCCATGGACCATAGCACGCCAGGCCAACCATAAAAATATACCAATAAAAATAAACCATAAAAATATAACAATAAAAATCCAATAAAATAATCACTAGTCACCAATAAAACTATAATTATACTACCAGGGTCATAAGGGGTAAGGCAGTCCCTAACGTAACCTGGTCCCAAGTTATTTAGTACTTTATATGTTAGCAACAGAATCTTGAAGATGGTCCAGAAACTTTCTGTCAGCTAGTGTAGTTCTTTTAGCAAAGATGTAACACGCAGTTGAAAAGAAGCCGTTGTCAGTAGCCTCATAGCATCATTCTGCACTAGCAGAGGTTTCCAGACCAGGCCCAAGGGTAGCCCCACATAGAGCACATTACAATAGTCCAATCTTGAGGTTAACAGTGCCTGAACCACCTATCATGCTCCAGGAACTACGATAGCTGGTGAACCAGACATGGGTAGCAAAAGGCACTCAAATGAGCACAGCAGTTAAAAGTTTGAGATTGAAATATGAGCGGCCATGAGATAGCAATAATGGATGGTCAGTGTTGCGCTTAAACCATGGCTCACCAGGGCTTAACTCTAGCACTTTTCTTCAGTGCTAACAGGCCTCAGCACTGTAAAGTAATAATGGAGAAGAGAGACAGAATGGGCGCTCTCTCTCTCTCTCTCTCTCTGTCTCTTTCACACACACACACTCACACACACTCTCACACACACACACCCTTTGGCTTGCCTTGAAATGACAGGCTTTTTGAATGCTGTGTTCAAACACTCAAAAAGCTTTGAGGCACTTTTTTTGGAAGTATATATATATTTTTTAAAAACTGGATGTAGCCTGTACTCCTCTTCTTTTCCCCAAAAGTGGAGGTGGGGTGGGGGGCCAGCCTTAACTTGAGGAATGAGGAAGTAGATAGCAACAGCACAGGCGGTGGCAATTGATGCCTAGAGTGCCTTCATGCCAGGGATTGTGGGGGCTTTCTATGGGCTCCCTCCAGCCACTCTCCCCAAGCTGAAATGAGAACTCATCACAGGTAGGCATGTATGAGAAATTTGTTTTTGCCCACAAAACACGCGAGCATGCCCTATTCGCAACTTTGAATGGGAGCATGAGCACATGTCTGTCAAAAATGTCCGTAAATTGCCAAACCTGTGATCGCATTTGATTTGCAGAGATATCCTAAATTTATGCAAATTTCCAAAATCTACACAAATTTCATAGTCTATGAAGGAAGTTTATGAAATTTGCTTAAATTTAGGAAATGTGTGCAAATCGAACAGGGAGAAGTTGCACAAAGTTTGCATTCAACCACGGCTCGATTTCTGCAATTTCCCCATTCATGCAGAGGGAGCAGCAGTCGCAAATGCAAACAGGAATCAGGCATGAGACAAGTGGCGAGACAATGTTTGGACAATCCTGGCAATCTTGAACATCGCTCGTTTCACCATCCCTAATCACAAGTAGGGATGGGTGAACTCACCCCATCCCACACTGCTCACCGGAGCCTTGCTGGCTGCCTGATCCTGCTCACACATGCAACAAGCTGCTGGATGGTCCATGGGCACCTGGCAAGCAGTGCACAGCTGACTACTCCCTCACCAAGCCGCCAATTTGTGTAAAAATGGTGACTCGGCCTGTTTTGTAAATGAGCATTTATGAAAATGGCGGCCATAAAGGGGCCATTTTCGCAATGTTACAGGCATAAATGGTCTATTTACACCAGCAATGTTGCATAAATGGCTCCTTTACAGCTGCCACTTGCATAAATGGTTATTTACGAAAAAGGCCAAGTCGCCATGTTTATGGAAAATGACAGCTCAGCAAGGGACCGGGTGGCTGCGCTCTTACCCGACTCAGTGCATGCTGACTTGGGCAAGCACAGGGATCCATGGACTGGCATCCTGGGGGCCGAGCCAGTGAGAAATCGACAAGCTTCAAGCCCCAACCGAACACCCCGCCATCCTTAATCACAAAAGCCCCTGCTTTACCCCAGGAGCTTGTGCAGCAAGTTTCTGTTTCCCATTGGGAAGGATAATTGGAGGCCAAGGCAGGGTCTCTCTTGGGCTCCTTCAAATGTGAGTTTCTGCTCTGCTCCTTCTGAGTGTCTCTCAAACTGCAAAATAGACCATTCCTGGAGGAATAAGAAACAGGAGACAGTGGTGCATGACTCTCATGCTCTAAGAAGCTGGCGGGGTAAAGGGAGTGCAAGATGGCTGGTGATTTGCTCCCCGAACCAGGACTCTTCCTTTCCTCCAGAGAATGGACAATCACTCCAGAGACCCCTGCAGTGTTGCCAAGGCCTCTAGACAGTCTTCTCTTTCTCAGTGGGAAGTGCGCATGGTGGAGGCAGCATAGCAGGATTCCCCTCTGCTGCATTTATTCCACTGCTGCTGCCAGGCATGGCCATTTCCCATTAAGAAATGGCCATTCAGCCCATCATCTTGGCTTAGCAGTTGGCCCCCTGCTGGGCTGTGATCCTTGATGCTGGACCTGCACTATTCCTGCAATGGTGAAGGCAGTTTTTGGTAGAGATTCTGGAGAACTTCAAGACAGACTAAAATGAGCTTGGATTTCTAAGAATCCGCCCTGCGGAATCCACTGTGTAGCAACACCCCAGGCTGCATGGAGACTGTGGGCTTCCAGATGTGTTTTTTTAAAAAACTTTTCCAAAATTGATGCATACTTATTCATAGGAAAATACACACGTTTCTGCTGAGGAAAAGTTGAATGGAATGGGGGAAAATACGCTAAATGTTATGTACTAAGGTAAATTATGTAAATTGTTATGAAACGTCTTACATAATTATTTGCGTATTTTTCCACATGGCAAAAAAAAATTGCATCCTTTGACTGGACGATGGAACAAAAAGCAATCCATGAAACACCGACAGAGTGGATTTTACACAGTCCATACATCCCTAGTTTTTGGAGCCGTGTAAAAATGGATGCCTTTACGAAGCTCTGTTTTCAGACAGGATGTTGTACTAAAGAGTCCTCATGAGCAATGAGTGTGTAGATGTGGTGCAGGTATGATGAGGGTAGGCCAGCTTTTCTGTTTGCTTTACTCTATTTATATGGACATCTGGACAAAGTGGCTCTCTGTGATCCTTAATAGAATTGTTTTTTGGCCAGTCAAATTGAAGCTGGATTATTTGTCTAATGACAGATGATCTGTGGCTTCTTTTGTCCATTGGGCAGTTAGTTAGAGAGCAGTGCATGCGATCCCCTGGCAGGAGAATGTTTTGTGAAAAATGGCTGTATGTAAGTACGTTGTTATGTATTTACACAGACAGACCTATTAATGCATTTAAATAAACTGTAGGTATTATTACTGTGCCAAAACCCCACCTGCCCTTTCACAGCCTCTTGGTTTCGTTTTTCTGCCTCTTTTGCAGCGGTATTGAGAATTTCATAGAAATTTCTCAGGGTGCAGGGCTTCAGTGCTTACTTTACTGGAAGTAGGTGGATGAGGGGCTTGTGTGTGCTCTTTTACCATTTTTGCCTCAGTATGTCCTTGCAGCCTCTCCAGCTGCGTGAGCTTCCTGAAAAGCCAGCTAGAGGACTTAACCAGGACTTGCTGCTGGCCAAGGGCCCAAAAGCTGAGCGAGGCAGTTTTGGTTTGGTTGTTGTTAAAAGTCCTTTTAACAACAACAGCAAGAAGAAGATCGACGCAACAACTCCTTGCTCAGTTGTCAGGCAGCAGCAGCACTGAAGAGCCCCGAGGGAGGAAGTCCTAATTAAGTCCATGTGGAGGCTTTCCAGGAAGTACAAGGAGCTGGAAAGGCTGCAGGACAGAATGGGGTGAAAAAGGTAAAAGAAAGAGTGCACACACACACACACACACACACACCCATCAGCCACCTCCTTACAGTAAGCTAAGCACTGAAGCCCTGCAGTCTGAGAAATTTCTCTGAAATTCTCACCACTTCCCACAATTTCCAGGTGTATTTTCCCCCCTTCCCCCACCCCCACCCCATTAATTGTCAAAAATAAATAGATTGAAAAATTCAGCACAGTGCTGACTATTATCATGTTTCTCCCTGTCAGATGTTTTGTACAACTAAAGCCAAATAACTAACTGGACTGACAACGTCTAGTAACAGTGCCTTAGGTCAAGTTAGACAATTCGGCTTTCTAACCCAGTACTGCCTACTCTGCTGGCAGTGGCTCAGGCTGGGAAAAGTCTTTCCCCTCTCCTACTATGTGCACCTTCCAACTGGATATGCCAGGGCTCAAATCTTGGACCCTTCTGTATCTGAAGCCTCTGCTCTACCACTGAATCATTGCATTGCATCACAGATCATTGCATCTCTGAGAAGGATCCTTGCAATAAGGAAAAACTGCTGCATAATGAACATCACTGCACCATCAGGTGATGAACATGATCCACTTCTCAACGTATTTATTTATTTATTTATTTATTTTGGTTATTTATTTGTTTGTTTTTATCCAGCTTTTTAGCTAAAAAGCCTTCTGGAGTGGCTTATATATGAATAATAAAAGCAAGACAGCCCCTGCCCTCAGACGTCCAATCTAAAAAGAGGCAATACAAAAGGATAAAGGGATGGGGAAGGGAAAGAAAAGGAAAACAAGAACACTCGGGGACCAGTTCTTCATGTTTCTTTCTTTCTTTCTTTCTTTATTTATTTATTTATTTATTTGTGGCATTTATATACCACTGAGTATAATTAAAATCTCTCAGCGGTTCGCAATATTAAAATACAGTATTAAAAACACCACATGAAAATACAGCATTAGAACACAACATTAAAACACCTCCAGCTACAGTAAAAATCAAGGAGCAGTAACATGGAGCAGCATAACTAATTTACTTACAGCCCAGGGAAAGCCTTGGGTGAACAAATGTTCTTTTCAGGAGGCGTTTGAAAGGTGTCACATTTTCTGCCTCCAAAACTACACAAGGGAGGGTTTTCCAGGTGGTGGGTGCTGCTGCAGAGAAGGACTGCTGTCAGGGTATTTCGCAGCGACATTCCGTGCATTTTGGAATGACCAGCAAGGCCTCCTCTGCTGATCTTAAAGGTTGCCTTGGTGTGTATAAGGGAAGGTGGTCTGTTGACTATCCTAGTCCCAGGGTGCTTAGAGCTTTGTATGACAATAACATAACCTTGTACGGGTTATGAGATCCTCTGTAAGGATCAGCTGTATTGCAGCTGGGTGTTGGTCTTCTTATCATGACTGGCTGGAATGGAAACTGCTCAAAGAGAAGGGGAGAAAATGGCTGGTCTCTCAGCTGAGCTGATGGCCTTACATCCAATCTCTTCCTCTTCTACAGCCTGATGGAATGGCTGCTGTATGACAGTTGGGGAAAGGCAAAACCTGATAAATCTGGCTTCTCATGATTGCTGATGATGATAGCCCCAGCTTTCCTTCCCCCATGCCTCTTCTACAGCTGGTTGAAATGGCTGCTGGATGACAGTTGATCCTGCACATGGTGATGGGATTATCTTGAAGATCAAACCACTTTTCTATTATGTGAACCAGCCCATAGATAATATTTATGCATTTTACTTTACAATTATGGAGTATTAAGTCTTACCGTAAGAGGGTGAGTGATGGACAGTTCTGCCAAGAAAGTAGCATTTCCATAACAGCGTCATGTCATGCCTGGATAATATCATCTGATACTACAATATGCATCTCCCAGAAGAACAAGTCTTTAAGTGTTCATAAAAAGTAAGGCAGTTGCAATCTCATTTAAAGGCTATCAACACTGACCAACATCACCATTACCCTTAAGCACACCGCTCTGCCCTTGACCTTAGAGTTATTGTACTAAGACAATGTAATTGACTCTACTTACTGTACATCAATATCAGCAAAAATATCTTTCAGCATTTTGCGTGGCCTTACGGGCAATGGCTTGTAAAAAGTTTGTTTCAAGTCAATATCTGAAACGTCTTTGAAACTGCAGAGAGGTGTGGTTTCATCAGGTTTGTGAAAGTTTGAGGCCTACAGAGGCAAAGGGGGAAAAAGTCAGGCTTAGAGGCCTGGATTTTCTGGTGTGGGGGGGTAACCTGTCAGGGTAGAAACTGAGCCCAGAGAGACTCAGAGCAGATCAGATTCTGAGGAGGACCAGCAATCCATGGGAGAGGGGCCAGCTCATCCCTCCCAGGCTCAGCACCTGGCAGAGATTCCTCCTGCCAGCATTCCTAAGATAGATGGCAGTGGCAGTGCGCCCCCCTCCCTGGCAGTGAGGGAGTGCGGGAGGGGGGCTTCATAGACGCTCGAAGCAGATGCAAAGAGCGACGAGCGATGGAGGGCGCGGAAAGGAGGCGTAGCACCCGTTTGGCGCGCAAGCAACGGCCGCCTCCCATGGACCCAAGGGAAAGAGGGAGGATCTCTCCCTAGCCCATAAGTTCTGGGTCTTCATGTGACTCTCTTTCAAATGGGGATCAACTGTCTACTTGAAGCTTAGGCCTCTCTGCTGTTCCTTGCTTTAGTCGCTGGTGATTAGCATCTGAAAGAGTCATTAAGTTGTAAAAGGATTAAAGCTTTGAAAAGAAATCCTTTCATCTGTGTCTTGAGTTGGCTATTGGAATCTACTGAGAGGCAGCCAAGGCGCTCCTGACATAACCCTGAGAGGAGTAGTTTCATTTCTCCAGCTAAGCATCAGTTTCAGGTTTCATTTCTTCAGGTTTGAAGCAGTAATTTTGATTTTGAGGGGGAATAGTATATAAAGAGAGCAAGAGAGCCAGTAAGAGCAGAGACAGCCAGAACCCGAAGTGAGAGCCGAGTCTGAAGAGGGAGCAGGAAGAAGCAGCCTAGAAAAGTCTAAGGACAGCAAAGGAACTTGTGTCTAAGGACAGTAAAGGAACTTGTGTTTTGCAACTTTTATTTTCTTTTAATGCCTTTTGTATCACTTACCTCTATTGTGTAAATACCTTTAGTTGTAATCTGTTTGCTTTAAATTTACTGATAAACTATTGTGGTTAAATCCTGTATCTAGCATGTCAGTCACCCCACATCTACAGCCCATGTTGTAGTAACAGTAACCCCATGTTACTGGGAAGGGGAAGTTTAAAAGAAGGAAGGTGGGATGCTGAAGGAGACAAGAGATCCTAAGGAGGTGCTCAGGGGGTCCAAGTCATAAGGGGAACTTTGGCAGTGTTTCATTTGACTCAGGACTGTAGAGAGGGTGGGGCAAGACAGTAGGTCCCAATCTGAGGCATTCATTTGCCCCGCTTTTAAAAAAAAAAAACTTTTAATTTGTGACATTACAGCCTCTGGTTTGTTTTGTTGTTGTTGTTGTTGTTTTTAATGAGACTTTGTTTTTAGAATAGGGAAATGTCTAGGTAAAATCAGTGCCAGTTAACACTTTCCTACAGAGTGGTAATACTTCATACTTCACCCATCAGAACTCCCAAGGTCTGCCCATTCAAAGTTTACCTCTGGCTCAGGATAGATTTTTTAAAGATCACTGTCACCTGTACCAGGCTTAAGTCATCCTGGAGCAGCAGGCTGAGGATCTCCTTTTAGCTACTATGACTCTGAGCATGGCAGAGGCAAGGGGTAACTTAAGGAATTATAATGATATCCTTCCTGAAATAAATTATAAGTACTTGAACACTTCTGAACACAAAAAGAATTGTTCTTATTCAGGTTATATATTGTGAATGCTAACAATTCTTAGCCCTTAAAAGAAGCCACTTTGTCTTATTTCTGTTGGTTATGAAGAAATGCCTCTCTCAGCATGAAGCTACCCATACACTATGGTCATCGTCTAAGGCCCTCCTCCATGTGCATCCTCCGAGGGTGGCTCGGAGGGTGGCAACAAGGGAGAGGGCCTTCTTGGTGGTTGCTTTCCAGTTATGGAATGAACTCCCCAGCGAGACCCATCTGGCATCAACATTGTTAACATTTTGGCACCAAGCTAAGACCTTTTTCTACTCCCAGGCATTTGGCAGCATATGATAGGTTTTTAATCAGGTCATGAGATACTGTGTGCATCTGTGTATGTGTGTATGTTTGTAGCTGAACTGTTTTTATACATATATTGGAACAAGGATAACTGTTTTGGCAGTTGGCCTCTGTACACCACCACATTGAAGTTGAAAGGAAACACACCCAGAAGGGAGCGAAGTCAGGACTTTCAGCTGTAATTCAAGGGGGTTGACAAAAGGGGGGGACTAAACCTTTCATGGATCACTGCCTTGTTGTGGCAAAGGGGCTTGCGTAACTCAGGGAAGCCATAAGCTATGTCGTGCAGGGCCACCCAAGACAGGTCATGGTGGAGAGTTCTGACAAAATATGGTCCACTGGAGAAGGAAATGGCAACCCACACCAGTAGGGATGTCAGAGAATTCCACCACAGGTCTCGGTGAGGCTGAATGCCAGTGCATTCGGCCCCCCAAAATCTGTGGCGGAACGGTCTGCCACCCCCCTGCCCCCCCCCGTGGATCCCCCGCAGGACAAGACTTACCTGGATTTCCAAAGTCAGCCGTGATAGGCTACGTTAATCGTCACGTAGCCTATCACGGGTGACTTTGGGGGGGGAAGCGCGTACGCAAATGGCGGCGGCCCATGGGCGCTGCCATTTGCGTTCCTTATTTTGGCACGTCTAGTCTACGTAAAGATTTACGTAGACTACGGCGAAAATAAGGGCAACGCAAATGGCGTTCCCTTATTTTCACCGTAGTCTACGTAAATCTTTACGTAGACTAGACGTGCCAAAATAAGGAATGCAAATGGCAGCGCCCATGGGCCGCCGCCATATGCGTACGCGCTTTTTTTTCCCCCAAAGTCAGCCGTGATAGGCTATGTGACGATTTACGTAGCCTATCATGGCTGACTTTGGAAATCTAGCCGTGATAGGCTACGTAAATCGTCATGTAGCCTATCACGGGTGTGTTGGGTTTTTTTTTACCTTTTTATTTTGTAATGGCAGCGGCGGCAGCCGGTCGGGAAACCGGCCGCCGCCCCCCACGAAACACCACCGAAACGCCGCTGGGACCCGCTGCCGAGAGGGACATTCGCTGCAGGTAAGTCCCATCCCGGGGGGGGCGGGGGGCCAGCGGAGAATTTCCCCAACACTTTCGGAGGGCCGAATGCCTCGATGCTTGGCCTCCTGAAGATTCGGGGAGAAATTCTCTGCCATCCCTATCAAAATCCTACAAGCTAGGCTTCAGCCGTATGTGAACCGAGAACTACCGGAAGTACAAGCTGGGTTTCGAAGAGGCAGAGGAACTAGAGATCAAATCGCCAACATTTGCTGGATCATGGAGAAAGCAAGAGAATTCCAGAAAAATGTCAATTTCTGCTTCATTGACTATGCTAAAGCCCAGATCACAACAAACTGGCAAATTCTTAAAAGATGGGAGTACCAGACCACCTTACCTGTCTCCCGAGAAACCTGTACGAGGGCCAAGAAGCAACAGTAATAACCAGATACGGAACAACCGATTGGTTCCAAATTGGGAAAGGAGTACGACAACACTGCATATTGTCGCTTGCCCTGCTTATTTAACTTATATGCAGAATACATCATGAGAAACGCCGGGTTGGATGAATCACAGGTCAGAATTAAGATTGCAGGGAGAATTATCAACAACCTCAGATACGCAGATGATACCACCCTACTGGCAGAAAGTGAAGAGGATCTAAAGAGCCTCTTGTTGAGGGCAAAAGTGGAGAGTGCAAAAGCTGGTTTGAAACTCAACATTAAAAAATCTAAGATCATGGCATCTGGCCCCATCACTTCCTGGCATATAGAAGGGGAAGAAATGGAAGCAGTGACAGATTTTATTTTCTTGGGCTCCAAGATCACCGCAGACGGTGACTGTAGCCATGAAATTAAAAGACTCTTGCTCCTTGGGAGGAAAGCTATGGCAAACCTAGACAGCATAGTAAGAAGCAGAGGCATCACCTTGCCAACAAAAGTCCGTCTAATCAAAGCTATGGTTTTCCCAGTAGCAACATATGGCTGTGAGAGCTGGACTATAAGGAAGGCTGAGCGCCGAAGAATCGATGCTTTTGAACTGTGGTGCTGGAGAAGACTCTTACGAGTCCCCTGGACTGCAAGGAGGTCAAATCAGTCAATACTAAAGGAAATCAACTCTGAGTGCTCATTGGAAGGACAGATACTGAAGCTCAAATATTTTGGCCACCTAATGCGAAGAGAAAAGTTACTGGAAAAGACCCTGATGCTGGGAAAGACTGAAGGCAACAGGAGAAGGGGACGGCAGAGGATGAGATGGCTAGATAGCATCACTGATGCAATGAATATGAACTTGAGCACACTCCGGGAGAGAGTGGAGGACAGGAAGGCCTGGCGTGCTATGGTCCATGGGGTCACGAAGAGTCGGACACGACTTAACGACTGAACAACAACAACCATTCCGGAAGGACAGCCAGTGGCATGCACACACACCCATCATTGGGGGCTCATAAGTAATGGAACGAATGGCTGACAAGCAGCTGCATGGCCAGGGGTGACCTGTTTCCTGGGTACCCCATGACCAATTAAGAAGACAAAAGGTCTGGAGGTGGTTCTGAGTGTTACATTTGCATTTGGTAGCTGTTCACTGGAACTCCCAATATGAGGTCCAAAGAGGTGTCCATGTGAGTGAGGGAGGCCATCATTAGGCTGAGGAAACAACATAAACCCATCAGAGAGATCGCAAAAACAGGGGGAGTGGCCAATACAACAGTTTGGAACATCCTGAAAAAGAAGGAATTAACTGGCAAGCTCAGCAACAGCAAAAGGCCTGGAAGATCACAGAAGATAACTAAAGTGGATGACCACAGAATTCTGCTCAGGGTGAAGAGGAACCCTTTCACAACATCTAGCTAGGTCAAGAACACTCTTGAGGAGGTAGGCATGTCATTGTCAACATCTACAGTCATGAGACGGCTTTATGAATGTAAATACAGAGGCTTCACAACAAGGTGCAAACCACTGGTAATGCTCAAGAACAGACAGGCCAGATTAGCCTTTGCCAGCAAACACCTAAAACCCTGCCCATTTCTGGAATAAGATTCTTTGGACTTATGGAACCAAGATGAACTTGTACCAGAATGATGGGAAAAGAAAAATATGGAGAAGGAAAGGAACAGCTCATGATCCAAAGCATACCACATCATCTGTCCAACATGGTGGAAGCAGTGTTATGGCATGGGCATGTATGGCTGCCAATGGAACTGGGTCACTGGTGTTTATTGATGACCTGACTGCTGATCAAAGCAGCAGGATGAATTCTGAAGTGTATAGGGCTATACTTTCTGCTCAGATTCAGCCGAATGCTGTCAAACTGATAGGACGCCGCTTCATCTTGCAGATGGATCATGACCCAAAACATACAGCAAAAGCTACCCCAGAATTTCTCCAGGCAAAGAAGTGGGATGTTCTTCAGTGGCCAAGTCAGTCACCTGATCTCAACCCAATAGAGCATGCTTTTCACTTAGTGAAGACAAGACTGAAGGCAGAAAGACCCACAAACAAGCAGCAGCTGAAGGCAGCTGCAGTAAAGGCCTGGCAAAGCATCTTGAGGGAGGAAACTCAGCATTTGGTCATGTCCATGGGTTCCAGACTTCAGGCAGTCATTGACTGCAAAGGGTTTTCATCCAGGTATTAAAGACAATCCTTAAGTTTGAAATTATGTTGGTTTGTTCCATTACTTATGAGCCACCAACGATGGGTGTGTGTGTATGCCACTGGATGTACTTCCTGAATGGTTAGTGCCCCACTTTTATCACACCCTTTGAATTACAGCTGAAAGTCCTGACTTCGCTCCCATCTGGGTGTGTTTCCTTTCAACTTCAGTGTAGTGGTGTACAGAGGCCAACTGCCAAAACAGTTATCCTTGTTCCAATATTTCTGGCCCTGACTGTATTATGCACAATATTGTATTTTTTAAGGTTTTTAATCTTTGTAAACCACCCAGAGAGCTTTAGCTATTGGGCAGTTCTGTTACATAGAAATGTAATAAATGAAATGTACTGAAATGAAAAATGAAACAACTGGTTTTCCATTCATTTCTTCTAAGCCCCATCTGGAAATGTGGTAGCCCAGCTGAGTGAGCAAGGCAGTTATGACTATGTTTTGAGGCAGAGCTCAGAAGTCTTGAGCCCAATCTGCAGGACGATGAAAGACTGAGAAGGCACCATCTCCCAAGAATCATGTTTGAGTCCAAATGGAGGTCTTTATTATGACTCATGTCACATTGGATTGGGCTCGTAGGGGGAAGCCTCATCACAAACAGTGTTTGTATCAGTCAGGGGAAAGAGAAAGACAGGAGACAAGGGGGAGAGTAAGCCCTGGTTCATATGCTGGCAGCAGCAGAATGCCCTTGTGGACATCCATCTTCTACCTTACTTTCCAAAAACATGCAAGTTGGGTATTTCTCCACAATGATACTGCTTAGGCAGAGGTCCCACTCATATGGTTTTCTCTCTGATGCAATCAGGCATTGTTGTGCAGTCCCAGACTCATGCATTCGTTGAGGTGTGTGGTGGACACAGAAGACACCCATCAGATCCTCCATTACATTATGGACTTACAAATGGCTTTGAACCAGAGCGTCATACTCCACCAACCCTGGAATCCATTTGCAATGCCAAGGCTCAAATCTGAGATGTGAGCGAAGGACTAAAAGAGCTTGCCCATCACCACTTGGACATATGAGAGATATATTAGTGCTGTACCAAATCCTGCCCCCTATTTTCAGGAACCTTTCCTTTCCCTGTGAAAGACACATTGTTTTTTTCTGCCTCTTTCACAGGGAGGGGGAGGATTTCAGATTGTTTTCTCCTTGGGGTGAGGGACAGTGTTCCCACATACCTTTTTTTAAGTGTAGGTGATTCTTGAGGAGTCTTTCTATTTTATTTTTTTAAAACACCCTCTGCACTTGCAAGAGCCCAGCCAGGACTCTTCTCCAGCCCAGCAGTTCTTTCTGAATGTCCAGGAGACCATGTGACCTCGTCCTCTCCAATAGGCATTCAGGAAGAACTCCCAGCTGGAGAAGAGTCCTGGGCTTCTGCAAGGGCAGGGGGTGTTTAAAAAAATGGAAAGAAGACCCCTCAATAACAGCCTACACTTTAAATGGTATGTGGAACCCTGTCCCCCTTCCTAAGGAGAAAATTCTCCAAAATTCTCACCTCTCCCAGCCTCTTTCTCCAGAGTTTTCATTTCTTCCCAACCCCTGACAAAATGCCAAAAATTGAAGAATCACATTTTTGGCACAGCACTAAAATATACCTAACCATTGGTTAGATGAACTGTTGAAATTATTCCTCTGGAATCTGCATACCTGAATTGTGGGTCTCATAAAGATTACATTTTGGGAGTTTCATTGCAGCTCTTCTCCAGTCACTGTAAATATTCAAAACTTTCATTTATGTAACTGCAAAGACTCCTTGCAAATGTGTGCGGGTTTATATTTTACCCAGTAATCTGCTTTTCTGTCAAGAAATGAATCTATATTGAATAATAGACTGTTCTTCTCTGCCTTTTAAATGACAGCAAACTATTTTTTTTCTTTGTTTCTGGAGAAATAGTGTTTCAGAAAGGACAGGCAATAGACACGGGGGAAATTGAAATTGGAGATCAAGTGATGCAAACTATCCCACCAGGCCTTTTCTGGCGGTTCCAGATCATGATCCATCACCCAATGTACCTGAAATTCAATGTTTCACTTGCAAAGGATTCTCTGCTTGGGATTTATGGCAGACGCAATATTCCTCCCACTCATACCCAGGTATCTTAATTTTATTCTGTTGTATAAGTTAGCTATATCATGGATGAATGATACTTTCAGAGAGAGTAATAGATGTCAGTGTTTACTATTAAACTGGCTGTTCAATATTAACCTTCCTTTTTAACCTCCCCTGGACCATGTTTTCCTCGCTTTCTCCCTTTTGCCTTCCTTCCCTGGCAATTTAGAGTTCTCAATTTAATCTAGGCAAATAAGAGAAAGTTTGGGGATTGTATTTTCCTATACATTTATTTATTCATGTAGGGCACAATCCTACTGGGATAGGCGGCCGCCTCCGAAGTCAAAGGTGACCGCCTATCCAATGCAGCTCAGGAGAAGTGCAGAGGGGATCATCACCTCCACGCTTCAGCCACCCTGCATTTGCCGATTTTGGCTATCTAGCCGCAGTAAGTCAGAGCGGGGGAAGCAGTGGCCAGACAACACATTGGATGTGTCGTACCAGATTTCCGACTTCCCCGCCTCAGCACACCCCCAGGAACACCCTGTTTTCGCTGCTTTTCACTCCTCTTCCAAGTGCAGAGCATGGAGCCATTCCACAATGCCTATGAGGAGGGGGTGAAGGTCGGTTCTCAGGGGACCAACCTTGGAGAGTGAGCTCCGAGGTCGGTTCCTGGGAACTGACCTATCCTATGGCCGTCTAGCCTCTTGACTAGTGTCCATAGAATTGCACCTTAGTCAATTTATAGACCACAACTATAAAAAGACATTTCAAAGCAGTTTACAACATTAAAATTTAAAATACAAAACCACAGTTAAAAGATATAAAACAGAAAATACAAAAATGTATCAGTTAAAAGCTTGTGAAATCAAAAGATAAACATCCTTAATTGAAACATTAAAATCAGGGGGTTGTTTCCAATGTTAGACCTACTTAGAGTAGACCCATTGAAATTACTGGGACTTAAGTTCCTCATGACTAACTTAAAACCTGCTCATTTCAATAGGTCTACTCTAAATAGGACTAACATTGGATACAACTAGGGATGTTGGTGAAATCTGCAATGGTATCAAATGAGTTCAGATTTCTGTGAATCTGACCGTGGATTCCACAGGAGACTGTCTTTTCCTGAGTTGCACAGATTCAATGGACTTGCAGACAGTTGTGTTTTTTAAAAAACTTTCTGGAATTTTACACAAATTTAGTCATAGAAAAATGTTAATTTTAAAAAAAAAACTGGCCAAAAATGCTCATTTCCCCCATAGGCTAATGCATGTAAATATGCCTTTGGGGGCAGATTTGCACATTTTCACAAGTGTGAATTTGCAGAAATGCGCATTTGCACAAATTCAGGAAATTGGAAAAAAACTTATTTCGACAATGAGCAGCCGACAAAATGAAAGGCACCTCACAATCCGTGAAATGCAAACAGAATGGATTTTACAAAATCTGTACATCCCTAGATACAATCCAAAGAACTAACTATCAACAAACTGGGCAGTCAGGGAAGGCCTGGGTGAAAAGGTAGGTCTTTAATTGGCACCTAAAGCATGCCATAATTGGTGCCTCCAGCATACCAAGAGGCACCAGGCTTAAAAAAGGTATTCCACCATAACTTCTTTGTGTCAGTGTGGCAGACCACCGGTACTGTATTGTGACAACTCGGGACTTTTTGACCCTCAGCTTACCTCTAGCCTCAACTATGATTTTGACCTTGTTGGTTTCCCTAATTACAATCCAACCAAAACAAAGACCCAATGACAAAATGTTTAGTTTCTCCACTCAATATATAGAAATAGATGTTGATACAGAAGTGAAATACACTTTACAAATCCATCAATACTGAGATGAAAATACACCACAGAAACTCATGTCAGACTCCAAAAACCTAACAACAGAATACCAGTAAAATTCTGTTTCGACTCTACCAAGTCTTGATCAAATCAGGGTATGAAGAATTTCAGTGTCGGGGGGGCCGGGGGGGCTTTTTTCTTTTTTGCGGGGGGATCTGATTGGCATCACCAAATTGAGAACCTTCTGTTCTTTCAGTAATAAACAAAGATTCCTCAGTCATCTACACCCTTGTAAAGAAATATATCCATTTTGTTCCTATGTATTCTCCTTAATTGCAAACAACACTATATACTGAATACATTCGGTCTGTCCTTGGGCTGTGGAAAGAGGAGTGGATTTTGAGACAACCAGGTTGGGATATAAAGAAGTGTCTGATGTTCTGTTGGTAAGAGTTTTTGTTTGATATGTATAATGTTGTTTGCAGTTAAGGGGAATATATAGTAATGAAATGGGTAAACTTCTTTACAAGGTGTAGATGACTGAAGAATCTTTGTTTATTACTGAAAGAGCAGGAGGATCTCAACTTGGCAACATCAATCAGAACCAAAGAAAAAGAAAAAGAGGTCCCCCACTCCCAAGGGCATTGAACTTCTTCATACCATGACTCAATAAAGTCTTGGTATAGTCGAAACAGAATTTTGCCAGTGCTCCATTGTTTTGTTCTTGGAGTCTGAGACATGAGTTTCAATTGTGTATTTCCAACTCTGTATTGATGCATTTGTAATATGTATTTCACTTTTGTATCAACATGTTTCAATATATTGAGGGGAGAAAGTAAACATTTTGTGTATGTATACTGGGTCTTCATTTTAGTTGGATTGTTTTTGAGAAAATCCACATTGTGTTTTGGAATTGGATTTGTGTATCATGGTTTCTTCAATTAGCCTTCCCTCTGGTAGTCATTACTGCATGCCAGCAGAGGACCACAGAGACATCCAGACATTTCTAAAGACATCCAGACATTTCATGTAGATGCACACTACATCTCTTGTCCATGTATGAACACACAATTTTCTCTCTAGCAATGCAGCCCCAAAAGTAGATACCCCCAAGCCAACCCTGCAATAATATGCTTTGACAACTGCTAAAGGTCTATTACCTTTCAAAAAGAACATTGATTTGCCTTTGTTTCTTGTTAACACAATGGCAAGACCGTTTAGACTGTTGCCCAACGTCTCTTAGAGAAATTACCTCTCCAGTTTACTAAGGTTATTAATTCATCCTTAAGGGGATCAGGAAGCCAACTTTGTAAACAATGGTCTATGCATGGTGAAATAATGTGTACATAATAATAGAGTTGTAGGACTGAATGGAAACTCAACACTATGGGCAGACTTCAGGCTTCCAATATCTCCTTTGTATTTTACTACAACCTCAAGCTCCACCAACCAGATCCAGGATTAAAAACATAAGAATATAAGAAGAGCCATTCTGGATCAGACCAAGGGTCTATCTAGTCCAGCATTCTGTTCACACAGTGGCTAACCAACTGTCAACCAGGAAACGACAAGCAGGAAATGAGTGCAACAGCACCCTCCCGCCCATGTTCCCCAACAACTGGTGTACATAGGCACACTGGCTCTGATCCTGGAGGTAGCACATGGCCATCAGGACTAGTAGCCATTGATAGCCTTCTCTTCCATGAATTTGTCTAACCCCTACTTTGTCTAATTAAGAAAGGACCAGCCTGCCTCAGCACACATGGCTCAGAAAAATAATTTGTTTTCAGTATTAGAATGGAGCTCACAGTCCTTTCACACAAAAATCCATTCTCATTTTGCCTTTGTGCTTTCTTCATTTCAGCAGCCTGATTTGTAGGGGTATGGGCTTTTTGTTGGTGTTGTTAAGCAATGGAGAGTCAGAAATGTTTCAGATTTACTGCAAATTACTGAGAGGTCTACCAGTAGATCCCAATCTACCTTCTGCCCATCTCTGTCATACATGCTACATTTCTTTGGCCCATCCAAGTCCCACATGGTGACACTAGAAGTAGCTCCTGGTATTGAAGTTCGAAACTTTTAAGACTTGGGCAGAGATTTCCAATCCTCTTTGGAATGGAACGCCCTAATGCTAAAACAATTTCTTCACTGAAGACTTTGATTTATTATTGTTCTTGTATATGTAAAGAAATGATTTAATAAGTTATTTGGCTTCAGTTATTTGATCATGCTGCTCTTCCATCCCCCTGTCCGTTAGAGGACATGTCCACGCTGGAAAGATCAATGTGGTTGTTTTCTAGAAATTGTTAATTGGCTGTAGTGTTTCCACCACCACAACAGTGATGAAGTGGCAGCAATATTGCAAGTAAACAACCCTTCCCTGCCTTGGTTGACAGGAACTTTGCAAGGGGTTTCTTTGCATGTAGAATATTGGATCACCTGCCCCCCTCTGCCACTCCAGCAGGGTCCCTGTTTTCCACAGTTTCTGCCTTTCCCCCTCTGCATGTGCCAGCCCTACCTGATAAAATGATGAGCATTTCACTAGAGTGATGGGAGCGGAAGGATTAAAATTTGGAATTGCTTGGCCATGGTGTGTTATGTGTGAGCCTATATGCCTTCTACAAAATCAGATTGTTGAACCATCTAGCTCAGTACTCAGACAGTTGCTCTCCAGGGTTTCAGGTTGAAATCTTCCCTTGCTTGGTTACCTGAGTTTCTTCTAACTGGAGATTAGTAGCTAAGGGGCCACAGAGCTGTCGTCCCCCCGCAAAGTTGGGAAGACGTTACTTCATTCACAACTCCCCTTGGACCTATCTGTATTTGATGACCAGCTAAGAAGCTTATCTTACGGGTGTACTTTATTGGCTGTGTAATTACGTACATTTTGAGCATAACCCTGACAGCCGATTGAAATGTTTGTCTCAGTTGTTGTAATTATATCTATACTTCGATCCTACTCCAATCATTGGCACCACATTTACAGAGAGCACTCAATCAGCTTCTTTTTAACAGACTAAGAGGGAAAACAGGTTACATTGTGAAGTGCCTAAAGATTTTGGTTTTAGAACTAACTTGAAAGGATTGGAGAGGATAAGAAACATGCATACAGGGAGAATAAACAAAACTCTATTTGATCATTTTTACCATTGTTTCAGTTTGATTTTGTAAAGCTGATGGATGGGAAACAGTTAATTAAGCAGGAGCCAAGACATTTAGAAGAAACTCAGCACACGCCCCGGAATCTGATCTTAATGTCCATGCAAGAAACTGGTTTCATAGAATATATGGACCAAGGAGCTTGGCACATGGCATTTTACAATGATGGCAAGAAAATGGAACAAGTGCTTATGCTGACAACAGCAATTGGTAAGACCAACTTAGTCATTTTTCTCACTCTAATACTTAAAAGCTTAATAAATATTAGATTATTGAGACTTTTTTAAGCTGACACATATTATGATAGATCCTAAATAGATTCATTGTATCCTATGGAGTATGGAAGCTTTGTCAGATCTGTACGCAATGCAAGATGAACTAAATTGGGGGCAAGGCACTAAAAGTCTCACAATGTGAACTTGCATGTGGAAATAACTGATAGAAAGATATTCCTTTTTCAGACATTTTAAATATACTCTCAGATGTAGATCCTTCCATTATAACTCAAACTCCAGACCAAGTGGCTATGCTAAACTTTCCCATGTTTAGGTCCCCAAAGTTGCATCAGTAGGTTATAGTGCTAACTTCAAAACAGTGTATGATATACCAGAATTCCCTCGGCACAAAGTGTACACTGATCTAGGTCAATTAAAAGGGTGCCATATTCTTCAAGAAGGTGCATTAACATTCCGTGCATCACAGGATTAATTAATGTGACTGGCGGTCTCAAAGAAAGCTGGGTGCATTGTAGGGCATAGCAGCAAATCCCCTGGAAAACTAAGATCAGGTTTATGATCTTTCATCAGAGTAGGGCATTTGATCTTGGCAATGTTTACCTTTCCCTGGTCAGATTCCACCACTGATTGCCCTTTATTTATGCCATTTAATATTTTACAAAAATAGGATGCTTATCTGAAATAAATGAATGACTTAATGGAATGCTGAATTGAATGTACCATAGAACTCTATTTTAAACAAAATAGTGAAAAAGTAATGGGACAGATTTGAAGTGTAGTGAGGGGTTACTCAATACGTCAATACTTAGTCTTTTCAGATGATTTCAGTGGTGGGAAACTGAATGTGAACACTCAGTGTAAACACTTTCCATTGCAGATTGAAACACCGCTTCTTATTCTAACCTGTCAAGGCTGAACCTAATGGTTGTATTTGAGTGGGATGATAATCCAGGAGTCTGCAGTCAGTTTGCTCCCTCATGGCTTCTCCCACTAGCATAAGCAGTTAAACCAGAAATGGTTTGCTTGGCACAGCCTTCCCCAGCCTGGTACCCCAGATGTTCTGGACTACATCTTCTATAAGCCCCAGCCAGCATGGCTCATGGTCAGGGACTATGGGAATTGTAGTCCAAAACATATAGAAGGCACCAGGTTGGGGAAGGCTGGTTTAGTATATCATTTGAACCTGGGATCCTGGCTTGTTCCTTCCAAACATACCAGGATCCATAAGCTGAGAACAAACCCTGATTTACAATCCTGGGTTGTAACACCACAATCCCAGGTCCAGACAATATGCTCAGCAAACCATTTCTGGTTTGTTTAGCCACTCACACTCGCAGGAGGAGCCAAGCGGGAACAAAAAGGCCATGTGCATAATTCATAATAACCCAAGATTCTCCAGAATCCTGGCTTACCATTCCCTGCAAACACAGCCAATATATATATGCTGTTTGCATCCCCATTTCAGAAATCATTCTTTCACTTTGTGTTACACTTCCTTTACTTTTCATTTTTCTTTTGCTTTATCTTTGTGTGAACAGAAGTCATGGATGACTGCTCCACTAACTGCAATGGGAATGGTGAATGCATTTCTGGCCACTGCCACTGTTTCCCAGGATTCCTTGGTCCCGATTGTGCCCGAGGTAGGGATTTATAATTACACACACACCATCATCATCATCATTATCGTGGTGATCACTCGTGACCAAGTAAGATTGTCTTCCAGGGGTAGAGTCTTAGCAGTGGGTCTGGAGGTGGCTGTGAAGACCAATTCTGGATCCACACAGCCTCCCACAGTGAGGACATCGGTTTCCAGGTGGAAGGTGATCACGATGAGGATTTGCTTGACATGCCTTCCACTGAGCTCGTTTCTCCCTTTCGCCCTGTACTCGTGCTTCTTCAGAGCACACACACACACACACACACACTGGGCATTTAATGCCAGTTCACTATCAGTATTTAATATGACCTTAGTAATTGTAACGGGTGACCAACAAGCTAGGACATGAGCACTTTGACCTGTAAATAAAACCAGCATCAACAGTTTTAAAATGGCCACCTAATGTAATTCTTCCACCTAGTGATCAGTTATAGCAGATGTGACTATATTCTAAGAACAGCTGGTTGGTATCTCAGTTGCAGAGGAAACCCCCAAACCATGTGAACCTAAGCAACATTTCCCAAATGCACGTGATTAGAGGTGTCAGAGAAATCTGCAATGGAACCAAATGAGTTCGGATTTTCAAGAATTCAATCTGTGGATTTCACAGCAGACTGGCTTTTCCCCTGTCAGGCAGGATTCTGCAGACTTACAGACTGGTTTTCTAACTTTCCTAAATTATGTGCAAATTTTGTCATACAAAAATACACAAAATTTAAAAACCAGGCAAAAATGTGCATTTCCCCCAGAGGCTAAAGCATGAAATGCACATTTTGGGGAAATTCTGGGGAAATACCCAAGCTCTACGGTACACTTTCATATATTTTCTCTATAAATGTGTTAACCATCCATCCAGTCCATCAAGGATGAAGCACTTGAAGTTTCTGTGAAAACAGAAAACAAAACCGTACAACTGTTTTCATTCACCAGAACTCCCTAACCTCTGCACCTTCCCATCTGAAATTTTTCAGGTGTTATTTATTTGCATATCTACAACATATCCATACAAATTACCCACAAAAACAAAGGAGAAGGAAGTAGAACCCTTTTTAATCCTCCCCCCCATTCAACTTTGAAAGCACCTAGCACTAAAGCCCCTGAACCCATCTGTCTGAATATTTTTTTTCAGATTTCTTCCCTAAAGGCAACTCTGTGATGCTTGCCATTTTCACACAGAGTGCCCAAACAAAATAGGAGGGGGTGTAAGTGAATCCCTTTTGGGAAAAACCCAAACTGAAAAGGCTGCTTTTGTACAAAAGACTGTGCACCTATCTGCCTGGAATGTTTCATTCTTCATCCCTGCAAACATGATCCGATTCTGTCAAAAAGCAAAAAAGTAGCATCTGTTCATTGATCTCCATTGAATGAGAGAGCACAAAGCTTTAGAGTTCTGAAGTGAGATCCTGATTATATCCCAAGTCAAATCTGCAAGCCGTCAAAGTGGTCTAATCAGCCTGATTAATAAACTGGGGCCCAACCCAAATCTTGAGGTCAATGCACAACCCCAATGCATATCACAGACTTCAAGTTGTGTTTGCCTTCTGCAGATTCCTGCCCAGTGTTATGCAGTGGGAATGGAGAGTATGAAAAGGGCCACTGTGTGTGTCGCAATGGATGGAAAGGGCCTGAGTGTGATGTTCCAGAAGAACAGTGCATTGATCCCACCTGCTTTGGCCATGGCACATGCATCATGGGAATCTGCATTTGTGTCGCTGGATATAAAGGAGAGATATGTGAGGAAGGTTTGTGTCTCTTTTTTCTCTTGTTGACTTCCTTCCATTTTCTTTACATGCCAAATGTTTAAAGTACTTAAGAAGCCATAGCTCTGCAAGCCCAAGGAACATTCCTCTAAAACATTCCTCAATAATGCTTTACATCTTTCAAAGGAATGGAGTGAGCTTATTTGTAACTAGGGATGAAGGAATTGCTCTATTTCCAGTCTGTATCACTTTCACATGCATTCTCTCAAACCCTGTTCCATTCCATTTCCACATTCATTGGAGATTTTTTTAAAAAAAATCCATAGGAAACTCACATTTAAGTATGCATTTTTGAACATCTCTTAAAATCTGCATTTCTTATCGCATTTTAATTCAAAATACACATTTTAATGTATTTTATTGCAAAATCTGCATTTTAAATGCATCTGACTACATTTTTTCAGATTAGCATTGCATTCGGGGAGAGGTGTAAAATCCAGTTTGTTTTACTTATTTATAATACTTTTATACCACTTAATTTTATTTATTTATGTATTTGTTGCATTTATATCCCACTTTATTTCCTTCAAGGATCCCAAGGCAGCTTACACTGTCCTCCATTTTATTCTCACAACAACCCTGTGAGGTAGGTTTAGGGATGTGCAAATCAGCAAAACTCAAGCTCGCTGCAGTTATCTGAATTCCATCTCGAAGCTCAGTCTAGCTCGACTTCATATTGGATTGCAAGCTTTGTTTGTTTGTTTTTTCTTGTTGTATGAAAATCTGTCTGTATTTTCATGCATATTTATTCCAAATTTATGCAGCTATTGTGCACATTTTTGAAAGGTACTCATTTTGAAATGTATGCATTCTCCTCCCACGATTAAACTGTATTTGTGCACGTTTTTGAAATGTACTCATTTTGAAATGTATGCATTATTGAAATGTACATATGCCGTTGAATGTGGGGTTTTGTTTGTTTGTTTTTTGGGCCCATGAATCACATTGCAAGCTCAGAAATGTATGGACTTAGACTATGGATTGTGTAGTCTATGTTCGGTCCAGAAAGCGTGAACTGGGTAGAGTCCTGATAAAAAATTTCTCATATACCCCTAGGTAGGTTAGTCAGTGGCTGGCCCAAGGTCAACCAGTGAGCTTCATGGCCAAGTGGGGACTAGAACCCAGATCTCCCCAATCCCAGTCCAACACTCTAACCACAACACCACACTGGCCCTCATTACTAAAATCTCTAAGCAGGGATTGGATAGCTATGTGTTAAATTTGCACCTTAGTCCTGGTGGAAGACAAATACATCTGCCAGTCCAGTCAGCTTTTGTACGTGAACTGGGAGGGGGTGCCATCTTGTCTTTTGCCTCAGGCAGCAACATGTCTTCAGCTGGCCCTGCTTGTCAGTTTCACATGTTGAATCTTCATTTATAAGTCTGTTCCATCCCGTTTCCATATTAGTATGCCCTTTAAAAAAAAAATCTGCATGCAATTTTGTTTTTAAATAGTATTTAAATACATGTTTTGGGACATAATTCCCTCACAAAATACACATTTCTCTGTGTGCTTTGTCCCAAAGTAGGTATTTCTAAACATATTTGATCCTAAAATACACACTGTATATGCATTTGGGCCCCCAGGCCACAGGTTGTGTACCCCTGCCCTGGCACCACTATGTGCAGAATCCTTCCTTCCTTCCTTCCTTCTTTCCTTCCTTCCTTCCTTCCTTCCTTCCTTCGCATGGCTGAATATGCCCATGCTGGAACCAGTGAATTACTCAACCACATTTGTATTCTCCCCACTTCCCCAAAAGATCTCAACATGGTATACATTTGGTTATCTCATTTTATTTTTCCAGTTACTATATGGTGTAGATTGGACTGCGAGACCATGACTTGTCTCCTTGTTAAAGTCAGATTCCTTATCTACTGCATCATATACTGGCCTTCAGCCAACCACCATGTGAAACAGCCACCTTGATAATGGATTCCTCATGTACATGTGTTCATGGTATGGAGGCAGGTGATGCCTAGACTGATTTGCTGATTTATTCAGCGTGATTAAAACAACACCCTAATGCATTGGCTCCTAATTTAGATCAGAAAGGCATCTGGCTGTAGGGACTTCCAGCCTATCAGGGCATCTGCCAAGGGAGCAGCTGGTCTGATGGCTGGGGTGGGAGGGGGCTCTACAGATCATCAGCCCAGCTGATCTGCCCAGCCTCAAATGACCTGGGGAGCCAATAGAGGCCTGCCTGACTTTATATAACTGTTGGCTCAGACATGGTTCCTAACTCGAAGCCATCTTTCAGCATTGGAAAGATTGCCTATTTCACATAGCTACCCAGTGCTGCTGTCATTATCTGAGGCATTTCTACAAGTGCCCCCACCAAGTGAGGTCGGGCAGGTGGCAACAAGTGAAAGAGCCTTTTTAGTAGTGGCCCCCTGGCACCTATCTTAACATCATTTTAGCAACAGGCAAAGACCTTTCTATTTTCCAAGGCTTTTGACAGTATGTTATAATTCTAATAATTCTAATTGTTTTAACATGGCGGATTTCACCCCTCTGCTCTCTATTTTTAATTGGTTGAGTGCTGTGAGTAGTATCCAGTGCTGCACTACGGCTAACAGAAATGATGTTGCACTGACGTAAACTATTTCTAGCACAGTGCTGACAAGCATTACTGGCATTGAACTAGTCATCATGATTGACACTGGTGCAATGACCTTGTGCTGGTGGTGGTGCAGCTTTGGATCCTTGCTCCATGTGTTTTTATCTCCCGGTGTTCCCTGTTTTCAGTGATGTATTTCAGTTTATTGTAGTGTGTGGTTTGTTTTGTTTCGTTTTAATCATGACATTTTCTTTTATTTCAAACTGAAGTTAACAAAATAAAAGCAACAAAAAGAACATTCCTGATAATAAATCCAAATCAGTAAAGAAACAAAGGAATTCAATAATTATAAATCTTACAGCGCGATCCTATTGAGATAGACGGATGTGACTTCCTCTGAAGTTGGAGGCAACTGTCTATCCAATGCCGGGTGGCTGAGGCATGGGGGAGAGGATTCCTTCCGTGGTCTGGCTGCCCTGCAGTTTGCCTTAGTCGACCGATTTCAGCGCGGCTTTGGAGAGGGGGCAGGAACGGGGCTGGAGACTGCAGAGGAAGCTGTCTAAAACAGCTTTCGCGGTCTCCTCCCTTCCCTGCCCCCGGGAATGCCCCTTTTTCGTCCTGCCCGTGCTCCATGTTATGAGCACAGACAGACATGGAAGGGCAGCTGCCACAGTTCTCTCCACCCTGGCTATGAGAGAGAGGGCACAGGGAGCATGGTTTCCCAGCTCCGACATTGTAGTACTATCTATGAGCCTCGGAGCTGGGAAACCAAAAAATCCTGTCTCCCCCAGACACTGTCTAGGGGACATAGGATTGCATCCTCTGCCTATAACTGATATGTTTATGGAACATCTACAGTAAAATGACTGAAGAAGGACCTCAATAACTAATGAAAGCAACAATACAAGTCATTCAGGATATAAAAGGAACATGTGCAAGTGTATGTCATCTTCTGTGTATGCGTGTATTAATCAGAAAAAAATATAGACATTGGTTGGAATTTTATGAAAAGTTTGAAGAGCTTCAGCCTAGGAAATAAATGGAAACCATGGTGCCATAATTAGGGATAGACAGGCGCTTCCCCCCGATCTGGGTTCGCTGGGTGCTGCTGAGCCTCTGCCCCCGCTCACACACCCCTGGTCCTGTGCTTGACAGACACACACACACTTCATGCTTACTGAGCTGCCCACGCTCAGCAGGGAGCTGTCTGTGAGCACCGCGAGTGCCATTTTGAGAAAAAATGGTGATCATGAAATATGCATTGTGAATGGCCGATATACGCAAGGTTACAGGCATAAATGGTTCATTTATGCCTGTAATCTTGCATATATGGGCCATTCACAGTGCCATTTTGCAATGGCCATTTTTTTCTCAAAATGATGCTTGCGGACAGGTCCCTGGTGAGTGTGGGTGGCTTGGCAGGGTGTAGGCAGGGGGACTCTGCTGGACTCTCAGACCCAATCGGCCACCCGCACCATCCCTAGCCATAATATTTGCTGCCTTTGGGGGGTATTCTTATTATTTAAATTTTTATATCATATTGTGAACCTCCTAGAGAACCTTGTTATTAGGTAGACTAGACATAATCTACATAAATAAATAGATGGAAACTCCTGCACTTTGCCTTTCCCGCCTTCCACTAGACTCCTATCTTTTGGAATCTGACCACCTCCCTGACTTAGACTACATACCTGTCTCTTGCCCCTCTGAGCTTAGGTTGCGATTCCAGACCTTATCTTCTGCCGAAGCTACATGTGAATTTGCAGTTGGCCACTTGCAGCCTTTTATGACATAGAGAAATATTTTTGTCACATAAGAGCATTAAATGGATAATGAATTTTCCTATTTTTAGATAAAACAACAACAGCCAATTAAGAAAAACACCAGCTGATAAAGATTAGTTAATGTTGAAAATGCTTCCTGCAGTGGAAAGATTGATTTTTCTAGTCAAGGAAATTGAAAAACAAAAAATCTTCTACATCTTAAAGAAATGCTTACCAAAAACTGCACAAACTTCATTTCTAAGGCCTTTTCTGAGACTAATCTATTGACTATGAAAGGCCTCAGTTGAGCTCCAGACCCTGTTGGAGCAAGGTAGCAGCCAGGAGCTCTTCAAGGTCTTGCAACCCCACCCAGCTATCTGAAGCTTGACTAATCCAGCCTCAAGTGTCAGGTGT
Source organism: Heloderma suspectum (assembly GCF_057233095.1). Taxonomy (NCBI): domain Eukaryota; kingdom Metazoa; phylum Chordata; class Lepidosauria; order Squamata; family Helodermatidae; genus Heloderma; species Heloderma suspectum. The sequence goes on along the minus strand of NC_139466.1, from coordinate 32,374,946 downwards.
GTCCCATGGGTCCCCATCTATAGTCAGGACAGGACAAAACCATGGCTCATGATGATGTGTGCGTTGACCCTTCACCTCATTAAACTGACCCCATTAAGGTACACAGCACTAGAAATCAACCTGAAAGCATCTTTATTTACTTAGTTACCAGTTTTCTGCTTTGAATATTTAATCTCCTTGTCTCCCTCTCTTGCTTTCCAGAGGACTGTTTAGATCCTATGTGCTCTGGTCATGGAGTCTGCGTTCAAGGGGAATGTCACTGTTCTATGGGTTGGGGTGGAGTCAACTGTGAAACATCACTTCCTGTCTGCCAAGAGCAGTGTTCAGGTCATGGAGCCTTTCTCTTGGATACTGGAGTGTGTAACTGTGACCCAAAGTGGACAGGTTCTGACTGCTCAACAGGTAGGATTCCTTTTAATTGATTCTTCCCAAACGTATTAGACGAGATTTGGTTTCTGACAAGAAATGGAGGCTTTTATTATGTGAATGTGTATGCTCTTAAGTTTTGTCATGAAAAACAACTTCTAGAGAGGAAACACCTTTATCTTTAATATGAACTAAAATGAAAAACCTTGATGTGACACTTCTTTGCAAAAAAGAGTTTTCTCTTCCACCTAGAGCAGCACATTCCCAACCGGACGACCTCCAGATGTTTTGCACTACAACATCCATCAGCCCCACCCCACATGGCCAGTGGTCAGGGATTATGGGAGTTGTAGTATAAAGCATCCAGGTTATGGAAAGCTGACCAAGAGGAATCAAAGTTTTACAGAAGAATACACAAGAGAAGAGGATAGAATGAGTATAATGCAAGGAATTCAGAGCTGTTTTTTAATCCTTACAACAACCCTGTGAGATGTGTTAGACGAAGAGTTTGTGTCTTGCCCAGTTCAAGAGGTACTCTCTCATTTAAAATGAAAAATAACTTAAACATTGACTGCCTTTAATTAAAAAGACTTCTCAGTTGTTCTTGCTCTATTTAAGCGAAGGAGGAGGATAATCTCTAATACTAATTACTTAGACTCAATCAAACTTTTTAAAAAAGCATTTGAAGCCTGTTTTATGCTGATTTGAGTACTACTTTTGGCTATGCAGCTTTTGCTCCTCCCTAATCAACTTGTCTGCATTTTATGTTGATTTGTATAGTGTAGCGGGGCAGGGGGCGGCAATAACTTGGTGATTACTGGCTGAAAATGTGTTCTGCTTTTTATGATGAGTTTATGATGAATTTTTGAGAGCATAAACTACTACTTATTATTATTACTACTCTGCCAAAGGCAACATTAACTGAAGCATTCAAACTGAGCATTCTAAAATCAAGGAATGCTATTGTTAAGAGATTGCATCTTAGCTGTCCTCCTAAAATGCAGTATTATTTTAACTCAAGTAAAACAAAAGCATGTGTGGCCAAACCTCAGACAGTTATTCTTCTATTGGTCTTTCCCCTTCTGAAATCCGATTGAAAAATCAAGGGATCAACCCTTTCCTTCTCAACATGTGGAGAGCAACATGCAAAGAGCAATGCTGCATAAGTGACCCATCAGTATCCTCTCTTCCCCCACCAGGCTGCTCTTATGTAGGCACATGATCGGTGCCAGCCATCCTCAAACTATCCTCTGATGGCCTCCTTCCTATTCCAGGATCCCCCCTGCTACTTGTACCTCCTCTAATCTGGGTGAGCCCTGTGAAGCTTACCTGGGCAGCAGTTAGCAACGGTACTCTGATCAGTAACAGGTGGCAGGGAGCTTGTGGAAACGGAATGGTTGGCTTGCCACCCAGCTGCCTGCCACTGATAAGAGCGCTGGGAGAAAACATTTTTTTAAAGGAGGGTCTGGCAGGCAGCAGTGATAGGCCCTGCTAGTGCATTGGGACCCTGGCAGCTTCAGAAACAGCCTTCACACCCGTCTGGCCCGTTGTATTGCAATGCACCTGGCCTTCCATGGAAAACTCCTGCATCTGATCTAATCTAGCCCTGTTAGTGATCCACTCCTCCCCAGATGTGCAGGGTCACTCATGCTTCTGTTACAAGTAGCCTACATGTGGTGCCTGAAGAGGATCGTTCCCAGGTATGTGGGAAGGTAAGATGTAGAGGAAGCAGGATCATGCCCAAAGTCTTCATTGTCCCGCAAGCTTGCATTTGGAAGCGTCCATTAGCCCATATTCTTGGAAGTGATGCACCAGAACATGATATCACCTAAAGTGCAATCCTATGCATGCTTAAAAAGAAAAGAAAAAGTCCTACAGCTCCCAGCATTCCCCAGCCAGCTGGGAGGTGCTGGGAGTTATAGGACTGTTTTCTGTCCAAACATGCATAGGATTGCACCCTTAGTGATTTTTTTTTAAAAAAAGAAATGGACAGACAGTTCATATTCCTTGACCCCTGGAAATCACAAATCTATGTTAGGACTATGTAAGTAACAACATCTTCTGGAAAACTGTCATGAGT